>NC_135973.1:17900500-18568834 GCF_053455715.1 Rhinoraja longicauda
AGAAAATGTTGGAAACAATCAGCAGGTCAGGCAGCATCTGTGGAGAGGGAAAAATACCTAATGTCTTGGGTAGAAGGCTCAGGTAGCCAAGTTAAACCATTCACCCATTTCATCCCAAAACCCATTTTGGGAATCACATTTTTCATATATACTAACTGTTCTATTTACTTCCAAAACGTATTGACTTTTACGTTGTACACCCACCTGCAACTGCATGTGGGTCAGAATAAAACTCCTCAAGCTGGGAAGTAGAGCAATCCAGTGCAGCTTTTAGTTTTTTCAGTTTGGAGGCTCCGGGAGCAATCCGGAAAAGGCCCTGTATTACAATAAGGAATTTTCATTACCCAAACAAAAATAATTTACAAAACACAAGATTTTTACAGACTGCACCAAAATATGATCATCATAATAAATATGGCCCAAAATGTTACATGCATGGTATCATGAGTGCATCATGCTTTGGGCCTATCATATTGCATGCATGAAAATGATCCCAAATTTCAATGGGCACTCTGCGCAGTATGATGAACATAATTACACCTTTCATAATGGAGATTTTGATAAAAGGTACCCTGCGATATAGAAAGTTTCGCAACCGGATGATCCATGATTCAAATGGTACAATTGATTAAAGGAAATCATTTATTTCTGTTCCTGATGAACATAAGATTCAATTATGATCTTGAAAGAAAGATGGAAGTAGGGATGGCAGGTATCTGAGAATGAAAATAAGAATTTTCACCATGCATGTTTATATGTTTTAGGCAATTAATACCCACCTCCTCTTTCATACCAGTTTCTAACAGCATCATTACACAAGCCTCAATCGGAAGAGCTATCTCACGACCACTGCGCTTCAGGTGTTCTTCCAGTGCCGTTCCAAATGCAGGCTTCTCTGTCCATGTATCTGGCAGAAATTAAACCGAGACAAAAGAAACCAAAGCAAATTAACCCAGTAAACAAATCAATGCATTCATCTCCACAAATATATTTTTTGGACCTGTGATGTCTCAGATGTTTAACTTGGTCTCTAATATTTAAAATATTTATTTAGTATACAGATTACTTGAATAAATAACTGATACAAAGCTGTTCAAAGGCTCTTTATTTAAAATAATTAAATCAATCATCACCTACCACTGTTTCAGTTAATCAGCCATGAAATTAAAATAGAAAAAAATATTAACAATCTATACTAATCAGCATTAACAATAATCAGCAGACAAAAACTAAACGCTTTGTTGGAAAAACAGCTGATAAAATTATAGAATAGATACTTATCCAAAGGGTGTAAAAAAAGTGAACAAAAAAAACAAGCTGATAAAATGCTGCAATACCTTGCTGGGTTTGGATTATTGGAAGAACTCGATCTAAGACTGCTAGTGATTTTCTATGGTAATCTGCTTGTGCTTCCAGTAACTGGGAACAGAAACCATATTGTCAACAAAAATTCCATTAGCTTCAGTACTTACCAAAGTATTAACTCGAATTTGTCAAATGCAGCTCTGCCAAATCTTAACAAATCAAAATGTTAAATTAAATGAATGTAACAAAGAGCTAAATGCTTACAAAGAGTCAGTGCCAGTGCTTACCGTTACAAAATATCTTGCATAATCACCTTCTTTGGAAATAAAGTTGTACATATCAGCTGCAAGTTGATCCTGTGGACAGAGAGCCTTTGTAATTGCATACAAATAGCCAGCTTCTCAGATAATGCACAATAGATAGGAAAATAGATTAGCAATACTAAACTACTAGTTGATGACATACAAAGCTTGAATATTCAGATTGGCCTGGTGGTTGCAAATTGCTTTACATTTAAGAATAACTATCTGTAATACTCACTAAAACAAATATCAATACAGATGATGTGATCAAGGAGCACACCTTATCTTTTCTTGCTAGAGTTTTAAGATTGCCTTAGCTGCTGTACCACCAGATGAGGGACGCTAGGATTTTAAGATTTCAAAACCAAATTGAACATAGAACAGTACAGCTTAGGAATGGGCCCTTTGTTCCACAATGTTGGTGCCGAACATAATGCCGAGCTTAACTGATCTCATTAGCCTGTGCATGATCCATTTCCCTCTATTCCCTGCACTTACATGTGCCCATCCAAAAGCCTCTAAAACACCATTATAATATCCGCTTTCACCACCACTCCTGGCAATGTGTTCCAAGCCCCCACCACTCTGTGTAAAAAAAAAACTCCTCCCCCCCACACACACATAGCTATGCCCTCTAGAGTGGGACATTTACACCCTGGGAAAAAGATTTTGACTATCTACCCTATATATGCCTCTCATAAATTTTATATACTTCTGTCATGTTTAGTTTAGAGATACAGCGCAGAAACAGCCCCTTCGGACCACCGGGTCCGTGCCAATGAGCAATCCCCGCTTATTAACACTGTCCTACACACACTTGGGACAATTTTTACATTTACCAAGCCAATTAACCTACATACCTATGCGTCTTTGGAGTGTGGGAGGAAACCGAAGATCTCGGAGAAAACCCTCGCAGGTCAAGGGGAGAACGTACAAACTCCGTACAGACAGCACCCCTAATCAGGATCGAACCCGGGTCGGACGGCGCTGCATTCGCTGTAAGACAGCAACTCTACCGCTGCACACCGTGCCCCCCCAACCTTCCCTCAACCTCCAACGTTCCAGAGAAAACAATCCAAGTCCATCCAACCTCTCCCTTGAGCTGAAACTGTCTATAGAGGCAGCATTCTGGTAAATCTCCTCTGCACCCTCTCCAAAGCCTCCACATCTTTCCTGCAATGGGGCAACCAGAACTCCAAATGCAGCCTAATCAAAGTTCTATAAAGCTGCATCATGGCTTCCTGACTCTTATATTCAATGCAGCAATGAAAGCAAGCATACCATACACCTTCTTTACTTGTGCTGCCATCTTTAGTGTGCTATGAACTTGAGATTCCATGATCTCCCTGCACATCAATGCTGTTAAGAGTTTTGCCATTAACTATATACTCTCTCCTACCCTACAACCTCTCAAAGTGCAACACCTCACACCCGCTCGAGTTAAACTCCATCTGCCATTTTCCCACCTTTTTCTGCAGCTGATCTGTATCCCACTATATCTTCTGACAGCTCCTCCAATTACAGTGCCATCAGCAAACTTACTCACCAAACTACCTACATTTATGTCCAGGTCATATGTATATATCACAAACAGAAGAGGTCCCAGCACGGATCTCTGTGGAACTCCACTGGTCAGAGACCTCCAACCAGAATGTCCACCCTTTGTCTTCTCTCAATCCAAACGACTAAGTCACTGTGAATCCCGTGCCTCTTAATCTTCTGGATCAGCCTACCATGACGGACCTTATCAAAAGCCTTACTAAAATCCATATCTAAAACATCCACCGCCGTAAATCCATCAATCTCCTCAAAAAACCCATGGTATCATGTTACAGGCTGTACACACGTTATTGTGCTGTATTGTTCTACATTAACATAGCAATCAGCCAATCCACCCCACACCTCCAACATTCATCAAGTCAATTTCTCCAACCTGCACCAGGGCAAGAGAAAAAAGGCACAGTGGAGCATCTCCACTTGTTGGTCACCTTTGAGGCCATAAACCATCCTGCCTGAAAAATGCATTATTACTTTGTAGTTATTGGGTGCAAATCCTGTTGCTCCATATCCAATAGTACTGTTACCTAAAGGATTACAGCAGATTAAGAAGGTGGCTCAACAAAGCAATGGTCAACAAATCCTGGCCAGTTAAGCCCTGATCTCCAAAATGTATAAACCAAAATGCCCAAAGACAAATACTTCTCAAATAAATCATTGCTGATTCCCTCAGAATTTGCAAGAAATAAAAAATATCATGCAAAAAATATCATATTTTGTCTGTAATGGAAATAACGTAAAAGTTTAGAACTAGCACATCCCTCACAATAAAAATGAACTAAATAGGCTGGCTGTGAATATAAAACAATCATAACCGGTGCACCCAAATCAAAATGGGAGTTTAAACATCAGGCTTTGATTATCCAAAAGTACATTTTGGTTTTTGCATTCGGACTGCCACACAAATCAGGCCGCACAGTGGTGAAATGACAGAGCTGCTGCCTCTGCGCCAGAGACCCGTTTTTGAATTCTGACTATGGGTGCTGTCTGTACGGAGTTTGTACGCTCTCCCTGTGACCGCATGGATCTCCTCTGCAATCTGCAGTTTCATCCAAAAATCGCGAAGACGTACGGGTTTATAGGTTAATTGACCACTGTAAATTGCCTCTGGTATGTAGGGAGTGGATGAGAAAGTGAGATAACAAAGAATTAAGTGAATGGTTGAATGATGGCCGGCATGGATTTAGTAGGCCGAAGGGCCTGTTTCCATGCTGTACCTCTAAACTAACAAAAGTGATCGTGCAGGTCCTCTGGCTGCCTCCAACATTCCAAAGAATTGCAGGTTTGTAGGTTAACTGGCTTCTATAAATTGCCTTGAGTGCATAAGATACGAAAGTGGGATAACATAGAATTAGTGTACGTGTAATGAATGGTCGGCGTGGACTCGGTGGGCCGAGGGCCCTGTTTCTCTAAACTAAACAAACCTACTTTACAGAGTTCCACTTTATTTCCAGCTTCATCCATTTCCTCCCTGAGCGAGTCGATCTTCGCTGCTACTGCCTGAAAATTGGCTCCTGAAAATGCGGCTTTGTGTGCTTGATTATACCTGAAATAAAACAGGCCATGTATTTACTTTAAGTTCCAAACTGGGCAGCACATCAAGCAGTCACAACAGTCCTTTGGCTAAACTTAATCCACTGCATGTTTTTCTTTAGGCCCAGATGCAAATTTGCCCTCTGTTGCTCAAATAAAATTATGCTGAGCACTCTTTGGAACCAAACGAAATAGTGTCATGAAAACGAAATTTCTCATCTTTTACAAACCCCAGCATAGATTGTCTTTTATTGAAATAAGCCTCCTTTTGATTTGAATGATCATAATGGATCAGCAATGATCCTTTGATTGGTATAATCACTAATGTCAGAGATGAAAACACACAACTGGCTAACAAACTACTTGCATACATCAATAAATTCCTCACCATTGGTTTGAAATGATAATTGCATGGTTCAGTCAAAGTACAATTTTAAAAACATTACCGCATTTTTGCTGAATCCCAGTCAAGTACAAGTTTAGCCAACTGTTTCCTCTGCTTCTGAATGTTAGGAATCTCCATCTTTAAAAAGATATATAAAGACAAGTAGAATTTTTTAAAGATAATTCCAATAAGACAGGCTTCCTATATAATTCCAGATGGTTTCACATGCTTTGAGCAGCTAACGAATATGGGTGGCTCTTGATCTAAAAGTTTAGCGTTCAGGTGTCAAGACATCTGACATCTGGATGGCACAGTGGCGCAGCGGTAGAGCTGTTGCCTTATAGCGCCCGAGACCCAGGTTTGATCTTGACTATGGGTGCTGTCTGTACGGAGTTTGTAAGTTCTCCCCGTGACCTACGTGGATTTTCTCTGGGAGCTCCAGTTTCCTCCCACACTCCAAAGTTGTAAACGTTTGTAGGCTAATCGGCTTGGTAAAATTGTAAATTGTCCCGAGTGTGTGTAGGATGGTGTTAGTGTACGGGGGAATCACTGTTCAGCGCGATCTTGGTGGGCCGAATGGCTAGTTTCCATGTTGTATCTTTAAAACTGAAAACAAAAAAAGTCACCATTTCCATTCCAGGAGTTGGAGCATTGCTCACAGGTCAAAGAGTATTCAAAAGCTGAGTGACTCACAAAGAGAAAACTGGAGATAAATGTTAACATTTCTGCAGTGCAGAGACAAAACGAGCAACACATCTTTTTTTACTCACCTCTGCTAAATTGCTGAATGGATCAAGGATATCTTTCTCAATTTGAAATTCATAATTAGCAAGTTCAAATGCCAGTTTATTCTCTGCTTCACTACATGGTTCCAGCAATTTCCTGAAACCAAATGTTTACAAATGATTACAAAGTATTACTGTGAATCTGCTTTTGAAAAAGTCAAGTCAAGTCAAGTTTATTTGTCACATACACATACAAGTTGTGCAGTGAAATGAAAGGTCACCCACAGTCCAGCAGTAGAGCAATAAAAATAAACAATTCCACACACAATCACAACCCACACAAGGGAAACAAAAAAGAAACAGAAACATCCATCACAGTGAGTCTCCTCAGTCACCTCCTCACTGTGATATCTGCACTTTCTTTTTACTCTTTCTCCATTGAGTGGGAAAATTCCAGCCTTTTGGTATTGGGAAGAAAAAGGAATCTGTTGGTAGTAATGAGAGAAGGACAAGAGATGTGGGTGCCTACAGATTCCAAATAAGAAATGAGTGAAGAACAAAGGTGAAATGGAATGAGAGAGGAAGGCCAATATTTGCTATGCTGTCAGTGACCACAGAATCAGCGATGCCTGTTCATCTGAGGGGCAGCAGTTGCTGCAATGGGTTTTAAAAAACTATAGCATTTGTTTTGCTCTAGTTTGTTAATGTTATTTATAATAAAGCTACATACTTTTACCACATTAAGTGTCCCAGTAACAGTCCATCTTCATGCTTCGATTACATGAATGGCCTGGCTGAATTGATTCCAATATATGAGATCTTGGATGCAAAATGAGGAAGGCAAGGTTAAGCATAAATTTTCTTAACCTGAAAAGGGTACAGAGAAGATTTATGAGAATGTTGCCACTCCTTGAGGGGCTTAGCTATAGAGAGAGGTTAGGCAGGCTATGACTGTATTCGTTGGAGCTCAGGAGGCTGATGAGTGTTCTTAGATTTCTATAAAATCAAGAAGGGACAGATATGGTGAATGCACAGTGTCTACCCAGATTAGGAGAATTAAAAATAAAGGGATATATGTTTATGGTGAGAGGAACAAGATTTAATCGGATTTAAACATTGTGATCATACCTGCCTCAACTATTTCCTCTGGCAGCATGTTCCATACACCCACCACCCTTTTGTGTAAAAGTTGCTCCTCACGTTCCTATTAAATCTTTCCCCCTCACCTTAAACCTATGTCCTCTGGTTCTTGATTCCCCTACTCTGGGTAAAAGTCTCTGTGCATTTACTCTATCTAATCCCCTCATGATCTTATACACCTCTAATAAGACCACCTCTCATCCTGCTACGCTCCAAGGAATAGTCTAGCCTGCTCAACCTCTCCCAAGAGCTCAGGCCCTCGAGTCCAGCCACATCGTCGTAAGTCTTCGCTGTACCCTTTCCAGCTTAACCACATCTTTCCTATACCAAAACTAAATACAATACTCCAAACGTGACCACACCAATGTCTTATATAATTGCAACATAACCTCCCAACTTCTGTACTCAATTCTCTGACTAATGAAGGCCAATGTGCCAAAAGCTTTCTTGCCCACCCTATCTACCTGTGATGCCACTTTCAAGGGACTATATACCTGCACTCCTTGATCCATCTGCTCCATAACACTCACCAGAGCCCTGCCATTCATTGTGAAGGTCCTGCCTTGTTTTGACGTCCCAAAATGTAATACCTCGCACCTAGGTAGACACAAAATGCTGGAGTAACTCAGCAGGTCGCACCTATCTGTATTAAACTCCATTCGTCATTCCTCCGCCCACCCGCCCAACTGATCAAGATCCTGCTGCAATAAACTTTTTCACTATCCATGATGCCACCCACTTTATTGTCATCTGCAAACTTGCTAATCATGCCTTGTGCTTTCTCATCCATATAAACCACAAACAGCAAAGGGCCCAGCACTGATCTCGGAGGCATTCCAATAGTCACAGGCCTCCAGTCCAAAAAACAACCTTCCACTATCACCCTCTGCTTCCTTCCATGAAGCCGACTCTGTATACACTAGGTCAGCTCTTCCTGGATCCCACGCAATCTAACCTTCCAGAGCAGCCTACATGCAGAAGAACATTATTAAAAAACATAGAAAACTGGTGCAGGAATAGGCCATTTGGCCCTTCGCCAGCAACGCCCTTCAATATGACAATGAAGTGGGTGGCATCATGGATAGTGAAAAAATTTATTGCAGCAGGATCTTGATCAGTTGGGTGGGTGGGCGGAGGAATGATGAATGAAGTTTAATACAGATAGGTGCGACCTGCTGAGTTACTCCAGCATTTTGTGTCTACCTAAGTGCATGGCTGATCATCCAAAATCAGTACCCTGTTCCTGCTTTTCCCCATATCCCTTGATTCCGTTAGCCTTAAGGGCCTGTCCCACTTAAGCGATCTTTTTGGCGACTGTCAAAGTCGTAGCAGATCGCCAAACTTTTCTTTTACCCGACGACAATGACCACGACAATGCCGAGTCAGATTGAGATTACAGCGTCTTCTGAAACATCGCGAAAATTCCCACACTGTCAATGCTTCTCTGGCGTCCTGGTTTTCGTTGAAATCACTGACAAGTCGGTAAGTACTTGAGAGTTTTGAACTATAACACCTTGTATGGATTACTTAAAAACCAAGCTTCACTCTAACAGGAATAAACTGGATATACTTCCAGTTTACTAATAGCTGTATTTTAAAAAAAATTTTTTTAAAGTGCTTCAGTGGATTTTTGTGAAAAGTGTGTGGGCATTCTTTGAAAATGTAAGGGAGATGCATATCTGGTTTCTGGGTTGAATATCTGGGTTTGGAGCCCACTTTAAATGTAATGGCTGAGGCCAAAAACATCGCGAAAACTCCCACGCTTACCTGACCGTCAAACTGTCGCCTCCAATCTACCTGTCAAATGTTGGTTAAACACAAGCAATTTATGGTATTTTGCAAATGACTTTACTTATTTTAATATTATGTGCTTCTAAATGTATCTTAAGAGAACCTATCAAACCTGGGGACAGCACGCGACAGCGACCGCAATAAGCTATGATACCTGGCGACAAGCCAGCTGTCGCCGAGAGATTTCAAACCGTTTGATTTCTCGGCGACGTGCCGAGATCCACTACGATCCACTACGATCTTTGGTAGACTTGTCACGATAATGCCCGCGACACCCCGGTGAACGTTCGGCGACAGCCTAGTCGCCGGCCGTCGCCTTAAAATCGCCCTAAGTGGGACAGGCCCTTTAAGAGCTAAATCTACTCTCTCTTGAATTCCTCACCCATTCCTTCGCTCCAGAGATGCTGCCTGACCTGCTAAGTTACTCCAACATTTTGTGTCTACCATTCAGATAATAATCTGCCTTCCTGTTCTTGCTACTAGTGGATAGCATCATATTTATCCATACATTATACTGCATTTGCTATACATCTGCCCCTCACCCAACCTATCCACGTCACCCTGCAGCCTCATAGCATCCTCCTCGCAGCTCACACTACCACCAGCTTTGTGTCATTCGCAAACTTGGAGACGTTACATTTAATTCCCTCGACTAAATCGTTAATATATATTGTAAATAACTGAGGTCCCAGCACTGAGCCTTGCGGCACCCCTCGCTGCCTACCATTCAGAAAAGGACCCGTTAATTCCAACTCTTCGTTTCCTGTCTGTCAACCCATTCTCTATCCGTGTCAATACCCTACCCCCAATACCATGTGCTCTAATTTTGCACGCTAATCTCTTGTGTGGGACCTTGCCAAAGGCTTTTTTGAAAATGCAAATACACCACATCCACTGGTTCTCCCTTATCCATTCTACTTGTTACATCCTCAAAAATTTCCAGAAGATTAGTCAAGCACGATTTCCGCTTCATAAATCCATGCTGACTTTGACCGATCCTGTCACTGCTTTCCAAATGCACTGCTATTACATCTTTAATAATTATATGTAGCTGTGCTTTAGATATCGTGTGTCACGTGGTGTTTTATCAGTAAAGTGCTTCATTTCATATTTTATGCTTTTGTGGATTATCCTCTGTTATTTGAAGTTGAGAATTTTAGCTTGTGGTGTCAAAAGAAATTGATTCTAAAGTAGTATAATTACGAGAACAGTACTTACATAATAAGAGAGTCATCGCCCAAGAAGCCGAGTCCTTCTTGCATGCTTTGGGATAGAGCCATAAGTGGCAACTTTTTCTGAAAATATTTAAAAAAAATCAAATGTTTAAGGTAAATCAATTGTGTTTCCTGCGACAATTTAACTTTGATAGATCATTCCTGGCTTCACACTTTAGCTCTATATAGTCACTCAACAAAATGAAGTAATGAGTCTTGTATTTGCAGAGTAATTTATGTCAGGAATTATTTTCCAGTTAACAGCTGAAGTATGTCCATGAAGCCAGGCAGAACTGTCACTGAAGAAGATACTGAGATGGAGCACATCACTGTATTGTGATGTAACTGTACATATAAGTTAACATAGTGAAGGTCATTCATCATGCAATTTCACAGTTTATTCATCAAAGGGCGATAATTTCTCAACTCATCCATCTTCAAACATTCACTGTCCTCCTAAACCCATACACTCTTTGCCATTTCTGTTCACAACTACACCACTGAGTTTTACAGAAGAGGTTATCGGAACTCCCATTTCCTAAAGCACAAGCAATCCCATTTGACCTAATTCTCATCAGAAACATTCCCTTACAAACCCATTTCATTCTGTTGCTGCATACACGTCCTATCGAAAAGATAGGTAGGTGGGCAGATGGGGGCGAGATGGCTCTGTTGGTAAGGAATGAAATCCAAACTTTTGCAAGAAACGACATAGAATCAAAAGACAGAGACATAGAGCACGGAAATAGGGCTGTCGGCCCAGTTTGCCCATGCAGACCTTGGTGCCCCATATAGCCTGTGTTTGGTCCATATCCCTCGGAACTTCTCCTATCCATGTACTGTCCAAATGTCTTTTAAATTGTATTTCTGCCTCAACTACCTCGCACACCAGCTCATTCTATATACCGACCCACCCCTGCACGAAAAATGTCCCTCAAATTCCCATCAAATCTATCCCCCCTCATCTTAAACCCATGTCCTCTGGTTCTGAACTCCCCAATTCTGGGTAAAAGACTGTGCATCTACCCTACCTATTCTCCTCATGATCTTGTACACCTCTATAAGATCACTTCTCATCCGCTACATTTAAAGGTGCAGTCTTAGCTTGCCTAACTTTTCACATTAGCTCATGGCCTCAAGTCCCGAGTGAGTCCTGGCAACATCCTCGTAAAGTTTCTCTGCACTCCTTACAGCTTAACAACATCTTAATATCTTTCCTACAGTAGGGTGACCAAAACTGAACACAATATCTTGTGCATGTTAATGTAACATCCCAACTTTTAAACTCAATACCCTGCTTGATGAAGGCCAAAGTGCCAGAAGCCTTCACGACCATCTTATCTACCTGTGACACCACTTACAAGGAACTATGTACCTGGACTCCTTGATCCCTCTGCTCTACAATACTTCCCAAGCCCTGCCATTTACTTTGAAGGTCCTGCCCCGGTTAGACTTCCCAGAATACAATACCTCACATTCATCTGCATTAAACTCCATTAACCATTCCTCAGCCCACTTGCCCAACCAATCAAAATTCTGCTTTAACGTTTGATATCCATCTTCGCTATTTACAATACCACCCACTTTAGTGTCATCTCCAAGCTTACTAATCATGCCTTGAATGTTCTCATCCAAATCGTTGATACAAACCAGAAACAGCAATGAACTAGTCACAGGCCTCCAGTCTGAAAACAACCTGCCACCATCACGCTCTGCTTCCTTCATTGAAACCAATTTTCTTGCGAATCGGCTATCTCTCCCTGGTCTACAGATGAGAATCCTTGAGGGTAGTACTAAGAAATCCTCCCTCACAAAAGGGCACACATTTGCGCACAAATATTCTGAATGTAGCCTGACCAGTGCCTTAAAACACCTCCTTTACATTCCTTGCTTTTATATTCTAGTTCTCTCAAAATGAATGGCAGCATTGCATTTGCCTTCCTTACTACCGACTCAACCTGCAACATACTTTTTTAGGAATCAGCACCAGCACTCCCAAGTCCCTTTGCACCTCCAATTTCTGAATCCTCTATCCATTTAAAAAATAGTCAATACTTTTACTCCTTCTACTAAAGTGCATGACCATGCACTTTGCTACGCTGTATTCCATTTGCCACTTCTTTGGCACTGTCCCAAACTGTCCAAGTCCTTCTGCAGACTCCCTGCCTCCTTGACACTACCTGCTCCTCCATCTATTTTCGTGTCATTTGCAAAATTTCTAAACGGGGATAGGATTTAGCAATCGGAGGTACAAAGGGATTTGGGAGTGTTGGTCCAGTATTCCCAAAACGTTCATTTGCAGGTTGAGATGATAGTAAGGAAGGCAAATGCAATGTTAGCATTCATTTCGAGGACTAGAATATAAAAACAGGTATGTAAAGCTGAGGCTTTATAAGGTGCTGGCTTAGATCCAGCTCTGGATGAGATCTAATTTTCTTTAGTTTAATGTTAGAGTAACAATATACATTGTCTACAATTCTTGTTTATTAAATAGGCATGGATAAGACTTATTTACAGATTATGTAAATTATACTTGAATAGAAAATTGACATAAGTTCACTTTTACATCTTCAAGAAAAATAATTTAAAAAAATGAATTGAGCTAAAATACCAGCAGGAACATCTCATTGCCCATGCTGTTATGCACAACAGTTCTGAAGAAGGGTCTTGTATTGAAAAGTCACCCATTCCTCTCCAGAGATGCTGCCTGGTCCACTGAGTTACTCCAGCAATTTGTGTCTACCTTCGATTTACACCAGCATCTGTAGCTTTTTTTCCTACAGTATTACTTACACATCGTTTGTCCACGTCGGTGCCCTGTTGAACTTGCAAACACGCAGCCAGTCTTTTATGAATAGTATGAGAAATAATTCTGATTGTATCCATCCGCTTCTCAATCTATGTCAGAAACATGGAGGACACATCACATTTAGTATTACTCTCTTTCCATTTTTTGATCATAAAGTACAGATATCAATGTTTTGTTATGTATGTTTTGTTTCCTCAATCTATAAATTCTTGACAATTATAACACTGTAGAGTACAGGAGTAAATATAAACAAGAAATTAGGAAATTAATCTGTTTAATAGCATCAACTGACCATTGCTTGCAAATGAAACATCAAGAGCACTTTGATTTTTTAAATAAAATAGACAAAGTCTGTCTTAATATATTTAAATATATTTCAATAGACGGTCTTACAATTTGAAAGATGTAAACAAGCACCAATAGTTTATTGGTAATGGATTTTGGTTCCACTTCCAAGGCTTAATTAGTTAATCTGAGATAACACGGCAAATAAACACCGTGGACATTCTGTCACACAATCTCCAACCACCTCACCTGTATCCACAATACCACTTGCCAGGTTTTGTCCTACCCCCAACTCTCTTCCAGTTTTCTCCCCCCATTAGGATTCTGTGTAGTTTGCACATCTGTGTAGAGTTTGCATGTTCTCCCTTTGACTGCACCGGTTTCCTCCAGGTGCGCCAGATTCCTCCCACATTCCCAAAGACGTGTGGTGGTCGTATCTCTTGCCTGATGGGAGAATGGAGAAGAGGGAGTACACTGGAATGAGACTGGTCCTTGATTATGCTGGTGGCCTTGTCAAGGCAGTGTGAAGTGTAGATGGAGTTAATGGAAGGGACATTGGTTTGCGTGATGGTCTGGGCTACGTCCACAACGCTCCGCAATTTCTTGTTCTCTTGGATGAAGCTATTGCTAAACCAGGCTGTGATGCATCGTGATAATAGAAGTTGGTGACATGCTGAAATTCCTAAGTCTTCTAAGTAGAGGCATTGGTGCACTTTCTTGGCTATAGTTTTCATGTGGTTGGTCCAAGGACAAATTGCTGGTGATACTTCGGCGATTTCAAATGTATGTGTCCTGCTTCGCCTCCTGAAGTCAATCACAATCTCCTTTGTGTCACTGACATTGAGGGAGAGAATGTCTTGACACTAGGTTACAAGGTTCTCAATCTCCTTTCTGCACTCCGTCTTGTTATTTGATATCGGGCCACTACCGTGGTCCCGTCTGTGAATGTAAATTGAGTCTGAAGAAGGGTCTCGACCTGAAACGTCACCCATTCTTTCTCTCCAGAGATGCTGCCTGTCCCGCTGAGTTACTCCAGCATTTTGTGTCTAACTTGTAAACTGAGTTGGATTGGTATTTGGCTGCACAGTGATGAGTGGATAAAGAGTATAATAGGGGGCTGAGAATGCATCCTTATGGCGCACCGTAAACTAAACAATCTGAAATGCTGCCTTTCAGAAATGGCATTAAATGGAGGTTCTATTGAGTGACTCGTTGGCACTATTTCTAGAGCAGAGAAGTAACATAGAAATATAGAAAATAGGTGCAGGAGTAGGCCATTCGGCCCTTCGAACCAGCACCACATTAAATATGATCATGGCTGATCATCCAAAATCAGTACCCCATTCCGGCATTTTCCCCATATCCTTTGATTCCCTCAGCTCGAAGAGCTAAATGTAACTCTCTCTAAGTCACCCCAGTATTTTCTTTTATCAACACCATGCAATAAAGTATTTGCAAACAGGCTGTTATCTTTGAGATTACAACAGTGACAACACTTCTAAATCACTTCATTGTTTGGCAAGTATTGTAGGACATCTTGTACTGTGAAAGGTACTTTATAAATGGTAACTATTTCCTTTCTTGTAAGCAGTGACAATTTATCCAAGACACACCAGTCTGCCATCACCATAATGTCTCACTGTTTTCCAAATATTTTACGTGCTTCCTCTTTGTCCATTTCCTCATCCACCTTTCCATTTGTATCCAGCAACTGTTGTAAGCATCTAAATTTCTAGGCATGAATCTTAATTTTGTTCTCACTCACTCTGGGTGAGTGAGAAATTCAGATTCGTTTATTGTCACCTACACCCAGGGGGCAATGAAATTCAGAGTAAACACTACATGTAATAATGATAAATATAACAATAAGAACAATAAATACAAAACAGCAGTATGGTGAAAAGATTGTACTGCAATCTGAAGTAGTGCAAAAGAAAAACTAAAGTACAATAATGGAATAACTGAATGAGGAGGCTAAAGAGAAAGTTTGTGGCAGCATATCCGAGAATGGGTTATGGAAAAGATGACTGGTTCAGGAGTCTGATAGCAGGCATGATTCATGTGTTTGCAGATGACACTAGGATAAGTGGTATCGTAGGCAGTGCAAATAATTTGTAAATAACGGAATGATCTGCTGGCTCAACCCTGGCTCCCACCGTCTCCCCGGCCATTTAGAGCCTCGGCTTCCGACCCTACTCTCGACTCGCAAGGTGCGAGCACCTCTCTCACTTGCTGCTGTTTCTTGCTTTCGGCAGGTTCTTGCTGTCTGCTCCGTGCTCGAATACAGCCACCTGCTTCTCTCGTCACCCGGTCCAGTTGGCCTCTTCCTCCCCCCCCCCCCCCCCCCCCTCCTTCCTCTCACCGTTGCCTACTCCTCCCCCAGAGTCACCAACATACTCCACCTTGGAAGCGACAGGGAGGGGAGGGGAGGGAGCCCCACAGATACCAAGCTTAGTTTTAAACTGAAACGACACAAAGTGTTGAGTAACTCAGCTGACTGAATCAGTCTAAGGAAGGGTTCCGATGTCACCTATCCATGTTCTCCAGAGATTCTGACCCACTGAATTACTCCAGTACTTTCAGTCTTTGTCTATTTAGCATCATCTGCAGTCATTGGCAATAATGGACATCACTCCCTCCGCTATGGTCCATTAAAATGAGGGTTTACTGTAAATGGAAGGGAGTGGTGTCCATTATTGGCGATGATTGCATGCTCCAATCCCAACATCAAAGGGACCTGCAGGGAATGCAGCCTAAGAAAGCAGCTAATATAAAAGATCCACACAACCCAGGCCACACTCTCATGCTGCTGCTAATGTTGGAAAGGTTACAAGAGCTGGAGAATGGGGACCTCCAAATGCAAGAACAACTTCCTCCTATCAACCATCAGGCTTGAATCTCACTGCATAAACCTAACCACAAAACTGACCTTGGAAATTATCTACTATGTACTATGTACTATGTACTATGTCTGCAGCACTATGATTTAGTTACAATTATTATTGATAATTTATTGTAATATTTATTATTGTTTATTTATTTGTTGTTGCACTAATGTGTTTCTGAAGATGCAGCAAATAAGAATTTAATTGTTGTGGTCCTGGTGCATATGATTCTTGATGGCCATTCTTAAATAAAAATCTCATGACCTTCATTACATTATACTTTGTTTTACACAAAAGAAAGTGATTGAATTAATGTCCTCCACCAGGATGATGTATTTCCATGAATACAGGAAAATGTACACATTACTCACAATTAGTGCATTCACTTCAATGATATATTGCTTGCTACCAACAACAAAATCAAAAGATTACCTGCAGCAGGTCATCGCTAAGTACCTCGGTCTTCTCAGCTCTGAAACATAAAAAAACAATGATTAGAATCACATATGAAATCTGAAGGAACAGTGGTAAACCCAGTTACAGGAAAGTCTAAAACATGTCATTAACGCAGCAAACTGTCTCTTTTTATGTGTATGTTTAACTCTTTCATCACCATCAACTCCGTCACGTTTTAGTCCTACACTTCAGTCACTTCCATCACATGCTCAGCACGTCCATGTCCCTATTTAAAAGCCTCTTTAATGCCATCAAGGCATCTGCTTCCATTGCCACCCCTGGAAGTGCGTCCGAGGCCCCCACCACTCACATCTCCATTAAACTTTCTCCCTCTCACCTTATAGTCATGCCCTCGATTGTTGGACATTTCCACCCTGGGGAAAAGATTCTGGCTGTCTACCCTACCTATGGTTCTCATAATTTTATATACTTCTATCAAGTCTCCCCTCAACCTCTAACATTCCAGAGTAAACAATCCAACTTTATCCAATCTCTCCTTGTACCTAAAACTTTCTATACATGCATCATTCCAGTAAACCTCTTCTGTATCCTCTCCAAAGCCCCCACATCTTTCCTTCAATGGGGTGACCAGAACTACACACAATACTCCAAATGTAGCCTAACCAAAATCCTAGATAGCTCATCATGAATTTCTTACTCTTATATTCAATGCCCCAATCAATGAAGGCAAACATACCATATGCTGCCAAGTTCAGTGAGCTGTGCGATGGGATTCCAAGATCCCTCTGCACATCAATGCCATCTGCTGCACGGGAGGAGCAACGGGTCCTCCCACCCCACACAGTCCACCAAACATCACAGTTTACAGCCTCTTTGATTACCCACAGCATGCTGATCCTGTACTTTGATCAACTGGTCTGTAAATGACTTCCACATATCATCTGTGGACTTTCCCAATAACAACTGCTCCCAATCTACCCTCCCTAGCTCCTGCCTAATGACATTGTAATCTGCTTTGCCCTAATTAAATGCCTTTCCCCAACATCTAGACGTTCCCCTATTCGAAACAATCTTAAAACTTATGGTATTGTGATCATTATCTCCAAAAATGCTCTTACACCATAACACCAGTCATCTGGCCAGGCTCGTTTCCCAATATAAACTACAGTAAGGTCTTCCTGGAAATTTCCAGCTTATAGAATTGTAAGGATGCACGAGAAAGATACAAGAGTAAAGGGGTGCTCTACAGAAAATTCAACGTTGTAGAATAGTGAAAGGAAGGGAAACGGCAGTGACTGCTGATTTATGGCCTGAATCCTAGCGAGCTCCACATTCGCTGCTGGAAATTAGCACGATGAATCAGAGGGAGGAGTTTAGGAAGAGATGAATACAAATACATGTTCAGTTAGTCAGATTCTTTCTGACATCTACCTGGGATTGGAACAAGCCCATTGCTGAACATCATCTTAAATCAGCCTTGTTGTAAGATACTCCCAAACATAGCTAATCTATATACTAAAACTCTTGTTTGTTTGATCCTGAACTACAGCCAAAACAGTACACGATAGCGCAACAATTTTAGGCCCACCTTACTGTCATCCCTTTGGTGCTAATGGAAGAAGTTTCATCGAAATCGGTGTTATATTTTTAAAGTTATTCACATTTAAAAGTTTAAATCTATCTCCTAGGTAGGGAGGGGGGAGGGAGGGGGGAAGGGAGGGAGGGAGGGGGAGGAAGGAGGAAAAGGGGGGTTGAGGGAGATGGGGTGGGAGGAAGGGAAGGGGGAATGGAGGGAGGGGGTAGGAGGGAGGGAGGGGGATAGATGGAGAGGGAGGGGGAGGGGGGAGAGGGGAGAAGGGGAGGAGAGGAGGGGAGAAGGGGGGAGAGGGGAGACGAGAGGGGAGGGGGAGAGGGGAGGGGGGGAAGGGAGGGGGGGAGGAGGAGGGGGGAGAGGATGGGGGGGAGGAGGGGGGGGGGGAGAGGGGAGGGGGGGGGAGAGGGGAGGTGGGAGGAGAGGGTGTTGCACCAATGCAGGAGAGGTTTGGGCCCAACTGGTCCACTTGGTCTAGTAGGAACTAAAAATAAAGCCGAGTATCAATGACTTACACACTGCTTCAATGCTGCACATTATTCTCAGACATACGAAGAATAAAGATTTGTGTCGGTAATGGCATGCGGCTTATTCCACCCATTTTTTGTTCCAGTTGCCTGTCAAAGACCTATTCAGCTATTTTGCATCATCCTGCAGGTCATCCTGAGGCAATGTTCAAAAACAAGATAAAGGATCTAATGTCCCCAACTCAGCCATTCTTTGGGAGATCTACCAAATTACCGCACAATTGAATGAATGTTGATGAGGCCGGCAAAATATTATAAAAGGAAATCCTGTGGTTGTTGAGTCTACATCCAGCATCTGACAAAATGGTTTTTTAATCATTCCTCAGAGGCCAGTTATTTATTAAAACGGGGACCATGCAACTTGAAACAAGTTCACAGGAAATGCTCTGCTCAACATATTTGCCAAAATAATATAGCAACAGCAGATATAAATTAGCCAAGTTGTATTTGCATTTGAGGCACACTGCATTCATTATTAATAAGTACTCTGCTCATAATTCCAGTGTTTAGCCAGTTCATTGGCTATATTTAAGAGGGGATTAGATGTGGCCCTTGTGGCTAAAGGGATCAGGGGGTATGGAGAGAAGGCAGGTACGGGATACTGAGTTGGATGATCAGCCATGATCATATTGAATGGTGCTGCAGGCTCGAAGGGCCGAATGGCCTACTCCTGCACCTATTTTCTATGTTTCTATGTTATTTCAATATTCATTACTCTTTCCATTTATTTCAACTCCCTTATTTTAATGGAAGATTTAATGGAAGGTTTCAGTTTTGATCGCATTTCCAAAATTAAACTTTGAAATAACTTGTTGTAAACGACTTTCTTTTAAGTAATTAATGACCTTGAATTAATGACCAAAGCTGGCAATGTTTAGCTTTCCCAAGATCATCCCATCCCTGGGGGACACCATTGGCAAAGAACTCAACTGGACCAATCTCATAACTCTTGGCTGCGAGAAGGTTAGAGACTGGGTATCCTGTTGAAAGCAATTAATCTCTTGATAGCCCAGAGTCAGGAGTTTGCTCCTTTATCTTGGAAGACAGCAGTGCCAACAACTCTGAAGTACCTTGATATCATCTGGGACATAATACCGTGCTTTATTGGTATCCCATCCACCACATTAAACATTGATTCCCTCCTCCACCACACTGTAGTTGCAGTGTATATCATTTGTAAAATGCACTGGGTAGTTACTCATCCAGACTGCGCCTTTATCTTCTGACCCTTTTGCAAGATCACCAAGGGCAGCAGGTGGATGTGAGTACCATGAGCTGCAGGACAAGTCACACACTATCACAAATGGGAAATATATCAACAGGCTTTCTTCATTGCTGGATCAAAATCCTGGCACTTCGTATCCAACAGCTTACCACCATCTTCTCAAGGACAATTAAGGATGGGCAATAAATACTAACCTTGCAAGTGTAGCCCAGATGCCAAAAAATAATTTAGAAAAGAGTTGGATAGCATCTAAAATGCTTGCCCTCAACCAAACCCAGAATAGACCCGACAGCTCTACCATGATTAAACCACACTGCATTTGTTCACGACCACTGTCACTCAAAAGCATGATGCCAGTCTGATCATTTGTCTTCAAGCTACAGCTATGTCAAATAGCACTTGCCATCATTTTCACTTCCGCATTACATCGCAAGGTGTCAGTAAACAGGGATGGAACAAGTTTAGTTTGATAACTGGGTTTTGCCACAATTAATCCCTGCCTTTACAGCATCCTATTTGGAGTCTTTAGACATCAGACAAGCAAAGTGCCCAAACTAAACACTGTACTGAGAAAAATGGAAGCAGAACAGTTTTACACGGTGCTGAAGAGGAAGTTGAAACCTGGGCAGCAGCACATCTTGAGCTAATGACAGAACCAGCTCATATTCAGCTTTTGGGATCTGGGCAGACCAGGCTCGAACTGAATGTCTTGCTAGGCCAGACCAAGTAAGGGCAGTAGATTTTTACAACATCTGGTAGCTTTGGCAATGCAAAAGACCTCCAGATAAATGAATTAAGTTTAGGCCAAGTATGTGCATATACAAGGAATGTGCCTTGGTGCTCCGCTCACAAATGACAACACAAACATACAGTTAACAATTAAGAATAAAGCATAAACACATCAAAACAATAAGGATACAACATTACGATCTAAACATGTGGATGAAAATAAACCAGAGCAAAAAAGGGACTACAGACTTTGGTTATTGAGTAGAACTACTACTCGTGGAAAAAAGCTGTTTTTATGTCTGACTGTGGCTGCTTTGACAGTCCGGAGTCGCCTTCCAGAGGGAAGTGCTTCAAAGATTTTGTGGCCAGGGTGAGAGGGGTCAAAGATGATCTTGCCCTCTCGCTTCCTGGCCCTTGCAGTGAACAGTTCGTCAATGGGGGCAGCCAACAACCTTCTCAGCTGATCGAACGACCCACTGCAGCCTCCGGATGTCGTGCTTGGTGGCTGAGCCAAAACCAGACCAGGATGGAGAAGGTGAGGACGGACTCAATGATAGTAGTATCGAATTGGACCATCATTGCCTGTGGCAGATTTTGTTTCCTCAGTTGCCGCAGGAAGTACATCCTCTATTGGGCCTTTTTGACTGTGGAGTCGATGGTGGCCCCCCATGTAAGGTCCCTGGAGATGATGGTTCCAAGGAACTTAAATGACTCCACAGATGCGACTGGTGTTGTTGATGGTGAGTGGGGGGAGGGGGAGCTCTTTGAAAGTCTACAATTAGTTCCACGGTCTTAAGAGCATTGAGCTCCAGGTTGTTGCGATGGCACCAGGACGCCAACTGTATCACTTCCCGTCTGTAGGCAAATTCCTCCCCATCCTGGATCAGTCCAATCAGGGTTGTGTCTTCTGCAAATATGAGGAGCTTGACAGAGGAGTCTGTGGAGGTGCAGATTAACTGAAAGTAAATTCCACAGCCATCATGGTGAGATTTGGACTCTGATTTCTAAAATTGTTAGTCCGGATTGTTAGTCTGGTAATCTTCCCACAGTATTATCACCGCTATTTAAGAAAGGAGGGAGAGTGAAAGCAGGAAACTATATATTGTTAGTTAAGATATAACCTATGATGAAAGTCCTGGGGGAAATAATCTATTATTAAGGAGATAATAAACTATTCATGACAAATTTGCTGCATGGGCTTTGGGTAAAATACCAGCATGCAAAGAAGTTGGCTAACTAACAGAAAGCAGTCAGTATTAATGGATCATCTTCAGATTCTCAATGAGCAAACAAAGGAGTGCCACAAGGATCACTACCTGACCATCAAGTGTTTACAATTTATATTAATACTGAAGGGGCTGAATCAACTGTAAACAAATTTGTCGATGATACAAAAATAGGTGGAGGAGGTTAGCACATTATGAGGGGGATACAAAAGGCATGAAAATAGATATGAATAGGTTAAGTTAATGGGCAAGATGTTGGCAGATGGAGAATTTGGTGAGAAAATGTGATGTTATTCACTTTGGAAGAATGAAAAGGCAAATGTTTTTTTAAATGGAGTGAGAATAGAAAATGGTGTCATGTAAAAGTCTCAAACAAAAGCACACAGCAAACACGATGAGTGGCATTGCACTTATATATATATACGTACTTCAAATAACTACTGCCCACGTGACACAGAGGCCAAGCTCTTCCAGTGAGATGAGTGCCAGGAAAGTGCAGCAGCTTCCCTGTGGCTATTTTGCAGAGGAAGGGATTGTATGGAAAAGATGGGGATAGGAAAAAGATCTTGGCAGAAGAAACATATTGGGAAAATTGCACAATGACCTATTTTCTTTGGGGCAATACATCTTATGATTTGATTCGAGTTAGTTAAATATCACCTTTATAATCTTGTTGCTGTGCTTGTATTAATTTTTCTTTTGCATCTTAGATGGTTGACAAGTTCTTAAAAGTGCAGTTTATCCAGAAGAAATATCTTTTTCTAGTACACCTTAACATTATTTTACTTTTAAATAATTGGCCAGTGGTACAGCAAATATTTAGGAAGGCTAATGTGAGGTTAGTCTTTATTGCAAGGGGTAGGTATGAAGTGTAAACACAGGGAAATTTTGATGTTACTTTACAAATGCTGACGAGACCGCAACTGGAGAATCGACATTTAAAGATAAAATTGTATTAATTAGAGGTAGAGCAGAAATTATTCACAAGGATGATTCCTGTGATCAAGGCACTCAGCAGATTGGGCCTAAGCTCACTGGAGTTGAGAATGAGCGTCACCTTATTGAAATTCTGATTGAAGCGTATTGATGTTGTGGATACTGAGAGGATGGTATTCCTGTTGGGGTATCTAAAATTAGGTAGCATTTTTTCTGAATAAGGGTCACCCATTTAGCACAGAAGTGAGCAAGGATTTTTTCTCTCAGACGCCTTTGATTGCTTTGAACGGAAAACTATTAATGTGGAATCATTGACTATATTGAAGGAAAAGATTGACTGATCACTGATTGACTTCTCAACTGATTTCTGGTCCTTTTGCTTACACTCGAATGTAACCCCACTTATGGGTGGCAGAACTATTTGAGTTTTCAAGACAAATCTGAAAATAGGTCACAAAAATAAAAATAATCTGAAGTCAAATAATGTTGCGGTGCTATTACTGTTTACAAACAGTCAGGCCGCTTCTTCTGCCTTCCATTCTGAAAATATTTTTTCCTCTTTTACCGATGTGATGTACCATGGTGTCATGAAACTATGTTGGTGACTTTTCTTATTCCTTGTGTTACCCCCATTATGCTGTACTCCATTCAATGTAGATTTTGCAAGCCCGCAAATGCAAAATTCAGAATGAATACCTTATGCGAACATTCTTCAGGTCAACTCAATGAAGCATGAATTAGAACGACCAATAAGGTAGTAACATTAATCTAGTTGAACAGGTTCAGCGACAACTGCAAATGTAAACAGTGAGCATGCTGTCTGCAAGGACAATGCAGAATAAACTTAAATAATTGTGCAAGTAACACTCATAAGTTTGTTGAGTGAACACTTAGGGATATTGATCTGGTGTTCAAAACATTAATACTCTGGTCTGACATTGGAAGGCTATTTTAAATTTCCACGACAGAGCATATCACATGTTTAGCTTTGGAAATTTACTTTTTTTTCCCCCCAATTATCTTGGATGGTAAGTTAAGAGCATGAAATAATAAAATATAAAAGCACAGTAGTAACAGCAATACAAGAACCATTATCCGAATGAGTTGGATAGAGACTAAGACGTTTCCCCCCAAAATACCAAAAGCTATTTTTAACTAAAACATTACCAGTTTCCTCAAATGTCATGTTTCAATTGTAACACAACAGAAATAGATAAATGTCCTCAAAAAGTATACAAATTTCACGGAATTTTATATTATTTAAAGCGAGTTACCTTAAGCCATGCCCTTGGCTCAAGTCTTGTAGGACTTTCAAGAGCCCGCACAAAGTTTGGGACTGTTCACAATGCTTGAAGGCTCAACATCCACTAAGGAAGGACATTTAATGCCGAGGGCAGCAATTGTTTCTTGTACAGGCATGTGAGTGAGATTAAAAAAAAGAGGAAAAGAGCCGAGCGCTTGCTCGAGGCGTACAGCGGGAGTCAAAAAATTTATTTGAACATTTACATACAAATTTACCAGTTTCATGCCTCTTTTTGTGCATTTCAAAGTAAAAATGGACATTACATAATAATGTGAATATGTCACTGTATACTAATAACATTTTTATTATTTTAATTAATTTAGTTATATAATCTTGCACTTAAATTTAATATTTACTCTTTACAGTTCCACCACTGATTTTCTGGCACTCTTGGTTCCAGAGCTTTGCTGGATTATCCAGCCGGCCAAGGAAGTCGGCTATGGGGAGAGATGTGCTGGCTCCAGCCGGGCTGGAGTTCCAGAGCCCCAGCCGCCAGTTGCAAATTCAACCCACCGATCGGCCGTGGAAGTCCCGATGAGGTAGAGGTTGGCTACCTTGCCCAGCCTGCGTGCCACTTTTTCGGGGAGATTACCAGGGCAGGGGGATTTCAAGTGGGCTCTCGTAATTTTGTACGGATTTCAATGATTAGCGACTATTTCTCGTGGAACCCTAGTGTTCCGGGGAACCCCGGTTCAGAAACGCTGCTGTACATCGTTTATTTTCTTTTTTTTGATCAGATTTCTCCATTGGTAAAGTGAAAAATGCGGAAATTAGGCAAAAAGCGCGGAAAATGGATTTTAAAAACGTGGAAAATTCACGTGCCTGGTTGTAACTCAGAACTTGGTATGGGCACGTTTCTTTCTAAGGTTAAACTATGGGTTCCTAAAAATGGCTGCATTGTAGCCTTACACTTATAAACATAACTCAGCTTGTAATGAGGCATAAAAACTAAGTGAGAGAAAATCTTTGGAAGTACTCGCTTTATGTCTCAGGATTCTTCAGCTGAAACAGCTGAAATATTTGCGTGAAATGGATGCACAGATTGTTCGAATATAAACTTGCAAACATATACGTAGAATGGCAATGCATTCACAGACATGTACTCCAAATTAAGGAAGTGACAAGAAGTGGCGGCGCTGCGTAGCAGCCGGGCTCACCTGCAGTCCGTTGGTCTTTTGTGTTTTTTGTTGTTTTTTGTCTTAATTGCAGTGTTTAGATGTGATGTAATGTTTTTTTGTGGTTGTGTACTATGTGGGGGGGGGGACGACTGTAAAATTGTCTCTTCCGAACGGAGACCCGACCTTTTTTCCCGCGTCATGTCTCCGTTCCCGCTGCGGCCTACCATCGGCCAAACACCTGGATCTGGCAGCCTCCACCTGGGACCACCTGGGCTCTGGTTCGCAGAGCCAGCGGACCGGACTTACCATCTGCGGAGCTGGCTGCCTTCGGAGGCTGTGGTGGCGCTGCGAGTGCGGTTGCGACTCGCCTTCGGAGGCTTTGGCCGTGGGCTGCGTGGATATCGGCTCAAAGGCCCTTGGGTGGGGGCCGACATCGGGAGCTCCGGCAGAGGCAGTGTCTTCGCCCGCCCCGAATCGCGGGGCTTGGGTCGGCCCGCCGCAGACCATTCACCGTCCGGCGTGGCCTGAAATAGGCCGCGGGATTTTTCTCTGCCCGGTGGGGGCTTCAATGTTGGGAGCCCCGACCGCCCCGACGTGGCAACTTCAACAGCCTGACCGCGGGAGAAGACGGCAGGGGAAGAGAAAAGACATTCTGGCCTTCCATCACAGTGAGGAGGTGACTGGAGGAGACTCACTGTGATGGATGTTTCTTTTTTTGTTTGTTTTGTGTTGGTTTGTGATTGTGTGTGTTATTGCTTATTTTTATTGCTCTTATTGTTGGACTGTGGGTAACGGAATTTCGTCCAAAAGACTTGTTTTTTTGAATGACAATAAAGGTTATTCTGATTCTGATTACTGTTGTTTGTAGACAAGGAACAAAAATAAGCCAAACTTACCTAGTGAAGAAAGTGCTAAGAAAGCACAGGAGCATCCCTGTGTCTACTTTTTCATTTTCTTAGATGTTTTGACTGGTTCTTAAAACTGGAGATTACCCAGAAGAAATGTCTTGGTGGTATGCTTTCACAAAAATTGCCCTTTTCCAGAAAAACAAACCTGAGGATTGTGGAATTCATTTACCCTGTGCTCCGACATTGCAATCTGCTTCATAATTAGAAATGACTGAAGAATATAGCCGCCGTTAATCATGGAGCTCATTGGATAGAAACCGCATCAAGAGATCTGATATTAGAAGTGAATGGATTTAAAGAGACCTTATAACTTGTAAAGGTGGGCATTTGTGTTTTCAAGTAATAGTACGAATCACCATAAAAATGAATCTGCATTGCTGTACTGCAAGCTGGAGAATCCGTATCAGGGTTTCCTTATAAATGCACCAGAGTGTGCCAGATGTTGAGAAGAGAAATCTTTGATGCCAGAAAGGCCTCCATTCATATCCAGTAGGAACACAAGCCAACATCAGGCAAGTAGCTCCAGAATGGCGATGCAATGCGGGAAGAGGTGCATAACAGGAGGAAGTGGCATCAAATTCAACAACTCTAATTTAGTTGTTTAGAAATACAGCGTGGAATCAGGTCCTTCGGCCCACGCTGACCAGCAATCACCCATACGCTAGCTCTATCCTTTACACTAGGGACAATTTAGAGAAGCCAATGAAGCTACAAACCTGCACGTCTTTAAAATGTGGGAGGAAACTGGAGCACCCAGAGAAAATCATGCAGTCACAGGGAGTACATACACACTCCGCACATATACTCCCCGAGGTCAAAATCGAACCCGGGTCTCTGGCGCTGTTAGGCAGCAACTCTATGCCACTGTGCCGCCAATATCTCGGCATCTACCCTGTTGTGCCCCATACAACCTTATACTGCATTAATATGATCACTCCTCATTCTTCTCAACTCTGAAGAATACAAACCTAACTTTTCTGTCTCTGAGTAAAATACAAAGCGCTGAAGTACCACAGCGGGTCAGGCAGCATCCGCCATGACAATGGACGGGCGACGTTTTGGATTGGGACCCTTCCTCGGACTGAAAAAGGGTCCCAATCCAAAACTGAAGAAGGGCCCCATCCCAAAACATTGCCTGCCCATTCAATTCATGGATGCTGCCCGACCCACTGAGCTCCTCCAACACTCTGCGCTCTGCTCGAGATTCCTGCACCTACAATTCTGTGTGTCTCCCATTTACAGCCTCTCTGATCCCTGGATTTAACCCTGGGAATCACCTTTGGAATGACTAATATAGTCATATGGCACAGAAATAGGCCCTTTCCCCCAACTTTCCGATGCCGACCAAGATGCCCCATCTACATTAGTCCCACCTGCCTGCGATTGGCCCATATCCCTCTAAACCTTTCCTATCTATGTAACAATCCAAATGTCTTAAATGTTGTTACAGTACCTGTCTCAACTACCTCCTCTGGTAATTTGTTCCATATAACCATCTGCTTTCTCCTTTCATAGGCAAGGTCAAACTGTGCTTGGTATTCCAAACGTTAACTCTCTATCACCCTGTACAACGGTAACAAAATCTTCTTTCTAAACTCCAACCCTCTTGCATTAAAGGCCATTAAAGGCCAATGCAACATCTGTCTTCTCAACTGCAAGAGGCGCTTGCCTGTTAACCTTTTGGTTTAGTGTCATATTTTCTTTGGTCATGCTCCATAATCAGATCTTAGAACGAAATAGTTCACAATTCAGATGCCCAGCATTCTTACCAAGTATGATAATAGTTGTTGTTAAGGAGCACAAAACAACTAAGATTTATATAGTACCTTTTACATGGGTAACATGCTTCACAAAAGGGTTATCACAGCAAAACCTGACTCGCAGAAACTAGAAACAAGGAACTGGAAATGCACAGCCTGGCATGCAGGGCATTTTCTACACGCTGCATTTTGCAGCCTTTATTTTCCTTTGTTTGTACTCATTCTAAATGCTTTCATTAACGTACTGCCCGATAACTTCATCAAACGCCAATCATTACAGCCACCTGATCAAAGATAGTCTCTTTGTCCTCTTTATTCTCACCTCAGCCTAGCTGCAATTGGAAACTAATCTGTTTTTCCTCTTTCCCGGGGTGTTTCTGATAAAGTGGCTACCTAGCCTTGCCTTTTGCAGAGGTTGATGGGATGCTTGACTAAAGAAAATGTGGCTAAAAGAATGTGTACTGCAAAAGGCAAGCCCAGACAGCTAACTTATTTGCAAAGATACCTGACTACAGGAGATGTGGCTAGTTGCAAGCTGTGATAATGGCCGAAACTGCCTTCATGTCCATTTACACAAATGTGCTAATTGCCTCTATTATGTACCTTGAACACTGGAAGTTGTGCTGCAAAAGTTTAGCTCAGGCAGCTAACTTGGAACAGGACTATTCCATATATGGTAAAAACATCTGTTCGTGGACTCTGCATTGTCATCTCCATAATAAAATAAGCTGTATCTTGCTAATTCCTGAGTGGGTGCTCAGATCTGCCAACTATTGCGATATACTTGCTGCCGTTCTTCCACTTCCCACCTTGGCGAAAGTAGGAAAGCTTTTTGTGCTTTAAATCGATTTGTGTGGTTGTCTGTTTGTTACAAGGTCAGAACTTTAACATTTCAGCTGCATTTTTAACTTTGTTTCACTCTCCAAAGATGCTGCCTGACTGCTCAACGCTTCCAACATTTTCTGCTTGACTTCAGATTTCTAATATTGCAGCATTTATTTAATTCCATCACAATCAGGCAGAGTCTTCTAATCCATCAAAACATTTTCCTTCCCGTAGGAGATGCAACAACCGTAGCTCATGATACGGTCTTTCACAATGGGTGACCTTAAGCAGTGGTCTTAACCTTAGTGTTTCATACTGCCATACTTCAGTAGAGCAACCCTTTTCCATGTCTCTGCCAGCTCTCAAAAGTAATCCAATAAATCGCTCTCCTCTCACCAACACACTAGGTGTAATTTATAGAAGCTAATTAACATGCACATCTTCCGGTGGTCAAGATTGAACCTGTGACCACTGAGGCAGCAGCTCTACTTGCTTCATTATTGTGTTGCCTCAAGATCAGGCCGAGTTAGTGATCTTATCTTTCTAGAGTGATCTGGTCCCCTTCCATCTAAAAGTAAGGGAGGACACGGTCCGACACATAATGAAATACACTAGGAGACTATAACGGCAAGGATCTAAATGGGTGATAAACAAACCTTCAATGTAGAATCAGAAGTGGAGCTAATGGCAAATTCCATGGTGGGGAGCCATAGAGAATCATAGAACCATACAGCATGATAACAGCTCCTTTGGCCCAACTCATACATGCCGATCAAGATGTAAATCTGAATTAGTCCCATTTGTCTATGTTTGGCCCACATTTCTCTGAGCCTTTCCTGCCAATGTATCTGATAGAATGTAAGATATTTAAATAATGTTATTGTATCCACCTCTACCCTTCCTCTGGCAGCTCGTTCCATATATGTCTTTTATTTTTCCACCATAAACCTATGCCCTCTAGTTTTAGACTCTAACCCTGGAGAAAAGATTATGACCTTTCACCTTATCTATGATCCTCATGATGTTATAAAACTCTATTAGGAGACCTGTCAGCCTCCTGTACGCCAAGAAAAAAAGCCCTAGCCTGTCCAAATTCCCTTTTAACAATAGGTGAAATTAATGGCTTCACTGCTCAGTTAGAGAAAGCCACGTGCAACAAAATTCAATCATTCCTGAATAGGCACACCAAATATGTGCTGCACAATTAATCCAGCTGGCTTAACTGGGATGTAATATTGCATTATAATTCTACTGACAACATGGATTGCTTACCTGTTTAAAGCAAGTCTCAGCATACCAGACATCCCCAACCCAAGGGCTCCAGCTCGGAAAGGGTACAGATGGTGAAAAAGTTTGTACTTAGTCAATTCATAATTCAGTGCAAATTACTTCATGTTTTTCAATGTTCAGAACTTGAAAAAATACCACAGAGAAGTAACAATATCTTTGTTTAAATGTAGTCAAAACGGAGATGGGAGCAAGCTTCTGTCCAACATTATGGTACAGACTGTTCGTCAGAGTCTATTAATACAAACGAGAACCAGGCCACAAAATAATCTGTTCTAAACTACATGCAGTTATCAAACAAACACCATCGTTTGCAAAGGTTGCAGGTTATTGTCTCTCAGATTATCCTATGTCAATTGACAAAACAATCTCTTCTATTGATTTTTACCCAAAGTTCTTACACTTTTGTCTCCCTTTCACCACTCGCCTATTTCACTTTCTCCGCTCATTTGCCAATCAAAGCCCCCTTCACCTGTATCCACCTATCACTGTCTAGGGTTTGTTCCACCCCCATCTCTTTTTCAGGTTTCTCGACTCTACTCTAATCAGTCCGAGGAGGAGTCCCACCCCATAACACCACCTGTCTATTCCCTATCCAGATTGTGCCTGACCCGTTTTCCTCCAGCACTTTGTTCTGCTCAAAATTTCAACACCTGCAATCGTCGGTGTCTCCTTTAGTTACATTGAGTTCAGTTACTTTAAAATAGATCTCAAAACATCAAATTGTGTTTTTCTTCGCTCACCTCCAAAAGGTTTTAACTGTATTTCAGGATTCACTTCCATGGTTATTCGAGTATAGAATCCTGGCTTCTGGCCACGGATTGCAATAAAACCAACAATAATAAATTGCTCCACTGCAAGATACCAGTCAACTTCATGATTTTATTTCAACAGTTGAGCAACAGAACAAGCTTTGGAACATTTAGGGTGTTTATTAGCTGTGATCTGCCAAGGATGGTTATAAGGGAAATGCTTCAATGTTGTCTATGTACAGGTGAAGAAGGAGAAAATTCCAGAACACTTTTTCCTCACAATCTACAATTGAAAGTGAATGTTTTTCAAAACTGAGCAAAGGACAGTTAAACTCTGCCAAGTATGTGGACTCTCACGACTGGAGTGTTTTCAATATAGTCTATCGACGTTGAGATGAATCTTTCAGGCCATCAATTTTTTTAAATCTCGTTCACTGATGTATTACACTTTCTGTGCAATGTAGTGACTCTTAATTCTTCAGTTCAAAGGTAGTTCAAAGGTTGCTCCTCTCGCCAGTAATGTCCATATTGAAACAAATAAAATGCCCTGATGAACCAAGCAAGACTCTTGCAGAGAAATGTCAGAGTCCAAACTAATCTTGTTTGGAGGAAATATAGTATCATAATTGGCTGTTAATATGCTGATTAAAGTTAATTAGGAAAAAGTATTGCCCCTTTGCAAAAATAAACAACTTTTATTTTTTTCTTAATGTTGCAACAAATGCGAAATAAATAACCAGGAAATTAAAAAATAATTAATCTTATTCATTTTTTACAAAAGCTGCAATATTAGTGATTGGTATAAGAAAATAACTGCAGATGCTGGTACAATTATAGATGAGGCTCTCACTAGGGTCTCTTCTACATCCCGCAGCTCCGCTCTTGCTCCCCATCCCCCCACTCGCAACAAGGACAGGATCCCCCTCGTTCTCACCTTCCACCCCACCAGCCAGCGGATCCAACATATCATCCACCAACATTTCCGTCACCTACAACAGGACCCCACCACTGGCCATATCTCCCATCCCCTCCCCTCTCTGCATTCCGCAGAGACCGTTCCCTCCGCAACTCCCTGGTCCACTCGTCCCTTCCTACCCAAACCACCCTAACCCCGGGCACTTTCCCTTGCAACCGCACGAGATGCAACACCTGTCCCTTTACCTCCCCCCTCAACTCCATCAAAGGACCCAAACATTCTTTCCAGGTGAGACAGAGGTTCACCTGCACCTCCTCCAACCTCATCTATTGCATCCGCTGCTCTAGATGTCAACTCATCTATATCGGCGAAACCAAGCGCAGGCTCGGCGATCGCTTCGCTGAACACCTGCGCTCGGTCCGCATTAACGCCACTGATCTCCCGGTGGCCCAGCAATTCAACTCCCCCTCCCATTCCCAGTCTGACCTCTCTGTCATGGGCCTCCTCCAGTGCCATAGTGAGGCCCGCCGGAAATTGGAGGAGCAGCACCTCATATTTCGCCTGGGCAGTTTGCGGCCCGGTGGTATGAACGTTGACTTCTCCAACTTCAGATAGCTCCTCTGTCCCTCCCTTCCCCTCCTCCTTCCCAGATCTCCCTCTATCTTCCTGTCTCCACCTATATCCTTCCTTTGTCCCACCCCCGACATCAGTCTGAAGAAGGGTCTCGACCCGAAACGTCACCCATTCCTTCTCTCCCGAGATGCTGCCTGACCTGCTGAGTTACTCCAGCATTTTGTGAATAAATATTAGTGATTGGTGTGTTTACCAATTCTAACACTGAATGATATTGGAATTATTGCAAGCACTCATGGAAAATTGCATCGTTGGCTCACTATAGGTTTTACTTTCCATGCCTCAAAAATCACATACATGTTTTGTATTATCCCAAATTTTTGATTCCTCTAATTACCAGAAAATTAACAGTACTGTAGATAGTTAAGAATGCTGTGTCCGGGTATGGCCAGATCGAGATTAGTTGGTAAGCTGGGCAACAGCAAATGGAATTAAATCTCAACTAACATATTGTAGTGGATTTTGGAAGGTTAAATAAGGATGGGGCTTATATATAAATGTCAGACCCCTGCAGAGTGTTGCAGTAAAGAGGAACCTTGGGGGGAAGCCCTTAAATATCCCAAAATGATATTACAGTGAATATGGTGATAAAGGCAACAGATGGGATGAATGGAACATAGGACAATAAATTTGACTTGACTTGGAGACACAAGAGACTTGCAGATGCTGGAATCTTGAGCAAATGGTAATCTTAAATAATGGAGACCACTTTCCCCACAACTCCTTAGTTCATTCATCCCTTCCACCCAATTCGCCCCCTCCCTCGATACTTTCCCCAGCAACCGTAGAAAATGTAAAACCTCCTCTCTCACTTCCATCCAGGAACCCTAGCTGCCCTTCCAGGTGAGGCAGAGATTCACATGCACTTCAACGTCATCTCTATATTCAGTGATCCCGATGTAGCCTCCTGGAGTTCCTGGTTGCTAACCATTTTAACTGCCTTCCCACTCCCATATAACCTTTTGATCCTTGGCCTCCTCCATTGCCACAGTGAGGTCACATGCAATTGAAGAACACACCTCATTAGGCTACACCCCAACAGTATGAAGATTGAATTTCAAGTAATATATTCCTTACACATTTCTCTTTCCCTGCACTCTTTTCATGTTCTTCTCCCATCCCCAAGTACCCCATTTTTTCTTTATTCCCTTTCTTTCCCCTCCTCCTGCCATCCTCCTCCCACATCCTTTCCTCCAGCTCGACATTTCACTCCTCCTCCATATCTGATACATGGATGATCTAACTTTCTCTCTCAACCCATTCTCCTGTCTTCTCCCTATCCTTTGCCCAGTGCTTCCACAGATGCTGCCTGATGCAGTTTATTTCACTCTGTTTATTTTGATGCGAACATGGTCTGGATTGGAACATTTCAATTATGAGGAGAGATAGGACAGGCAAAGTTTGTTTTCCCTTGAGAAGTGGGAAACAAGGGGCGACCAGGAGAGGTATATAAAATTACATATAATACAAGCATATGGACATGGTGGATTGAAATGCTCGTTTCTGTGCTGTATGACATTATGACACTATAACAGTGACAAAATCTATTGATTCCTGCCTTGAATGCTATCAATGCCAGATTTGCCACGGCCCTTTTGGAGAGAGAATTCTAAAGATTCACTGTCCGCCAAGAAGAAATTTCTAATTTCTGTTCTAAAAAGCCTACCTCTTACTTTGAGATTGTGGCCCTGGTCCAAGACTCTTTACAGGAGAAGCATTCTCCCCAAATCTACCCTGTTCACAGGTAAATGTGGGAAGTTTTACCATGACACATTTCATGCCTAAATGAGATAAAAACTCATTCTTCTTAACTAGAGCACAGAATCCTAGCCTACTCAATTTCTGTCATCTTTCACAGCTAGAAACAAAGACAGTAATCAGTCAGCAGAGTTCTGTCTGTGTGCTTAATTATGCATTGCACATACTTTAACCCACCACGGCACAACAATGGCGCAGAGGTAGAGTTGCTGCCTTACAACACCAGAAATACGATTCGATCTAGACTACGGGTACTTGTACAGAGTTTGTACGTTCTCCTCATGACCTGCGTGGGTTTTCTCCGAGATCTTTGGTCTCCTCCCACACTCAAAAAGTACAGGTTTGTAGGTTAATTGGTTTGGTATAAATGTAAATTGTCCCCAGTGTGTGTGCGATAGTGTTAGTGTGCGGAAATCACTGGTTGGTGCAGACTTGGTGGGCCGAAGGGCGTTTCCGTGCTGTATCTCTGAACTAAACTAAAATGTACTTCACAAGGATGGATTTTAAACCAGATTATAATTCAATTTTCTGGCATGATAACATTTGGCACGGTGCGTCAAAGGCATAAACCAAGATGGGAATTACAGTCTGTTCTCAGCATTTCAAAATTCAGAATGCATTGTTCGACTTGTTGCCATTGTGTACTTCCTGCTTCAACTATTCCCAGCATTTGTTATGGCAACATAACAAAATTTAAGTAATACGATTTAACAATGGCTCAAAGACACTGGGGAATGATTTGTCATCATGCATAGGCACGATAATAGTTCTACTTGCTCAAAATATGCATGCCATTAATAATATTTCAGGCACTAAGTAGCTTCATAATGCTAGCAATTTTTGTATTTATTTCAAAATTACACTATATTTGTTATGGTGCCACAATGGCAAGATTCCAAATAAAACTCTCAGTAATTGAGGTGCCATTCTGCACAACAGCATTTTACAAAATGCCCTTGCAGTTGGTAGCGCTGTTCCAGTCACATTAGCAGTTGTTTTGAGGGGGCGTGGCTGCGTTCTGCAGCTGCGGCTCACCGGCAGTCTCTCTGTCTTTTGTTTTTGTCTTTTGTTATCGTTTAAATGTATGTTTTGATTTATTTTTAGCTCTGTATATGTGGGGGGTGGTGGGGGGGGGGGGGGGGGGGGGGGGGGGGTGGGGGAAACCTTTTCTACTCTCCTCCTCAACGGAGATGCGACCTTTACCGTGTCGTATCTCCGTTCGCGCTACGGCCTAACACCATGGAGTCGGCGGCCTCCAGCTGGGATCGACCTTGAAGACTCCGGTCGCAGGGCCTGGACTTACCATCTCGGAGGCTTCGGCCGTGGGCCCTGCAGACCGCAACATCGGGAGTTCGCAGGTCCCTGGCTGGCGACTGGCTTTCGGGAGCTCCAGGCGTAGCAGCTTCGATCGCCCCGGAGCGCGAGGTTTGATCGACCCGCTCGCAGGGCCTTCATCGCCCTGCGTGGCCTGGCCGCGGCACTTTCCATCGCCCGGTGGGGGCTCAGGACCTTCATCGGCCTGCTCGGCTCGGCCCTGGGACTTTCCATCGCCCGGTGGGTGCTTCAAAAGTCGGGAGCCTCGATCGCCTCGTGACACCACGGGAGAAGGATGAGGAGGAGATAAGACTTTTCTTTGCCTTCCATCACAGTGAGGGTGTGCCTGGAGCAATCACTGTGATGGCTGTTTGTGTTAAAATTTTAATTGTGTGTCTTGTGTTTTTATTGTCTACTGCCGGACCCTGACGTGAGAGGACGCTGGCGCTATTTGTTCGCCGCTTCTCTGTCAGGATAGTTCGTCTGTTTGTTTTTATGTCATGACTGTTTTTGTAAAGCGTATTTGAGCACTTGGAAAATCGCTATATAAAATAAATGTTTATTATTATTATATTATTATTTTGAAAGTGCTGTGTGCATTGACTGGAACAGTTTATGACCTGAGATGGCAACCTTGTTTCCGGGAAGTATTCTGGAGCAAGACACAAAATACTGGAGTAACTCAGCAGATTTAACTTTCCGATTACCCTTACCTACTCTAACATCACTCCCTCTGATCGTCCAGCCATTTGCAACTATCTCGATATTATCATCAAACCCTCCGACAACGGAAATGTTGTTGTCGTCGTGCGGGCTGACCTGCTGTACTTGAATTAAACTCTAATCATTTTTTACAGGTCTTCAATAATGAATGAAAAGGAATAAAGATGAGTTTGGAATGCATACACTTGGAAAAAGTAAGTTTTCAATAGTTCTATAACAGTACAAGCTCAAAATATTTATGAGTGTGCAGAGGCCATTGAACATTTTGTTCAAAAGGCCCATGGCTGCTAATTCCAAAACACAATGGAAATGTTTGAGGCCCCTGGTGCAGGGTCAGAAAGAAATTTGCTTTGTTCAAGTCAGGTTATTGGAAAAAAAGGATTCCAAACACTTGCTCGGAAAAGTGTAAATTATACAATTGAGAGGGAGGTGTTGGGATGCGCTTATGTGTGTTAGAGGGCCTACCTGTTCCCAGTGCCAGATTTCAAATTAGCAGCTTCCAATTCTTGGGCAATAATGTCTCAGATGACCTGCCCTGGGCCCAACGCGTAGATGTCATCACCAAGAAGGTGCACCAGTGCCTATACTTTCATTGAAGTTTCAGGAGATTTGGCTTGTTAAGGGAATCTACAGATATATTAAGACTAAAAGAGTGGCTGGGGAGAGAATTGGTCGTCCTAAAGATCAGCACGGATATCTTTGTGTAGAGCCACAAAAGATCTGAGAAATATTAAATGAATATTTCTCATCCATTTTATGAGGAAAAGATGATGTAGACTAAGGAAATGAAGCACCTCGCGTCGTTTTTTGTAAACCAGCATCTGCAGTTCCTTGCGTCTCCGACTTATCAGGGATAGTCAGCATGGCTTTGTGCATGGGAAATCATGTCTCATGAATCTGATCAGAGTTCTTTGAAGAGTTCACCAAGAGGATTGATGAAAGTAGGGCTGTAGATGTTGATTATATGACCTTTGACAAGGTCCAACATATTTGGCTAGTTTGGAAGATGAGATCCAATAGAATCCAAGGCTTTGAGGAAGAAGTCAAAGGGTAGTTGTGGAGAGCCGGCAGATCCGTTCACATGACTGACTTTCGAGGCTGACTTTGTGCGCCGGTTTCTTGGCCTCTTGGCGGCCTATTCCAGTACCACTGGACTCCGCTCGGAGTCATCTCTGTTGGTCTGGCAAAACGAATAATCCAAAAAGGCTCTGGAATCAAGGGTGCTGGAAAATCGTGGGTGGACCTGTACTAATGTTGTGTTTTAAAGTTTATTTTCACTGTCTGGTACAATTCATGTTTTAGTGTGTTGGCTGCATCTAAGTGCCTGTGATGCTTTTTATGTACCTTAAATTTAAAAGTAGTTTTTCCAGTTTCAACCAGAAGAGAAATCTAATAAATTAAACTAGCACTGTGTGTATTGTGAAAGTCTTCTAGTCATTTGTGAATATATCTGTAAATTGAATGATCCAATCCTTTATTTCTAAACGATTTACATTTGTATAAATGATAGAGAATCTGGCATGCCGATTATTTTCTTGACAAACACAGACTGTGATTCTTTCATTGTTCAGTTCCTGGTACAATTTGTGCAAGCCTCAAATGACAATCTTGACATTATTACTCTTAAGATTATGCATTTTAATTTGGTCTCTTCCTAGCTCAAGAACATACAAGCAAAACTTCATTCCTAATATTACACTTGTTGATTCCTAGATTCCTGCCCCTTTCACTCTGGTCTTTAACCCTTCTGCCTACTTGTGGGTCAAATGTAATACATATCTGTAGGTTTAAATGCCTACTAGAACAAAATTTTCCTCCTGCCTGATGTTCAGAGACCAGCTCAACAACGTAAGATGCAGTACTTGCTGCCGATGTGGTTGCTGGAGAAGATCCCAGTCGACACAAACTTCTGGATATTGGCCTGCCATCCCCATCACACCTAATATAATCAGTTTAAGTTTCAGTTCCCTTTAAATATTACCATTTGCCACACAGAAATTTGGTTAGTTCATGTGAGAGAAATGTGAACAGGAAGCAGTCTGGGCAAGTGGAAGCAGTGTCTGTGAGAAGCACATTGCACAATGCGTGTTCTGATTTGTAGAAAATTCTAATTATTACCTGACATTTGGAAATTACTTTAAACACAGAGATTCACATTTTACATGTAGATATTTAGAAATCCTAATGCAAAATTCCTGCTGAAAAATTTACTGCAGCTTTTTTAAATAAAATGCGTCACACATAGCTTTAATTTGGCTAACTGCCTACACTTTAGTTGAGCAACACCAAGCTATTTCTCATTCTGATAATGACTGCCCTTTTTCTTTCCATTATGAGGGTGTTACACTCTTACTTACTTTTTTTGAGATTGTTACTTTTATTCTACATAGTTTAAAACATATATTTGTGATAACATCATGCTATTCCTGGTCTCAAAAAGATCAACTACCAGTAATGTGTAGGAAAGAACTGCAAATGCTGGTTTAAATCGAAGTTAAATGCTGGAGTATTTCTCCAGACATGCTGCTTGTCCCGCTGAGTTACTCCAGCATCTTCAACTACCAGTAATGTTGTGTTTAATCATAAGGTGGAATCAGCAATATATTTCTCGTGACATCAATGATTTGGAAATGAACATGCGATTTATCAATTCAAGCCACATAACCGGTCTCTCTCAAACTCTGATATGACTTTCATAAATTTTCCTGTATTCGGTCGTCAAATCAATTCCAATGCTTCAGGCAGTCAGGTGACCTGTCATATAATGTTGAGCAACATGCTCAACACTTATTACCACTAGGTTGTCTGAAGTCACATAGATCAGGTTAATTCCTGGGATGGCGGGACTGACATATGATGAAAGAATGGGTCGACTGGGCTTGTATTCACCGGAATTTAGAAGGATGAGATGGGATCTTATAGAAACAGATAAAATTCTTAAAGGATTGGACAGGCTAGATGCAGGAAAAATGTTCCCAATGTTGGGGGGAGTCCAGAACCAGGGCTCACAGTTTAAGAATTAGGGGTTGGCCATTTAGGACTGAGATGAGGGAGAAAAAAAAATCACCCAGAGAGCTGTGAATCTGTGGAATTCTCTGCCACAGAAGGCAGTGGAGGCCAATTTACTGGATGTTTTCAAGAGAGAGTTAGATTTAGCTCTTGGGGTTAAAGGAATCAAGGGATATGGGGAAAAAGCAGGAACAGGATACAATAGACAATAGGTGCAGGAGTAGGCCATTCGGCCCTCCGAGCCAGCACCGCCATTCAATGTGATCATGGCTGATCATTCTCAATCAGTACCCCGTTCCTGCTTTCTCCCCATACCCCCTGACTCCGCTATCCTTAAGAGCTCTATCTAGCTCTCTCTTGAATGTATTCAGAGAATTGGCCTCCACTGCCCTCTGAGGCAGAGAATTCCACAGATTCACAACTCTCTGACTAAAAAAGTTTTTCCTCATCTCTGTTCTAAATGGCCTACCCCTTAATCTTAAACTGTGGCCCCTGGTTCTGGACTCCCCCAACATTGGGAACATGTTTCCTGCCTCTAACATATCCAACCCCTTAATAATCTTATACGTTTCGATAAGATCCCCTCTCATCCTTCTAAATTCCAGTGTATACAAACCTAGTCGCTCCAGTCTTTCAACATATGACAGTCCCGCCATTCCGGGAATTAACCTAGTAAACCTACGCTGCACGCCCTCAATAGCAAGAATATCCTTCCTCAAATTTGGAGACCAGTTCCTGATACTGATTTTGGATGATCAGCCATGATCATATTGAATGGCGGCACTGGCTCGAAGGTCTATTCCAGCACCTATTTTCTATGTTTCTATTGGCAGATGGCGGAGTATTTAAACAAAGGCTGGGGATGATATTGGCATTTACGAAGCTTTTAAAAGGCACATGGAAATACAGGGAATAGAGGGATATGGATCATATGCAGGCAGATGAGATCAGTTTAACTCGGCACCATGTTCGGCACAACCATTGTAGGCCAAAGGGCCTGTTGCTATGCTGCTCTGTTAACTCTATGTTAACCTAAACTAAGATAGCAGAGCTACCACATTAAGTTCAGTCATGACCTCTGGTGCTGTCTGGAGTTTGCACTTTGTCTGGGACCACATGGGTTTCCTGCAGGCGTTCTGGTTCCTCCTACATTCCGATAGTTTTGGTTTAGGTGGTCTTTTGGCCAATGGAAATTGTTCATTATGCGTTGATGAGAAGCAGAATCTGGGATAGGTGATGGCAATGCAAGGAGAATAGATTACAGATAGAGTTGGGAGAGGCACAATGGGCTGAAATCGTCTCCTCCATGATAAGTTGATGTTGCCATAATAAATGGATTATGTGACATAATGTGACATATTTGAACCTGTATAAAACATAGGCTTCAACATATTTGTACTATTGTTGAGCATGGAACATCGTACAGTCAACTTTAAAGGAGTAACCTATCTTGACCCCACTTGTGTGAAACATCAATATAAATTTATTGAATCAAATGCTCAAGAAACCTTGTGGTAGTATATATTTTTCTAAGCAATATAAAACAGACCAAGCAGCATAATTAGTAATTATAATTTTCAAGTTGTTAAGTATCCCCTTGGGATTGAGGTCAATTTGCTTCCGCTCCAGTTCTGCAGCTTCTGATGAAGCATTTGTGGGAACCAGACTCTTCCATCGATTTGCCTGAAAGCACCTGATGGGACAGACGGCAGGTAGTTCTGGAGTATTGTGGTACACCCTGTTTATATTGCATTCTGCATATTCCTGGGACAAGTTCTCAGTGCCATCCTGGATACTCCTCTCCTTTCAGCAGTTAAGAAAAGAGATCCCAAAAGTGGGGAAATTGCAATTTGTCCAAAGAAGCTTTAAGCAGCAGAATGAGTCAAGTTTAGTTTATTGTCATGTCACCAGTACAGCGTTGAACAGGTATGATGAATGAGCAATGCAACCTATAGTAAAACATGTTTATGTGCTATCATTTTCCTGATAACAGTACAAAAGACATCACCAAAAAAAGTTTGATCATTAAACATTAGTTAGAAATATGAAGCTTTAACACAAATTGCTTTCATTTCTAAGTACATTGCTGTTGAATGTGCAGAGGTCTGTTGTAAGACACTGCAGTTGCATAAGCCCACAAAAATATATCACAGCAATTTATAACAAGCCTAGGGTATAATGAGTCTAACAGACTTGATACATTCTAAAATTTCTATTCTTCTTAAGGAAGACCCAAGGCAAAACATCTCCAAAATCCCCAATCTTCCTTCGGATCCAAGAATTCAATTTTCCATTACAAATAGTACCATAAATGGCAGCATGGAAGGCTGGGTGACTTCTGCTGTGCAATGTGATCTTCTGAATTCTTATCCAACCATAATTTAGAATAAATCTATTTTCACAACATACACTTGCATTTAACAAGGACAGCAATCATCCGTCAACTTAACTTACTAAGACACAGATGGAGGCCATTCACCCTATCAGGTCCAGGCTGCTACCAGCAAATCAATTCCATCTGTTTAATTCAGGCTATATTTCCCTATAACCGTTCAGGTTATTCTGGTTGCATGTACATCCACTTTTGTTTAATTATTTAAATTATTCCATCGGTAACATCATTTGAGCACATGCTAGATAGGACAGGATGTAATGGGGACCCAAAATCTGTCATTACCTCGTTTGCACAGTTCCGCAGCTTTTTAAAAATGGGGAAATTAATTATTTCGTCAAATTGCTTTTACCAGTTTTCTGCTACAAATTAAAGATTGTACATTTCCCAAAAAAGCAAAAGTTTTCCATTGAAGTCAATCAACCATATTGTGCATAAGTTTTGCTTTATGTCTTTTCCCACCAAAACACCCTCTTCTTATTGCCGTTGCCACCTCCATCTCTGGGTGCACCCTGTTCATGGGTTCTGAACTTAAACAATTTTTTATACTACTGTAGGGACATAAGTACGTTGCGTTTGTCACGGGTTTTACCGACAATAAAGTATTTGAATAATACCGCTCGTTTGGACTCACTACACTACCTCTTTTAATCTCCCATTCTTCCATTTAGAAAGCAAACACCATTTCAAACCAAAGATAAATCAACTAAAACATACTAATATAAATTACCCTCAACAAATTTATCCTAGTATTTATCCAAGTGTCCGTTAATTTTCTCTTGATCCACTGCTTCTGAAAGATGCCTGATCATGAACATTAAACTCGCAGGCCAAGACTCACAGCTCCAAACACCCAGCTTCAATACTGACTCAGTGTTGGACATTTCCCCGAATCGCAGGGCTTGGGTCGGCCCACTGCGGACCTTTCACCGTCCGGCACGGCCTGGAACGTGGCAACTTCAACAGCCTGACCACGGGAGAAGACAGCAGGGGAAGAAAAAAGACATTCTGGCCTTCCATCACAGTGACGAGGTGACTGGAGGAGACTCACTGTGATGGATGTTTCTTTTTTTTTTGTGTTGGTTGTGATTGTGTGTGAAATTGTTTATTTTTATTGCTCTATTGCTGGACTGTGGGTGACATTTCATTTCACTGCACATCTTGTACGTGTATGTGACAAATAAACTTGACTTGACATTTTTCCTATGACTATGTGGGTCAACTGCAGGTGCTCTGGTTTACTCTTACATTCCAAAGCCATGTGGGCTGGTACGTTACTTGGCTGTTGTAAATCACCCTCAATGCAGAGTTAGCAGTCGCAGTATCTAGAGGGAGTTGATGGGAATCTGGGAAGAATAAAATATTTTCATTCTCTCTTGAATCTCAAGAGCACAATAGCACAAAAAGTAAGGACATTTGTGTTTGGTAGATTATTTCTTTGTTGTAACAATGCTTCTTGGCAATAAATCTTATACCGTTGGAAAGCCTGTTTATTTCCCTTTTAAATGGTGCCACATTTGTAAGGAACATGCATTTGTGGGATGAGCAGCAGAGCTGAGTATATGGGTTGCGCCCATGAAAAATTTGCCAAATCTTCTCTGCCAATGCCAAACAGCTTATTCTGCTGTTGCTATTGACTCTTGTTTTGAGCTTCTGGTACCCCCAGGTGCTGACATTCAGGTGCCTGATTGGCAGCATCTGTGAGCATGGGCCCTGCTACAGTGGTCAGTAGGTATCTGCTCCAAGAATCGGCATGCCACGTTTGACTGATCTGGATAGGGCCCGTGCGATAGGGCAACTTCAAGCTGGTGTTCCGCAAAACCAAGTTGCGGCATTATTTGGAGTGAGCCCTAGTACCATCTCCAAAGTGAAGGCCAAGTTCCATATAACGGGGGATGTCAGAGACAGGCCGCGGAGTGGGCGTCCCAAGAAGACGACACCCGAAGAAGACCGTTTCCTCACCCTGTCAGCACTTAGGAACCGTAGGCTGTCTTCTACAGATTTGCAGGACGATATGGCCGACGGCTCTCTGCCCAGACAAGTCGGAACAGACTGCACGCAGCCGATCTCCGGTCTCATAGGGCTGCCAGGAGGCCTGCCATGACTGCCCTTTACCGTCAGGCCCGTTTGCGCTGGTGTCGGCAACACGTGCACTGGAACCTGAACATGTGGAGGAACGTTATGTTCAGCGATGAGTCCAGATTCTGCCTACGGCAGTTGGATCATAGGGTCAAAGTGTGGAGAAGACGCGGAGAACGCTATGCTGATTGCTGCACCGATAGAGTAACATCTTTTGGTGGAGGCAGTGTGATGGTGTGGGGCGGCATCTCCCTCACTAGAAAAACTAGGCTTGTCATCATTGGAGGCAATCTCAATGCAGAGAGATATCGAGATGAGATTCTGCAACCAGTGGCAATCCCATATCTCCACAGTCTGGGACCGAACTCTATCCTCCAAGATGACAATGCTCGCCCCCACAGAGCAGGGTTTCTCAGAGACTACCTCCAGAATTTGGGAGTGGAGAGGATGGAATGGCCTGCCAGCAGTCCTGACCTCAACCCCATTGAACACTTGTGGGATCAGCTTGGGCGTGCTGTTCGTGCCAGAGTGACCAACACAACCACGTTGGCTGACTTGCGACAAATGCTGATTGAAGAATGGGATGCCATCCCACAACAGTTTGTGACCAGGCTGGTGACCAGCATGAGGAGGAGGTGCCAGGCTGTTGTAGCTGTGTATGGTTCTTCCACACGCTACCGAGGCTCCTGTTTATTAAATGAATAAATTGTTAAATTGCCAATATGTCTTGTTTCTTCAGACTTCAATCATCCAATCCACCAAACAACACCGAACAAGAGTCAATGGCAGAATAAGCTGTTTGGCATTGGCAGAGAAGATTTGGCAGATTTTTCATGGGCGCAACCCACATACTCAGCTCTGCTGCTCATCCCACAAATGCATGTTCCTTACAAATGTGGCACCATTTAAAAGGGAAATAAACAGGCTTTCCAACGGTATAAGATTTATTGCCAAGAAGCATTGTTACAACAAAGAAATAATCTACCAAACACAAATTTCCTTACTTTTTGTGCTATGTTTATATCCAAATAACAAATTCTGGTGTCAACAAACAAAATGGTGGAAGTACTTAGTAAACCAGGCAGCATCTGTGCAGAGAGAAACAAAGCCAGAGCTCCAGGTTAATAACCTGCTTCGTTTTGGTCTTTTAACTACTTGTGTTTTGTCCAAATATTTTCCAACAGCACCTGAAAGTATATACCAAACACAGGAGTTTTATTTCAAACAATCAGATCAATTGGAAATATCCAAAAGGACGAAAGTAAAGTAAATTGAATCTCTTTCCTTCCCATTTCTGACAAAGGATGCAGACCCAAAAGGTTAACAGTTTTGCTTTTCGAAAGAGCACCTGCCATTATGTAATGTATATCTAGTTTTCTAGCACTGATCATGACAACCCCAGTCAAAATAATGACAGCCAGAACAATATCTGATCCACAATTAGAATCAATTCACGAGTCAGACTGTGAGATTAAAGCATAACTGGTTTGAAACAGCACAGCGAACAGACCAACCGTCAATGCATTCAGCTTCCTTCACAGGCAGCTGTTGCTATCCAGCTGTCCCTACAGGTAGTTTTGTAGAACACAGAACAGTGCAGCACAGGCCCTAAGGCCCACAATGTCTGTGCCGAACATGATGCCAAGCCCAACACTTATCTGCCTGCACATAATCGATATCCCTGCATACTCATGTGCTTATTCAAAAGTCTCTGAAAAGCCACTATCGCATCTGCCTCCACCAACACATGGAGGAGGGGGGGGGGGGGAGAAGGGTGCTGCACAATAATATAATATAATAATATATTCCTTTATTCGTCCCACACCGGGGAAATTTACAGTATTACAGCAGCAAAGTGGATAGCAAGAGATCCTTCATTATAAATAAAAGATACATAAATTGTCATCAGTTTTCTGTGTGTTCTTAGCTGTTATTGTTGACTCGTCTGCTGGGAGCATTGCTGGTTGTGCAGTCTCACAGCAGCGAGAAGGAAGGACCTATATCTCTCCTTCACGCACTTGGGGTGAAAGAGTCTGTCACTGAAGGAGCTGCTCAGTGCAGTGACAGTGTCCCGCATGGGGTGGGAGTCGTTGTCGAGCAGCGATGTTAGCTTTGCCATCACCCTCCTCTCTCCCACCACCTGCACTGAGACGAGGGGGTAACCCAGGACACAGCTGGCCTTCCTGGCCAGCTTGTCGAGTATCTTCCCTTCCGCCGCTGAGATGCTGCTGCTCCATCAGTGTTTTCGGTCCAGTCCAATTTATTGTTGAGGTAGACACCCAGGTTTGGGCCCAACGGGTCCACTTGGTCTAGTCATCTTTAAAGCTATGCCCTCTAGTATTCTGATATTTCCATCCTGAGAAATAGGTTCTGATTGTCTACCCCATCTATGCCTCATCATTTTATATACTTGAAGGCCTTCCCACAACCTGCAGAGAAACCAATCCAAGTCTGTCCAACCTCTCCCTGTATTTTATGCTCCTTAATCCATGCATCATTCGGGCATCCTCCTCTACCCCTTTCCAAACCTCGACATCCTTTGTATAACGGCATGAGCAGAACCACACGCAATATTCCAAATGCGGTCTAAAAATTATTTGAAGCAGCATCATGACTTCCTGATCTTATACTCAATCCCCCCACCCCCCGATCAATGAAGGCAATCATACCATAAGTCTTCTTTAACACTCTATTTACTCATGTTGCCACTTTCAGGGAGCTTTGGACATGGACCCCAAGATCTCTCTGTACATCAATGCTGTTACGGGTCATGCCATTAACTGTATATTATCTCCATAGATTCGACCTCCCAAAGTTTGGTGCAACAAAACTTTCTAAATAGATCCAATATAATCTCAAATTAATTTAACAGCATTTTCTTTGCAGGGTCAAGGATGATTTGCTCCATTCCATTTTGGTGGGTTCTGAACTCGCTGATGACGGCCACTGTAATACCACACACTAAAACTTCTCTTTCCTCACCACATTATATCAGGTTGGTATGTAAAAAGGAATTGCAAATAGACACAGTGCCGGAGTAACTCAGTGGGTCAGGCAGCGTCTCTTGAGATAAGGAAGAGGTAATGCTTCAGGTTGAGACTCTTCGTCAGACATCTCAAACGCGTTTGACGCTGCCTGACCCACTGAGTTACTCCAGCAGTTTGTCTATCTTTGGTGTAAACCAGCATCTGCAGTTCCTTCCTATACAAGGAACTGCAAATGCTGGTTCACACTGAAAATAGACACAAAAAGCTGGTGGAACTCAATGGGTCAGTCAGCATCTCTAGAGAAAAGGATTAGGTAACGCTTCGGGTCATGACCTTTCTTTAGACTGAGTCAGGGGAGAGGGAAATGAGAAATATGAAAAGGTACATGGAACAAATGAATGAAAAAATGAATCAAGGTGGAGCCCACAATGTTTCGGTGTTGGCTGTGGGGTAGGTGAAAATGAGTGACACAGTGAAACTCAGCGGGACAGAAAGAGAGTGGATGCAAGGGTACTTGAAGTTAGAGAAATCAATTTTCATACCGCTGGGTTGTAAGCTGCCCAAGCAAAATATAGGTGCTGTTCCTCCAATTTGCATTTGGCCTCACTCTGACAGTGGAGGCCCAGGACGGAAAGGTCAGTATGGGAAGGGGAGTTAAAGTGTTTGTCAAGCTGACACTCTCTCTTGACTGCACTTTAATTCGCAGTTGTGTTCAGATACTGTTTACACCAAGAACATGCCGCGCACTGCAGATTTTTGGTTCTTATTAATTTCCAAATGATTTTCCTTTTAAAAAGTCTGAATCTTTTACATCCTTTTTAGAATGTCCCCTTCACATTGCAGCCAGTTCAATACTTTAAGTGCAGTCACTGCAGCATTGCCAGAACCCCAGTAGCCAATGAAAGGCTGCAAACTCCCATACAGCTTTTTTTTTTAATGAAAAATGTGGGAAAAATATTGGTTATATATTCCCCTTTCGTTGTCAAAGAGATTGCAAGTATTAGAGACGACCATAGAAAACAACAATAAAGCAGGCACCATGAAATCTACCTGCATTCTGGACTGGGCAAGCGCGGGAGTGAAAGTGTTTGAAAGAACAAGTTACATGGAATTAAGTGGAGGAATGCAATTGATCTGTGAGCGGGCATAGATTCAATGGGCCAAATGCCCCTCCTCTCTACTGCAAGGAAACAGGAGAAATATGAGGAAGCACTTAAGGAATCAATGGAAGTCCATCAATCGACTCAGGCACTTGAGATGTGTCAGCATTAAAATTAAAACGCCCACATACATTGCAATATCCATAAAAGGATTATGAAAAATATTCACAATACACAAGCTTGGCCAAAATTTATAGACTTGATGTTACATTACTATATCCAATCTGACCTGAATCGAAGTAACCGATGGGCATTCAGTAACATGTTATCAACACCGGAGAGGTTTTAAATAGCAAACGGACCACCACGGCAAAGGCAACAGCTTCGAGCAACAAATAACAATTTTAATTTGCATTGATAACATCTATTGACATGATAATAACAAAGCATTTGTCGCCACCTCACTGCTTTACATACAACCATAACATACATTTATGATAAGTTACGGGAAGCGGGGGGCAACAGGAGGTGAAGGAGGGCAGCAGGAGGTGAAGGAGGGCAGTAAGGGGGAGAGGAGGGAAGTAGGGGGCGAGCACAGAGGGCAGAGGAGTGTTGGGGCAGTAGGGTCGGTCATGGGGCACAGCGGAATGGTGGGGGTGGGGGGGGGAGGTAGAGGAATGGAGAGGGGGCAGGCGAATGGTGAGGGGGCAGGGGGTTGGTGGACAGGAGGGTGCTGGGGAGGCGACCAGTTCTCCAGACACGCCCACTCGCCGGGTCCGAGATTTTGATGAGGGAGGTGACCTGCTAGCCCGCACCGTGTCGTGTCCGTACCAGCGGAGAGGAGAGGGGCACCACGGCAACATGGGCGTCTCCGCGCTGCCCCCCCCCCCGCCCGTCCTCGCCGCCGCCCCACACCACCCACCCTCCCTCCCTCCCCCCCGCGCGCCGCCGCCACGGCGCGCCCCAGTCGCGCCACACTCGCCTGCCCACGGTCTGGTTGGCCAGCTGCCGCATTCGGTTGAACTGCTTCTTCATGGTGCCTCCGGCCCGCGGCCCCGAACGCGAGCTGAGTTAGCGGCTGTATCCCGACGAGCGCGCCGCTGTGCCCACCATGTCTCGGGGACCTGGACCCAACTCCACGCTCGGCCTCGCTCCTCCGCCCGCCCCGCGCTCAACCGTCACCCACTCCGGCCGCCGGAAACTGCTGCGCGCCGCACTTCCGCTTCCAGGATCGGAGCGGAGAGTGGAAACAGGAGGCGTAAAACATGCCCTGGGGTCGTGTTGTTGGTGGTGGTGGTGCGGGGATAGACGGAACAGAAAGAGCTGGAAGTTCCTAGTGTGTAGGATAGAACTGCCGCACATTATTGCTGGGCAGCACGGACTCGGTGGGCGAAAAGTTCTGTTTACACACTAAATCTCTAAACTAAAACATCTTCCTATGTAAATATACTTCTTATCTACGGTCTTTCCTTGGACTATTCCAGTCAGATTCAACAAATTTATTGTTCTTCCAAAACTAGACATCAAATATTTGTTGCTCACTTGAAAAACATATTAGACTTCAGAAGACCTGAATTCATGCCAGAAGTAGCACATTTTTAAAGTTGTACTGTATTTCTAAGTGTACTAAATACATATACTGGGGATTAATACAACCAGAGATAAAATAAAAGGTAATTCATAATTATTCACTGTAGTTTTGCTGGATTTCTTGCAAAATGAGAGAAGGATGTTATTATACCAGGAATTTTGTGCTTATTTTTTTTTTTTCAAAGATTGAGGCATTTAATTATGGGTAAATTGGGCTAACTGGATTGATCTTTCTAATAAATATTGGGGAAATTTTGATTATAACTTTGAGAACTATATAAACATCATTCAAACACTTATTGAGCAGTCATCTGCAATATTCCACAATAAATGTCTTTCCTGCCATCTAATGGCAGTTAATGTCACTTAGAAACTTACTTAGAAGGACAACAACTACATGGAAGTTCTTTTTTTTTATTTTTTATTTTTAAATTTTATTTTTGAAAAGCATATGTACAGATAGAAATAAAAGACAAATTTGTTACAAATTTCTTACATAGCTTCAATTTTTAAATTTTTAAAGAGAGAAAATAAAAAATAAAGAAGAAAGAAAAAAAAAACTAAACTATTGGGAAGAGAGAATAATTATTTTTTTTAAAGGTATAACTATAAAAATTAAAGGGGGTAGATCAGGGAGACAATAACCACAGTTGTACATCCAACCCTAAACTCAAGTTTCAACTTTTAATTTTAAATTTTTATTTTAGTCCTGTGTCAAACTAGCCAATAATATAAAGGAGGATAGCAAAAGTTTTTTTAGGTACGTGAAGAGGAAAAAAATAGTCAAGGCAAATGTGGGTCCCTTGAAGACAGAAGCAGGGGAATTTATTATGGGGAACAAAGAAATGGCAGACGAGTTAAACCGTTACTTTGGATCTGTCTTCACTGAGGAAGATACACACAATCTCCCAAATGTTCTAGGGGCCGGAGAACCTAGGGTGATGGAGGAACTGAAGGAAATCCACATTAGGCAGGAAATGGTTTTGGGTAGACTGATGGGACTGAAGGCTGATAAATCCCCAGGGCCTGATGGTCTGCATCCCAGAGTACTTAAGGAGGTGGCTCTAGAAATAGTGGAAGCATTGGAGATCATTTTTCAATGTTCTATAGATTCAGGATCAGTTCCTGTGGATTGGAGGATAGCAAATGTTATCCCACTTTTTAAGAAAGGAGGGAGAGAGAAAACGGGGAATTATAGACCAGTTAGTCTGACATCAGTGGTGGGGAAGATGCTGGAGTCAATTATAAAAGACGAAATTGCTGAGCATTTGGATAGCAGTAACGGGATCATTCCGAGTCAGCATGGATTTACGAAGGGGAAATCATGCTTGACAAATCTACTGGAATTTTTTGAGGATGTAACTAGGAAAATTGACAAGGGAGAGTCAGTGGATGTGGTGTACCTCGACTTTCAGAAAGCCTTCGACAAGGTCCCACATAGGAGATTAGTGGGCAAAATTAGGGCACATGGTATTGGGGGTAGGGTACTGACATGGATAGAAAATTGGTTGACAGACAGAAAGCAAAGAGTGGGGATAAATGGGTCCCTTTCGGAATGGCAGGCAGTGACCAGTGGGGTACCGCAAGGTTCGGTGCTGGGACCCCAGCTATTTACGATATACATTAATGACTTAGACGAAGGGATTAAAAGTACCATTAGCAAATTTGCAGATGATACTAAGTTGGGGGGTAGTGTGAATTGTGAGGAAGATGCAATAAGGCTGCAGGGTGACTTGGACAGGTTGTGTGAGTGGGCGGATACATGGCAGATGCAGTTTAATGTAGATAAGTGTGAGGTTATTCACTTTGGAAGTAAGAATAGAAAGGCAGATTATTATCTGAATGGTGTCAAGTTAGGAGGAGGGGGAGTTCAACGAGATCTGGGTGTCCTAGTGCATCAGTCAATGAAAGGAAGCATGCAGGTACAGCAGGCAGTGAAGAAAGCCAATGGAATGTTGGCCTTCGTAACAAGAGGAGTTGAGTATAGGAGCAAAGAGGTCCTTCTACAGTTGTACCGGGCCCTGGTGAGACCGCACCTGGAGTACTGTGTGCAGTTTTGGTCTCCAAATTTGAGGAAGGATATTCTTGCTATGGAGGGCGTGCAGCGTAGGTTCACTAGGTTAATTCCCGGAATGGCGGGACTGTCGTATGTTGAAAGGCTGGAGCGATTGGGCTTGTATACACTGGAATTTAGAAGGATGAGGGGGGATCTTATTGAAACATATAAGATAATTAGGGGATTGGACACATTAGAGGCAGATAACATGTTCCCAATGTTAGGGGAGTCCAGAACAAGGGGCCACAGTTTGAGAATAAGGGGTAGGCCATTTAGAACGGAGATGAGGAAGAACTTTTTCAGTCAGAGGGTGGTGAAGGTGTGGAATTCTCTGCCTCAGAAGGCAGTGGAGGCCAGTTCGTTGGATGCTTTCAAGAGAGAGCTGGATAGAGCTCTTGAGGATAGCGGAGTGAGGGGGTATGGGGAGAAGGCAGGAACGGGGTACTGATTGAGTGATCAGCCATGATCGCATTGAATGGCGGTGCTGGCTCGAAGGGCTGAATGGCCTACTCCTGCACCTATTGTCTATTGTCTATTGTCTATTGTCATTTACTTTTCTAAAAATTCAATAAATGGAGACCATATTTTAAAAAATAAATCAGGTTTGTCAATTAAGGCAAATCTTATTTTTTCCAAATGCAGGGTCTCTGTCATTTCCGTAGTCCACATTTTAATTGTGGGGGTTATTGGTTTTTTCCAAAATTTAAGTATTAATTTTTTCGCAGTTATTAAACTGTAATCAAGAAAATGTACCTGACTTGTTGTAAAGTTTGTAGTATGTTCTGATAATCCTAATATAATTAATTTTGGATCCATATCCAATTGCTTGTCGATAACTTTAGAAACTATTTTAAAAATATCCAACCAGAAATTTTGCATTTTTATGCAAGTTACGAAAATATGAGTTAAATTAGCTTCTTGAAATTGACATTTATCACAAATAGGAGAGATACTAGGAAAAATCCTATTTAATTTCGTCTTCGAATAATGTAATCTATGTATTATTTTAAATTGTATTAAGGAATGTCTAGTATTTAATGAACATTGGTGTATATGTTGTAAACTTTCATCCCATATATCTTGCATTATGAGTTGGTTCAATTCGTCCTCCCATGCTCGTCTATATGATTCTGATGACGGAATGTCAGTATCTAGGAGAGTATTATAAATTAAGGATATTAATTTATTTGAATTATAATGTCGATTCAGGCATACATCAAGAGTTTCTGGACCTCTAAATTTATATTCTTGCATGTGTAATTTTACATAATCTCTAAGTTGTAAATATCTAAAATAATTATTAACATGTAATCCGTACTTCTGCTGTAACTCCTGAAAAGAAAGAAAAGTTCCCTTATGATAAAGATCTCCCACCCTTTTAATTCCATAACTTTTCCATTGAGCAAATCCTCTATCTAAGACAGACGGTTTAAAAGAAGAGTTATTCGCAATAGGGAGGAAAGCAGATAATTTACTCAGTTTTAAAGTAAGTTTTAATTGATTCCAGGTACGGACAACACTGTGTATAATCGGATTACCTCCATATGTTTTTTTATTTAAATTTATTGGGGCTAAGAGGATTGCACCAATATCAAATGGTAAACAATCCTCTTTCTCCATCTTTAACCAATCCGGTTGTTGATCAGTGTCATCCAACCAGCAGGTTATATTTTTAATGTTAACCGCCCAATAATAAAATAAGAAGTTTGGTAAGGCAATTCCTCCATTAGTTTTAGACTTACATAGATGTCTTTTATTTATTCTATGAGTCTTGTAGTCCCAAATAAAATTAGTAATAATTGAATCGATTTTTAAAAAAAACTTTTTTGGAAGATAGATCGGAATTGCTTGAAATAAGTATAGTAGGTGTGGAAGAAAGATCATCTTTATAGCATTACTACGACCAACTAATGATATAGGAAGTGTTTTCCAAAATTGGATATTTCTGTGTAATTTAGTAAGTAAAGGAGGAAAATTTATTTTAAATAAAGAAGTATATTTCCTAGTCACGTAAATTCCAAGATATTTAAACTTTTCATAGGCAATTTTAAAAGGAAATTGTTGGAGTATGGCCGGATTTTGTTCCATTATTGGCATAATTTCACTTTTGTACCAGTTAATTCTATAACCTGAAAATGAACCAAATTGAGTTATGAGATTTAATAAATTTGGAATGCTAATTTCTGGCTTTGTAATGTATATTAATACATCATCCGCATATAAAGAAATTTTATTGGTTGTATGTTTAGTGTTATAACCGTGAATATCTGGATTTGATCTAATACTCTCAGCAAGTGGTTCTATAACGAGGGCAAATAGAAGCGGAGATAGTGGGCATCCTTGTCTACAACCCCTAAATAAATGAAATTTGGATGACAGCATTTGATTAGTTAATATTCTAGCTGTTGGGGATGTATATAAAAGTTTCACCCATGAACAAAAATTTTCACCTAATTGAAATTTTTCCATCACTGAGAAAAGATAGGGCCATTCTACTTGATCAAATGCTTTTTCAGCATCTAGCGAAATGATTGCTAAATCTTCATTTAATAGTCTATTTGAATATATTATATTGAACAAGCGTCTCAAATTGAAAAATGAATATCGTTTAGCTATAAAGCCTGATTGATCGGGGTGTATCAATTTATCTATAACTAGACTTAATCTATGAGCTAAGATTTTCGCTAATATCTGATCAGTATTTAAAAGAGCTATCGCTCTGTACGAACCAGGGTCTTCAGAATCCTTATCTTTTTTAGGAATAAGTATTATTGTTGATTCAGTCAGAGTTTGTGGTAATCTCTGTTGTTTAAAGGCGTAACTATATACAGTTTGCAAACGTGGAGAGATCAAATCACTAAAATTTTTATAAAATTCATTATTTAAGCCGTCAGGGCCAGGAGTCTTCCCATTTTTCATGGATTTAATGGTCTCTTCAACGTCTTTCATAGTTATTTCTGCGCCCAGTAAATTTCTGTCACTCACATTCAAACCAGGGAGGTTACATTCCTGCAAAAAGTTTTGCATCTGCGCAGAGCTATCTGTTATTTTTGATGAATATAATGTCTGATAAAATTGCAAAAATCTCTGATTAATATCCTTGGGTAGTTTAAGCAAATCTCCGTTTGCTGATCTAATTTTATGAATTGTAGAATCATCTTCTAATTTACGGAGTTGACGTGCTAGCAATTTCTGTGGTTTATCTCCAAATTCAAAATGTTTTTGTTTAGTATATTGAAAAAGCCTTAAAATGTGAGCTGAGAGTATATAATTTAACTTATATTTGAGAGCTGCGATTTTATTATGTATTTCAATAGAGGGAGCGATGGCATTTGTTATGTCTAACTGTTTTATCTGACATTCTAGCTCATGTTGTTCAACCCGCTTCTTCTTGTTTTGAGACGCTTGAAAGGCAATAATACATCCTCTCACAAACGCTTTAAATGTTTCCCAAAGCAGGGACGCAGGTGTTTCAGGGAGGTCATTTGCGTTTAAAAAAAGTTTCAATTTGCGATTTAAGATAGTCATAACATGCCGTTTCATTTAAAATTTGAGGATTAAATCTCCAATTGGTCTGTTTCCCCGTTACTCCTTGGAGTTTTACCCTAAATGTTAAAGGGGCATGATCGGATATAATAATATTATGATATTTTGAATTATACGTATAAGGAATAAGTTTGGAGTCCACCAAGAAATAGTCAATTCTTGAGTAAGTTTTATGCACTGGTGAATAAAATGAATACTCTCGGCCTGAAGGGTTTTCAATTCTCCAAACATCTTTTATATTTGCACTATTTATATAAGAGTTTAATAATTCACACGACTTGGATTTTGTTTTTCTTTGAGTTGACGATCTATCCAAGTAAGGATCTAATGTACAATTATCAAGTTATATTGTCCAAATTCTGGAATGGTATTAAATATATTTTTTTTAAATAACGGATTATCAAAATTTGGTGCGTAGACATTCACCAATATCAATTTTGTGGAGTATAGTTCTCCCACTAATATAACATATCTACCTTCAATGTCAACTATAGAGGAGGTATGTATAAATGGTATACCCTTACGAATTAAAATGGCAACACCTCTTGATTTAAAGGGAAATGATGAGTGAAATAATTTATCAATCCATTTGCCTTTCAATCTATTATGTGCTACATTTTTGAGATGAGTTTCCTGACGGAACATTATATCCGCATCAATAGATTTTAAATGTGAAAGTACTTGACCTCTTTTAATTGGTTCATTAATACCCTTGACATTCCAACTACAAAATATAATACCTTTACCCCCTGTTTTCATAGTAGTATCTTGCATCTTAACCGATAAATAGTCTATAATAAAGCAAATGGCTTGGCACCCGAACTACAACATTTTTCTTGAATGAAGGGTGGATGATCTTTTGTACTACGTAGAATGTCTCCCGGAAATATCTCCCAAAGGTATATAAATTCTGAAAAATGACATAATAATAAAAATTGAATCTAAAAAAAAAATCAATATATAAAAGGTTAAAAGAGTGCAGGAAAAAAAAAGAAACAACTAAAACTACAACTACAATTAATGCAGTTAGTGATAGCCACCCTAAGGTGGCAAAAAATCTAAGGACTTCCGTGGGATGTAAAAAAAAAATAATACTAGCTCCGTTTTTTAACGAAGTTGTTGGGTTTTTTTAAAAATAAAAGAGAGTTAAACGGGGCAGGCCCGAAACTAATTAGTCTATAATAAATCGATTTTTCTGTCTAAGGTATATTAATTAACTGTTCGAAGTAAAGTTTACATAAATCAAATATTACTTGTACTTCTTATTAGTAATGATTAATAATAATATATATGTTTTTTGATTCATAGTAATTAGTTACGGTTAATATTCGTATAGTATATACACTAAGCTTAAATCTCTAGGTTTTAATATCTTAAAGTCCAATCAGTTGTCTGCCAATTAATAAAGCAGTGAAGTCATATTCAACCCTTCAGCGACCTTTCGATCTCCCGAGCGAATTCCAATGCTTTATTGTGGTCAGTAAAAAAGGATTCTATTTGATTGTAGGTAACTCGGAGTTTTGCTGGATACAACATACCAAATCTGAGCGATGGGATCTTCCTAAGAATAGATCTTGACTCATTGAACAATGCTCTTTTCTTGACCACCTCAGCAGGGTAATCTCTGAAGATGCGAATCTCATCGCCTTGAAATGATAAAGTTCTGTTGCTAGCAATTCTCGACAGCATATCTTCTAAAACGTGAGGATAATGCACCTTCAGTATCAAATGCCTTGGAGGGGCGTTAGCACCTGGACGTGCTCTCAGTGCTCTGTGGGCTCTGTCCAGCACGGGCTTTGAATCCATTTTCAAAACTTCTTGTAACAGCTCAGCAGTAAAGTCACGAAGGTTTTTAGCTTTCTCTTTACCTTCTTTAACTCCAAGAAATCTTAAATTTTGTCGTTTAGAATGACCCTCTAGGTCAGTACATTTTTCAGTTAATTTCATTAATAAATCAGATAAACGCTGAGTCTCCATCAATACTGCTTTTGTTGTTTCAGCACTCGTCTCGGCTAAGGCTTCCAACTCACATATAGCCTCATCATGTTGTTGTATTGACGCAGTGATGTGGTTCACCTTACCGGAAAAATCAGAGTCCAACTTTTGTAGCTTGGAGGTTACTTCCTCCATGTGTTCATTCATGATTTTACATATTTCAGCCTTTGATGAAGCCAACTGATCCTTAATAATAGTTAGTATTTCCCCCTTCATTCCTTTAAGCGATACTAATTCAACTTTCATCTCTTGGAGTTCAACTGTCATATTCGTTACTTGAGACTTCATACCTGAAAGCTCCTCACCAACAACGCTACGAAATTCTTCCAAACCAATTTTTTTTGGCTGTGGATTCCGGGTTCGTTTGGAAGTTTCTTCCTGAGTCAACGCTGAAGTTTGGGCTGCAGCAGAGGCTTCCATCTGTCCTGGTTCTTCTTCTTCCAACAGTCTTGTTCTAACCGTTCCTTTTTTAACGGTTTTTACCGGGGGGGGGGGGTGCGACTTGTCGACATTTACTATTAAAAGTCGCGATCTGATGACGTCACCCACCCTTCGTTGAGAATTGCCGGTAAATTGCAATGGGCCCGTCCCGTTCCTCTCTCCTTAAATCGAAATTTTCACGGAGCTAGTTGGCGTGCGCCACCGGAAGTGACTGCATGGAAGTTCTGGCCAAACCTCATTGCTAGTGGGAATGTGGACACAAGATACAACAGATGCTGGACGAACATGCAGCATTTGTGGAGGCAAAGAGATAATCAATGTTTCAGTTCTAAACCCTTCATCAGGACAGAGCAGGTAGAGGGGAGTTAGCCAGTATAGAGAGGGGTGAGGCATAAGCTGGCAGGAGTTAGGTAGAACCTGATGAGGCATCATATAATGGGCAGATGGACAGGGGTGGAGTTTAGAGGTAAAGGTTGATGGGTGATCGATAGATACAGAAAATAATATAAAATAAAAATAGTAGGTAGATCCAGGTGGGGATGCAGATGGTGGAGATAGAGGTAAGGAAGGTGATAAGTGGAATCAGATTTGTGGGGGGGGAGTGGGCAAATTAAACCAGTTGGAAGAAGGGAATGAATTGGGATGGGGTGTTGAGAGAACCTGGCTGCATCAGAAGAGAGAAAACAACTGGTGTGGGTTTTCTTTGATTGGAAAATTCATTATTCATGCCATTGGGTTGTAAAGGCAGAATAGGGTTGTAAGGCTAGTTGCAATATGTGGGCCTAGGGTAGAGTTTAGAGTAGACGTATTATAGACAATAGACAATAGGAGCAAGAGTAGGCCATTCGGCCCTTCGAGCCAGCACCACAATTCAATGTGATCATGGCTGATCATTCTCAATCAGTACCCCGTTCCTGCCTTCTCCCCATACCCCCTGACTCTGCTATCCTTAAGAGCTCTATCTAGCTCTCTCTTGCATACATTCAGAGAATTGGCTTCCACTGCCTTCTGAGGCAGTGAATTCCACAGATTTACAACTCTGACTGAAAAAGATTTTCCTCATCTCCATTCTAAGTGGCCTACCCCTTATTCTTAAACTGTAGCCCCTGGTTCTGGACTCCCCCAACATTGGGAACATGTTTCCTGCCTCTAACATGTCCAACCCCTTAATAATCTTATATGTTTTTCGATAAGATCCCCTCTCATCCTTCTAAATTCCAGTGTATACAAGCCTAGCCGCTCCAGTCTTTCAACATATGACAGTCCCACATTCCGGGAATTAACCTAGTAAACCTACGCTGCACGCCCTCAATAGCAAGAATATCCTTCCTCAAATATGGAGGCAAAACTGTACTGGACAGTACTCCAGGAGCGGTCTCACTAGGGCCCTATACAACTGCAGAAGGACCTCTTTGCTCCTATACTCAACTCCTCTTGTTATGAAGGCCAACATTCCATTGGCTTTCTTCACTGCCTGCTGTACCTGCATGCTTCCTTTCAGTGACTGATGCACTAGGACACCCAGATCTCGTTGTACATCCCCTTTTCCTAACGACACCATTCAGATAATAATCTGCCTTCTTATTCTTACCACCAAAGTGGATAACCTCACACTTATCCACATTAAACTGCATCTGCCATGCATCCGCCCACTCACACAACCTGTCCAAGTCACCCTGCAACCTCGTAGCATTCTTCCTCACAGCTCACACTACCATCCAGTTTTGTATACTTTTAATCCCTTCATCCAAGTCAGTAACGTATTGTTACTCCGGATATCAGACCCGCTGGACCCAGGGTGGAATCCTCATCCCCATCCCCTTCCTCACCTAACCTGCCCTCTCTTCCACCCACTGGCCACTTTCTGCACTCCCAGCCCCAACACACTCAAAATAGCAACCATTCCCCCCTCATGCCTTCACAGATGTCACCCAATCCACTGAGCTCCTCCAGCAGCCTCCCCTTCTCCTTCAGATGACAGCATCTGCAGTTTCCTTTAACTTAGGTGTTTATCCCAAACTACCCCCCCCCCCCACTGCAGAGAGAGATCAGAATTATTGCTCTATGTGGGGAGTTAATCCGGCTCCCCAATGTGGAGGGAGATTGGAATATCTGGTCCCAGATCTTCTAATTTTTTTAGTAAACGGTTTCCCCCCAGGTGTCAAAGATGGATCCCTCACCCACATCTTGTGCCCGGACACCCCTCCAATAAGGGAAGGGACATCAACCCAAGGTGCCACGTGTGTGCAGGGCTGTTTCATGTACAGGGAGGTGCAAATATTATGTAGAAATAAGGAACTGCTGATGCTGGTTCACCAAAAAAAGGCACAAAGTACTGGAGTAACTCAGTGAATCAGGCAGCATCCCTGGAAGTGACATTTTTGGGTCGGGACCCTTCTTCAGGCTGTTTGTGCAGATGGGGGGGGGGGGGGGTCAGAAAACAGGAAGAGGACAAAGCGATTTATTCACAAAATGCTGGAGTAACTCAGCAGGTCAGGCAGCATCTCAGGAGAGAAGGAATGGGTGACGTTTCGGGTCGAGACCCTTCTTCAGACCTGAAAAGTCACCCATTCCTTCTCTCCAGAGATGTTGCCTGTTCCGCTGACTTACACCAGCATTTTGTGTCTTTCTTCGGCGTAAACCAGCATCTGCAGATCCTTCCTACACAAATGAATGAAAGACATGTAAACAGTAACGATGACGACCTCCAGCACCGTCCGCACCGCCGCACACGTCAGCACCAATGGGAAGCGGTGTTGGGGCGATGTGGGAGGTAGCCTGGTGACGTCGGCAGGAATGGTAGGTGATGCTCCGGTGTCGAGCCGAGTACATGGGGTTATGGAAAATGTCGGGAGGTTGCGGGCCGTCTACAGCCTAACTCAGCGCAGAGGCCTCGGGCATATCGTCCGAGTTGCGAGGAAGGCTGAGTGCTGTCTTGCCCTAGTTGTGGCGGCGTTCCTGTCGTCGTCGTCCCCCCCCCCCCCCGGCGTAGCGGTACGCCGCTACAGCTGCTCTCCCCAGCCTGCAGCAGCAGTGTATCCGTGCCTCCCTTCGTGCAACAGCAGTGACACGGGTACACTGCCAGTGTACTCGCAACCCCTATCACCCAGCAGCTTGCACCAGTAATGAGCCCCCCCAACCCCTATCTCCCAGCAGCTTGCACCAGCAGTGCCCCCCCACCCCCCAACCCCTATCTCCCAGCAGCTTGCACCAGCAGTGCCCCCCCAACCCCTATCTCCCAGCAGCTTGCACCAGCAGGTTTCCCAATCCCTCTCTCCCAGCAGCTTACATCGGCAGTGCTGTTCCCCCAATCCCTCTCTCCCAGCAATTGGCATCTGCCCCAATTCCCTCTCCGGGCAGTTGGCACCAGCAGTGTTGTTCACCTACCCCACCCCTCTCCCAGCAGATTGCACCAGCATTGTTCTTCCCCAACCCCCACCTCTCTCTCCCAGCAGCTTACACCAGCAGTGTTCCACCCCAAGCCCTCCCTCCCAGCGGCTTGCACCAGCATTGTTATCCCCCCCCCCCAACTCCTCTCTCCCAGCAACTTGCGCCAGTAGTCCCTGCAATCGCTCACCCCCAAACCTACAGAAGCACCAAAACACAGCAACATGTACCATCAGGAAGGATGCAACATTTTCCTACATTATTTGCAAGCATGGGTGTTAAATCATATAACTGACAAAACAATTTACAAAATAGCATGATTATTAATTTAGATTTTAAAAACTTGCAATTTATGTACTTCAATGCCCTAAAGCATTTAACTTTCAATTAATTTTGAAGAAAAATCATTGTACAGAATAAACTAACAAAATCAAAAATATGATTGTATTTAGCAAACTCTTAGAAATTTTTGTTGAGAAGTTAATGTTGGTCTGGATACTGGGAAAAAACCTGCCTTCTCTTTGTATTGGTGAATACATTTCTGGATGGGAGCATAATCAGCTGAAAATAATACTGGTTGAATATATTCTGCCTCCATAGAGTAAACATCAAATGGCAACCAACCACTCCTACACACTGTCTGATGATATAGCAGATGAAGCTGTCCGGTCCACGTGTGATGATGCAACTATTTGTAAAAGGTAGGAACCGTAGTGCTGCAGGTAAACTGGGGCAGTCTGAAAACAGAGTGGAATTTATTGTATTGTCCAACCTAATGTATAGGGACAAAAAGCTGGAGTAACTCAGCGGGACAGGCAGCATCTCTGGAGAGAAGCAATGGGTGACGCTTCGGGTTGAGACCCTTCTTCAGACTGGTTAGGGATAAGGGAAACGAGAGATATAGACGATGATGTAGAGAGATAAGAACAATGAATGAAAGATATGCAAAAAAGTTACATTGATAGAGGAAACAGGCCATTGTTAGCCGTTTGTTGGGTGAAAACGTGACTTGGGTGGGGGAGGGATTGGGAGAGAGGGGGGAATGCCGGGGTTACTTTAAGTTAGAGAAATCAATATTCATTACACTAGGCTGTGGTATGATTAAGCGAAATAGGAGATGCTGTTCCTCTCTCTGACAATGGAGGAGACCTAGGACAGAAAGGTCTGTGTGGGAATGGGAAGGAGAATTAAAGTGTTTAGCAACCAGGAGATCAGGTAGGTTCAGCCGGACTTAGCAAAGGCATTCAGCGAAACGAATGGCCAGTCTATGTTTGGTCTCGCCGATGTACAAGAGCCCCCATCTTGAACAACGGAAACAGTAGATGACGTTGGAGGAGGTGCAAGTGAACCTCTACCTAACCTGAAAGGACTGTCAGGCTCCCTGGACGCTGTCGAGGGAGGAGGTGTAGGACAGGTGTTGCTTCTTCTGCAGTTGCAGGGGAAGGCCCAGTGGTATGAATATTGATTTCTCTAACTTAAAGTAACCCCGGCATTCACTCTATCCCTCTCCCACCCAAATCGCACCAGCTTCTCGTTTTCACCCAACAAACAGGTCTGTTTCCTCTATCATCGTTACTTTTATGCATATCTTTCATGCATCGTTCTTTATCTCTCTACATTATCGTCTATATCTCTTATTTCCCTGATCTAGAAACATAGAAAAATAGGTGCAGGAGGAGGCCATTCGGCCCTTCGAGCCAGCACCGCCATTCATTGTGATCATGGTTGATCATCTACAACCAGTAACCTGTGCCCAACTTGTCCCCATATCCTTGATTCCACTAGCTCCCAGAGCTCCATCTAACTCTCTCTTAAATTCATCCAGTGATTTGGCCTCCACTGCCCTCTGTGGCAAAGAATTCAACAAATTCACAACTCTGGGTGAAAAAGTTCCTTCTCACCTCAGTTTTAAGTGGCCTCCCCTTTATTCTAAGACTGTGGCCCCTGGTTCTGGACTCCAACACTGGAAACATTTTTCCTGCATCTAGCTTGTCCAGTCCTTTTACAAGTCTCTATAAGATCCCCCCTCATCCTTCTAAACTCCAGTGAATACAAGCCTAGTCTTTTCAATCTTTTCTCATATGACAGTCCCGCCATCCCAGGGATCAATCTCGTGAATCTACGCTGCACTGCCTCAATTACAAGGATGTCCTTCCTCAAATTAGACCAAAACTATACACAATACTCCAGATGTGACTTACCAGGCCCTAGACAACTGCAGAAGAACCTCTTTACTCCTATACTGAAATCCTCTCGTTATGAAGGCCAACGTGCCATTAGCTTTCTTCACTGCCTGCTGTACCTGCATGCCAACTTTCAGTGACTGGTGTACAAGGACACCCAGGTCTCACTGAACTTCTCCCTTACCTAACCTGACACCATTGAGATAATGTGCCTCCTTGTTTTTGCTGCCAAAGTGGATAACCTCACATTTATCTGCATCACATTATACTGCATCTGCCATGCATCTGCCCACTCTAACCAGTCTGATGGGTCTTAACCCGAAACATCACCCATACCTTCTCTCCAGAGATGCTGCCTGTCCCGCTGAGTTTGTCCAGCTTTTTGTGTCTTCGGTTTAAACCAACATCTGCAGTTATTTCCAACATTTAATGTATAAGGAATGGTTCACATTCTAAGCACCAAGATTTTAAATCTAAAGTTTGTCATACATTAGGATGAATGCACACTTCACATTGGGATAGAAATTTGAAGAATTAAAGCACCCCCTTGACAGCAACTAACTGGCCCACTGGAAGCGTGGGAGCCAATTCTGACAATGTGTACTGGAAGAAAAAAAATTGGAAAGATAAAGAGAAAAATCAATTCATCTAAATTAACATAAACCTATGGCTGTTTTATTCAAGTTTGATAAATAGATTTAAATTCAAACATGGGATGCAAACATCTTTCTATCTATCTTACTAAAACTCTCATCTTGTATATTCGTATATTTGTTCATTCGTTCATATATTTATACCCGAAATACAGCCAAATCGGTACACGATAGCGCAACAATTTTAGGCCCACCTTACTCACTATTGGCCTGCGGTTCAAATGGTTGTAATAGATGAATAGTTATTCACTTTTTAAACTTTAATAAATCCCTTTTCCACTTGCCCTGCGGTCAGCCGCACCTGCACAGTAATACCTCTGTGTTCAACGTCACAATGGGAACCCAACGGGTCCGCGCATGCACAGTTGGGGGCCCGTTGACCTAATACTTAGAGCATCCGCGCGTGTGCTCAAAGCGCTCTGGTTGTCCGCCGGGGCTTCTTCCCGCTCAAAGCAATGGCCGTCGACGTCGAGCTGCCGCCGCAGGAGAGGTTTGCACCCAACGGGTCCACGGGTCACTCTGGGCACCGCCACGGCCGCCCCGGGCCAGGGTGAGTGGCTCCCTCTCTCCTTTCATCTTCCCCCCTCGCCTGCCCCCGCCCGGCAATGGGTCCACAGGTCATCAGTTGGGGAGGGTTGCCGGGCCCGCAGGAGAGGTTTAGACCCAACGGGAGTTGGCGGGTCCGCAGGAGAGGTTTGGACCCAACGGGTTCACACCCATCTAGTTTACGTTTATAGCCTTTTGATTCCCAGAGTTGACTATACTTCCTATAAGGACTTGTTCCTTTATTAATTTTCATAATCCCGTCTTCCACACTACTACTTTGTATATGGTTCTTAACCAAAGAAACCACTCAGTCATAGTTAACACGGTGCTAATTTATTGTGACGCCGGGGCTCCATCACCGTCACCATGGCTCCCCCGACCCAGGCAAGCTTCGCAGCCTCCTGGGAGGTGTTCCGGTTTTCAACTCTTTGTAAAATGCAGAATCTGCTGATTTGCCTGCTCCCATTATACCATGCAAGGTCCCAAATATATTCAATGTGCAACACCAACTTGTGTAAGAAGGAACTGCAGATGCTGGTTTAAACCAAAGATAGACACAAAAAGCTGGAATAACTCAGCCCGGACAGGCAGCATCTCTGGAGAAAAGGAATGGGTGACACTTCAGGTCGAGACCCTTCTTCATACTGGCAACTTACCCTGAATCAGCATACCATATTGACTATCTTGAGCAGGCCAAGAATGGATTAGATGACCACCTTTCAAAACAAAAGCCTCCTCTGTTTGCAAATATCACCCTGGGCTTCTGGCTGCCTCTCATATTATCACTGCAACCCAGTGCTTATTGACTGGCCTGTATTTGATCTGCACCGCTGAAGCTGATAATTACCTGCTAATTAAGCAGCTGATCATTGGAGTGAAAGTAAGTGCAGGTAGTTCTGCTACAATGTGTGTTTTCATATTGCGAATTGGATACAATGTGATTGAGGAATCAGGGAATACTATTTATATCATGTTCGTCAAATTGGTTATAACTTGATTTCGATCGGGAGCTAGACAGTCACTTAAAATTTACTGAGGAAATTGACAAGCAGAAAAATAGTTATCTTGGGGAGGGGTGGGGGAGAATCTCAGGAAAGTATAAGGTTTCCATTCAAGTTCTTCACAGTAATCTGACATCATTGTTTCTGCAGAACAGTCTATCAGTTTCACTACAGGTGGCCATTGAAATTGGCAGCAATTACCTCCATTGTCCCTTGTGTGATAATATACTATTATCAATGTGACATGCAGCCTGTAGTATTTTTAACTTGCAGCAACAAAAATAAACTTACAGTGATTTAAAAACCTTTATTTTTGAAATAAGTTGGAAGGCAGACGAGACACAATTGAAACAGACATGATAGTCTGGAGTAAAATGGGATGGAAATGGGAAAAGAATCAGTCTACAGTGAATAGAATGGGAAAAGCAAAATGATTTGATGGTATATACTGTATCAAGTCCAGAAGGTCTCAATATAGGTAGATCTTCTGCGTTATGGGAAATTGTGTTCTAAAAACAATTGTGTCCATGGGGAAAAGAGTGTTGGAGGCTAAAGTTTCAGACTCACAATAACAACAGGTTCTTTTTAAATCTTTCCCCCTTTCCCTAGGGGAAGGGGAGAGGGGAAGGGGGAGAGGGAGAGGGGAAGGGGGAGAGGGGGAGAGGGGAAGAGGGGAAGGGGGAGAGGGGAAGGGGGAGAAGGGAAGGGGAAGAAGGGAAGGGGAGAAGGGAAGGGAACTGCATAGAAGACTTATTTTAAATTAGGTAATGATAAAACTTCTGTAATAAGTACAAGATTTCTGGTTACCATAAAACCTTAATGAACTGTTGTTCATTGCTCTGTAAATAAAGTGGTAGATGAATTTTAATGCAAGTTCCTGATCTACTTGGAGGGGATTTTCTCATTGATATTTCTCCCTTCTGTTTGTCAGGTTTGCAATGAGTATGAACTACTGGAAGGATCCATATATACAGTACTTCACAAAGCAATCAAATGAAAGGAAAGCACCTGAAATAAACAGAGGTAGGCCACTGCATCATTGCTCCAATTTGATTAGGGGAGATGTGTGTCTGGTTGTGTGAGGGAGTGTATGGATCTGATTACTTGAGGGATAATGTGTATCTTGTTGTGTCGCGTGTATGTGTCTCAATATATCTTTATTGTCAACGAGATATGCATCATAGTGATTATGCTTCTCATTGAGTTGGGTCACATTTACATTGCACTGAACCAAGTTGGCATCACATTGCTTGAAAGCATGCTTATGTTGCATTTTGTTTGGCATTTTTACTTTGCATTTCGTCACGAATGCTCGTGCTGCATTTTGTTGGGCTTGCTCACGATGCTTATCGTCGGGCATGGTGTGCAAATAAGCCTCAATGCCCCAATCCTCAATGTGTTTTTGTCGCAATGTGTCAGGGATCTGATCTGATTCGTTGAACATGTTGGCACAAATGATATAGGTAAGGAAAGGAATGAGGTACTGCAAAATAAGTATAAGGAGATAGGTAGAAGGTAAAAAGCAGGACAGTTTTGTATGTGGGAGAGCGTGCCTCACGAAACTGATTGAGTTTTTTGAAGATAGACACTAAGTGCTGGAGTAGCTCAGCGGGGCAGGCAGCATCTGGAGAAAAAGGATGAGTGATGTTTCATGTCGGGACCCTTCCTTAGAGTTTTTTGAAGATGTGACCAAAAAGGTTGAAGAGGGCAGAGCTGTAGACGTTGTATAAATGGATTCAGCAAAGCATTTGATAAGGTTCCACATGGTGCACTACTCTGAAAGGTTAGGCCACATTTTCACCCTGTTATGGGAAATATATTGTTCAGCTAGAAAAGGGTGCAGAGAAGATTTACGAGGCTGTTGCTGGGACTCGAGGGCCTGAGCTATAGGGAGAGGATGAGGGGTGATCTTATAGAGGTTTACAAAATCATGAGAGGAATAAATAGGGTAAATGCAGAGTCTTTTAGCCAGAATAGGAGAATCAAGAACACAGGTTTAAGGTGAGATGGGAAAGATTTAATAGGAACCAGAGGGGCAACTTATTTTACACAAAGAGTGGTAGGTATATGAAACGAGCTGTTGGATAAGATAATTGAGGCAGGAACCATCACACCATTTAAAAAACATCTGGACAGGTACATGGATAGGAGAGGTTTAGATAGATATGGGCCAAATGCAGGAAAGTGGCACTAGTGTAGATGAGACCCGTTGGTCAGAGTGGGCAATTTGGGCCGAAGGGCCCTCTTTCCATGCTATATGACTATGTCATAGAGGCATACAGCATGGAAACAGACCCTTTGGTCCAACTAGTCCATGCCGACTAAGATGCCCCATCCAAGCTGGTTCCATTTACCCTCACTTGGTCCATATTCCTCTAAACCTTTCCTATCCATGTTCCTGTCCAAATGTCTTTTAAATGTTGTTATTATACCTGCCTTGGCTAATTCCTCTGGAAGCTCATTCCATATATCTGCCAGCCTCTGTGATAAGGTTGACCCTCGGGTTCCTATTACATTTTCCCCTCTCTTTAAAACTATGCCCTCTAGTCCCCTACCCTGGGAAAATAAAAACTATGCATTCACCCTATAAGATTACTATAAGATCACTGTTCAGCCTCCTACGCTCCATGAAATAAAGTCCTAGCCTGCCCAACCATTCCCAATAAGTCGTGTCCTCAAGTCCTGGCAACATCCTCATAATTCTTCTCTGCACTCTTTCCATCTTAATGACAACCTTACTATGGTAGAGTGAAGAAAACCGAACACTATATTCTATGTGTGGCCTTCCCAATGTTTTGTGCAACTGAAGCTGTAGTCTGCCTGTTTGCTTCTTATTGTCTCGGTGAGCATTTGTATCTTGTTGAGGAGCAGGGGTAGATTGGGTAAAGGATCCTGGGTATGCTGTTGTTACATTGGGAGTGGTTGCATTGCAACACATTGGCGCACATATTGCATTGGGGTGTATGTGTTTCTGGTTCCGTGTGGAGCTTTTGCTCCATGTTGTGCCAAGTAGTGTTGGAACATACTCAGGCTGAGTGTGTTGGGTTGTGATGATTGCATCTGCGCCAGGATGCCTTGGAGCACAGTATAATTGCACAATGCCGTTGTGTTGTGTCATGTCAAGAAACGTGTGTGTTTGCATTGAGGTGCATGTATTATTGTGTCGGAGTACGATTGCATCATGTTGCTTTAATGATTCTGTCTCTGCTTGTGCCGGTTACATTTGCATAATACTTTGGGGTATGTTTCTGTCATGTTACATCAGGGTGTCAGGTGGCCTTGAGGGCATTTGTGCCAAGTTGTGTTGCAACATGCTTATTTCCGTTGCATCTGGGTGCACTGCTTTTTGTTGGGTTGCACTGGAGTGTGATTGCATCTGGGATATTTTGGTCAGGTTGCATTGAGTTTGTGTCTCGGTGGAATTGTGCGACAAGTGTTTTAGTTGGGGTGTGTTCGGGCCCATTTGCATTGGTAAGTGTTTGTGTCTGGTTGTGTCGTGTTGCTTTTGTCAGTTATGTCAGAGCACGATTGTGTCTGGGGTGCATATGCAATGGGTTGCACCAGGTGCATTCAGGTCTAATTGTGTCACTGCACCTTTGGGTTGTGGGGCATATTTGCATAAAGTTGCACCATGAAGTGTTTGAATGAGGGCGCTGATCTATCTGGTTACGGCAGTTCTCAATATGTTCAGATAATGTCAGGACCCATGTGCAATGGAGGAATATAGGATTCTTGCAGCAAAGTAGTCCTGAGGTAGATCGACCATAATCATCTTGAACAAGGGAGCAGGGACAAGGAGCTGAATGGTCTACTACTGTTTCTATTTCTCGGTTGCTTGGCTTCTCCTGTTACATCTTATGCTGAGGAATGACCCCCCAGAATGTTGATGGTGGAAAACTTGACTGGAATCTTTTTGGAAAACCTGCTGTCTTGCCCAAATGGCTTGCTTTAATATGTGAACCCGAATGGTGTCTTTCAGCCACAATTTGAACATGGAACGTTGCACGATAATGCTTGAATTTTTCTTTGCCTGCATTCACTGTAGGAGAACCACCAGATTTACTCTGTATCTCGTTAATTTGAACTGCTACCTCATTGGAGTTCATTTAACATTAAACATTGGTTGTATTAATCTTCTAAGGGGTAAGATTCTAACTTGTATTTGAAGATGTTGTTTTTCTTTTCAGGTTATTATGCCCGTGTAAAGGCAGTGAATTTATTGCTGGATGCTTTTATAAAGAAAACCAACTGTAATTGTCAAGTTATAAATCTTGGTGCTGGTTTGGACACAACATTTTGGAGACTGAAGGTATAATTGGCTTGTTCATAATTTGAGTAAAAATATTTTGGTACTTATATTAGTTAAAGCTGTATAGTTTCTAAGGCGGAACTGATAATTCAAACCACAGATAATTCTATGCTAATTGCTCTTAAGAATTAGGACATGTCATGTTTGAATACAACCAGCAACAATTATATATTACCAGTTGATTTCAATATGCAGGTAGACTGGGAAAATCAGGTTGGTACTGGATCCCAAGACAAGAAATTTATAGAGTGCCTACGAGATGGTTTCTTAGAGCAGCTTGTAGTTGTGCCTACTAGGGAAAAGGCGATTCTAGATTTTATATTGTGTAACAAGCCAGATATAATTAGAGAGCTTAAGGCAAAAGAACCTATAGGACCATAATATGATAAAACCATAGGACCATAATATGATAAAATTTAACCTGCAGTTTGAGAGGGAGTGGATGAAATCGGATATGTCAGTATTATTGTTGAGTAAAGATGATTACAGAGGCATGAGGGAGGAGCTGGCTAAAGTTGATTGGAAAGGGACCCTAGCAGGAATAACGGTGGAGCAGCAATGGCAGGATTTTCTGGGAACAATTCATAAGATGTAGGATCTTTTCATCCCAAAAGGGAAGAAAGATGCGAAGGGGAGAATGAGGGGACTGTGGCTGACAAGGGAAGTTAAAGACACCATAAAACTAAAAGAAAAGACATATAATATTGCAAAGAGTAGTGGGAAGCTAGAGGATTTGGAAGCTTTTAAAAACCAAAAGAAAGTAACTACAGGGAGAAAAGATGAAATATGAAGGTAAGCTTGCCAATAATATAAAAGAGGCTAGCAAAGTTTCTTCAGATATATAAAAGTGAGTGGGAGGCAAGAGTGGATATTGAATTGCTGGAAAATGACACTGGAGAAGTGATAATGGGGATATAGAAATGGCAGAGAAATTGAATACGTTTTTTGCGTCGGTCTTCACAGTGGAAGACACCAGCAACATGGCTGAAATTCAAGGGGCAGAAGTTAGTGGAGTGGCTATTCCTAAGGAGAAGGTGCTTGGGAAGCTGAAAAATCTGAAGGTGGATAAGTCACCTGGACCAGATGGACTACATCCTAGTGTTCGGAAAGAGGTAGTTTTAGCGATTGTGGGGGCATTAGTGGTGATCTTTCAAGAATCACCAGAATCAGGAGTGGTTCCGGAGGATTGGAAAATTGCAAATGTTACTCCACTGTTCAAGAAGGGAACAAAACTAAAGTGGGGAAACTATAGGCCAGTTAGTCTGACTTCAGTGGTTGGTAAGATTTTAGAGTCCATTATAAAGGATGAGGTTCCCGAGTACTTAGAAGAAACTTGATAAAATAGGCCGAAGTCAGCATGGTTTTGAGAAGGGGAGATCTTGCCTGACGAATCTGTTGGAATTCTTTGAGGAAGTAAATAGCAGGATAGACAGAGAGTCAGTGGATGTTGTTTACCTGGATTTTCAGAAGGCTTTTGATAAGGTGCCGCATATGAGGCTGCTAACAAAGATGAGAACCCATGGTATTAGAGGGAAAATACTAGCATAGATAGAAGATTGGCTGAATGACAGATGGTAAAAAGTGGGAATAAAGGGGGCTTTTTCTGGTTGGCTGCCAGTGACCAGCGGTGTTCCGCAGGGTTTGGTGCTGGGGTTGATACTCTTCACATTGTACATCAATGATTTGGATGAGGGAATTGAAAGCACTGTGGCCTGGTTTGTGGATGATACAAAGATATGTGGTGGGGCAGGTGGTGTAGAGATGGCAGGGACCCTACAGATGGCATGGACAGGTTAGGAAAGTGGGCAAAGCAATGGCAGATGGAATACAGTGTAACAAAGTATGGAGTCATGCATTTTGGTAGTAGGAATAAAGGCACAGACTATTTTCTAAATGGGGAGAGAATTCAGAAATCGGAGATGCAAAGGAATTTGGGAGCGCTGGCATAGGATTCCCAAAAAGTTAATTTACAAGTTGAATCGGTAGGAAGAACATAAGGAAGGTATGTGCAATGTTAGTATTTATTTTGAGAGGACGTCAGAGGTTGATTAATCTGTGGAATTCATTGCCACAGATGGCAGTGGAGGTGTCATTGAATATTTCTAAGATGGAGATTGACAGATTCTTGATTAGTAAGGGTGTTAAAGGTTGTCGGGAAAAGGCAGGAGAATGGGCTTGAGAAGGATAGATAGATCAGCCATGATTGAATGGCAGAGTACAGTCAATGGACCAGAAATGCTGCCTGACCCGCTGAGTTAATCCCAGCACTTTGTGTCTATCTTCGGTATATACCAGCATCTGCAGTTTGTTTCTACCACTCTAAACACATCTGGAATAAATGAATGAAGGATATGCATATCTTTCATTCATTTGTTCTGTATCACCCACTATATCTCTCTTTTCCCTTTGCCTTGACTTTCAGTCTGAAGACGAGTCTAGACCCGAAACATCATCTATTCCTTTTTTCCAGAGGTGCTGTCTGACTCGCTGAGTTACTCCAGCTTTTTGTGTCTACTATTCAAATTACTTCCAGTGTTAAATTTGTATTCATCTTTTTTTAACCTCAGGATCAAAATATGCTTCCAAAAAAATACTTTGAAGTTGACTTTCCAATGATTGTCATGAGAAAATTGCACTTGATTAAGTAAGTTCATTTCATTAAATTACCATCATAATTTCCAATTTCAGATCCCTCCATGAGCTGGTCATACAGTATTTGCACAGTATAACAATTTAATGTGTCATAGATTGATGCAAAGGACCTTTTTTCTCAAGATAGAGAATGAGAAATTATAACGCTGTTTCGACAAACTTACTATAATAACACATTTCCTGCAGAAGTGGCACTAGTGCTGCTGATGGAGAGAGACCAACTTTCGACGACAAAGACAACTTTCCTTTGATGTTGAACAAGGAAATATATTCCAAATACTGTGAATACACACATATTTTCTTAAATAAGTGCATTGGAACCAGCTCTGTCTGGGAGATAAGGCTATTTGCATCCAGCCAAGCTAAAAATCATTTGAGACTCTCAACATTGTTTCCTGCTTTAATTCATTGTTTCTTACTGTTATCAATAGGCTTGATTCGACACTTCATAAAATAAATGTTTTCCACCTTTCCCAAATTTGACAAGATGCTGTTTTGCCTTTCATACATCCATTATAACTACCTATAATTACCCCCATGTACTTATAAGTAAGAAATATTCTTATTAGAGCATTGAACAGTATGGCACAAAAACAGGACCTTCAACCCACAATGTCTACACCAAACATGATGCCAAGATTAACTAAACTTGTCTGCCTGCACATAATCAAGATCCCTCCATTCCTGCATATCCATGTACCAATCTAAAAGCCTCTTAAATGCCACCATCCTTTCTGCTTCCACCACCAACCAAGTCCTGGCATCCAACACCCTCTGTGTAAAAACAAAACTTGCCCTGCACATTTCCTTTAGACCTTGCCCCTATCACCTTATAGCTATACCCTCAATTCTTTAATCATTTCCACCACGGAAAAAGGTTCTGACTGTCTACCCTATTTATGCCTCTTAAAATAGTACATTCTTCTCTCAGATCTTCCCTCAAGCTCTGATGCTCAGGGAATACAATCCAACTCTGTCCAACCTCTTCTTGTAGTTAATACCCCCTAATCCAGCCAACATTCTGTACATTCTCTAAAGCCTCCAGATCCTTCCTGTAATGAGGTGACCAGAACTGCACGCAATAATCCAAATGTGGCCTAACCAAAGTCCCACACAGCTGGCCCAAGGAACTGCAGATGCTGGTTTACAAAAAAAGACACAAAATGCTGGAGTATCTCAGCGGGTCAGGCAGCATGTCTGGAGAACTTGAATAAGTGACGTTTCTTGAAGAAGGGTCTCGACCGGAAACATCACCCATTCCTTCTATCCAGAGATGCTGCCTGTCCCGCTGTTAATCCAGCATTTTGTGTCTATCTTCGGTGTAAACCAGCATCTGCAGTTCTTTCCAACACAAGGTTTCTTAGTAGATCTGGGTATATCATTTGATACAATGATACAATTTACAATATATATATAAAATATACAATTTGTATATAGCTACAAAAGTGGATTATCTTTACTTTCTACTTAGAGATGTTGTTTTACCATTTTAATTGTGAATCTGTTGTTATTCAAGCACATTTGTGTGCCTGAGGTTATTAAATTTGCATTTTAATGTTTGTTAGACTGAGTAATTTGCCATTGTTAAAATCGTTTTCTTCTCTAGATTAATTAGTGTTGTATCATTGTCAATAAACCACATCTCACTGTTTACTCTTTCCTCCAGAACAAAGCCTCCATTGTCAAAGCCTATTATAGAAACCCATTCAAGTACTAGTCTGCTGATAGGTGAGAAAGAAACATTTTTTTATACCTGATCCCCTTCAAATATCAATGGGTTTAAATCGCTAACATGGACTGTTCTTTGGTCCATAGATTAAGTTTCTTCTTGAAATCGCTCTATGAATGAATCATACAACTCAGTTGCACCAATCCTGTTGAGAGCCACATCTAAGTCACAAAACCTTATGAGTTACATATTCATATTCTGGTCCTGAATTTGGTCAATTTGATGAGGAATTCAACTTTAGCATGCTTGGTTGATAAATTGTATTACGTGACCGTTTCACTCTTGGTGGCTATCCCTTTGTCACCATGCCTAGCTTGTACTGATAGCAAAGCATATGGACTCCAATGCTTTACGCTGTTTCAGTTTCACAAATTGCGTAACACCAGATACCCGTCAAGAATGCTATGTATTCAAGTGAATTCAAATGATTTTATATTTTAACTTTCTTTTTAAATTGAAATTGTTGATAAGCATTGTTGACGAATGTTCACTTAAAGATCTTGTCCATTTGCAAGATGGCTCCAACATGGATTCGGATCGCTATACCATTATTGGGCAAGATCTCCGTGACCTCCCCATGCTGCTGGAAAGATTGAGGAGATTTGGTCTGGATGCAAAGTAAGTATTTATAGTTAGTTAATGTTCCTGTCCTGACACAACACAAACTCCAACAACATAATGAATTTCATTCTGTAACTGTAATTGTGTATTATTATCTCACCAACTCCACTGTGGATCTCTCCAGACAGGTCTTTACCATGTCATAATACTGAAAGAATATGAGATTGTAAGAAATAGGAACGAGTAGGCCATTCAGCCCCTCGAGCCTGCTCCATCATTTGGCTGATCCAACTTCCCTCAGGTTCACTTTCCTGCCCTTTCCTCATGACTTTTGATTATACATCTGTCTCCACAGCTTTCTGGGGGATAGAAATTCCAAAGGCTCACAAACATTTGAGAGAATAATATTTTTCTTTATATCAGTTTTCTAGAGGACCTATTTAATTCTGACATCTCTACTCCTCTCATGAGGGGAAATATACCAGTTTGATCCTGTCAAACATTTGAAGAATTTATATATTTCAATGAGATCTCTCATTCTTCTAAACTTAAGACTCAAGCTATTCAGCCTTTCTCTTTTTAAGGCTGAGTTCTAAAATTCACAGCAGTTATTGTGAATAGTGGGCAACATCAACTTCATGAAAAAGCATATTAATTTTAAGCATATTGAAAAGCATATTGACTTTATTCTCCCGGTTTACATAGAAACATAGAAAATAGGTACAGAAGTAGGCATTCGCCCCTTCGAGCCAGCACTGCCATTTAATATAATCATGGCTGATCATCCAGAATCAGTACCCTGTTCCTGCGTCCTCCCCATATCTTTTGATTCTGTTAGCCCAAAGAGCTATATCCTCTTCGGATCGTTCACCTTGTAGTGGTAAAGAGGCTTGCGTGCCCCCATGATTCCGAGAGCGATGCCATCGGAAGAACTAGCTTCTGGTAGGGCCACCCATGGCGGTAAGGTCGAGGATGAGTGTCCAGACTAAGAACAATCCAACGTACAAGACCTCAACGGCGGACCAGGTGGACAAAGTTATCTTGAACTCAATGGCTGTGAAGGCGGATGAAGACTGCAACAAATCGATCAGCTCCAATCGTCTTGGTTCCCTTGCCATTGGAATTAGTTGATTGATTTGTGAAGGACCGTGTGCTTCTTGGAGTGCAACATCAAGTACACATTAAACAAACACACGCACAGGCATCTTCGTTGTGACATCGGAACGTAGACCATCTTCCTCGATCTCGAGGGATAGCCATGACGATGAAGAGCTATATTTAACTTTTTCTTGAATACATCCAGTGAACTGGCCTCCACTGTCTTCTGTGGCAGAGATTCCACAGATTCACAACTCTGGCTGAAAAAGCTTTTCCTCATCTCAGTCCTAATTGTCCTTCCCCTTATTCTTAAAGTGTGACCCCTGGTTCTGGACTCAGGAACATTTTTCCTGCATCTACCCCTGTCCAATCCCTTAAGAATTTTATATGTTTCTATAAGATCCTCTCTCATCCTTCTAAATTCCAGTGATCCATTCTTTCATCATATGTCAGTCCCGCCATCCCGGGAGTTAACCTGGTGAACCTACGCTGCACTCCCTCAATAGCTAGAATGTCCTTCCTCAAATTAGGAAACCAAAATGCACACAATACTCCATGTGTGGTCTCACCAGGGCCCTGTACAACTGCAGTAGGACCTCCATGCTCCTATACATTTCAATCCGTAACTACATCGATGAGAGTAATCATCACATTTAGTCATTGTACGGACGTTGCATCTATACTCTGACACTTCCGTCCGTTATGTAACACCATCTCTCTGCTAAGTGAAGTAGGTTTGTGCAGTTTAATTTAGTCTATCGTTTAGAGATAGCGTGTGGAAACAAACCCTAAGGCCCACCGTCTACACCGACCATTGATCACCTGTTCATGCTAGTTTTATGTTATGCCACTTTCTCATCCACTCACGCACTCAGGGAAATTTACAGTGCCAATTAGTCTACAAACCCGCTTGTCTTTGGGATGTGACCAGAATGCATGGAGGAAACCCACGTGGTCACAGGGAGAATGTGCAAATACCACACAGACAGCTTCCAAAGTCAGGATCAAACCCAGATCTCTGGCGCTGTGAGGCAGCAGCTCTACCAGCTGCACCACTGTGTGCCCCAAATCTTTTGGAACAAATCTTGTAGCTCCAACATGCAACCATATTCGTTGCCCTGGCACGGATCATCTGGTAGTTACTGGGGGCCACCAAAAGCATCCATCAAAATGTGTTCCACCTGTAAGAAACTGGGAGAGTGAAGAGCAGCCCATAAATGTCTAATATCCAGGAAAAATTCTATTCCTGGAGCATTTTATTAGATTAAAACAACGGTATTAGCTGTCTTACTGGGTATGAAGTGGGCATCTGCAGAGCCTGATGAGATATATCCCAGGCAGCTTGGCTTAGTTAGTTCAGTTTAGAGATACAGCGTGGGCACAGGCCCTTTGGCCCACTGAGTCCTCGCCGATCAGCGATCACCTGTACACTAATTGAATCCTACTTACCAGAGACAATTTACAGAAGCCAATTACAATCGGACTGTAGAAGGGTCTTACCCGAAACGTCACCTATCCATATTCTCCAGGGATGCTGCCTGGGCCACCTGTACTCTAGCACTTTGTTTCCTTTTAGGAATTATGATTGGTATGCTAACATGAAAATTGGTGAAGTTGTTGGATAGTCATGACAGTCATAGGTTACAGACAGTGCTGCAGTGCTAATTTTTTAGGTGCCGGAGCGGCCGCTGTTAAATTCCCCGCTAGTTAACATTTCCCGCTGTTTATTTTGGCTTTTTTTTACAGAGGTGCCGGAGCGGCACTCCGGTGAGCTCTGGCAGCATCACCCCTGGTTACAGAACGATGTCGATCAGCTGTTAAATTGGATGGAGCAAAGGCAGATGGAATTTAATTTTGATAAGTGCAAGGTCATGCATTTGGGGAGAAAGCTCTAATAAGTCTAGGACATCCACCTTGAATGGCAAAGTCCTCGGGTTTTGAAGAACATAGGGACCATGGTGTATAAACCAATTGATGCCTAAAGGTGGCAGCACAAGAGCATCAGATGGGAATGAAGGCATATGGGATATTGCCTTGTTGTGATATTGCCTTCATTGACCACGGCATAGATAAAATGCAATAAGGTTGTAAATTTTTAATTAGGCCACAGCTGAGCATTATGTGCAGTTTTGGTTGCCACAGTATGTGATTGCACTGTAGAACATGCTGAGGAAATTAACCAGGATGTTTAAAATAAAAACAGATTTTTTTTTAGTTTAGTTTGCTGGCAATATTCAGCTGGTCAGGAAGCGAAATAGAGTTAATGTTTCAGGTCAAAGATGTCAGAACTGGAAAGAAAGCATCAGAAGCTTGTTGAGGTGCAGGGAGGTGGGGTAAGGGGGATGGCTCTCCGAGTGTGAAAACAAGGGGACCATGGAGATAAGCTGTAAACAAGGTTGTCAATGAGTGAATTGGGAACATTTAGAGTGAGATCGTAGACAAAAGAACATAGGAGATGTGAAATGCAGGGCAAGAAGATGTGCCCAACTAATACAAAAAGATAGTGTCACCTGAAGTAGTAGAAATCAACATCCTGCAACAGAAGGCTGCAAGATGCCCAGATGAGAGATGGGGTGCTGTTCTACAAGCTTGTATTGTGCCATGTGACAGTGCAGGAGGCCACAGACTGAGAGTCAGAGTGGGAGACGCTGGGTCACCTCTGTGGACTGAACAAAGATTAGCTGTAAAGCAATCGCCCAACCTGCATTTGGTTTCTTCAGTATAGTATTGAATGTCATTTCCATTAATATCTCAATATTCTTTCAATTCACTTTTCTTAAATGGTGTACCATATGATAAATTGTCCAGTTAACAAGGTAGGTTGACAGGGAGTACAGGAACCAGGGCCTGGGAGAGTGAAAGGGAGCACTGGACCCAGGGCATAGGCACGTGTAAGGAAGCACAGCCAGAGCCTGGGTGAGTGTAAGGGAGTGCCACAATCAGGGTTGGGTGAGTGAAATGGGGTGCAGCAATCTGGGCCATGGTAAGTGTAAGGGAGTGCAAGAACAGGAGCCTTGGTACATTTGAGAGAGTGTGACGAATATTACCTGGTATGCCTCTTGGTGAAACATTGAGATTTGCAGATAGTTAGATAATTATTGGATTTGTGGTCCAGCCAAGGTTCAACGCAAGTTTATGCGCCATCACTGTTTTTAAATTCTCTCCTATAAAGGAATGCATAGTTGATTTTTAGTAAATGTTAACTTGCAACTTCGAGTTACCTACCAGTTTTCTATGTGATTTGAAAGTAGACTGGATTTATTCTTTTTTGGTAAAAGGAATTAACCATTATCTTTAGCTAGGCACTGCATTTCCTTACAACTCTTGACACTCTTCCATACACCCTGGCTCTTTTGCACTCCGACCTCACAAAATGCACCTGCACGTACCCATTATCAACACAACAAAGTGATGATACTTTATTTACTCTCTAACATATATTTGAATATTCTTTACTGTTATGGAAAAGCATTCTGGAGAAGAAATATTGATTATGTGTCAAATGCTTCATGGTCTCAATACTCTATTTAGATGATAATTAACTAAATACTGACCCCTGGTCACAATTAAGATTTACAGCCAAGGAATCTTGTGCTTATTGTGTGCATTATAAAGGTACAGATATCTAATGTATCAATGTTTTTTACTCAGAATAGTCCCGTTTAGGTTAACGCTCTGTTATTTTTCACCTAGGTTACCAACATTGCTAATGGCGGAATGTGTTCTTGTGTACATGACCCCTGAGCAATCTGCAGAATTGATAAAGTGGGCTTCCAGTACTTTCGGTACCACCATGTTTATCAATTACGAGCAGGTAATAATATTAATCATTTTCCCAGCAATTGTTTACTACAGTTTATTGGTAAGCACATATTTTTCCTTACTCTTGAAGTTTATTGGTAAGCACATCTTTTTCCTTACTATTGAAGTTTAATTCAGGAATGTTATGGGGAGCTTATGAATATGCTTTGCACTGTGTAGAAGTTTGGAGAGGAAACGTGCCGGCAATAAATAATTTGCAAATCTGTTTTTTAAATTCACTAACCAACTTTTATAATGGTTGTAGTTTTTAATTTCATGAGACTTACAATATTGCAACTACAAGGGTTGCTTGGCTTTCGAATGTCGTAAATCTGACTTTACACAAATACATCCATACATCTTTAAGGGAATTAAGATAGTAATAAAATGCTTCACAGTATTCCATAATGAGTGGATACAGTATATATTTTATTAGTTTAATTATGGGTATTGTCTGTGAATTTTTATTTGTGTATTGGTATTGTGGTTTTTAATTTATTGATTTATTTTAGAAATACAACATGGAAACAGGCTTTTTGGCCCACCGAATCCATGCCAACCATCAATCAACCGTTCACACTAGTTCTATGTTGTGCCACTTTTGCACACTAGGGGAAATTTACAGAGGCTTAACTTACAAACTTGCACATCTTTGGGATGTGGGTGCACCCAGAGAAAACCCACGCGGTCATAGGGAGAACATGCAAACTCCACAGACAGCATCCGAGGTCAGGATTGAACCTAGACCCTGGCTGAAAATAAAGAATCATAGGAAGCTTATGCAAAGCGGCACATAGAACATAGTACAACACAGGAACAAGCCATTCAGTCCACAATGTCTGTGTCAAATAGGATGCCAAGACCAACTCTTATCTGCCTGCACATAATCCATATATCTTCACTCCCTGCACATCTATATGCCCATCTAGAAGTCTCTTAAATGTCTCTATTGTATCTTCCTCCACCACCATTCCCAGCAGCACTTTCCAGGCACTCACCACTCTATGTAAAAAAAAATGCCCCCACATCTCCTTTAATCTTTTCCCTCGAGTAGGGGGAAAAGGTTCCGACCATCTACCCTATCTATGCCACCGTTATGAGCTTTATGTTACAATATGGGCAGCAAAAGAAAATGAACATTTTTTGACATGGAAAAATCATCTTACAGACAGTTCTCAGGAATGGAACCCTTGCATAACCCGGGGACAATCTTTATTGTATTATGATGTTTGGATGACAGGTGATGCAGCTGGTAGAACTGTTGTCACACAGCCCCAAGGACCTGGGCTCAATTCTGACCTCCCTTGCTGTCTGTGTTGGGTTTGTGTGTTCTTCCTGTGACTGCATGGGTTTCCCCTGGGTGCTCCAGTTTCCTCTTGTGTCTCAAAGACATGCAGGTGAGTGAGTTAATTGACCACTACAAAATACCAATATAGGTGAGTGATTGAATCTGGGAGGAGTTGATGTGAATGTGGGCAATTTAAAATGGGTTAGTGGATGATTAGTGTAAATAGGTGTTTGATGGTTGGCACAGACCCAGTAGGCTGAGAGGCCTATTTCTTTACTGTATGACTCTGTGATAATATCTTTCTTGCAATCTATGTTACTCGAAGTCAAACAAACTTAATCTTCTGCTATTTTGAGAAATTGTTGACACAGTTGATTCTTATATTTACCAAACTTGAAGTCACTTTCACAAAAATTAATGGAAGCATTCCCTCATTTCAATGATTTCAGGTGAATATGAACGATCGCTTTGGCCAGGTGATGATCGAAAACTTACATCGACGGCAGTGTAACCTTGCTGGCGTAGAAATCTGTCAAACTCTGGAGACGCAGGTTTTGTACAACTTTGTTGCAATCATGTGAATGTCTTTCATTAACTGATTGCAATTCTGATTTACTTTTGTTGTCAAATCCTATTGAAAATGCTTCTTAAGAAGAACATGTCACAAAAATATACATTCTGCATTTTGAAATTGTGCAAAATAATGATTAAATAGTTCAGATTAGTTCACTTGATGGCAGTATCATCTCTGGAGCAATGGGTTATGAATTCAAGCTTCCGCCAGGAAGTGTATAACATGAGGCTGGTGTTCCACTGAGCAAGCCAACATCAGCAGTAGCATTCTTTTCATGAGATTTTCCAACCGTCAAATCGGATCTGTCTGTAAAGATCTTACAGCACAATTTGAATAAACACAGGAAGTTTCCCTTATCTGAAGGCCAACCTTGCTCCCACACCACAGCTAGATGAGATTGTCATTTACCTTACTGGTGTGTGTTGAATTGAGAATACCAAGAACTTGTCTATCTAACAACAATTAATGCACTCCAAAACAAAAGCAGGGTAAGATGTTAAAATTTCTAAATTTCATTTTATAGAACTTTGAAGCCATCTATTCCCAAATATTTAAAAAGTTTTGTTAGTACAATTGGTGAGTACCTCATTAAATTATTATTCTTTCACAGAAGGATCGGTTTCTTTTGAATGGCTGGGACAATGCGAATGTCTTGGACATGATGACTGTTTATAACAGCTTGCCGCAAGCAGATGTTCAGAGGTACGCTTAACTTGTGGGTATTTTTTATGTGACAACATGACAGAAATCTGAAACAAAATCAGAAAATGCAGAGCTATCAGCAGGTCAGGCAGCATCTGTGGAGGAAGAAACAGTTAATGTTTCAGGTTGAAGATCCTTTGCCAAAACACCTGGATCCTTTGTAGAAAACTCAATGTAAGGCTCATTAAACAATTACCTAAATATGTGATTTTAAGTATTTTTGTACTCGTAGCAAAGCACTATTATTGTGATGATCTTGGGATTAGGAATTTTTGAGTTTCTCCTTTCTCTGATGTGTTGGCACTGGACTATCACAATCACATCCAGTGTCTTTGGAAGAGTACTAATAAAATGGGTTAATTCATCCATTCGGTAACTTTGCCCTTTTAAAAGAAACTAGACCAAGTGGACCCGTTGGGTCCAAACCTCTCCTGCATTGGTGCAGCACCCACTCCTACCCCCCTCCCCTCCCCCTACCCCCTCCACCCCCAAACCCCTCCCTCCCTCCTCCCCCTCCCTCCCCTCCTCCCCTCCCCCTCCTCCCCTCTCTCCCTCCCTCCACTCCACCCCCTTTAACCCTCCTTATCCTCTCTCCTCCCCCTCCCTTCCTCCCCCCCTATCCCTCCACCCCCCTCCCTCCCTAGGAGATAGATTTAAACTTTAAAATGTGAATAACTTTTAAAATATAACACCGATTTCAATGAAACTTCTTCCAGCACCAAAGGGATGACGGTGAGTAAGGTTGGCGTAAAATTGTCGCGCTATCGTGTACCGTTTTGGCTGTAGTTCAGGAACAAACAAACAAACAAGAGTATTAGTATATAGATGTTTTCTTCTAACCTGTTGGTTTCCCCTAGGATAGAGCAACTGGAATTCTTGGATGAGAAGGAGCTTTTGCAGCAGCTTCTGCAACATTATTGTATCTGCTGGGCCACAAAAGATAGTGAAGATTTGGGTAATTATTTCTTTCTTCATATCCACCCTGTAAATGTCAGTTAGCAAAGAAATCTTGTACATATGCATGGATGTGATGGTAGATGAGTTCCGGTTATAGAACTGAGTTCCAGTCCTCGGCCAATTACCCTTGATGCAAAATCAGAGGCAGTTTGAAGGTCTCCACAACAGTTGGTCAATATCTCCCGGTCTGAAGCAGCATTCAGCTCGGTCTGAAACACCATTCGCAGAAGAAGGTGTGGATACTGGCAGTGTCTTGGAAAATTGCAAAAGCAAAAAGATTATAGGGTCATACAGCATGTAAATAGGCCCTTTGGCACAACTAGTCCATGCTGACCAAGATAATCTCAGTCCCATTTGCCCACGTTTGGCCCATTTCCTTCTAAAACTTTCCTAACCATGTAACTGTCCAAGTGTCTTTTAAATGTTGTTTTGGTACCTCCTCAACTACCTGCTCTGGCAGGTATATTTCATATACCCCACCCTTTGAGCATATGAGACCAGCCACCTTGAAATTGCCTTGGTGATTTAACTTTGTTCCTCACTATGTCAATTTTGTTTCTTGTTATGGGAGTGGGCGATTGAAGCTGTGCCCATTTTTACATTTAGAGTGTTGACTGAAGGAAGGTGTGAAGGGACTTTGGAAGCAAAATAGGATTAGGGCCACTGTTAGTGCAAAGGATTATCAGTAGAATGCCGTTTAGCCAGTCTCTCTCCACGATGAAGGAGAATGAATGGGAACAGACAGAAAGGACAAGAGTGTGTGAACAGTTGTAATGCTTTAGTTGTGCACAGGGTGCTGCGTTATCCATGATTCAATGCTCAAGGTTTATGCTGCTCCAAGCCAGCTGGCTCACTGTCTCTGCAAAATGTCTTGGAAGTGAAATCAAGTAAATAGAATCAAGTTAATTATTTTTCGAAGTATGGTGCTGAAATTCCCTCTTTAAAGTGTGAGTGAATAGAGAAAAATGAACGTGTGGGAGTACAGCAGGCTTGAATTAAGGACATACAGGTTTGATGTACGACATGCCCTACAGCGAACTACCATCCTTAATTAGCACCCACTGTACTCCCACATATGTAAATGTCTTCTGTCTGTTTTCAGGTATTGGTGACATTATGTTTGGGAGCATTTGATTTCCATTGACAAGCTACTTCAAGCCTGGAATGACAAATCCTGCAATCAGTGTGCATGAAAAGGAAATCTTCTCCAGCTGTAATAGGACAGTGCCTTTGTGATTAAGTGTTTGTTGATGTGTAAAGCAACAGAAAAGGCTGCATCATTTTGAGAAAACAGCCTATAATGTATGTCAGAATAACAAGCTATTGTTTTGCATTAAAAATAGTAATTTGTTTTAATTTGTTACATTAAACAAAATTCTGAGTTACAATTCAAATATTCAGGTTTAATAGTGCCATCAAAAAGTTACTTTAAAAACATATACTCACAAAAATACAATGTGCCACAACTGCTGTAGTTATGAAATTTTCTGCACAGTATTGTTATTGATCATTTGAATGAGTAATTTTATTAAGAATGCATTTGAACAGAATGTATGAATTTGTGAATGATGCACGAACTGATGTGATTGATTAACACTGGTAATAGCATGGATCTTCCAGTTGAAATTGGCACGGCCTGCCTGCAGAATTGAGCCAATCTTGGGTTCACTGGTCGTTGGGCCCATTAATAAGATTGAAGGTTAGTGAGAATCTCTAAGATTCACAAATGTTCAAGCATACAAAACTATTTAAAACTTTTTCTTTAATTATGTGAAACTAATTAAACCACAAAAAACATTTGAAAAACAATTATTACGTGGATTTAATTTTTTTAATTAGAAAATAATGAAATTACCTTGTACATAGAACAGTACAGCACTCTCTCCTTACATTCAGCCACCCAAAGTGCAACACTTGCTCAGGTTAAACTCCATCTGGCATTCCTCCGCCCATTTCTGCAGCTGATATATATTCCTCTGTATCTTCTGACAGTCTCCTCCACTGTCTGCAACTCCTCCAATTTTGGAGGAGCAAACTTACTCACCAACTCATCCACATTTACCTCTAGGTCATTTACATATATCTCAAACAGCAGAGGTCCCAGCACAGATACCCGCGGAACTCCACTGGTCACAGACTTTTTACTACAACCCTCTAACTTCTATGTGTAAGGCAGTTGTGAGCCCATACCATCAAGTCATTGTGAATCCTGTATACCTTAATCTTCTGGATCAGCCTACCATGAGGAACCTTATCAAAAGCCTTACTAAAATCCATGTATATAACATCCTCTGGCTTGCTTTTATCAATCTCCTTCGTCCATTCAATTTATCCGTACCTGCCTGTCTCCTCAAGACTGTTATTCCTGTAAAGTTAATATGTCTGATTTCCAAGCCTAAGTCTAAGCAATGGAAATAGTGTAAAAGATTCCACTCCCAGCAGAATGACAATCAATTGAATATGATTTTAGGACATCTACTCTAGTAGGGGTCCCACACATCCCCATAGTTGCCACGTAAAAGCTATTTTAGTGTGGGCTTATTAGTAAATTAAGATGCTTTTGTTATTGCCTTCTCTGCAAATCTAAACTGCCCTTGCCAGTTCATATTTATTACACTACTTTGATCAGTTCATCACTATTTATCACACACGCAGTGATCAGTCATTTGGCACTAGCTATGGCTCAATTGCCAGTGTCCTCATCTCAGAGTCAGAAGATCCCAGATCAGGTCCCATCCACTTGTGCACTAAAATCGAGCTGATGTTTCATTACTGTGCCAGTGCTGCATGTCTGGCAGTGTTTTTGTTTTACTAAGACTTCATTTATTGTCATAGATAAATGTAAATTGACCCATAGTATTGTTTTAAAGAAGGGAAGAAGTATTACATCTGATTCCTGATCAAATTGATGTTTATTAGCACATGGCCTTTTGCAAAGTCTTGCTATGCACTAACTTGGCAGCTGCACTTTCTACATCACAGCAGTGACTGCACTTCAAAGCTGTTAAGTGCTTTGGAGTACATCGAGGGGCTCTATAAATATTTCTGTTTCAAACAGTGCTAATCATAAAGTATACGAATAGAGGCTTATTAAAATTGAAGTCACAAGCCTAGAAATGTAATCATTTAGCAATGTGTTCTTTGAGCATTACCTAATTAATATTTGACCAACCAGAGTTAATTGGCATAATGTCCACTTATGGGTTATGATGCATTTTTCAGAAATTTGGTTGAGCATTTCCAGCACAAGTCACCCTGGCATGCCTGCTGAAATTTTCTTTTAAAGCATTTTGAACAAATGTAAACTTAATTTGATGCAGGAGCAGCAATCATTGATCGCACCAAGCACAGCGATGTTTTCTAAAGAGTCTGAAGAAGGGTCTTGACCTGAAACGTCACCCATTCCTTCTCTCCTGAGATGCTGCCTGACCTGCTGAGTTACTCCAGCATTTTGTGAAATAAATACCTTCGATTTGTACCAGCATCTGCAGTTATTTTCTTACACTTTTCTAAAGAGCTGCTAACTGAGACTCCTGTATGGAATTTTGATCCTTCTGGCCGCCAACCTTTTCCACCCTAATCCCACTCTGGGATGCTCTTAATGCTCTTGTGGCCTTAATTATTCCCTCCCACCACTGCAACCTCATCCAACCATTCTCCAGTCCATCAATGGCCTAACGTTGCCATCAATAGAAACCTAGTATCAAGCCACCTGCATGTTCTTTGGCAACACCTCCCACCTTTACCATCCGTAATTTCCTGGCTTTGGTTCATTGCAGAAATGAATAGCGCCCCTTCAGTAGTGCTTAGTAAGATCTAGAACTGGAGTTAACATAACATAACATAACAAAACTTTATTGTCACTCGGCACAAACACCGAACGAAATTTCAGCAGTCACAAGACACAGCAAAAAAGAAAAGAACACAGGACACACGACCCCAACACAAACATCCATCACAGTGACTCCAAACACTCCCTCACTGTGATGGAAGGCAACAAAACTTCCCCTCTCCTCCCCCCGCACCCACGGACAGACAGCTCGACCCCTACCGAGGCAACCGACACGCACAGCCCCCGCAAGGGGATGGAAGGCCCCGCGGCCGAGCCGCCCCGGGCACTGAAACGTCCCGGGCGTTCACTGCTGATTGAGCATTTGTACCACTGTGAAGTCCACTTGGTGCACAAAAAATTGCAGGCCCAGATATTTAAAGTGGCATGACAGCATGGTCAGAAAGTTGGTTAAAGAATAAAGATAAATAATGATCCCTGCATAGTATAGCAGTTGGAATGTTAATTGTACTCTGCCCCAGGTATTTGTGTGTTCGCCACAGTTCTCAATTGATCGACCTGGGGATGGAAAGTACAAACCAGTGAGGTGCCTTTGGGTCTTCATAGCAGCTGGTGGTTTTGTTAATGAGTTGAGTAAGTTGAAGGGACTGGCCTGTGTGTGGCTTTTGGGTGGCTCAGGCTTTCTGCCCAACTAAATCTTTGTTGTTTTACTGGACAAAAATAGCCTCCTGCAAAGAGACAGTTCCTTTGAAGTACAGCTACTGTTCTTCAGTCAACCAGAACCATTAAAATACATTGTTTACAGAAAGTTATTGCGTGATTTCTGAGATATATTGGCGTTTTATAACTGCAATGTCTTTCATTTGTCCATACATAATTTTAATTAAACTTTGGAATGCCATTCTGATGGATTTATGACCTCATTTGTAATTAAGCTGACTTTTCTAATGGTTTATTTCAATTCATGAGCAGTTTATAGGAAAATTTTGCCACATTATTGCATGTTAACCCATATGTTAAATAAACTCCTGGGTCTCCCCAACTATTGGCTGCATCACCGGCTGAAGTAGTGTCACATAATACTTTAAACAGCATTTCATTTATTTGTATCAGGTTTCCATGGGCCTTTTGCTCAACATGTCTGAACATGGGAAGAACTTTGCAGAACTATTAGAGACACAAAATGCTGGAGTAACTCGGCAGGTCAGGCAGCAGCTTTGGGGGAAATGGATAGGTGACATTTCGGTTACGGACACTTCTTCAGACTTGCTCTGAGTTACTCCAGCATTTTGTCTTTCTTGGCAAAACCAGCATCTGCAGTTCCATTGCATGAACTATTAAAGGCATTGAGCTGCTTTGTTCTATTATTTTCCAGTCATCTGACTCATTTCAAGAAACAAACTGGTTAAGGAACTCTGGGCCAGGCAACATCTGTCGAGGGAAAGAGATGGTCGACGTGTCTGGTTGATACCCTGCGTCACCATTCTGAGTGCAGAGGGTAGATGGGGCTGGCAGGTAGGTAGGAGCAGGTATCAGATTGACTATCTGCCCATCATCCCCTTCATCAACTGGTTCCACCTATCATCTGCCAGCCTCACTACACCCCTCCATCCCAGCTCTTTACACGGGCCCTGGTGAGACCACACCTGGAGTATTGTGTGCAGTTTTGGTCTACAAATTTGAGGAAGGACATTCTTGCTATTGAGGGAGTGCAGCATAGGTTCACGAGGTTAAATCCCGGGATGGCTGGACTGTCATATGTTGAAAGAATGGAGCGACTGGGCTTGTATGCACTGGAATTTAGAAGGATGAGAGGGGATCTTATTGAAACATATAAGATTATTAAGGGATTGGACACACGAGAGTTGTGAATCTGTGGAATTCTCTGCCTCAGAAGGCAGTGGTGGCCGATTATATATAGGCAATAAAAACTCCTTGTTAAGGAAAAAAAACATGAGTGGAAAAAAGATTAAATAAAAGGATCATAAATCCCGGGATTTAACCTTGTGAACCTATCTGATGATCAGCCATGATCACAGCGAATGGCGGTGCTGGCTCGAAGGGCTGAATGCCTACTTCTGCACCTATTGTCTATTGTCTCCCCTTCACATTCTCAGTCTTGATGCAGATTCTCGTCCCGAAATATCAACCGTCCCTTTCCCCTCACATATGCTGATCAACCCGCTGAAGTTTCAGAAGTTTGGTTTCTTTTTGCTCCAACTTCCTGCTTCATGTTTGTGCTGACTAAGTTTCACGTATACAATTCAGGAAATCTATTGTTAAGGTTTGGGGTTTGAGTAATTTAAGGTGAATTGTTAGTTGCTATCATGATAACGATAGAGGAATTACACACTGACCGTGAGTGGATTATCAGTCATGAACAAACACCAAGTACACTGTAGTCGTAACATAAAGCATGATATTTTGTGAACTAGAATAAACAAGTATTATGTATTAATAATGGTATGTAAAATAACAAACAAAATGATATAAAATATCAAAGACCTCTCAATGACCTTTGAAGTACCAGATGTTGTGAAAATCCAATTGATTTATAAGATTCTGCACGAAAAGGAACCTTCCCACACTTAGCTCTTGCTTTCACAGATGTTCGGAAGTGGTTGGCACGGTCGTGTAAGCTGCTCAGGTAAACAAACAATCACTGCAAAATATATTTGGAACACACACTGTCTTCATGAGAATTAGGAATGGGAATGAAAAAAGCTGTGGGTTTAAAGTCGTGATTACAATGACATTACCCTGATTCATTGTTTTGAAGAAGAATTAGTCCTGATCAATAGAGGCAGAAAGGGGAGATCGGTCAGTCTGAAGTTTTGCACTTACCAAAGAAGAGTGAAGATTTCAGCTGTAATTTTTAAAGTCTAAACAGCATATTCTTGTGAAGGCTTTGTTTCACCTTGGGAGGTGAAAGAGATGAGATAGTGCTTCCATGTACGGCAGAGAGCTGGGTCACACAACAAAATCACTGGCAGTCAGATTCTTCTAGAATATGTTGCACAAGATAATTGAACTGTGAAAGGAACAACATGAGGGATTGACACATTATTCAACAATACTCTACATTTCTTCTCTCTTGAATTGACAGGACCATTTTTTAAACATCCTCTTGTATTTGTAGTGAGTCCAAATCGAGCGATGTTATCAAAAGACTTTATTCTTGGTAAAAACCGTGACAAAACGCAACGCACTTACTTTGGACACACACTACTTAACTAGCTAATATAATCTAATCTAATCTGTCTAGTTTGGCGCCAGACACTCCTATACCTCGCGCTCCCGCACCACGTGACCCGTTAGCCCAACCGAGGGTTCGAGACCCCCCCGCCAATCCGTATGTCCCTACATGATCCCCCCCCAGAACCCTCGAAACCATACCTCACGGGCGCCCGGACCTCCCTCCCGGAACGCGTACGGAGGGGGGAAGCCGATACCGCCAACGTGACAGGAGGCGGGGAGGGCGCCGCCGCTAGAGGCGATGGAGGGGCCACGGGAGCGGAGGGTGTAGGTGACGGAGAACGCTTGATCGGCAACGTCGGCCCGTGCCCAACCATAGGCGGCGGGGGGCCGAGAGGTGGCAAACAGGGCGCCGCTGGCGGGACCAGTGGGGCGGCCACCGGCCGGCCCCGGCGCGGAGGCTGGGCCACCGACACTGGGAGGTCCTGGTCCAAATGGGCCGGCTTGAGCCGGGATACCGAAACGAGCTCCTGGCGATTTCCCACCTGCAAGGTGAAGGTGACAGCCCCTCTTTTAAGCACCTGGAACGGGCCCTGGTAAACCGGCCGAAGAGGGGGGCAGTGGGAATCTTTCCGAAGGAACACGAAATCGCAATCCCGCAAGTCCGATGGGACGTGGACTGCCGTGCTTCCGTGCCTGGAGGTCGGGATTGGAGCCAGAGAACCCGCCCGTGCCCGGAGGGAACCCAACACCGACGTGACGGGCGGCGGCAAGGCGGGGGCGGAAAGGAGAATGTCACCCGGTACCCGCAGGGGCGAACCGTAGACGAGCTCGGCCGAGGATGTGCCTAGCTCAGCCTTTGGGGCCGTACGAATGCCGAGGAGGACCCAAGGCAACTGGTCAGCCCAATCGTGGCCGGTCATTCGGGCACAGAGGGACGCCTTCAGCTGCCGATGGAAACGCTCAACCATCCCGTTGGATTGGGGATGGTAGGCGGTGGTCTGCTGTAAGCGAGACCCATACAACTGTGCCAGCGCAGCCCAGAGGGAGGAGGTGAACTGGGCTCCCCGATCTGTGGTGATGATAGCCGGGACGCCGAAACGGGCCACCCAATGCAACGCCAGGGCCCGTGCACAGGAGGCCGCCGAGGTGTCCGACAACAGGAGCGCCTCCGGCCAACGTGTAAACCGATCAACCACCGTCAGCAGATGAGTATAACCCCTGGAATAGGGTAATGGACCCACCAAATCCACGTGGATGTGGAAAAAATGGACGGGGGGAACCTCGAATCTCTGGTATGGGGGCTGGACATGGCGATGAACTTTGGAGGTCTGGCACGGAATGCAGGCACGTGCCCAGGCCGCCACCTGCTTCCGCAGGCCGTGCCAGACAAACCGGGCGGCCACCATGGCTGAAGTCGCCCTGATGGACGGATGTGCCAGGCCATGAATGGCCTCGAAAACCTAACGCCGCAGGGCAGCAGGCACCACCGGGCGAGGGCGTGGAAGGGAAACGTCACACCACAACTTGGTACCTGTGGGGCCACACGCCACCTGTTCCAAACGCAGTCCCGAGGCTGAGGAGGCGTACACCCCGGCAGTTCCTTCCAGGCGCTGAGCCTCCACTAGCTCCTGGAAATCCACCTGTCCGCCTACCACGGCTACGGAGGGAATGGCCGGCCGGGACAGGGCATCAGCAACAGCATTAAGCCTAACCGCAATATGACGGACATCGGTGGTAAACTCCGAAATCAGGGTGAGGTGCCGCTGCTGGCAAGCCGACCACGGATCAGAAACCTTAGCAAAAGCGAATGTCAGAGGTTTGTGATCCGTGTAGGCCACAAAAGAGCGGCCTTCCAAAAAATAACGGAAGTGGCGGACTGCTAAATAGAGGGCCAGGAGCTCCCTATCAAACGCACTATATTTGAGCTCGGCTCGCGAGAGCTGCTGGCTGAAAAATGCCAGGGGCTGCCAGCGACCTTCGACCTGCTGCTCCAAAACCCCACCCACCGCCACGTCTGAGGCGTCCACCGTCAGAGCCGTGGGGGCGGAGGAGCGCGGGTGCACCAGCATGGTGGCATTGGCGAGGGCCTGTTTGACCGCGACAAAAGCCGTCTCTGCAGCTGCGGACCATACCAACTCAGCGGGGTTACCCGCGAGGCATTGAAAAAGGGGGCGCATGACCCGAGCTGCTGCAGGCACGAACCGGTAATAAAAGTTCACCATGCCCACGAATTCCTGCAAACCCTTGATAGTAGTAGGGCGTGGAAAAGAGTGGACCGCGTCCACCTTAGCTGGCAAAGGAGTGGCACCGGCCGGTGTAACCCGGTGACCCAAAAAATCGACCGCCGACAGGCCGAATTGGCATTTGGACGGATGGAGAATCAGGCCGTGGTCTTGCAGCCTCTGGAATACAGTGCGGAGGTGGACTAAGTGCTCCTGGACCGAACGGCTGGCAATCAAAATGTCATCGAGGTAAATAAACACGAACGGCAAACCTCGACCCACACGGTCCATCAGATGCTGGAATGCCTGAGCTGCGTTTTTAAGGCCGAAAGGCATGCGCAACCACTCAAACAACCCGAACGGAGTAATGGTAGCCGTCTTTGGAACGTCCGGCGGGTGGACCGGGATCTGATGATATCCCCGCACTAAATCGATCTTAGAAAAAATTGTAGCCCCCTCCAGGTTGGCTGAGAAGTCCTGTATGTGCGGAATCGGGTAGCGGTCCGGCCGTGTTGCCGCGTTAAGTCGTTGGAAATCCCCACATGGCCTCCACCCCCCAGATGCTTTGGAAACCATATGCAAGGGGGAGGCCCACGGACTACTCGAAGGCCGCACAATTCCCAGCCTCTCCAAGTTCAGGAACTCCTCTCGAGCCACGGCCAGCTTGTCGGGTGGGAGGCACCGTGCCCGGGCAAAAACCGGCGGCCTCTCGGTCGGAATGAAATGCACGACCCCATGCCTCTCGGAAGGTGCATCGAACCGCTGAACGAGGAGCTGCGGGAAGTCCGCTAGGACCGCATCGAACTGACCGAGGGTCGTGGTAATGGCCTGGATCGCTGAACTGGGTGGGGCGGCGCTTGGAGGGGCCACAGGCCCCGTACCTCGGGGCCGTACGCTAGCCGAGGGCTGCAGGCCCCTCCCGCGGACGTCTACGACCAACGAAAATGCCCATAGGAAATCCGCGCCCAAAATGGCCTGGCCCACATCCGCAACGATAAAATCCCAACGGTAGGTCCTGGACTCGAAGGACAGGGACATGGCCCTTTTACCGTAAGTGCGGATGGGGCTACCGTTCACCGCAATGAGGGGCGGGCCCTTCCCCCCCCGCTTGAACTTCACAGTCGTAGGGGGGCACAATACTCACAACCGCTCCCGTATCCACCAGAAAAACGATCCCGGTACCTTGGTCCGTCGCATAGAGGCGGCAATTACGGCCAATCGAGACTGCCTCTACATTCGATCGGCCCAGGCATTTCCCGGAAACGAACACGGGGCTCTGCAGCTTCGAGCCTCACTGCCCCACCGCCGATGGAAGAAACACCAGCCGCGCCTATTCGACCCTGTTGCTCGAGCCCGCGACCAATAAACATGTTCCGCAGCCCCTTCTTGGTGGGCTGACTGCGAAATAACGGCCGATGCGTCGCCCTCTCGGCCGCTCCACCGACTGCCGCTGGGCCTCGAGACCCGATTAACCGAGTCGTCTCGGGTGTGTCGCTCCCTGACGAGCGCGTCGGCTTTCTCGGCGAACGCTACCGGATCTTCAAACGAGACGTCGGCCAACACTAACCTGACGTCCCTGGGCAGTTTCTGCCGAAAAGCCGCTTCGAAAACCATGCACGGCTGATGGTCGCCCACCAAGGTCAGTGTAAAAGGATGTCCCTCGTACGCAGAGTCTTTTACTGAATAGGTTTATTAATTGCACTACACACATTATGCCCTAGCTGTCCGTGGTCATCACTGGAACTAGAGAGCGAGCTGGAGGTGGGGAAGCTACAATTATACAAGAGACCATGGGGAGTGGTTAGTAGTGGTGAGGTCACTATGTTAAAGGAACATGCACTGATCTACATCCTTCCTCTTGGAAACAAGAGCGACCACGGCTCATACGCTAGACTTAAACTATAAGCAGGGAGCAGATAGAATGCAGCACAACACAGACTACTCGTACCCACCGTACCGGACAGGCGGCTTGACCAGTCGCCCAGAGCGGGTGCGCAACCCCCCATCCCCTTCGGTCGAAGGAAGAGCAGGGACGGGTGCGGGTACCGAGGCAGGGGAACCAGGGGAAGGAGGAGAACGGGGCGGCGATACCCGCAAACGCGCAGTCGAAAGAGGGGAAGTGGGCTGGGGCGAGCCGGGCACAGACAGCCGAGACGGCGAAGGTTGGGGCACGCGAGGATGGACGGGAGCAGGAGGCACATCAGGCACCGGGGACTGGACGGGAGGTGAATACGGGACCGCGGGAGGCGGTGCAGGCTCGTTGACCAGCATCAGGTGCTGGCGGGTACGACGGTACACGGTGCCCTCGTAATTAACCAGGTACGACCGTGGAGAGTCAGCATTGCCGACGACCACGGCCAGCCGGTGGTGACCCGAGGCGGACTCCATCCGGACAACCTGGCCAGCGAACAGAGGGGGAAGGGGACGGGACGATTTGTCAAAGGAGCGCTTCTGAATGACTTGCTTTTCGATGATGCGCTCCTTGACAGCGGCAGGGCTGCGAGCCGTTGGTTTCAGGGATTGCTGGGAGACGGGGATGGGGGGTCTAGTGGTGCGGGACATGAGGCGCTGGGCAGGGGAACCGAGCGCGGGGTCCCGGGAGATGTTGCGGAGGTTGAGGAGGGCAAGGTACAAGTCAGAACTGGCAAGCCGACAACGTTCCATCAGTTCCTTCGCGCTGCGGACAGCGCGCTCTGCAAGTCCATTGCTTTGCGGGTACTCGGGGCTGCTGGTGATGTGGCGAAAGTTCCACAGGGTGGCGAAAGCGGCAAACTCCGCGCTGGTAAACTGGCTGCCGTTGTCGGACTGGAGAGATACCGGGGAACCAAAGGTAGAGAAGTGGCGGCGAAGCTTCCCGATGACGGCAGCAGACGTGAGGGACGGCAGCAGGTCCACCTCGAACCAGCTGGAGTAGGAGTCCACCAGGACCAGGTAGTGTTTGCCACGCCACTCGAAAATGTCGGCGGCAACAGCCATCCACGGCAACTCGGGAGCCGGCTGCTGCAGGAGAGGCTGGCGCTGCTGATGAGGTAGTAGGCGGTTGCAGGCAGCGCAGGCGGAGACCCTGTCCCGGATGTCCCGAACCATGCCAGGCCAGTAAAATTGTGCTTGGGCCTGGGATAAAGTGGCCTCCACCCCGGGGTGTCCGTTGTGGGCAGTCTGAAAGTAGTGATCTCGCAGCGCGGCCGGCACCACGACCTTGTGACCCTTCACCACCACGCCCTCGTGCAGCACCAGTTCATCCCGAACCAGGAAGTAGGGCACGGCACCAGCCGGCAGGGAAGACCGTCGGTCAGGCCAGCCACGGCGGATGACGCTCTCAAGCTGTTGCAGGGCAGGATCAGCGGCAGTGTGTGTGACCAGGGACTGCATCTGCCAAGATGGAACGATGTTGACGTTCAACACCATCAGGTCAGCCGATTCGTACGGATGGCGGGAAATGGAAGGTAGTGGGGCACGGGACAAAGTGTCTGCCACGAACATCTCCTTGCCCTTGCGGTACACGATATCGAAGGTAAAGCGCTGAAGCTGCAGCATCATTCGCTGCAAACGGGACGAGGCTGCGTGGATGGGCTTGTTTAAAATAGAGACCAGCGGTTGGTGGTCAGTTTCGATGGTGAAGGTGTTGCCCAGAACGTAGTCTTTGAATTTGGAGCACGCGAATACCACGGCAAGGAGCTCCTTTTCAATCTGGGCGTAGCGCTGTTCAGCAGGGGTCATTGTGCGAGAGGCATAGGAGACGGGCAGCTGCCGGTCGTCATAGAGCTGCAGGCAGGCAGCACCAAGGCCGAACCGAGATGTATCGCAGGTGAGGACGATTGGCCTGTTCAGGTCGAAAAACTGCAAAGTGGGGGTCCGTGCGAGTCTGGACTTCAGGGCCACGAAGGTCGACTGGTGGTGCGGGAGCCAGACCCAGGCATAGTCCTTCTTGGCCAGCTCCCTCAGGGGGGCACTCAGTTCGCTGAGGTCGGGTATGAACTTGCCTAAGTAGTTGACCATGCCCAGAAAGCGCTGCAGGCCGGGCACGTCAGTGGGAGCGGGCATTTCGGTGATCGCCGCCGTCTTCTCGGGGTCTGGCTTCAGGCCCCCCGCCGTGAAAACATGGCCAACGTAGGTGACTTCCTCAACGCGGAATCGACACTTCCGTTGATTAAGTTTGAGATTGATCTCACGAGCCCTGTCCAGGACTTGGCGGAGGTGTCGGTCGTGCTCAGCGACGTCCCTCCCGTACACCAGGATGTCATCCACAATGATGGCGCACGGCAACCCGGCAAACAGCTGCTCCATTGTACGCTGGAAAACCTCGCTTGCTGAGTTGATCCCAAAAGGCATGCGGAGGAAACGGAACCTGCCAAAAGGTGTGCTGAAGGTGGTCAGGAAGGAGGAACGTGCATCCAAAGGGATCTGCCAAAAGGAGCTCTTGGCATCTAGGACCGAGAAAACTGTGGCTGGACCGACCTGTGCCGCGACGTCCTCCACCGTCCGCATGGGGTAGTGCGGGCGTTTGATAGCCAGGTTCAGGTCTTTTGGGTTGATGCAGATCCTGATCTCGCTCGCATCTTTCTTGGCAGCGACCACCATGGTGGAGACCCACTGGGTGGGGGCACTCACCTCCTTGAGGATGCCCATGTCCACCATGCCACGTAGTGTGGACTCCACGCGGCCCTTCATGGCAAAAGACACACGGTGGGCCGGTCTAACCACCGGGTTGACCCCCGGGTCAACAACGATCTTGTAGGCACAGGACAGCTTCCCCAGGACGTCATCAAATCGGTCGGGATACTCGATCAGGGGGTCCATGGGGGCCTGCACCAGGTGGATGTCGCGGTGGAATGAAACCAAGCCAAAGTCCTGGCATGCACGGGCGCCCAGCAGGGTGACGTTGTCAGATGCTAGCAGGAGGAACGTGAGGGGCCGAGAGGTCTCCAGAACAGTACAGATAACCGTTGCCTTCCCCACGGCAACCAGAACACCTCCCCCATAGGCATGAAGGCGGGAGTCGTCAGGAGTAACCCTCTCCCCCGAGCTTATCTGCTCGAAGAGGCCAACAGACATAACATTTGCAAAAGCACCAGTATCGACCTTCGCAGGGAAGGAGTGTCCATTGACAGTAACATGCACGGAAGGATCCGTTATCAACGCAGGTGCACCCAAAAGCGAAAACACTGTATCTGGATCGGGGAGTTCCTCGTGTTGGTACTGGGAACCGGTTGCGCTATCACTGTTCGCAAGGTTGTTTAGACTCCTTCTAGGAGCAGGGACAGGTCTCCCACGAGAACGACAAGCTGCAGAAAAGTGGTTCAGTTTCCCGCAGGAATTACAAGTTTTGCCCTGCGCTGGGCAAACGTTAAACTGGTGTGACGAGAAGTTGCAGTTTGGGCATCGGCGAGGGGTGACCGTAGTGGGCGTGGAGGGGGCGACCCTGGCCGGCGGGGCATTTAGCCGCCGGCGGCCGGTGAAATTTATGTCATGGGACGCCGGCCGAGATACTGAGGCAACAGCAGAGGCCATGCGTGCGGCATGTACGGCGTCCTTTAGCGACAGGTCAGGCTTCATCAGGAGCTCGTCACGCAGCTTGGAGTTTAGGAGACCGTTGACCAGGACGTCCCTGATCATCTCGTCGGGTGTGATCGTTTCAAGGCGGCACCGCCGAGCCATATGCCTCAAAGAAGCAATGAAGGCGTCAACGTGCTCCCCTGGAGTCTGACGACGCGTGAAAAAGTTAAAACGCTCAATAATGTTATTGGTGGGTATATCACACAGGGCAGTGAACTTGGCCATGAGACATGCCGGGTCGTTGCGGTCCTCCGGAGGGACGAAATCGAACGAAGCATAGCGTTCCATTGCCTCCGGACCAGCCAGGTTGAGGAGCAGGTGAGCCTGTACCGCAGGATTTGCATCAGGATGGGCAATCGCGATATAGTGTTCGTAGTCCCGCTGGAAGACAGTCCAGCGGTGCACTATGTCCCCATCAAAAACGAGCGTGTCCGGACGACGACACGAGTGAGCCATGGCAAAGTGGAAGGAGGGGACACAACTGGGAGGAACAAATAATAAAATAAAACCGATCAACAGGAGACGCAAGTCTACCGCTCTGACACCATGTAAAAGGATGTCCCTCGTACGCAGAGTCTTTTACTGAATAGGTTTATTAATTGCACTACACACATTATGCCCTAGCTGTCCGTGGTCATCACTGGAACTAGAGAGCGAGCTGGAGGTGGGGAAGCTACAATTATACAAGAGACCATGGGGAGTGGTTAGTAGTGGTGAGGTCACTATGTTAAAGGAACATGCACTGATCTACAGTCAGCATCTCGGTCATCAACTCCGACGGTAGCCGCTGCCCCAGCTCTGGTAAATGGAGGAGCTTCAGAGCCCGCTGGTTCTGGCTCCAGCCGAAAAGTCCTCAGTAGGAGCCTCTTGAGCCCCAAGTACTGCTCCGTTTGGGGTGGACTGGTCAGATATTGACTGATCCGCGCAGCCACCTCCGACTGCAGACAGCTCACCAGGTGGTGGAACTTCTCCTGGTCTTTCTCCACCCTCTTAAGATGGAACTGGGATTCCGCCTGCACGAACCACAGGTGCGGCTGATGGGCCCAGAACGGCGGTAGGTGAACCTCGCCCGCGCTCGCTCTCACCTGTGACATTCTGCGTGTTCAATAGACAATAGACAATAGACAATAGACAATAGGTGCAGGAGTAGGCCATTCAGCCCTTCGAGCCAGCACCGCCATTCAATGCGATCATGGCTGATCACTCAATCAGTACCCCGTTCCTGCCTTCTCTCCATACCCCCTCACTCCGCTATCCTTAAGAGCTCTATCCAGCTCTCTCTTGAAAGCATCCAACGAACTGGCCCCCACTGCCTTCTGAGGCAGAGAATTCCACACCTTCACCACTCTCTGACTGAAAAGGTTCTTCCTCATCTCCGTTCTAAATGGCCTACCCCTTATTCTTAAACTGTGGCCCCTTGTTCTGGACTCCCCCAACATTGGGAACATGTTTCCTGCCTCTAATATTTCCAATCCCCTAATTATCTTATATGTTTCAATAAGATCCCCCCTCATCCTTCTAAATTCCAGTGTATACAAGCCCAATCGCTCCAGCCTTTCAACATACGACAGTCCCGCCATTCCTTGAATTAACCTAGTGAACCTACGCTGCACGCCCTCCATAGCAAGAATATCCTTCCTCAAATTTGGAGACCAAAACTGCACACAGTACTCCAGGTGCGGTCTCACCAGGGCCCAGTACAACTGTAGAAGGACCTCTTTGCTCCTATACTCAACTCCTCTTGTTACGAAGGCCAACATTCCATTGGCTTTCTTCACTGCCTGCTGTACCTGCATGCTTCCTTTCATTGACTGATGCACTAGGACACCCAGATCTCGTTGAACTCCCCCTCCTCCTAACTTGACACCATTCAGATAATAATCTGCCTTTCTATTCTTACTTCCAAAGTGAATAACCTCACACTTATCTACATTAAACTGCATCTGCCATGTATCCGCCCACTCACACAACCTGTCCAAGTCACCCTGCAGCCTTATTGCATCTTCCTCACAATTCACACTACCCCCCAGCTTAGTATCATCTGCAAATTTGCTAATGGTACTTTTAATCCCTTCGTCTAAGTCATTAATGTATATCGTAAATAGCTGCGGTCCCAGCACCGAACCTTGCGGTACCCCACTGGTCACTGCCTGCCATTCTGAAAGGGACCCATTTATCCCCACTCTTTGCTTTCTGTCTGTCAACCAATTTTCTATCCATGTCAGTACCCTACCCCCAATACCATGTGCCCTAATTTTGCCCACTAATCTCCTATGTGGGACCTTGTCGAAGGCTTTCTGAAAGTCGAGGTACACCACATCCCTGTCAATTTTCCTAGTTACATCCTCAAAAAATTCCAGTAGATCGCTTCAGATCTTACGTTCGGGGTCACCAATGTACATCCTCTTGTATTAATAATTGCTATATGATCCCTTTATATAACTCAATATTTTTTCCACATGTTTTTTTTTCCTTAACAAGGAGTTTTTATTGCCTATATATAGTTACAAAGTACTGCATAGATCAAAACTGCCCTGCAGTTTGTAAATATCAATTGTTAGATTACAACATTTATTATCAATATCCATGACACAATCAAGACCCCCGCAGTGACGAACTGTCAGATGGTAACGTTCTGCCACAGTGTGTATGGATGGAAGACGAGGGTGAGGAAGTGTAGAGTGTGCAGTTCCCTGCAGCGCAGAATGGCATGCTGCCTATCTTGGAGAGGCAGCTCGTGGTTGTGTAGGGCCAGCTCCCAGGAAAGATCCTGGGGCTTGGGTCCGAGGTGCAATTCCAATGGAGCAGGGGGATGCCCAGTAGGAGTCACTCCACACTCATAAGCCTCCCCCCTGACACCCACAGTGATATTGGGATCTAGTGTACTCCTGACAGGAAGATCGCCATAGCCAACCTGGATGGCAATGGCAGCAGGAGGTCTCTCCGCAGGTTTCAGCATCTCTCGGTTCTCCAGGATGGGAGATACGTGGTGAGCTTCCGGCAGGAAACCCACACTGTTCCAGAAGATGAACCTGCTTGGCTCCTGAAGTGGCACCTGAGGGGTTTACATAACTCACCACAGCTCCCATTCGAGTGGGCTGGCTATCTTGCTGGCTCTGACTTTATAAAAGTTGAAGAAGCTGGGTGCCTCCTTTGACTTGGTGGACACTTGGCAAAATCTCCATCCTGACCCAATAGACAATAGAAAATAGGTGCAGGAGAAGGCCATTCGGCCCTTCGAGCCAGCACCGCCATTCAATGTGATCATGGCTGATCATTCTCAATCAGTACCCCGTTCCTGCCTTCTCCCCATACCCCCTGACTCTGCTATCCTTAAGAGCTCTATCTAGCTCTCTCTTGAATGTATTCAGAGAATTGGCCTCTACTGCCCTCTGAGGCAGAGAATTCCACAGATTCACAACTCTCTGAATAAAAAAGTTTTTCCTCATCTCTGTTCTAAATGGCCTACCCCTTATTCTTAAACTGTGGCCCCTGGTTCTGGACTCCCCCAACATTGGGAACATGTTTCTGCCTCTAACGTGTCCAACCCCTTAATAATTTTATACGTTTCGATAAGATCCCCTCTCATCCTTCTAAATTCCAGTGTATACAAACCTAGTCGCTCCAGTCTTTCAACATATGACAGTCCCGCCATTCCGGGAATTAACCTAGTAAACCTACGCTGCACGCCCTCAATAGCAAGAATATCCTTCCTCAAATTTGGAGACCAAAACTGCACACAGTACTCCAGGTGCGGTCTCACTAGGGCCCTGTACAACTGCAGAAGGACCTCTTTGCTCCTATACTCAACTCCTCTTGTTATGAAGGCCAACATTCCATTGGCTTTCTTCACCGCCTGCTGTACCTGCATGCTTCCTTTCAGTGACTGATGCACTAAGACACCCAGATCACGTTGTACGTCCCCTTTTCCTAACTTGACACCATTCAGATAATAATCTGCCTTCCTATTCTTACCACCAAAGTGGATAACCTCACACTTATCTACATTAAACTGCATCTGCCATGCATCCGCCCACTCACACAACCTGTCCAAGTCACCCTGCAACCTCATAGCATCTTCCTCACAGTTCACACTGCCACCTAGCTTTGTATCATCGGCAAATTTGCTAATGGTACTTTTAATCCCTTCATCCAAGTCATTGATGTATATTGTAAATAGCTGCGGTCCCAACACCGAGCCTTGCGGTACCCCACTAGTCACTGCCTGCCATTCTGAAAGGGACCCATTTATCCCCACTCTATGCTTTCTGTCTGTCAACCAACTTTCTATCCATGTCAGTACCCTACGTCCAATACCATGTGCTCTAATTTTGCCCACCAATCTCCTATGTGGGACCTTGTCGAAGGCTTTCTGAAAGTCGAGGTACACCACATCCACCGGCTCTCCCCTGTCAATTTTCCTAGTTACATCCTCAAAACATTCCAGTAGATTAGTTAAGCATGATTTCCCCTTCGTAAATCCATGCTGACTCGGAACGATCCTGTTACTACGATCCAAATGCTCCGCAATTTCGTCTTTTATAATTGACTCCAGCGTCTTCCCCACCACTGATGTCAGACTAACTGGTCTATAACTGGTCTACCCTAGTGCCTTCAACTGGAGGGGGGGGACTCTCGGATCGACCATCTTTAGTCAAGTCGACATTGTTGCCATCTGCACAAATACGGCGAGGCACAAGTACAATGCAAATCTTGCTTGTAGCAGCATCACAAGCACATAGACTCAGACACATAAAAACATAAATTGCATAAAAAAATGTAAATAAGACAATGCCAAAAACATTTCAAAGGGGTACATCTGCTTCTAGGTGGCCTCCTTTCCACCGGTGTCGTGCCCAGATCACACCACCTGCAGGTGGGGCCCAGGTACTGACACTTTAGCAAGGTTCACGTGAATGAATGAATGAATGAATGAATGAATGAATGTTTAATGGCCAAGTATGTGCATATACAAGGAATATGCTTTGGGACATTCTGTCAGGAATGCACATGAGGGTTGACCAAAAGGCAGCACTCCAAGATTGGGTGGCTTGAAAGAGAGCTGCTCAACTTGGAATCTTGCCTCGATCAAACTGATATAGATCCAGCCTTGTGGCATCAGTATCAGAAGAGGAAGGACGCGTTAAGCACCTGCCCCTCGAGAGGTCCCGTGGTGCGTATGTGAGGTTGAGGGTTCAGATGCTTTCAGATGTGTACTTGAGGTGAAGGGTTCGGATGCTGCAGGATCTGGACTGCACCTCACCTTTATTCACTGGAGAAGCGGTGGGGTGACGGTAAGGGGTTCACAATGCTCCTGATGGATGACGGCTCCACCGTCATTGCCCCAGGGAAGGTCCATCCATCACATGACTGTTCCTGCCGGACCTATCCAGCGAGGACAAGAAGCAGAGTTTGTGGGGCGACCGAACAAATATCAGTCAGTGGATGCTGAATGTCTTGATGCTCCACTGTTGATGGTGGAGCTGACTGGTGCCCTCCACCAGCTTCCCAGGACTAGACGGGCTAACTGTAGAATTACTCAGGGCTTTTTGGGATGTCCTGGGGGATGACTATATGAGGGTCCTAGCAGAAAGTTTGGCAACTGGGGATATGCCACTCGCCAAAATATGGTGACTGTCCATGTGTGAGCTATATGTGCAGAAAAGAATTTCACTGTGCAGTGCATCCGTGATGAAAGAGAACCATTCAACCATATTGCATTTTGGGAAGTCAAACCAGGACAGGACCTTCATTGTGAATAACAGGGCTCTGGGGAGTGTTGTAGAGCAGAGGGATCTAGGAGTGTAGGTGCATAGTTCCTTGAAAGTGGCGTCACAGGTAGACAGGGTAGTCAATAAGTCTTTCAGCACATTGGTCTTCGTCAGTCAGGGTATTGAGTATAGATGTTATGTTATAGGGATGTTATCTTATACTTGTACAAGATGTTGGTGAAGGCACGTTTGGAGTATTGTGTTCAGTTTTGGTCATCCTAATATAGGAAAGACGTTGTTAAGCCAGAGGGAGTGCAGAAATTTACGAGGATGATGCCAGGACTTTATTCCTTGGAGTGCAGGAGGATGAGGGATGATCTTATAGTGGTATAGACAATAGACAATAGGTGCAGGAGTAGGCCATTCAGCCCTTCGAGCCAGCACCGCCATTCAATGCGATCATGGCTGATCACTCTCAATCAGTACCCCGTTCCTGCCTTCTCCCCATACCCCTCACTCCGCTATCCTTAAGAGCTCTATCTAGCTCTCTCTTGAAAGCATCCAACGAACTGGCCTCCACTGCCTTCTGAGGCAGAGAATTCCACACCTTCACCACTCTCTGACTGAAAAAGTTCTTCCTCATCCCAGTTCTAAATGGCCTACCCCTTATTCTTAAACTGTGGCCCCTTGTTCTGGACTCCCCCAACATTGGGAACATGTTTCCTGCCTCTAATTTGTCCAATCCCCTAATTATCTTATATGTTTCAATAAGATCCCCCCTCATCCTTCTAAATTCCAGTGTATACAAGCCTATTTTGCTCCAGCCTTTCAACATACGACAGTCCCGCCATTCCGGGAATTAACCTAGTGAACCTACGCTGCACGCCCTCAATAGCAAGAATATCCTTCCTCAAATTTGGAGACCAAAACTGCACACAGTACTCCAGGTGCGGTCTCACCAGGGCCCGGTACAACTGTAGAAGGACCTCTTTGCTCCTATACTCAACTCCTCTTGTTATGAAGGCCAACATTCCATTGGCTTTCTTCCCTGCCTGCTGTACCTGCATGCTTCCTTTCAGTGACTGATGCACTAGGACACCCAGATCTCCTCTTCCTAACTTGACACCATTCAGATAATAATCTGCCTTTCTATTCTTACTTCCAAAGTGAATTACCTCACACTTATCTACATTAAACTGCATCTGCCATGTATCCGCCCACTCACACAACCTGTCCAAGTCACCCTGCAGCCTTATTGCATCTTCCTCACAATTCACACTACCCCCCAGCTTAGTATCACCTGCAAATTTGCTAATGGTACTTTTAATCCCTTCATCTAAGTCATTAATGTATATCGTAAATAGCTGGGGTCCCAGCACCGAACCTTGCGGTACCCCACTGGTCACTGCCTGCCATTCCGAAAGGGACCCATTTATCCCCACTCTTTGCTTTCTGTCTGTCAACCAATTTTCTATCCATGTCAGTACCCTACCCCCAATACCATGTGCTCTAATTTTGCCCACTAATCTCCTATGTGGGACCTTGTCGAAGGCTTTCTGAAAGTCGAGGTACACCACATCCACTGACTCTCCCCTGTCAATTTTCCTAGTTACATCCTCAAAAATTCCAGTAGATTTGTCAAGCATGATTTCCCCTTCGTAAATCCATGCTGACTCGGAACGATCCTGTTACTGCTATCCAAATGTTCAGCAATTTCGTCTTTTATAATTGACTCCAGCATCTTCCCCACCACTGATGTCAGACTAACTGGTCTATAATTACCCGTTTTCTCTCTCCCTCCTTTCTTAAAAAGTGGGATAACATTTGCTATCCTCCAATCCACAGGAACTGATCCTGAATCTATAGAACATTGAAAAATTATCTCCAATGCTTCCACTATTTCTAGAGCCACCTCCTTAAGTACCCTGGGATGCAGACCATCAGGTCCTGGGGATTTATCAGCCTTCAGTCCCATCAGTCTACCCAAAACCATTTCCTGCCTAATGTGGATTTCCTTCAGTTCCTCCATCACCCTAGGTTCTCCGGCCCCTAGAACATTTGGGAGATTGTGTGTATCTTCCTCAGTGAAGACAGATCCAAAGTAACAGTTTAACTCGTCTGCCACTTCTTTGTTCCCCATAATAAATTCCCCTGCTTCTGTCTTCAAGGGACCCACATTTGCCTTGACTATTTTTTTCCTCTTCAAGTACCTAAAAAAACTTTTGCTATCCTCCTTTATATTATTGGCTAGTTTACCCTCGTACCTCATCTTTTCTCCCCGTATTGCCTTTTTAGTTAACTTTTGTTGCTCTTGAAAAGAGTCCCAATCCTCTGTCTTCCAACTCTTCTTTGCTATGTTATACTTCCTCTCCTTAATTTTTATGCTGTCCTTGACTTCCCTTGTCAGCCACAGGTGTCTCTTACTCCGCCTCTTTGGGATAAATTGATCCTGCAACCTCTGCATTATTCCCAGGAATACCTGCCATTGCTGTTCTACCGTCTTCCCTGCTAGGGCCTCCTTCCAGTCAATTTTGGCCAGCTCCTGCCTCATGCCTCTGTAATCCCCTTTGCTATACTGTAATACTGACACTTCCGATTTTCCCTTCTGATCATGATCATGAGGGGAATACATAGAATGGATGCACAGTCTTTTACCCAGAGTAGAGGAATCAAGACCAGCGGACATAGCTTTAAGGAGAGGGGAAAGATTTAATAAGAATCTGAGGGGTAGCTTTTTCACACAGAGGGTGGTGGGTATTTGGAATGAGCTGCCAGATGAGGTAGTAGAGGCAGATATAACAACATTTAAAGGACATTTAGGACTGGACATGAAAGGTTTGAGGGACATGAGCCAAACGCAGGTAGTGGAACTAGTATAGACGGGGCAGCTTGGTTGGCATGGCCAAGTTGGGCTGAAGGGCCTGTTTCAGTGCCTTACAAGTTGCAGTTCTAGTTAGATCCAATATGGTTGGACTATGTACTTGTGGTGCATCTCAGGCATTTAGCTGCTTCCTGAGAGACTCAGCTAATGAATGGCTTTATTAGCAAGCTCTCTGAAATCACATTTTCTGCTTTTAAATGCCACTAGGGATTATTTTCAATTCCTCTAACACCATACCTAGACTTTGAGACTATTTAATATTTCATAACTTTAAGCAGCTGAAAGAGAAGCAGCATAGAATCAGGCCCTTCAGCCCACCTTATTCATTGTCCGTCAACACCCACCCCATTTGCCCGCAGTAGGACCATATCCCTCTTTGGCTTGCTTATTCAAATGAACATCAACCAGTATAGCACAGAACCAGGCCCTTCTGCCCACATGTGTTTGTGGAACATGATGTCAAATTAAACAAATCTCATCTGCCTACATGTGAACCATATCTGTCCATCCCCTGCATATTCATATGCCAATCTGAAAGCCTCTTATATGCCACCATTCATACATGCTTTCACCAACACCACCAGCAGCAGGCTCCAGGCACCCATCACTTTGAGTAAACAACTTGCCCTGCACATCTACTGTAAACTTAGCTCATCTCACATTAAAGCTCTGCCCTCTCGCCTTTGACAATTCCATTCTGGGAAAAAAATCTGACTCTCTACCTTATCTATGCTTCTCATAATTGTATACACCTACATCCAGTTTCCTCTCAATCTTGACGGTCCAGATAAAATAATCCAAGTTTATCTAAAACTCCTAATAGTTAATACCCTCTAATACAGGCTGCACCCTGGTAAAACTCTTCTGTAGTCTCTCCAAAGCCTCTACATCCTTCCTGTAATGGGACAACCAGAACTACACACAATCTTTTCTGTTGTTTGCTAAATTATTAACCAACACATTTACATTCACATCCTCATCGTTTATATATATATATATATATATATATATATATATATATATATATATATATATATATATATATATTTCCAGTAATGTTCCACAGTACCTCTGTACCTCTGCTGTTAGTGATATATATATATATATATTTATATATATTTATTTATATACTAGACCGAGTGGGCCCGTTGGGCCCGTCCTCGTAGGGTTTCCATTGTAACCGGGAGGGGAGGAAAGGGGGAGGGTTGGGGGAGGGAAGGGGGAGGGAGGAGGGGAGGGAGGGGGGGAGGGGAGGGGGAGGGAGAGGGGAGGGAGGGGGGTAGGGGGGGATGGGAGGGGGGAGGGGAGGGGGGGAGGGAGGAGGGAAGGGGGGGAGGGAGAGGGGAGGGAGGTGGGTAGGGGGGAGGGAGGGAGGGGGACCTCCCCTTTTCCCAGTACCCCTCTTTCCCCGTTGGGCCCGTCCTCGTAGGGTTTCCATTGTAACCGGGAGGGGAGGGCGGGAAGGGGGAGGGAGGGAGGAGGGAGGTGTGGAGGGAGGAGGGGAGGGGAGGGAGGGGGGAGGGGGGGAAGGGGAGGGGGGAAGGGGGGAAGGGGGAGGGAGAGGGGAGGGAGGGGGGATGGGATGGGGGAAGGGGGGAGGGAGGGGGACCTCCCCTTTTCCCAGTACTCCTCTTTCCCCGTTGGGCCCGTCCTCGTAGGGTTTCAATTGTAACCGGGAGGGGGGGAGGGAGGGTGGAAGGAGGGGGGAGAGGGATGGAAGGGTGGAGGGAGGGGGGGAGGGATTGGGGGGGGAGGGATGGAGGGAGGGGGGAGTTAGGGGGGAGGGGGGAGGGAGTTGGGGAGGGAGGGGGAGGAGGGGGGGAGGGAGTGGGGATGGAGGTGGGAAGGAGGGGGGATGAAGGGGTTGAGGGGGGAAGGGGGACCTCCCCTTTTCCCAGTACCCCTCAATATGGGCCCAATGCTGATCTGTGTATGTTAAGTAACTTGCAATAAAAAAAAATACTTTAAAAAGAGATAAGTGCTTTTTAAGTGCTTGTTTTGAAACATTCGCGGTCACATAGTGCTTCTCACTGTAGCACCCATCTCAAGTGTGCCCGTTGGGCCCGTCCTCGTAGGGTTTCCATTGTAACCGGGAGGGGAGTGCGGGGGAGGGAAGGGGGAGGGAGGGAGGAGGGCAGGGGAGGGGGAGGGAGGAGGAGGGGAGAAGGGGGGGAGGGAGAGGGGAGGGAGTGGGGTAGGGGAGGGGGAGGGAGGGGAGGGGAGGGGGGAGGGGGGGGGAGGGAGGGGGGGAGGGGGAAGGGGGGAGGGAGGGGTACCTCCACTTTTCCCAGTACCCCTCTTTCCCCGTTGGGCCAGTCCTCGTAAGGTTTCCATTGTAACCGGGAGGAGGGGAGGGAGGGAAGGGGGAGGGAGGGAGGAGGGAGGTGTGGAGGGAGGAGGGGAGGGTGAGGGGTGGCGGGAGGGTGGATGGGGGGAGGGAGGGGGATAGGGGGAGGGAGGGGGACCTCCCCTTTTCCCAGTACCCCTCTTTCCCCGTTGGGCCCGTCCCCGTAAGGTTTCCATTGTAACTGGGAGGCGGGGAGGGAGGGGGGAGGGGGATGGAGGGGGGGGAGGGGAGGGGGAAGGGGTGGGAGGGGAGGGGGAAGGGGGAGGGGGGAAGGGGAGAGGGAAGGGGGGGAGGGAGGAGGATCTCCCCTTTTCCCAGTACCCCTCTTTCCCCGTTGTGCCGGTCCTTGTAGGGTTTCCATTGTAACCGGGAGGAGGGGAGGGAGGGAGGGAGGGAGGAGGGGAGGGAAGGGGGGAAGGGGAGGGCGGAAAGGGGGGAGGGGGGGGAGGGGGGAGGGAGAGAGGGGGAGGGTTGAAAGAGCATCCCTCTCCCCATCAGGACTGCCTCCTCCATCGACTCCTTTAAGTCCAGGCTCAAAACCTATTTCTACTCCCTAGCTTTTGAGGCTAATTGAGGAGGTACTGTGAACTGTTTGGGAGGGGAGGGGAGGGGGGAAGGGGGGAAGGAGGGGGACCTCCCCTTTTCCCAGATCCCCTCTTTCCCCGTTGGGCCTGTCCTCGTAGGGTTTCCATTGTAACCGGGAGGACGGGAGGGAGGGAAGGGTGAGGGAGGGAGGAGGGAGGTGTGGAGGGAGGAGGGAGGTGTGGAGGGAGATGGGGAAGGAGGGGGGAGGGGAGGGGGTAGGGGGAGGGAGAGGGGAGGGAGGGAGGGGGGTAGGGGGAGGGAGGGGGAGGGGAAGGGGGAGGAGGGGGACCTCCCCTTTACCCAGTACCCCTCTTTCCCCGTTGGGCCCGTCCTCGTAGGGTTTCCATTGTAACCGGGAGGAGGGGAGGGAGGGAAGGGGGAGGGAGGGAGGAGGGGGGAGGGAGGGGGGGAGGGGAGGGGGGAAGGGGGGAGTGAGGGGGTAGGGGGAGGGAGGGGGAGGGAGGGGGAGAGGGGAGGGGGGGTAGGGGGGAGGGGGAGGGAGGGGGAAGGGAGGGGGCTCTCCCCTTTTCCCAGTACCCCTCTTTCCCCGTTGGGCCCGTCCTCGTAGGGATTCCATTGTAACCGGGAGGAGGGGAGGGAGGGAAGGGGGAGGGAGGGAGGAGGGAGGAGGGGAGGGAGGGGGGGAAGGGGAGGGCGGAAAGGGGGGGAGGGGGGAAAGGGGGGAGGGGGGAGGGAGAGAGGGGGAGGGTGGAAAGAGCATCCCTCTCCCCATCAGAACTGCCCCCTCCATCGACTCCTTTAAGTCCATGCTCAAAACCTATTTCTACTCCCTAGCGTTTGAGGCTCATTGAGGAGGCGCTGTGAACTGTTTGCGTGCCACTGTATGTTTCATTTTTTTCCTTAGTACCTAATCAGATGTACAGCACTTTGGTCAACGTGGGTTGTTTTTAAATGTGCTGTACAAATAAAATGGACTTGACTTGACAGCTCTTCGCAACAATGTAGCACAGGGGCATTGTGACGTCACACGCTGAATACCGCTGGGGGGGGGGAAGGGGGGTCAGCTCGAGTCCATCTCACAGGGGCATTGTGACATCACAATCCGCACCGCAGCGCCCCCCTTCTGTCAAAACTTCGATAAATCAGGGGGGGCAGCACTTTTAAACCTCTGTAACTTAAAAAATATGCGTCCGAATTAAATAAAAATATCATTTTCCAGCAGCGAACCGCATGCTGATTAAGGCGGTACAAAAATCGTGGCGCTACGGTTCACCGTTTTGCCGGAATTGCCGTATTCAGCCGACATCAGTGTTATATATATATATATATTCAAGATCTGAGTTTTAGTAGTATATAGACTAGAACAAGTGTGCCCGTTGGGCCCGTCCTCGTAGGGTTTCCATTGTAACCGGGAGGGGAGTGGGGGTAGGGAAGGGGGAGGGAGGGAGTAGGGAGGTGTGGAGGGGGGAGGGGAGGGGGAGGGAGGGGGGGAGGGGAGGGGGGAAGGGAGGGAGGGAGAGGGGAGGGAAGGGGGTAGGGGGGAGGGGGAGGGAGGGGAGGGGGGAAGGGGAGGGAGGGGGGAAGGGGAGGGAGGGGGGAAGGGGAGGGGGAGGGAGGGGGGAGGGAGAAGGGAGTGAGGGGGGAGGGAGGGGGACCTCCCCTTTTCCCAGTACCCCTCTTTCCCCATTGGGCCCGTGCTCGTAGGGTTTCCATTGTAACCGGGAGGAGGGGAGGGAGGGGAGGGGGAGGGAGGGAGGAGGGAGGTGTGGAGGGAGGAGGGGAGGGGAGGGGGAGGGGAGGGGGGGAAGGGGGGAGGAGGGAGGGAGAGGGGAGGGAGGGGGGTAGGGGGGAGGTAAGGGGGAGTGAGGGGGGAGGGAGGGAGGGGGATCTCCCCTTTTCCCAGTACCCCTCTTTCCCCGTTGGGCCCGTCCTCGTAGGGTTTCCATTGTAACCGGGAGGAGGGGAGGGAGGGAAGGGGGAGGGAGGGAGGAGGGGGGAGGGAGGGGAGGGGGGAAGGGGGGAGTGAAGGGGTAGGGGGAGGGAGGGGAGAGGGGAGGGGGGTAGGGGGGAGGGGGGAGGGAGGGGGAAGGGGGGAGGGAGGGGGATCTCCCCTTTTCCCAGTACCCCTCTTTCCCCGTTGGGCCCGTCCCTGTAGGGTTTCCATTGTAACCGGGAGGGGTGGAGGGATGGTGGAAGGAGGGGGGAGGGGGAGAGGGATGGAATGGTGGAGGGAGGGGGGAGGGAGTGGGGGAGGGTGGGATGGAGGGAAGGAGGGAGGGGGGGAGTTAGGGGCTGAGTGGTGATGGAGGTTGGGATTGAGGGGGGAGGGAGGGGGGGAGGGAGTGGGGATGGAGGTGGGAAGGAGGGGGGAGGAAGGGGTTGATGGGGGAAGTGGGACCTCCCCTTTTCCCAGTACCCCTCTTTCCCCCACCACCAAGCCCCCTCCGCAACGACCCCTGTTGTCCCCAGTCCCCATTCACAGACCCCCCCCCCATTCTCTCTCTCCCCATACACACTCTCAGTGCTTTTTTCGAAACACTTGCCCCGGTGGCCCACGAGCATATGGGCCCAATGCTGATCTGTGTATGTTAAGTGACTTGCAATAAAAAAATATACTTTAAAAAGAGATAAGTGCTTTTTAAGTGCTTGTTTTGAAACATTCGCGGTCACATAGTGCTTCTCACTGTAGCACCCATCTCAAGTGTGCCCGTTGGGCCCGTCCTCGTAGGGTTTCCATTGTAACCGGGAGGAGGGGAGGGAGGGAAGGGGGAGAGAGAGAGGTGTGGAGGGAGGAGGGGAGGGGGAGGGAGGGGGTAGGGGAGGGGAGGGGGGGAAGGGGAGGGGGGGAAGGGGGGAGGGAGAGAGGGGGAGGGGGAGGGAGAGAGGGGGAGGGGGAGGGAGGGGGGAGGGGAAGGGCGGAGGGAGGGGGACCTCCCCTTTTCCCAGTACCCCTCTTTCCCCATTGTGCCCGTCCTCGTAGGGTTTACATTGTAACCGGGAGAAGGGGAGGGAGGGAAGGGGGAGGGGGGGAGGAGGGAGGTGTGGAGGGAGGAGGGGAGGGGGAAGGGGGAAGGGGAGTGGGGGGAGGGAAGGGGGAGGGAGGGGGAGGGGAGGGGAGGGTGGAAGGGGAGGGCGGAAAGGGGGGGAGGGGGGAAAGGGGGGAGGGGGGAGGGAGAGAGGGGGAGGGTGGAAAGAGCATCCCTCTCCCCATCAGAACTGCCCCCTCCATCGACTCCTTTAAGTCCAGGCTCAAAACCTATTTCTACTCCCTAGCGTTTGAGGCTCATTGAGGAGGCGCTGTGAACTGTTTGCGTGCCACTGTATGTTTCATTTTTTCCTTAGTACCTAATCAGATGTACAGCACTTTGGTCAACGTGGGTTGTTTTTAAATGTGCTATACAAATAAAATGGACTTGACTTGACAGCTCTTCGCAACAATGTAGCACAGGGGCATTGTGACGTCACACGCTGAATACCGCTGGGGGGGGGGAAGGGGGGTCAGCTCGAGTCCATCTCACAGGGGCATTGTGACATCACAATCCGCACCGCAGCGCCCCCCTTCTGTCAAAACTTCGATAAATCAGGGGGGGCAGCACTTTTAAACCTCTGTAACTTAAAAAATATGCGTCCGAATTAAATAAAAATATCATTTTCCAGCAGCGAACCGCATGCTGATTAAGGCGGTACAAAAATCGTGGCGCTACGGTTCACCGTTTTGCCGGAATTGCCGTATTCAGCCGACATCAGTGTTATATATATATATAACACAACATCTGAGTTTTAGTAGTATATAGATAGATAGATATATATATATATATATATCACTAACAGCAGAGGTACAGATCCCTGTGGAACATTACTGGTCACAAACATCCAGCCAAAATTACACCCTTTATCGCAACCCTCCTTCACGAGTAAGTCGGGTTTGAATCCAAAATTCCAAGTAAAAATGGATTCCTTGCATCTTAATCTTCTGGATCAGCCTACCATGGGGGACTTTGTCAAATGCCTTACTAAAATCCATGTAGATAGCATCCACAGCCCGACCCCCATCAATCAGCTTTGCCATCCCCTCAATACAAAATGTAGTAAGACATGACCTGCTGCAGATAAAGCCCCATTGACTGTTGCACCCCATTTAAATAATGTTTTTCTTTGTCATTCTGCTTTCTGATGGGCCGCGACTGTGGACTGGGAATGCGGCCGGCGGCCTTTATCGATGCGTCGCAGTCTTGATGCCTCCCGGATCGCCGCGTAGAAGCCTGGGTCGGGGCTCGGCCAGGGCCTCGCAGGTCGGAGTCCGTGTCGGCGGAGCGGCCGGCTCAGCCCGCAACTGGGACCTGGGTCGGCACCAAGGAGGCGTGAAGTGGGGCATCGACAGTGGTGAGGCTTCGGCAACGGTGAAGCGGCGACAGCAGTGAAGCCTCGTGACGATGGGGCCTTGGTGGTGGTGTAGCCGCGCGGCAACGATACCTTGCGGGTTGACGCATGGTCGACGGTCGATGAGAGCATGGGGACCACCGTGAGGGGGAGAACAATGGACAATAGGGAGGGAGGGGACAATGGGACTGTTGTGGGGGAACTGTTGGGGGGGGGGGAACAAAAGGCGGAGCCGGCGTGCTTTGTAACTTTGCAGCGCCGTAGGTGGCCGCTATTTGTTTACATTGTGTATGCAAGCAAAGAATTTCACTGTGCCGAGTCACATGTGACAATAAAGTATTCCTATTCCTATTTCTATTCACTGTAGATAACCTCACATTTTTCCTGATTTTCAGCTTTCTGCTGTTGCAGTTTTCCATTACTCTGAGACCTCACCATAATCTAAAGCATTTTGGGAGTTTATGCCAATGCATTCACTGTTTCTGCAGACACCAGGATGTAGGCCATCAGTCCCAGGGGAATTATCAGCCTTTACTCCATTAGTCACTGACAGAAAGTGTTTCAACTTCCTCCCTCCCTGCAAGAGCTTATCTTTTATAATGAGGTTATCTTCAGTGGCTTTTGTTATGAGAAGGGACCTGAAAGAATTATTTGAACCTTTGCCATTGTTCAATTTCCTATTATAAATGTTTACGTCAGTTATCCTCTCAATTTTTATCTACCACCGGAAGATCTTACTGTCTGCTTTTATGTTGTTTGCTGTTTTACTGTCACACTATCTTTTTTTCTTTTTAATATTATTTTAGTCATGCTGTTGCTGGTTTCTGCACATTACCCAATCTTTTGCCTCCCACCAGTCTCTGCACCTCTCCCATCGTGCTCCTGTAGTCGACGCTGGATAATCTGCTGCTCTGGTGAGCAGAAACTCCTCACGCCAGGCAGAGACAGGGCAAGTTGGTTGGCTGAGCAGTGAAAAGCTGCACAGACCACTCATGACCATGGAAAGTGTAAGCTATTGATGAATTCAAAGCGGATTTAGTGACCACACTATTAATGCGCTGGGGCAGTGGTCTCTGATCATAGAAACATAGAAACATAGAAAATAGGTGCAGGAGGGGGCCATTCGGCCCTTTGAGCCAGCACCACCATTCATTGGTGATCATGGCTGATCATCCACAATCAGTAACCTGTGCCCAACTTCTCCTCGTATCCCTTGATTCCACTAGCCCCCAGAGCTCTATCTAACTCTCTCTTAAATTCAGGATGGATTTGACCCTCACTGACACCTGTGCCCCTGAAAACAATCACCTCCTGCATCCCGATGCAAGAGTGTTGCCTGCCGTGCAGCTGGCCTCCCCATCTCCTGTCACTGTTTGAACCCAAAATGAAAGATATGAGTCATCTTTACATTGCCTTATGTTTGGACAGCAATCTGGGGATGGAAGATGCAAGTATTCAATGATGAGATTGGGATATGTAAGTGAGGGGGTCGGTGTAGTGTAGCTGCTCTGGGAATGGTGATGGTGATGGTGAGGGAAGGTTGGGGAAGGTTCAGATGGGGTAACAGTATGTGTGAGTGCGTGAGTGTGGATATCTTGATTAGTTCCCTGTATGGAAGGGCAGCTCTTCTAGAGAGCTCGCAAAATTTCTTGCATTGTTTCTCCATTCACCAAGGATACTCACTCCTTAAGGAAGCCACTTCAGCCACTGCCTCACTGAGCTCCTCCTTTGGTGGCTCAAAAGCACGAGAAAACCACATCTCCGTGACATTGTTCTGTCTCTGCCATCTGAGAAATGCCATCAGCAATATTGACTGACTGATTAAAAAAAATCCCAACCTTCATGCTGCTTTGGGTGGAGAAAATAAAAATGTACTGCAGATGCTGAAAATCTAAAACAGAAACAAGATGAAGGCACGAGAAACAGCAGATGCTGATATCCAGAGCAAAAAATAGGAGAGCAGCTGGTGGAATTCAGCAGATCAGGCAGCATCTGTAGAGAGAAATGGACATCGTCTGGACTGAAAGAATAGAGGGGAGGTAGCCAGTATAAAGAGGTGGGGCAGAGGGATGGGGCAAGAGCCAATCCTAAGCAAAAAATCCTCTCCAATAGCTTCCTTACTGCAGATGTGAGGCTCTGGCCTATAATTTCCTGGATTATCCCTATATCCCTTCTTAAACAAAAAAATAACATTAGCTACTCTCCAGTCCTCTGGGACCCGGGATGTGGCTAGAGAGGAAACAAAGATCCTCATCAAAGCCCCAATATTCTCCTAGCTCGTTTCTCTCAATAACCTGGGAGAGATTCTTGGGGATTTTTCCACCTTAATATCCTTCAAGAGCCCCAACAGCACCTCCTCTTTGATCTCAAACTCCCCTTAACATATTAGTATTCCCAACACTGACTATTTAGTACTTCCCTTACAAGCTCCATTTCCAACATAAATTCCTCTCTTTATCCCATAGTGGTCCAACTTACTCCCGAGTTACCCTCTTGTTTTTAGTACATGTATAAAGCGCCTTGAGATTCTCTTTAATCATACTTGCAATGACATTTCAGTCCAGCAGGCAGGGCAGATGCAGGCATGTGAAGACATAAGGGAGGATTGGAAGACAAATGGCATCTATTTTAAAGCAAGGAGTCTGACTGGTCAGCAGATCAACTTGAAACATTGATTAGCAGATATGGTGTTGCAGTCACAGAGATGTGGTTGAGGGAAGGGCAGGAGTGGTAACTCAATGTTCCATCATGCAGAAAAGGTTCAAGTGTGATATGGAAGGAAATGAAAGAGGAGTGGCCATTGCAATGTTAATTAAGAAGACCATCACTGGAGCAATGAGGGAGGATGTTTTAAGTTTAGTTTAGATTAGTTTAGTTTAGTTTAGATTAGCTAAGCGATACAGCATGGAAATAGGTACTTTGGTCCACCGAGTTCATGGCAACCAGCAATCACCTGTAAACTAATTCTATCCTACACACTGGGGACAATTTACAGAAGCCAATTAACCTACAAACCTGTACATCTTTGGAATGTGGGAGGAAATCTGAGCACCTGGAGAAAGCCCATGGGGTCACAGGGAGAATGGGCAAACTGTACAGACAGTACCCGTGGTCATGGTTAAGGTTGCAGGGTGACTTGGACAGGTTGTGTGAGTGGGCGGGTGCATGGCAGATGCAGTTTAATGTGGATAAGTGTGAGGTTATCCACTTTGGTGGTAAGAATAGGAAGGCAGATTATTATCTGAATGGTGTCAAGTTAGGAAAAGGGGACGTACAACGAGATCTGGGTGTCCTAGTGCATCAGTCACTGAAAGGAAGCATGTAGGTACAGCAGGCAGTGAAGAAAGCCAATGGAATGTTGGCCTTCATAACAAGAGGAGTTGAGTATAGGAGCAAAGAGGTCCTTCTGCAGTTGTACGGGCCCTAGTGAGATCGCACCTGGAGTACTGTGTGCAGTTTTGGTCTCCAAATTTGAGGAAGGATATTCTTGATATTGAGGGCGTGCAGTGTAGGTATACTAGGTTAATTCCCGGAATGGCGGGACTGTCATATGTTGAAAGACTGGAGCGACTAGGCTTGTATACACTGGAATTTAGAAGGATGAGAGGGGATCTTATCGAAACGTATAAGATTATTAAGGGGTTGGACACGTTAGAGGCAGGAAACATGTTCCCAATGTTGGGGGAGTCTAGAACCAGGGGCCACAGTTTAAGAATAAGGGGTAGGCCATTTAGAACGGAGATGAGGAAAAACCTTTTCAGTCAGAGAGTTGTGAATCTGTGGAATTCTCTGCCTCAGAAGGCAGTGGAGGCCAATTCTCTGAATGCATTCAAGAGAGAGCTAGATAGAGCTCTTAAGGATAGCGGAGTCAGGCGGTATGGGGAGAAGGCAGGAACGGGGTACTGATTGAGATTGATCAGCCATGATCACATTGAATGGCGGTGCTGGCTCGAAGGGCCGAATGGCCTACTCCTGCACCTATTGTCTATTGTCTATTGTCTAAATCCAGGTCTCTGGTGCTTTAAGGCCGCAACTCTACCACTGTGCCACTGCGCCAGTCTAAAATTTAGTCATATGGTAGTTCTTAGGAATAATAAAAAGGGCAATTACTTTGCTAGGGATATATGATGGTCATCCCAACAGTCAATGGGAGATAGAGGAGTGGATGTGCAGGCAAGTCCCAGAGAAGTGAAAGAGCAATAGCATTACAGTAGTGAGGGAATTCAACTTCCCCAATATTAACTTGGATCGCCTCAGTGTGTAAGGCTTAGAGGAGGCGGAATTTTTAAAGTACATCCAGGAGAACATTTTGATTCAGTCCATTGATAGTCCTATTGAAGCAGGGGTAGGACTGGAGTTAATCATTGGGAATGCAGCCATGCAGATAGATGAAGTGTGCGTGGGTGAGCAGTTTGCAGAGGCTGATTAAACTCTAAGTTTCAAGATAGTTATGGAAAAGGACAAGGATTATAGAATCATATAGAACCTGTCCACGTGTCTTTTAAATGCAGTTATAGTATCTGCCTCAACTCAGGGCCGTCTTAACGCATGGGCCTGATGGGCACTTGCCCGGGGGCCCACGAGCATAGGGGCCCCATGCTGATCTGTGTATGTTAAGTGACTTGCAATAAATAAATACTACTTTAAAAATGTAGGTTCAATAAGTGCTTTTTTCGCAACATTTTCGGTCACTAAGTGCTTCTCACAGCGATCTGTAAGTGCTTTTCGCAACAATGTAGCACCCCAAGTCCATCGCTGTGCTTTTCGGTAAGTGCTTTTCGCCTGCACGACAGGGGGGGCTGGTAGGGAAAGGGGGGTGGGGGAGAGTAACGGTAGGGGCCCCAGTACACTGCTTTGCCCGGGGGCCCATAATGCTGTAAAAACGGCCCTGTCTCAACTACCTCTACTAGCTGTTTGTTCCATACTCTCTGAGTGAAAAAGTTGCCCCTCGGGGATTGTATTAAATCTTGTCTCTCTTATTTTAAACATATGTCCTCTTGTTTTTAATTCTCCTATCCTGGGTAGAAAACTGTGCATTTACTTTATCTATTCCCCTCATAATTTTATAGACTTTGATAAGATCACTAATGCAGAAAGCAAAATCCGGCCCTTTAACACATCTAATCCATGCCAACTCTTTCTACACTAATCCCTTTTGGCTGCATTAGGTCCATGTCACTCTGCACCTTTCCTAGTCAAGTATCTGTCCAAAGACCTTTTAAAAATTGTAATTGTATCTGTCTCCACTACCTCCAACTGCTCATTCCAGATATTCACTGCCCGTTGTGTGAAAGATCTCCTTTAAATTCCCCCCCACCCCCCACCCCCGCCCTCCCTCACTTTAAAGTTGTGCCCTTGAGCTCTAGACCTAGCTCTGGGGAAAAATTCTGACAATCTTGTGTAGGAAAGAACTACAGATGCTGGTTTAAATCGTAGGTAGACACAAAATGCTGGAGTAACTCAACGGGTCAGGCAGCATCTCTGGAAAGAAGGAAATGGTGATGTTTCGGGTCGAGACCCTTCTTCAGACTTATCTTCTGACAAACTTCTGACAATCTTATCTATGCTCGTCATAATTTTTTGAACCTATGTAAGGTCATCCCGTTCCAGTAATAATAACCCAGCTAATTCAACGTCTCCTTATAACTACAGTGCTCAATTCCAGGCAGAATTCTGGTGAATCTATTCTGCCAAAGCAGTTTGAGATCAGGAAAGAGGTGGTGACGCAAGGAACTGCAGAAGCTGGAATCGTGAATAAACCAAAAGGGCCGGAGTAACTCTAGGCATCATTGCTCGTGGGTAGGCAATGTTTCAGGTCAGGACCCTTTAGAAGGAGGTAGAAAAGCATTAAGGTGGATAAATCCACCGGGCCTGATGAGATCCATCTCAGGATATTGAGAAAAAAAAGTGAGGAGATCTATGTATTGTGTCTCACAACAGGCAAGGGGTGATCTTATAGAGGTTTATAAAATGCACGAGGGAAATATATAGGGTGAATGCACAGAGTCTTTTACCCAGGGTAGGAGAATCAAAATCCAGGGGACATATGTTCAAAGTAAGAGGGGCAAGGTTTAATACAAACCTGAGTGGCAACTTTTTCACAGAGTATGGAACGAGATGCTGGAAGAGGAAGTTGAAGCAGATACTTACTGCATTTAAAAGATGCTTGGACGGGTACATGGATAGGAAAGATTTAGAGGGATGTGGGCCAAATGCAGGCAAATGAGACTAACTTAGATCAAGCATCTTGGTCGACATGGTTGAGTTGGGCCGAAGGGTCTGTTACTGTGCTGTATGATTCTACGTCTCTTTAGCAGTTACCATAACTGAACCAAATACTCCAAATGCGGCCCCACTAATGTTTTGTACCACTATATTATAATGTCCCAAGTTCTAATCTCAGTATCCTCACTGTTGAAGGCCATCATGCCAAAAGCCTTCTTCACCACCCTGTCTACCTACAAAGCCACTTTCGGGGAACAATGTACTTGTACTCCCAAATTCCTCTGCTCTACATCATTCCCCAATGCCCTACCTGTCATGGTAACTGACGTCATATTTAAATGTATCACGTGTTATTATGAATCAGAAAGGTCAGTGTACACAGGTTGCCTAGATGTAAAGGAATGGCGGACGAAAAAAACAACGCGTGCTCATTGTTCTTGAAGCATGTTTATTACATTCGGATCCCGGCAAGGATCTGACACTACCATTCACTGTGAAGGTTCAGCTCTGGTTTACCATCCTGAAATGAAACACCTCACACTTATCCCACTGTAATTCTTGGTAGCCATCTTCACTGTTCACAATACCACTAATACGATATTAGTGTTATCTGCAGCAGTGGGCCCAGCATTGATCCCTGAGATACACCACTAGTCACAGGTCTCCAGACTGTAAGCAATCTTCCAATACCACCTTCTGCTTCCTACCATGTGTTTCTGCAATGATTTGGGGTGGGCTGCAATGACAGTATGGAACCAGCAGTGAGATTGACTTCATCCATCGATGTTTTGCTAAGGTTGAATTCTCAGCACCAGGTTACCCCCAGGATAAATGGACCTGCCACACAAGCCTTGTCATGCAGTAGAAGGCTTCCAGCTAAGTAGGGCGTCTCCTTGACACAGAGCATTTGAGGCACATTTGTTCTGACACAAGCTGAAAAATGCACTTCCAGCTAAGTAGGGCGTCTCCTTGGCACAGGGCATTTGAGGCACATTTGTTCTGACATGCTGAAAAATGTAAAGAAACCTGACATTCTGAGAAAGGACACAGTTCCACATCTCACGACACCAATGGACCTCTTGGGAACAGACAAACCATGGAAGGCCTGCCTGCTTTAACTTTGGATCACAAGAGTACCCATGACCACACTCCAGACGCACGCCTACACTGACCAAATCCTATGTGCATGTAACCTGGAGCTCAACATCTCCTTCTCACATCTTTTCCATCATCCCCAGCTTTTGTGGACTATGGATCTGTTTCATTGTCAAGAGTCAAGAGAGTTTTATTGTCATATGTCCCAAAATGAAACAGAAATTCTTACCTTCAGCAGCACAACAGATGTAGAAACGTTGTATAGGAATGAACGGCAGATGCTGGTTTACGCCAAAGATAGTCACAAAATGTGGGAGTAACTCAGCAGGACAAGCAGCATCTCTGGAGAGAAGGAATGGGTGACATTTCGGGTCGAGACCCTTCTTCAGACCGAGCTCAGGTTGAGACCCTTCTTCAGTCTGATGTAAACTTCCCAAATCCCAGGACCTGAAATACATACCTACCATCTTTCTGGGCACCTGAACTCTTTCGCTGGTCTGCTTTGTCATAACTTCCTCAGAAATGGAGCAGTGATTTACCATAACTTTCTTCGTCAGTTTCTGATGGGTGTTGTTGGCATCAATCTGTTACAGCACAATGCACTTTGATCCTATGAGGAACATCAGCAATGTTTTACATATACTATTGCTGTCTTTCTGCTATTGCTTAATTGTCTCTGCCAAACATGCTATTTCTGTCACATCCAATGTAATAATTAAATTTACTTATACAATCTGCACTCTCCAAACTTGCTCTCCAGGGTAGACGGACCAGTTATTTAATTATTTCCAACCTGTTTCAGTTCCATCTCCAAGATAAGTGGCACTGTAAAATTGGCTATTATTCAAAAATGCTAAAACGTTACTCATCAAACGACACTTCTAAAACTCTTGTGCAAAAATTGATTTTTCTAAATGGCAAGATTTCCCAGAGATACTGACAGCAGTTATTAAAGTGCCTTCGCACACACCATTACAATGAAATGGCCAATCAACATACTCTCCTTAAGTCCTCCATTTAAAATAATTAATCACCATTTGAAGGCCAAAGTAATAATATCACAATTTAGAAATTCAAATCCGGTTGGTTTGATATGAATTATTATGTTAGTTCTGGCGTGGGTAGTTGTATAAGTAAACTGATGACGCATTCAATTGGTTATTCAAGTACTGGGATCCATTAGTAATGCAGATTTTCTGAGGAATGGCATGTGCTTTTGGTGACACGGTAGAGGTTTTGGTCACCATTACCACTCCGAGCTCCACAAATTACATTATTTTATTCCTGAGGGCATTCAGAACCAATTAGAATTTTTCAGCAGGTTCTGTATCTCCAACATTATTAAAGCTGACCTTGCCCAATTCAGCATCCCAATATCTCCTTTTCATCCACTGACTCACTCCCACTGAAAAATAACAGCTTACGTTCTATTCCATAGCCTAATTGATGCTGACAAGGGAATAGAAATGGTTGTACCGCATCGAGTTGTGTCTCCTCCGCACAGAACTCATGAGTGAGGCACTAAGGACAGCAGAGTCATAGAGGACGCAAAAAGGCCCTTTTGTACACATATTTTAGTCCCCCCACATTTCTATTAAAACTAAATGTTTAAAAACACAAAACTGCGTGAATTTCCAGTGACATTTTTTTAACTTTGACAGGAAAAAGTTTGAAAAACCTGAATTATAATTTCTTATCTCTGGTATAAGTTATTTATTTTAAAGAATTAAGCCACTTAATTATTGGCCAAGCGTTAGACATTTTGAAATGATCAGATGTTGTACTCTAAATGCGAGTCACACACCCCAGGAATGTTTCATAATATGGTGTTGTGGAAACTAATCCATGTATCATTCCGAGTTTTGGACCTAGGGTGGAAATATCAAATACCAGAGGGCATAGCTTTAAAGGTGAGAGGAACAAAATTTAAAGGAGATGAGCGAGGCAATGTTTTTACACAGAGGATGATGAGTGCCTGGAACACACAAACCCACGCTGGGGTTGGTGGTGGTGGAGGCAGATGTGATAGTGGCATTGAAGAGACTTTTATATAGGCACATGTAAATGCCTAAGCAGGAAATGGAGGGATATGGATCATGTGCAGGCAAATGAGGGTTGCTCTTGACATTATGTTCAGTACAGACATTGTGGACTGAAGGGCCGGTTCTTGTTCTGTACTTGTTTTATGTTTTATATTCTATGAGATATGATTATTCATATAATGATTTCAAATGTGTAATGCAGCAAATAATATAATCCAGAATTTTGGCCAATTTTAAGCAATGTTTGGTTGACAAAAATTAAGATCAATTATTGTTACAGTGATATTTAATATATGCCTGTTTTTCATACATATTAACTAATATTTATCAATCAATTTTAAGCAATGTTTGATAAATATAAAATCAGGCATACGTTGTTATTGAGAGTGATCAATAATTAGAGGTTTGCACGGAATGTATACATGATGCAGAAATCATAGCCAGCGCTCTTTGTCTTGTTTATGGAGAGTTTGTCTGGAACATGTTGTACCCTTTTGAGCCAGCAGTGATGGGCATGAATTGGGCCTTTCATTAGATTCCCAGGATCTTTTACTGATCAGAGGACTGATATGTCACTTATGATCAAGTAATACAATTTATTAAGTCCTCTTTACTTAATCCAAAAAGAGTGCTCAGCTGCATCACCAATACCAAGTTCTACACGTATCCTCGCACACCAAGTACGCATGAGAACACTTCCGGTTGATTCATATTGAAAGAGGGACATCTTGAGGTGGCGTGGGTAAGCAAACCTAACCCACATGCGTACAATCACTGCTTAGTCCATGAGTAGAATTGCCTCCGCCCGTGCAGCCTGCTCAGGATTTGCTGCACAGAGGCCCAGACCACAGTCCTGTTTAGTTTAGTTTAGAGATACGGCACGGAAACAGGCCCTTTGGCCCACCGGGTCCGTGCCAACCAGTGATCCCCGCATATTAACACTCTGCACCTATACACCAAGGGACAATTTACAAGTATACCAAGCCAATTAACCTACAAACCTGTATGTCTTTGGAGTGTGGGAGGAAACCCGAGATGCCAGGGAAATCCCACGCATGTCACGGGGAGAACATACGAACTCCGTACGGACAGTACCCGTAGTCAGGATCGAACCCGGATCTCTGCTACTGCAAGGCAGCAACTCTACCAATGCGCCACAGTGGCATCAATAAGGCTAACTTGAAAAAGTAACTTCCAAGTTACCACCAGCACCAGGGGATCAAACATCACTGCTACTCCACCTTCAAGATGTTTATGGCTCCAGCCTTCATCCTCACTTTGGGAAATCAGACCACCTGGCTGCGCTCTTCTTGTGTATAGGCTGAAGACCACAGCTCCTGCAATGAGGATTGGTCAGGGTGGCAGAGGAGAAATTTCAGGGATGCTTTATGTTAGTAAACACGAACACTGCAATGGACATGAATGAATATACCACGGTTGTTACCGACTTCATAAGGAAATATGTGGTAGGGTGTGTTCCCTAACCAGAAGGGCTGAATGAACTAGAAGGTCAGCAATCTATTGAGGGCCCGATCTCGGACATTCAAGTCTGCCAATACTGGGTCAAATAAGAAGTCCAGGTACAACCTCAATAAGGCTGTCAGGAAAGTGAAGAGAAGCTTGCAGTTTAAAGTGGAGGATCAGACATTTAGTCTAAGGTGGAGGATCATTTGACAGCTGTGGCACGGCTTGGACACCAATGACTTCCTACGAGGTAAATGTAAGTAGTAGCTCAAGTGACAGCAATGTATTGTTCCGGGAAGATCTGTCTGGGTCACAACACATTGACAAAGGAAGCTCATCAATGCCTCTACTTCCTTTGAGAGTTCGGAAGATTCGCTTTGTCGCCGAATACTCTATTGAACCTCTCCAAGTCAACGATAGAGAGCATACTGACTTGTTGCATCACGGTTCAGTAGCTTGAAGGCTCAGGAATGAAGGAGACTGCAGAAAGTGATAGATATTGTCCAGTCCTAGATCTGGTCATAGATCTGACCCCAGAGACACCCCGGGATCCCAGAGACACGTGTTCAATCCTGACCTCAGGTGCTGTTTGTGTGGAGGTTGCACATTCTCCTCTGGTTTCCCCCCTACTCCCCAAAGACATGCAGATTTGTAGGTTAATTGGCCTCCTTAAATTGCCCCCTAGTATGTAGAGTGGGATAACAGAACTGGTGAGAATGGGTGATCAATGATCAGCGTAGACTCGGTGGGCAAAAGGGCCTGTTTCCATGCTGTATCTCCAAACTAAAGCAACTCACTTAGTTCTTCCTGTTTAACAACTAGTTTCTTAACGTACAAATAATTTTTTTTTTCAATTCATTCAACCACAGAGAATAACTACATTCTCCAGCAGTAGTCTGGCTCTCCTACATTTTTGTTTATCTGTTTGTAGATCAGACAATTGGATTCATTGAAAACAAATTTACATTTATAAACCTAGGTTGACTTTGCCTAATCCTATTAGTTTTCACTATGCTCATACAATTGTAAACACTTCCTTCTCTCTTTTTCAACGTTTGGTCACATGCTGCTTCCTAACACTCTCAAACCTTGGGCAGGCTATTATTCTTGATAACATAAACCTTAGGTTATGCTCTAATACTACCCTTCTCTGTAGTGTAATATTCTTCAGAGGCCATTGATCTTTTCCAAGCACTTCAATCTAACTAACCAGTTTACACCCCTCACTCAACCCCACCCACCAAACTTAAACAATCGGCATAAAGTTAAACTCTGGCCTGCAAATATTTAGTTTCCTGTTAAATTCTCTCTGGAATGCTGCCTCTGAGATTGTCACTCTTCCTGATAGGCTGTTGGGGTTCATCCTTGAAAGATACAAGCAGCTAGTTACTTAAATTGCATATAATCATTATTTAAGTGCTGAATTAGCCAGCTTCCAGGCATTGGTGAAAGGTTATTGGCTGAAACCTCATGTGCTATCCAGTACAAAGTGAGGCTAATTACAGTTTTTGCCCCTTTCCCCCAAAATAAAGCTTAAAACTTTAATATATTGTAGCAGTTGCAAAATGACAAATATATTCATAAATTGGACACTATATTTCAGACGTCCTTTATAATAATGTACTGTCAGCTTGCATTTGAATCTCTGTTTTTAATCAGTTTTCAATAGCATGGCTGATATTAATATATTGAAGCAATGCAAGTACCATGCCATTTTGAAAATAACTTCCAAATCATGCTTTAAAAGTATTCCTAAATAAGCTCTTGTGCTTGGTGCTGTTCAGTTCCTTCTGTAATTAGCTGTTTGGAGAAATCTTGTTTTTATCCTCTTTTTGATTGGTATTGTTAAGATGCGAGTTCACAAGCAGATCAATTGCAATAAATACATCAACACTTTGTTTAATATGCTGAGAGTAACTCTTAATTGCCCATCTCTTCTTACATGGCACAAAATCAAGTAATGTATCAGGATGTAATGCTAGGACAATCCAATAAAGGAGACTTCTGTCTGATACCATCTATACACTAAAACTCTAATTGGTTTGTTTGTTTGTTCCTGAACTACAGCCAAAATGGTACACAATTGCGCGACCATTCATTTTAGGCCCACCTTATTCATCGTCATCCCTTTGGTACTAATGGAAGAAGTTTCATTGAAATCGGTGTTATTTTTTTAAAGCTATTCACATTTTAAAGTTTAAATCTATCTCCTAGGGAGGGAGGGGGTGGAGGGGTGGGGTGGAGGAGGGAGGATAAGGGGGGTTGAGGGGAATGGAGGGGAGGGGAGGGGAAGCAAGGAGGGATGGGGGGAGTGGGGGATGGGGGGAGTGGGGGATGGGGGGAGTGGGGGATGGGGGGAGTGGGGGATGGGGGGAGTGGGGGATGGGGGGAGGGGAGGAGGAGAGAGTGCTGCACCAATGCAGGAGAGGATTGGGCCCAACGGGTCCACGGTATAGTTTTAGATTAATTGCTTTATTATGCAGTCAGACAACCCCCAAAGCAGCTTCCCCAAGTAGCTCTCAGTATAGAATTTCTGAAGAGTAATCAGAGAAAATTCCAATCTTTATGAAGAAACATGCTGGAAATTCAGAACTGATAAAATGCTAATTAGAAGATAGTGTTCACACAATTAACTAGACTGTCGATTTATGGCACTCACTTGTACAGTCAGTTCTTTCTTAAATTTGCCAACTATCAAATGTCCATCTATACTAATCCTATTTACCAGCACTTGGTCCATAAACTTCTACGCCTTAGTGATTCAAGTGCTGATCCAGATACTTAATCATACAGCACAGAAGCAGGCCCTTCAGCTCAACTTGCCCTGCCGACAAAGACGCCCCATTTACACTAGCCCCATTTGCTCACATTTGGCCCATATCCCTCTAAACCTTTCCTCTCCATGTACCTGTCCAAATGTCTTTTCAATGTTCAACCTGCCTCAACTGCCTCCTCTTGTAGCTTGTTCCATACACCCACTATCCTTTCTGTGAAAAAGTTGCCCCTAAGGTTCCTATTAAATCGTTCTCCTCTCACCTTAAACCCATCTTCTCTGGTTCTTGATTCCCCTTCTCTGGGTAAGAGACTGTAGATTCACCATCTCCCCCTCATGATTTTATACACCTCTAAGTCCTAGCCTGTCTGACTCTGTAGCTCATGCCCCTAAATTGTGGCAACATCCACGTAAATCTTCTCTGCACTCTTTGCAACTTAACAACATTCCTATAACAGGGTGACCAAAATTGAACACATCACTCCAAATATGGCCTCGTCGATGTCTTGCACAACATAACCACCCAACTTCAATACTCGATGCCCTTGATGATCAAGATCCTGCTTTTGATAATCATCTTCAAAATCTATAATATCACCCACTTTAGTACTATCTGCATACTTACTAATCATGCCTTCTACACTCTCATTCATATCAGTAATACAAATGCCAAACAACAATGGGCCGAGCACTGATCCCTGATGCAAACCACTAGTCACAGGCCTCCGGTCTGAAAAAGCAACCTTCCACCATCACACCACTGCTTCATTGGATTCTGCCATGATATTCTCCTTTATCAATAAAGGAGCACCCCCTCTTTTACCCCCACCTCTAACTCTCCTGTAGAACCTGTACCCTGGAACATTAAGCTGCCAGTCCTGGCAGTCCCCTGTCTCTCTCTTAGCCAGGGTTTAGTACTTATCCAGGCCCCAAGTTCATCCACTTTGCTTCTCGCATTAAAATCAATGCAATGCAATTGAATCCAGCAGTTCCTCCTGGCTCCCTGCTTGTGCTCCAACCTAACCTATCCATTGAACTTTCATTATCTTCCATAAGGACTTCCAGCCTCAGTCCTGCCTTGGATCCCACCCCTCTGCCAATCTGGGTTAAATCCACTCATGTAGCACTAGCAAACCAAAGTGTTATGATATTGGTTCAGGTGCAACCCATTCCTCTTGTGCAGGTCACCTCTGCGCCAGAATGGATCCCCATGGTCCAAAAATATGAATTCCTGACCCTGCACCAACTCCTCAGCCATGCATTCATGTTCCTATTTTCCTGTTCCTACCATCTCTAGCACATGGCAGCAGATGGAGGTATGCTTTTTAACCTTTTGCCTAATTCCCCATGTTCATTTTGCAGGACCTCTTCCCTTTTCCCATCCATGTCAATTGTGCTGACATGTACACCAACTTCTGGCTGCTAACCCTCCTCCTTGAGAATATCGTGCAGCCATTCCAAGATATCCTGGACCCTTGCACCAGGGAGGCAACAGACCATTTTGGGGTCTCTATTATTGCCTTCGAATCTTTCCCACCCCCACCCAACTAACAAGTCTCTTATCACCATGGTTCTGCCCAGCATTAGCCTTCCCCACTGTGCCTCAAACCAAGGCTCAGTGCCACAGATCTGACTGCTACTCACCTCTATCGACTCCCTTTCCTAATGGTCACCCACGTAATCTCTTCCTGTACATTAGGCATAACTACCTCACTCTAACCCCTATCTAAGAAGCTCTCATTATCGCAGATGATCCCAAGGTCATCTCGCTGTGATCCAGTTCTAATATTATTCCACTCCAATGTTAGTCTTGTACCTGCCAGACTATCTCCTGCCCACTTTTTGCCCTCTGGTTTTCCTTCTTAAGTATGCTCAATAAAACACTCTTAACTCTTGACTCCTCAGTTCCCAAAACTCCAACTTCTCCAGGTCTTTGCTTGATCCCGCTGCCTCTTCCTGCCCCATGTTTCCTTTTTCCTGAACAGAGCCTCAAATTCTCTCATCATCCTCACTTCCACCTGCCTTTTCCTTCGCTCCAACAGGATCCGGCCAGCTCTGTACTCTTGTCAGAGCACTTTTAAAAGCATCCCACTTTCTAGTTGTTTCTTTGCCTGTGAACAACCTCCTCCAATCGACTTGAGCAAGGTCCTATCTATTACTGTCAAATTTGGCCTTGCCCCAATTCAGAATTTTAACTAATGCTCCCCCTGTATTTATCCATAACTATTTTAAAGCTAATAGAACTGTGGTCGTTTGTCCCAAATCTTGCATATGGACACTTCAGTCACTTGCCCTCCCCTAAGAGTAGATCAAGCTTTGCCCTGAACCTTGTAGGGTCATCTACATACTGCCTGAGGAGCTTTCCTGAACACATTTGACAAATTCCATCCCATCAAAGCCCTTAGCACCATGGCAGCTCCTGTTGAGAGTGGGGAAGTTAAAATCCCTTGTTATGATAATCCTATTAGTACTGCAGCTGCCTACAATCTCCTGGCATATTTGTTCTTGTAATTCACATTGACTATTTGGGGGCTCATTGTAGACTCCCAACAAGGTCATCATCTCTTTTTTAATTCTTTAGTTGCATCCACATAGCCTCACTGGATGAGCCATCAGTAATGTCATCTCTGACCACTGTTGTGACATTCTCCTTAATCAATAAAACAACACCTCCTCCTCTTTTATCCACACTTCTATCTTGCCTGTAGCACCTTTACCCTGAAACATTAAGCTGCCAGTCCTGTCCTTTTCTTAGCCAGCTTTCTGTAATGGCTACAAGGTCCGAGGCGTGTGTACTATGGGAATCATGGGAAGAACAGAACTGTTCTTCCATTTTGTCTTAAAAACGGTCAACACTTCCTCCAGTGGTTTCCTTTCTATGCGAGGCGAAACATGTCTGGTTCATGTGGCCCACTAGGTCAACAACGTGAACATCTTGCTTTTGATGGGAAAATTACAGAATGCTCAATCACAATTGTAAACCCTGTGAACGTGCACGTGACTGACCTTACATCTACGCTATCAAAAATGATATAAAAATGCTGCATGCTTTGAGTCTGTAGAAAAGTCTCTTGCTTGACAGTTCTCCATATCTGACAAGTTATTGCGAATAAAGAGGAAGTTAAGACACTCATATCTCGTGTAAATGATTCTGACAGCAACTACTGTATCTATGCTCCGAGTTCATCCGTTTTCCCCGTCAGGCCCCTCGCATTAAAATAAATGCAATTCACTCCAGCAGTCCCTCCACAATCCCTACTGTGCTCCTGCCGATCCTATCCACTGTGCTTTATTTCATCACCTCCAAGCTGACTTCCAACCTCTCATCTGCCTCATTCCTGCAATGGATCCCACCCCCCTGCCAATAGACTCTTGACTTGTCCTTGAGAATGTTGAGTATAGGAGCAAAGAGGTCCTTCTGCAGTTGTACAGGGCCCTAGTGAGACCGCACCTGGCTCGAGGGGCCGAATGGCCTACTCCTGCACCTATTGTCTATTGTCTATTGTCTAATGTTGTGCAGCCACTCTGAGGCATCCTGCATCTATCTCCCTATAACATGTCTCCTACCACTATGGTTCTGCATGAAGAGGTGAGGGGAAAGGGGTGAGGCAAGAACGGGCAAGTTTTAAATGTATTGAGGTGTGGGAGGGTTGTTTGGCAGATGAAACAAGTGGGGGGGGGGGGTGGGGGGGGTGGGGAAGGTGGCTGGAGATGAGAAGTGAGGAAGACAAAAGGGAGCAGATGGTGGATTCTGATTAGGAATGAAGATGAGGAGCAAAATGTAGAACCAGAGGGAGGGATGGTGGGTGGAATGTATCGAAGGGGGAGGGTTGGTTGGCAAGGGGAGAAGGATTATCTGCATTAGCTGTCTACCCTGAGCATTTCTGGAATATTACACTAGAGAAAAGTGGCTTCAAGTGTTTAAATCAAAGTCTTACATTTTCTCACAATCTGAAGAGCATATGTGCAATAATTATATGCTGTCAGTTTACTTTTATGTTCCATTTACGTTGTTTTGAAAGATTATCCAAATTTAGGATGAGTAGACAGTGCTGAGCACACTCTCCGCATCTGCATCTGGTGATATTACTTTTCTGGGTGGAGCTCGTGTAGGATAATTAGGCGAGCGAGGCCAGGAGCTTGTTTAAGCAAAGAAAATGCATCCCCTTGCAGGCAGCTGTTTGCACCACTCACCCTTGGCTGGGTTCAAAGGGCAGCTTCCCTGCCAGCAGAGTAAAGCCTCCCGTCTGCATCCCTTCCCGTGCCTTCTCCTTCTGAATGGTGTCAAACACTAAAAACCCCCTAAGGGGACATAGAGTGTGGCCACTCGGCCCAGTGACTTCATGCTGAACACCTATCCGTATTTGGGGCCAAACACGGAAAGCCAGTCAGCCCTTTGGATCCACAACAGCTCCCATCAATCCCATTCACCCTCTCCATGTTTTCCTTTCGCCCTAGAACATACATCCTCCCATACACCCAGCAACTCCCTGTCTATTTTGCCATTCACCGACCCCAGGGGCCAATTAACGTTCGAGCATAATTTTGTGATGTGGAAGAAACCTGAGCATCAGGGGAAACCCACACTATCACGGGGAGAATGTGCATTTAGTTACTCCAGCACCTTATGTTTTACTAATGTTTAATATTAGTGTATTTGCTACTTTCATTGATTAGTCTTTTGGACATTTTACTCCAGTAAATCCAATGTTGAAAAAGTCTGAGCAGAGATTGCTGGAAGACAGATCAAAACATCCCAACTGTTCAGGCACTAAATTATATTATTGCAATTTGAACATTGGGACGTGGCAAATGGTCAGGGACAGTTTTAAAGCTTCAAGTGGGATCGTTAATTAAGACATTTGAAGGCATGAACCAGTCCAATCGACAAATTTGGTTGTGCTATTGAAAAATAAAAGTTTGTGTTCATATTGGGCAGCCCAAGAGGAAGGTTCTTCAGATGCCTGTGTTAAATAAGCAGTTCAACTGAGGCAGTGACATCAATGAATGAACACCTTGATTTAACCGGAGGTATCACAAAATGCTGGAGTAACTCAGCAGGTCAGGCAGCATCTAGGAGAGAGGTAATGGGTGAAGTTTTGGGTCGAGACCCTTCTTCAGAATGATGATTTAACCGGAGACAATTTCCACAAATAGCAATGTGAAAACAATCAGATATGATGTTTGTTGAAGTTGCCAAAATGCAGAGATGACGACACACTGAATAGTGTCAACCTGAGAGAGCGGAGAATTGTGCATTTCCTCAGTGAGAACGAAGGGGCCAGCTGAGAGTTCTTTGTTCCAGCCCTTGATGAGACCCTCTGACCCAGGGTGAAGTCCTGTGTCAGACCCAGCTAAACCTGACCCAAGTCAATTGTGTCCTTTACAAAATGTGGTTATATCTCCCGCTGGTTGGCAGGTTTGCTAGTGCTACTCGGGTGGGTTTAAACTAAAAAGTGGGGGGATGGAGTCAACAATGTGGACGTGTATCCGCGCAGCTAACGGGAAAGAGAGTGGAGGAAAGGTCACGTTTAAACTAACAGGACAGGGGAATGGGACCCAATGCAAGGAGACAGATGGCCATAAATGGAGGACAGAATGAAAGGTAGAAGGGAGATAAAGAAAAACTAACCTAAAAGCTTTGTTCCTTAATGCGAGGAGCATTCAAAATAAGAATTGAATGCGCAGTTAATAGTTAAGGGATATGATATAGTTGGAATTATGGAGACATGGCTCCAGGGTGACCAAGGCTGGAGCTAAACAGTGTGTTTAAGAGATCTTTCAGAGCCAGTAAGGAGATCGTCCAACTAGAGAAGGGGCTGTACAGGATCTAAGGCTGGAAAGAGGGCAGAGAACATTTACAAGAATATTGCTGGGACTTGAGGATCTGAGCTTTCAGGAGAGTTTGGGCAGGCTGGGACCTGTATTACTTGGAGCACAGAGGCTGGGGAGGGGAGGGGAGGGGGGGTGATCTTAAATGGGTTCATAAATCATGAAGGGAATGGACAGGGTGAATGCACAGATTCTTTTACCCAGAGTGAGGGAATCAAGTACCAGAGGAAATAGGTTTAAGGTGAGACGGGAAAGATTTAATAAGAACCTGTGGGGTTGCACATTCACTGAAGCAGCCATTTACTTACATTACTTTCGAACTAGTGCATTGCATCTCTTTGGACTCATTACAGAATTCAAGAATTGCAGATAACCAGTCTTCCTGTTCCTCTTGTGGTCCCTTTGGCCTACCATGACATAGAAAACATAGACATAGAAAACATAGAAAATAGGTGCAAGAGTAGGCCATTCGGCCCTTCGAGCCTACACCGCCATTCAATATGATCATGGCTGATCATCCAGCTCAGTAACCTGTACCTGCCTTCTCTCCATACCCCCTGATCCCTTTAGCCACAAGGGCCACATCTAACTCCCTCTTAAATATAGCCAATGAACTGGCCTCAACTACCTTCTGTGGCAGAGAATTCCACAGACTCACCACTCTCTGTGTGAAGAAATGTTTTCTCATCTCGGTCCTAAAAGACTTCCCCCTTATCCTCAAGCTGTGACCCCTGGTTCTGGACTTCCCCAACATTGGGAACAATCTTCCCGCATCTAGCCTGTCCAACCCCTTAAGAATTTTATATGTTTCTATAAGATCCCCCCTCAGTCTTCTAAACCATGCATCAGAACCTATCAAATCCACAATCTCACCCACCAAGAAGGACACAGCAGCAAGTTAATGTGAATACCACCACCTCCAAGTAAACTCACCTCCATTACTTACAACCGCCTTACTAATCCTTCTTCATCATTGGCTTCCAGCCCTGGATCTCCCTCCCCAGCAATACAGTTGGAGGATCTTCACCAGAACTGCAGTGGTTCGAGAAGGTACCTCACCATCACTTTGTAAAGGACATGACGGAGAAGCAATAAACGCAGTCCTTCCCAGTGATACCCACCAGATGAATGAATACTAAGAATTCTAATGTTCCTTTGCGTTTCAAATTCTGCCTGACACTAACAAAAACGAAGATTTCAGTCACAATTTGTAAGGTAAATGGTTTTGCATTACTGGGATCCTGTATTTTGGAGCAATAATATTCAAAATATCAGTGCTGCAATCTGCTCTGAAGAAGATCTTGTTTTGGTTACCATGGAAACAATTTCCCCTATAAGTATCCTCCTCTTTGTAGTCTTGCCTGGAACAAAATATAATGAACATCCATGTATGTGTGAATTGCAAAAGAAGCTTCTAAATATACAAATGTTTTCAGTTGACATTGTAATCTTTCCCCTATTCTCCAACCTCCATAAAAAAATGTTAAAAAGAAATGAAAGCCATAAAATCAAGTGTTAATAATAAATATCTTCATGTGTTTGATATTTACTGCTGTTTCTGTGTTTACACCAGCACTCGATGATGAAGATGGCTGACATTACAATTTTTTCAAGGAAATTGAGTTTAACTGTTGCTGACAGTTGCAGGCCGATGTTGTTAAACTGGAAAGAGTGCAGAGAAGATTTACAAAGACATTCCCAGGGCTTGAGTTACAGGGAGAAGTTGGGCAGGCTAGGACTTTATTATTTGGAGCACAGGAAGATGAGGGGTGATATTACGAAGGTGTAAAGGACCATAAGGGGAATAGATAGGGTAGATGCACAGTTTTTGTTACCTGGAGCAGGGGGGTCAAAAACGAGAGGACATAGGTTTAAGGTGAGAGGAGAAAGATTTAATAGGAACCTTAGGGGGAACCTTTTCACATAGAGGGTGGTGGGTATATGGAATGAGCTGTCAAAGGAAGTATTTGAGGCAGGTACTATAACAACATTTAAAAGACATTTGAACACGTGCATGGGTAGAAAGGTTTTATAGGAATATGGGCCAAATACAGGCAAGTGGGACTAGTGTAGATAGGGCATCTTGGTCAGCATGGGAAAGTTGTGCCTGTTTTCATGTTGTATGACTGTGACATTTCTAAAGCTGTTGCCAACTGTGTCCCCTTCCCTGGGCAACCACTTCAATGCTGTTGTCATTAGTACATGAGTAATACAATCTCTCTTTAACTATGTTTATGAGAACTACGTTTCACTCTTTCACTCTTCCACAGAAGTGAGTGAATTTGCAGACAGTGAAGATGGTTGTGAACAATTGCAGCAAGATCTTGATCAATTGGCCAAGGGGGCTGAGGTGTGGTTGGTGGAATTTAATGCAGAAAAATATGAGGTGTTGCATTTTGGGAAGTCTAACATGGGCATGACCTACACAGTGAATGGTGGGACTCTGGGTAATGTTGTAGAGCAGAGGGATCTAGGAGTGCAGGTGCACATGTCCCTGAAGGTGGAATCACAGGTAGATCGGGTGGTCAAAAAGGCTTTTGGCACATTGGCCTTCATCAGCCAGACTATTGAGTATAGAAGTTGGGAGTTCATGTTGCAGGGTGTATAAGATGTTGGTGAGGCCACATTTACAGTATTATGTTCAGTTCTGGGCACTGTGGTATAGGAAAGATGTTGTCAAGAAAGGGTACAGAGAAGATTTACGAGGATGTTGCCAGGACCTGAGGTACTGAGCTATAGGGAGAGGTTGGGCAGACTAGGAACGTCACCCATTCCTTCTTTCCAGAGTTGCTGCCTGTCCCACTAAGTTTCTCCAGCATTTTGTGTCTATCTTCAGCGTATACCAGCATCTGTAGTTCCTTCCTACACATGGGTTCTTTGCTCAGACTTCAGTTATCCTGCCTAATGCCTGGTTAAAGTAATGTACTGAAATGCAGTTAAAAATAAAGCAACTCTGTCTAGTAAAGACATGGAGGTATGAGCAGAATAACTGCTTCCTGCTAATGAAAAATATAGCCAACTGATAGTTAATTCAACCATTTCCTATTGGCTTTCCGTAGTTGTGTATTTATCAAGAATATTTATCAAGAAAGATGATAAATGCATTAATCAGTCAGTAAAATGAAGGTGCTTTGTCAGAGGATGAAAGGGGAATGTGCGGCGTGTTATTTATGTATCTGTGCTCTGTATCACCATTGATCTTTCTGTGCCGGCCTTTTCCTTTATCTATTTTTTAAATAATAATGGGAACTTTATCCTGAACCTGGCTATTAACAACTAATTTAATTTCAGAACAGCTCTGGCTGTACAGCTACCCTGCTTATTAAGAAACCTCCTGTGGTTCCACATCGTTAATGTAAGTCTGTTCGATGTACTTGCTGCCGCCTGTTTTCCTCACTGTGTACCCACTTGTGAACCTACTCCTGCCAGCTCTCCTCACCATGTACCCACTGGTGTGCCCTCTCCTGCCTCTTTTCCTCACCATGTACACACTGGGGTATACCTCACTGATGATGTACCTATTCCTGTACTTATTCCTTTACCTATTCCTGTACCACCTCCATGGATTTACCATTGTATTGCAGGTGTTGTAGAAAGTGGTCTGACAGGAGCAGATGGTTTAATTTCCATTCCAGTTACCCATCACTACAGCAGATGGATGACCTTGGATTTGCAGAGTTGTGACACGACTTCCGGATTTTGATTAGATTGAAGCACTTCAGCATCTACAGGCCACTGCTCAGAAGCAGCTTTTTCCTCGGCTGTGAAGTCTAGCTCTGCACCATTTCTAAGGACCTTATGGTGACAATTGTCCCACTGCAATGACCGGTTTATACTGCTGCAAGCACTGAATGTGTTCTAATTTAAAACAAATTTGTCCCTGTGGACTTAAAATTATTTTAACTGAAAGTTCTACCAGTCTGGTGAATTGCAATAGTTCAGAAGCTGCCTGACCTGAGAGGCAGTCCCATTTCACTTCATTCCTATTAGCTGAAACTATATTGGCTAATCAGAACATTTGAGGAAATTCCTGAAATATTTTACACACTTTTTCATTATTTCTGTTTAATATTAAATCAAGAAAGCTACACACCTTTACAGTTTTGTTATTGCAACTTAAATTTTCCTTCAATATTCAAATATGTGAATATAATCAATACACGGGAATAGTATTCATGAATTTGTGAATGACAGTGATCTCAGAATGTGAGAACATGATATTCTTTTTGTGACATCAATTGTTATAATTAGGAATTCTACTTCTTAGTTAATTCCACTTTAATAAACCAATAACAATATTATTTTAAAATATGGAATGTACTTATTGTTACAACCACATGTAAATGGTCATGAAACCTTCTTCTGTAAAAGTTTGGAAACTTGAGTAAACCTTTTACGTTACCCCATTGTTTTTCCTATCTTTCTGTCACCATCCTTCTCACACATTTGAACCACTTTCTTGCGCGGATTCTCTGTGTCTTACAGATTCAGGTGCTCAGTATCACGCTGATCTTCCTAATACCTTTCTTTTATCCAGATACTATATATAACTCTGTTGGCAGTGAAATACATCATCTTTCATTTCCTCTACTTATACAATAGTTATTCATTGCATGTGTATTGCTGTTCATCTTCCTGTAGTGCAAGAGAAAACCGAAGATATATTTATCTTTACTCTTTCTTCACTGTACAGATCTCTCTCACTGAGTGAGGTGTGAGCAGCTGGAGATGCAGGCAATGCCTGGTAGCAATGGTGAGGGGAATAATATGAGCACATATTTCCTATCTCATTGTAATGCTCAGTCATTTTGGTAAAATGGAGTGTGAGGCGAATTCTAACCCACATTTGTTTTATGAATACCTTCTAAAAATATTTATGAAAATTGACGTACAGACAAACAATCCATAGCACATTTTGCAGTCATTCATATCAAGGCCACTCTAGCACTGAAGGGGTGATTTATGTTTAGAGATTCAGTGTGGAAATGGCTCTCTAGAACAGGAGTGGTCCCTTTGGCCTATCATGTCCATACCAACCATTAAATCCTGCCTGTACTGATCCCATACCTCAGCACTTGGTCCGTAACCCATTGAGTCTTAATGATTCAGGTCCAGATCTGGTCCAGATCTTCATAATGTACCTTCACCATCCTCTCGGGCAGTGAGTTCTGGATGATTCAAAAGCTTTATGATGATGAAATAAGCATTGAGATGATCAGTAAGTGCCTGTTTCAATGCAGTACCACTAAACACTAAGGTAAACATATTTCAGCCAGGAATCCTGTAATTTCTTCTCTCACTTCTCAGTGTCCTTGGATATATTTGATCATGCCTGGGAGATTAATCGACTTTCAAATGTATTAGGACATCTCGCACCTCCTGGACAGTAATACCAACTATCAAGACATCTCCATTAATGATCTATTATCATTATCGCAACGATGGGCCATCATTAACCCAAGCCATGAGTGTGAGGACATGGGACCAACTTCAGAACTAGGGAGAGAGTGAGGGAGAATGATAGGAGAGTGAGTGGGGGAGAGGTGGCAAGAGAAAGAGAGTGAAATGGACAAGGGGAAGGAAATAAGAGGAGAGAAGGAAAGTTGGAGGGAAGGAGAGGGGAAGGGAGAGGATGGAGATGGAAGGAGACAGGGAGGGAGTGTGCAAGGTATGGAGAGTGGGGATAGAAAGGGGAGAAAGAGAAGAAAGAAAGAGGGAAGAGGAGAGGGAACAGGGAGACAAGGACAGAAAGAGAGAGCAGGAGGTAGAGAAAAAAGAGTTGAGTACAGGGAGGGACATTGGAGAGAGATAGAATGTTGAAGAAAGAGGAGAGAAGAGAGAGAAAGGAGAGATAAGGAGGAGAAGGAAAGAGAGTGGGTTAGGTGGGATTAAGAAAGGTGAGGGAAGACTAAGAGAAGGGAGAAAGGTGGAGGGACAGAGTGAGAATGAAAGAGGTGGGGTGGTCGGAAGATGTAGAAAATGCATCTTTTGAGGCCTTTCATCCCAGGATGTCCCAGGGTACTTGAATAGGTGGAGAAGGGTTTGTGAAGTTCTGTCACTGTGAGGATGTAGGAAAAACCTGCACTCAATCTGCAAAACCCAAGGCCCGACAACCAACATGGGACAATGACACATCACCTATTTTAGTACTGGTCACATGACAGCCTTGCCCGATCTAACCTTCAAGAGCAGCCTACTTTGCAGAAACTATCCATGCCCTCAGTTCATCTGCCTTACCTGCCAGGCCTCTTGCATTGAAAAAATGGCAATTTAAGCCAACAGTCCTTCCTTGCTCCTTGCCATGCACCTGCCTAACCTGTCAACCAAACTTTCTTTCATCGCCTTCTGTACTGATTTCCAGCCTCACACCTATCTCACTTCTGCATTAGATCACATCCTCCTGTCAATCCAGTTTAAACCCTTCCCGAGTAGCACAAGCGAACCTGCCTGCCAGGATATATTGGGCCCCCTCCAGTTCAAGTGCAACCTGTTCCTCTTGTACAGGTCACTTCTGCCAAGAAGAGATCCTAATGAGCTAAAAATCTAAATCCCAGCCCCCTGCACCACCCCTCGGCCTTTCCGATCTTTCTGTTCTTCCCCTCACTAGCACGTGGCACTATGAGCACCCTGAGTTTACTAACCTTGAGGTTCTGCTTTTGGACATTTTGCCTAACTCACTATTCACTCTGCAGGACCTCATCCCTTTTCCAACCTGTGGCATTTGTGCCAACATACAAGATGACTTCTGTTGTTTACCCTCCTCCTTGAGAATATTCTGCAGTCAAACCGAGCTTAATGTGCCTAAGATCTGACTGCTGCTGCTGCTGCTGCTGCTCTCTCTAGCCACGTCTCACCCCCATGCCCCCTGCAGTTTCTAAGGATGCATTCCTGTTATTGTGGGGAATGGCCAGGGATTCCTGCACTGACTGGCGACTCCATTTCTTGGTGGTCACCCATCTACTTTCTGGCAGTACTCTGGTTATGAGCACCTCACAATAACTGACATCCTCAGTCTCCCGAATGATCCTGAGGTTGTCCAGCTGCTGCACCTGTTCCCTAATGCGGTCAGTAAGGAGTTGCAGCTGGACGCACCTCCCACAGGTGCACCCAGGGACACTGGAAGTCACCCTGTCTTCCCACATCCTGCAGGAGCGGCATACCACTGCCCTAACTGCCATCTCTACTGTTCTAGTCAAAGGAAGATACATGAAAGAAAGAAAAACACAGGCCGCACCTTATCCTGCTATCTGTGTCAAAGACTCGAGCTAGAGACTTGCGTTTACCCTCCACAAGGCATGTGCACCTCCACATGGCCTCGCCCAAAACAGCAGCCCCGCTAGTGTTTACCTTCCTCTTCTATACCCACTAGGGGCAGTAACTCCAAGATGCTAAGTGCTTTCAGTTTCTCCAAATGAACCTCACCTCCCGTCGTTAAGTGGAAATGCCAAAGAGGAAATGGTTAAGAGCATCAAGTTCCTTGATGTAAAAACTACCAACGGTCTGTCGTGGACCAATCACATTGGAGGCTGAGGATATTCGGCAGGTCTCCCATGACACTTACAACTTCTACAGATGCAACAGAGAAAGCATACTGTCATAGAGATCTACAGCATGGAAACAGGCCCTTTGGCCCAACTTGCCCACACCGATCAAGATGATCCATCTACACTAGTCCTACCTGCCTGCATTTGGTACATATCTTACCTAGACATTTCCTATCCATGTACCTGTCCAAATGTCTTTTAAATGTTGTGATAGTACCTTCCTCAACTACCTCCTCGGGCAGCTGATTTCACATACCCACCACCCTTTGTGTGAAAATGTTGCCCCTCGCGTTCCTATTTAATATTTCCCCTCTCATCTTAAACTCATGTCCTCCCGTTCTTAATTCTCCTACTCTGGGTAAAATACACTGTGCATTTACCTATTCTAATTCCTTCGTGATCTTATACGCCTCTATATGATCAACCCTCATCCTCCTGTGCTTTGAGGAATAAGGTGCTTTGAGGAAGGCCCTCGAGTCCTGGCAACATTCTTGTAAATCTCTGCACTCTTTCCAGCCAAACAACATCTTTCCTATAGCAGGATGACTAAAACTGAATATAATACTTCATATATGGCCTCACCAAAGTCTTGTACAACTGTAACATAACATCCCAACTTCTATACTCAATACTCATGAAGGTCAATGTGCCAAAAGTCTCCTTAACCCAATTTACCTGTGACGCCACTTTCAAGGAACTAATTTCCTGCATTCCTCTATACACAACGCTCCCCAAAGCCCTGCCAATCCCTGTGAAGGTCCTGCCATGATTTGACTTCCCATAGTACAACACCTTGCATTTATCTGTATTAAACTCCATTAACCATTCCTCAGCCCACCTGTCCAACTGATCAAGATCCTGCTGCCATTTTTGATAACCATCGTTGCTATGTACGATGCCACCCACTTTCATGTCATCTGTAAACTTACTCATCGTGCCTTGTACATTCTCATCCAAATTGTTGATATAAGCCAACAACAGCAATGGCCCCTGCACCACTCCCTGAGGCACACCACTAGACACAGGCCTTCAGTCTGAAAAACAACCACCCACCATTACACTCAGTTTCCTTGCGTGGTGTTGCAACACAGCTTGGTTTGGGAACAGGGTCCGGTCTGTAAACTCCTCTCTACATTCCGGGGCAGGAGTTTCTCCCCTCCCGGTCCCAACTCTGTGCTTTGCCCAAGACTGCAAGAAATTGAAGAGAGTTGTGGATGTAGTCCAGTCCATCAAAAAGACTAGGCTCCCCACCATTAACTCTATCTACACTTCACACTGCCTTGGAAAATCAGCCAACATAATCAAAACTTGTCCCACCCTGGTCATTCTTCTTTATCCCGCTCCCGTCAGGCAGAAAGCACTGAAGCTTGAAGATAGGTAGCTCAGGAACAGCTTCTTACCTTTTGTTATCAATTTTCTGAAGATTGACCTTCCATAAGTTAGATACTGTCCAATTCACCTCTATCCCATTGCGGATGTTGGACTTTATCTTTGGAACTGGTGTGATTCAGTGCTGCAAACTATATTCTGCACTCTGCATTTTCCTTTGATCTACCCATTACACTTTTTTGATGATTGTATTTATATATAGTATGATCTTATTTGATTGGGTAGCAAACAAAATAAAGCTTTTCACTATCCCGCGGTACACTTGATAATAATAAACCTCAGCTTACAAATGGGACTGGCTTAGATGGGGCATCTTAGTCCACACGTACGAGATGGGCCAATGGGCCAATTTTCAGGTTGTTTGGCTCTAAATTCTCTATTACTGCAACCCTATTCCTCTTGCACATCTTGCCTACAAATCTGCTCTTTGACTGCCCACAAGCTGATGTGAGGTCTGCAGTATATTCCCAGCACAGTGATTGTTGCTCTTTTATTCCTTTCGTCTATCTGTATAGTTTCATTTGAAGAGCCTTCTGGGACATCCTCCCACATTCCTGCAGTGATGGTCTCTTTCATCAATAATGCATTGCTCCCTCCTATTCTGCATCTCCCATCACACCCAATGATTCTCCAACTGGGAGTATTGTTGCCAGTCATGCCATTTCTTCAACCATGGGTCAGTGATTGCAACACATCGTATTTCCATTTGCTCCTCAATGCTCAAGTTCACGTGCAGACCAGTGGGACTCTTTGCTTTGAAATAAATATTATTCAATCTTCCAATGCTCCCTTGTGCTTTATTTGCACACGTCGGCTCTACCTGCTGGGATGACCTGGTTTATCTTCTGCAGCGGATTGAACCTCTCCTCCATTATCTCCTGCTGCAGTTGCGTTATCAACAATTCTAATTCATTTTCATTTTTCCATGCCTTTTCATAATTTTATCATGTTAAACTGCCATTAAATTACAATAAATTCTAATACTTTAAACTATTTCCGCAGTACATCATGAGTGACTTCTGTGTGTATAATTTCTAAAACCTTTTCTCTGACGCTATAGCCCAAAGATTAAAGCTATCACTGTTGTTATGATTTTTGAAATCCACAATTCTCTCTAAAATAATGATATGAAACAAGTGCACAGTGTAACTGCAGCCTGTAGGTTGCTATGCAACACAAAAAAGAAGGTGACGTTGAGCCATGAATTTAGTTCCAATAATTTGAGACCCATATTTGTAACATGTCGCCACTCATCAGATGCAGAGAAATATTTTAATATTTACAGCAATGAGACAAGCAGGCAGTGATCATACGATGCAAATAACAACATAGAAGTTGCTGTGTTTTAAAGTACTGTTGCCTAGAAACCAGATGACATGTTTCCGATCTGCAGCACCATCCTATCCAGTTTGGCTGTTTCCTTGTGCAGATCACAAAATCATTGTTATTCTAGATTTGCGAGGTTCTTGTGACATAGACACCGCATAGTACACTTGGACAGGGACGAGTCGATGTTGCCAGTCATGGAATGGCTGTTTGCAGCTGAAGCTGGGAATCATACACCATACTAATATTCAAGGACAGTTTGAAATTAAGATGGAGAAGATGTTGGGGCACTTGAAAAGCATTAAAGTGGAGAAATCCCCAGGACCTGATGGGATCTATCCCAGTTTATTGAGAGTAGTAAGAGAAGAGAGCTTTGACAAAGTTCTTTGTGCCTTCTCCAGCCCCAGGCAAGGACCCAGAGGACAGGAAAGTAGAAAATGTTGTTCCTTTATTTAAGAAGGGAATCTAGGGAATTCTCATCTGGTGAGGCTCATGCCAGTGGTAGGGAAGCTGTGGAAAGGATTCATCACAATAGGATTTACCTCCCATTTGGAAGAGAATGGAAAAGAGAATGAATTAATTAGGTACAGTCAGCATGGCGGGTCTTATCTTACTAACTTCATTGAGTTTTTTAAGGTGATGAATCGTGATCGATGAGGATGGAAGGGTGAATGTTGTCTGCATGGATTTTAGTAAGGCATTTGATAAGGTCCCAGGATATCCAGAAGATTGAGATGCATGGGATTAACAGAGACTTGGCTGTATGGATTCAGAACTGGCTTACTGACAGAAGACAGAGGGATGTGGTGGAAGGACAATATTCAGGCTGGAGGTCTGCGACCAGTGGAGCTCCACAGGGATCTGTACTGAGACTTCTGTGTTTGTGATTGATATAAATGACTTGGATGTAGATGTAGACGGGTTGGTTAGTAAGTTTGCAGATGGCACCACAATTGCTGGGGTTGTGGACCCCAGAAGGTTATCAAAGGCAGGATATAGATCTGCTACAGAAATGGGCGGAGAAATAGTAGATGGAGTTTAATCAAAGCAGGTGTGAGGCGTTGCCCTTTGGACGGTCAAATGTAAGGGGGAAAATACACAATTAAAAGAATGACTAACAGCATCTTGGTGTCCAAGTCCATAACTCCCTGAAAGTGGCAACTTAAGTAGATAGAATGGTAAAGAAGACATATGGTATGCTTGCTTTCATAGGTCGGGGCAAAAATTAGGAAGTCATGATTCAGCTTTATTGGTTAGATACATTTGGAGTAATACATGCATTTCTGGTAACTCCATTACAGGAACGATGAGAAGGCTTTGGAAAGGGTGCAGAAGAGGTTTACCAGAATGATGCCGGGATTAGGTGGTATTAGCTACAAGGAGAGGTTGGATGAACTTGGATCGTTTTCTCTGGAATGCCTTCGGTTGTGAGGAAACCTGATAAAAGTATATAAAATTATGAGAGTCATTTATAGGATAGGCAGAAACTTTTTCCCAGGATGGAAAAATCAAATACTATTGGGCATAGCTTTGTGGGAGGGGCAAAGTTTAAAGGAGATGTGTGAGGCATGATTTTTAACAGCGGGTGGTGAATGCCTGGAATGCACTACCAGGGGTGTTGGTTACGCTGGTAGCATTTATGAGAATTTTGGATATACATGCAGGATGCACAGTGAAAGGAGAGATATGCATTATGTGTAGGCAGATAAGAATTGATCTTGGCATCATGATCGGCATGGATATTGTGTGTCCAATGGGCCTGTTCTTGCACTGTACTGTCCTATTCAGGCAGTCACTCCTGGGCCTGAGGGGAAGGCAGGCTTTGTCAGTGGACCCAAGTCCCCATGGAAGTGAGGAAGCCAAGGGACAAGCATCTGCAGTTTAGTAGTGTCTGGTATCCAACATCTGACAGGGAATGGGCTGCTTTCCCTGAAAGGCAGTACGTCCAGTTGCTGCACCATTTGCCTGTCTGTTGGGCATGCAACTGAGTTGGGAGACCCTTTATTGAAGGCCCAGCCAGGTTTGGATTTACAATTGATCCTTGACCTTCCTTTCCTTTAGGATTCTTCGAGGGAAGTCTCTGATTAAAGTGTCACCAAACATTACGTTCAATGTAACATTGGTTTGCCAAGGTCAACGATTGAATGTAAAGGTTTGTATCTACAAATCAAATGGTATACATACTGGTAGACAGCGAACAGCAACAACCTTGGCATCTGTTCCAAATATAAGGTCATGCCTGCATCCCTGTTGAGAGTCCAAAGACTAAACGGAGAATTCTGCAGTTGTACAGGGCTCTGATGAGACCACATCTGGAGTATTGTGTGCAGTTTTGGTTTCCTAATTTGAGGAAGGATATCGTTGGTATTGAGGCAGTGCAGCATAGGTTGACAAGGTTAATTGCCGGGATGGTGGAACTGTCATATGAGGAAAGATTGGAAAGACTGGGCTTGTATTCACTGGAATTTAGAAGGATGAGAGGGGATCTTATAGAAATGTATAAAATTATAAAAGGGCTGGACAAGCTAGATGCAGGAAAAATGTTCCCAATGTTGGGGGAGTCCAGAACCAGGGGCCACAGTCTAAGAATAAAGGGGAGGCCATTTAAAACTGAGAAAAAAACTGAACTGAAAAAAAGTTTTCACCCAGAGAGTTGTGAATTTGTGGAATTTTCTGCCACAGTAGAGGCCAATTCACTGGATGAATTTAAAAGAGTTAGATAGAGCTCTAGGGGCTAGTGGAATCAAGGGATAAGGGGAGAAGGTAAGCACGGGTTACTGATTGTGGATGATCAGCCATGATCGCAATGAATGGTGGTGCTGGCTCGAAGGGCCAAATGGCCTCCTCCTGCACCTATTTTCTATGTTAAACCAACAAAAGGAACTGGCTAGTCCATCTTGGAAACCATGGCAACTTTTCATTGAGGGTTTACTTGCAGTGATTTCACTGCATGACCTAGACGGACAGTTGACTGGGAATCTCATGACAAACGTTATGGAATACAGTGACCTACGCATCCAATTTCTCCGACCTTCTGCTGTAGATGCAGCCAATTATCAAGACATCAGAGCCGGTGTCTTTATCTCCAGGATGCAATTACTGTACACATCTCCTGTTCCAACAGATCCCTGTGGATAGTTAATGTCCGTGGGAAGACCCTGCACACCCTCCTGTTCCCTCAGCAGGACCTCAAGCCTGTTCCTGAAGCAAAGGGCACGAAAAAATCCACTAACATGGATAATTAGAGAATGTGAGAGGAGTCCCTGTGCCAAATTGATTCACACACAGAAAGCTCTCATCCCTCCTACACCAGGATTGTTAAAATGGTCTGCCAAGGTCCATGCATATGCATTGAATGAAATAGTCACCTCCACACACAATAATCAAAAGATATGGGTGACCTGGACAAAGCTCATTGTACTCTGTAATGTTGGAGCTTTCTAAACTCTCTCTTATCTAAAGATTTCAATGAAGGCTGAAGTGCTTTGTAGAAGAGTTCAATTAACATAATTTCTGGACAAGTAATGTTGGAAAGAAAGCACAATCTATATAATGATATCAATAAATCACCCTTTTAATTCCCATCAGTGACAGCCTTCCAAGCTGGTTTGCTGGCCCAGCACCTGCAGTTACTGCAGCAAAGAAGATGGATTACGTACAAACAGTTGTTGATTTACAGCGGCTAGCAGATGCCAAAGAACATAGAACAGTACAGCACAAGAATAGGCCCTTCAGCCCACAGTGTTTGATGCCAAGATCATCACTTATCTACCTGCACATAACCCATATCCCCCCATTCCATATCCAAAAGTATTTTAAATGCCACTAACTGCAACCGCACTCCTGGCAGACACATTTTCCAACACATAGTTCAGTAGGATCCCTTCTTGAGTTGGACTGTCCACATAATGTTTTAGGAAACCCTAATGGATACATCCAACAAATTCTGCCCTGTCAAAGCCTTTTGCTCTGTGCAAGTTGGGGAAATTAAAGTTATCCACTAAGCCAACCCTGTTGCTTTGGCATATTTTGGTAATCTATCTACATATCTGTTCCTCCATGTCCCGTAGGCTATTGGGGGCATTTACAGTATTATCCTATTAGAGTGATTCTTATATTTGAGTGGGACAAACTTTCTAGTCTTCTCTGAGTGCCACCATGATATTCTCCCTGATTAGTGGAGCAGCCCTTCTACCTCTTTTATTTTTCTCTCTCTATCATGTCCCAAACATTAAAACCCTATAACATGAATCAGCCAGTCCTGTCCCTCTCACTACCAAGTCGCAGCAATGGCCATTACCTATTAGAGCCAAGCACTCATCCAGGATATCCACAAGTATCGATATACACGCCTGGATCTCCTACAAGTACTTACATACACAGGCCTGGATCTACACGCATATGCAGGTCCAGTAATCTACAAGGACTGGCATACACAGACCTTGTTCTCCACAACTAATGGTTGACACAAGCCTGGGTATTCAGGCAGTGCACGTTTGGGATATTCATCTGTGAGCAGAACTCTCAGGCCTGAGCTTTTCTTTGTCTCTGCTAAGATGCCAAAATAGACTGCCGAGTTCTGGACCGTTTGCTGAAGCTGACCCCAATCAGTCTATTAAGTGGAAGAAAGTCTGTAGTACCTCAGCGGGTCAGACAGCATCTCTGGAGAAAGGGAATAGGTGACGTTTTGGGTTGAGACCCTTCCGGGGTAAGGGTAAGGGGATATATGCTTGTAAATCCACGTGGGGAACAGGTGAAGAGGAGAGGAGGGATGGGTGTCTTGTTTGAAGGTTTGTTACCTAAAATTGGAGAATTCAGTGTTCATACCATAAGGCTATAAACTACCCAAGCAGAATATGGATGCTGTTTGTCCAGATTGCATGAGGTTGCACTCTGACAATGGAGGAGGACCAGGACAGAAAGATCAGTATTGGAATGGGAAGGGGCGTTGAAATGTTTAGGAACCAGGAAATCCAGCAGGGCTTAGTGGACCGAGTGCAAGTGTTTGGCGAAATGTTCACCTAGTCGATCTTGTCGATGAAAAGGAGATGTCAGGAACACTGAATGCAGTAGATAATATTAGAGGTGCACATGGACCTCTGTCACACATGGAAAGACTACTGAGGTCCCTGGGTGGATGTGAGGAAAAAGGTATAGGGTTAGATGTCCTGGATTGATGTTAGGGAGGAAGTATAGGGCCAAGTGTCCTTTATGGATGTGAATGAGGAACTATAGGGACAAGTGTACTGGATGAATGTGAATGAGGAGGTATCGGGACAGGTGTCTACAGCAGTCCTTCCAGGTGAAACAGGGGTTCATGTGCATCTCCTCTAACCTTATCTACTGCATTCGGTGTACCTGATGTGGCCTCCTATACATCAGTGACCAAGTGTAGTCAAGGCAACCATTTCGCTGGACACTTGCGCTCGATTCACCAAAGCCTGCTGGATCTCCTTTTTGCTAACCATTGTAACTCTCCTTCCCATTGTCATAGTCCACTACCAGAGTGAGGCCACATGCAAACTAGAGGAACATCTGCTCGTATCTGCCCGTATTATGTTGGGGTAATTTATAACCTAACAGTATAAATATTGAATTCGTCAATTTTAGGTAACTAACCTACAAACGACACCCCCTCCCCCCACACTTCTCTGTCCCATTTTTTTCACCTTTCTTCCTCGTGCCCCACCTGGATTCACATCAATTCCTCCCCTTCCCCCTACCCCATGTCCCCTTCCACCTATATTCCCTCCTCTGGCTTCACCATTCACACCTCTTCTTTCCCTTTCATACTTTTTGTCCCTTTATCTCTGGCCTTTGTCCAACCATCTGCCTATCAAAACCCCCCTTCACCTTTATTCACCTATCACTTGCCTGACTTCATCCTGTGCCCACCTCTTTTCCACCTTTCTCCGCACCCTACCACAATCAATCTGAAGAAGGGTCCCGACCCGAAATGAAACCTATTCATGTTCTCCAGAGATACTGCCTGACCCGCTGCATTGCACCAACACTGTGTGTCTTTTTAAAAATCTGTGTCTCTTGGTCTTAGACACCTTACGAAGGGGAAAATGTTCCTACTATCTACAATTTTGGCCACCTCCAATCCAAGGAAAACAAATGTGGTCTATCTCTCCTCAGAACTGAAACATTTCGCCCAAGTAACATCTGGTAAATCTTCTCTGCGCTCTCTCCAGTGCAATCATGTTCTTCCAGTATTGTGCTGTTTGGAACTGCACAGAGTCCTGCAGCAGTGACCTGATCAGTGCTTTATTAAACCTTACCATAATCTCCATGCTCCTGGATTCTTTGCCCCCACCCCCTCTAATGGTCTGTATGACCATCACCACCTAATCTGTGCTACCAGCTTTGGGGATCTTTGAACATATACATCAAGTCCCTCTGTTCCTCTATACTCCCTAAGGCCCTACCACTTATCATGTGGGTTTGAGAGAATTTAAGTGAATGTTGACCTAGTTAAATACGTGAGAACCAGACAAGGTTTTGTTTTAATAACAAGCACAGTCTTTGTTATTATTGAATTTAATTTCACAAACTGTAATGAGATTTGAAGACTTGAGCCCCGGGCTTTAAAATGATTTTAAACATTGGCCACCAAGCTGTTGAACATCTGTATTATTCACCTCCTTTATTGCTACTTCCCCTTTCATCTCGGTATCAGTGTGCTGCTTTTTGGCAGAACATCTCCAGTGTGGGTGAATGTTTTTTTTTAACATATTGAAGGTTTTATTCAGAGTATGTTCCAATCAGTTCATTATTACTATTTACATCTATTCTGGGAGATGAACCAACACTCCTTTTGCTCTTCCACATTACCCAAGCAATGAAAGAAATGAGTAATTATCACTCATCTTTTAAATCTCCCATTGCCATTAATGTACAACTATGTGGCTGTTTTTTTTGTGGAATAACATTCAATTGTTATACAATGAAAATACAATCATATATCTCAGGGTTGATTTTGTCTGATAACTGCCCACTTCTGAACTGATTACATTAATTCTGCCTACAACCCTATATGACGCAGATACACCAGACGCAGATTTTACACTGTTAGTTTAATCAGATACATTGAAAATCCAAAAATGGACCCTCAAGCCATCTGGATTTATATCACAGTAATATATTATTATATCCGCAGAAAATGCCTCAACGGAACAAAACTAGGCTCAGAATTGATGAATTTCACACATTGCAAGACTTCAGGGAGGAAGTGGTTAACTGGGATTTTTTTGTGAGAGGTGAAGTACGATTAAATTGGTCAGTAGTCAAGGAAAAGAAGGAGTTGCTACTTTGAGAGATGTGGAACTGAGAAGATGGTGTTGGAGAGCTTCAGTTCTTCTGCAGGTGTAAGGTTCCTGAAATCGCATGACAGAAGTGGTGCAGTCATGGAGTCACAGAGCAACTCATCCATGCTGACCAAGATTTCCCATCTAAACTAATCCCATTTGCTCGCATTTGGTTCATATCCCTCCAAACCTTTCCTACCCATGTACCTGTCCAAGTGACTTTTAAATGCTGTTACAATATCTTCCACAACTACCTGCTCTGGCAGCTTGTATACCCACCACTCTCTGAATGAAAACATTGTTAAAAGTAGTCTCCCTCAAACATATGCCCTCTTGTTTTGATCACCCCTGAGAATTCATCCTATTCATTTCCCTCTTGATTTTAAACACCTCCAGATGATCACCCCTTGGCCTCCTGTGCTCCAAGGAATAAAGTACTAGCTTGCCCAACCTCTCCCTGTAGTACAGGCCCTCAACTCCTGGTAACATCCTCGTAAATCTCCTCTGCACTCTTTCCAGCTTAATGACATCCTTCCTATAGCAGGGTGACCAAAACTGAACACAATGCTCCAAATATGGCCTCACTAATGTCTTGGACAACTGTAACATAACAATCAAGTTTCTAAATCCAATACTCTGACTGATGAAGGCCAATGTATTGAAAGCCTTCTTGACCACGCTATCTACCCTTGACACTACTATCAATGAACTATGTACCTATAATTTAGATCCCTCTGCTCTGCAATACTCCCCAGGGCCCTAACATTCCAGAACAATAGACCTATCACTTGGATGTAGGGATTTTAGTAGGGGTGGAGGTGGAGTGAAAAGATGTAGTAAAGGGAAGGAAAAGTGATTAGGGGGATAGATATTATTCTCTGCAGTCATAAGTGTAAGTTCAAAAGCTATGTCACCTGACTGGTGTTAGTGTTGAGGACCCCACCTCAGTTTTGTAGAGGAACCTGGAGGAAAAGATCCAGCTAACAAAAAACATAGGAACCAGCAACATTGGTCGGACAAAGAAGAAGGTTCCGCTTGGAGAGTATGAGGAACTGGAGTCACAGCTGAGAAACAGAACCACCAAGACAATAGTAGCACAATAACTACATTGCCATGTATGCACTGGCATAAGTTTAAACGCATCAGAAGGATGAAGAGGTGGTGTAATTCATAGAGCACCTGTAGTGAGACAAAAGGGAGCTGTTCTGCTGAGAAGGGGTTGACGTGAACCATGGACTTGTACACTTCTGAATCAAAAAGCCTTAAACAAAGTAGTGAATGGAAGGAAAGGGAACCCTAATGATAACCAGCGTGTGCTGGGAAGGGGAGGACATATAACTGTGGTGTTGCACAAGATGAATGTTCAGAGGGAGTAATGATAATAAAATCAAACTAATGGCAGAATAAACAAGATAATGGTCTAAGAGGCAATGAGAGTGGTGATCTAGAATCCATTACAGAGTTGTGGTTTTACAATCAATCCAGAACTAAAGTTGTGATGATAAAAGGAAAGCTGGCTAATGTGTGATAGAAAACTAGAGGGAAGTTCATGACAGTAGCTAAAAAATAGCAGGCATTAAACATCATTTCATAATTATGACAAAGATACATACATAGAGAAATAAAGGAATTGGATCCACCCTATATAGGAAGTAACTGCAGATACTGCTTTATACCAAAGATAGAGACACAAAATGCTGGAGTAACTCAGCGGGTTAGGCAGCATCTCTGGAGAAAAGGATTAGGTGTCGTTTCAGATCAGAACCTTTCTTCAGACAGAATCCACCCTGTACTCAACTAGAGGTTCGAGTGGTGCTGGCTTGAAGGGCCAAATGGCATCCTCCTGCACCTATTTTCTATGCTTTTCTATGAGATGATATTAGGATGAATAAAATGGCACATCATTTTTGCAAAGTTGTTGTGGACCTGAAGATTGGGAATGTTTTAGAAGCCAGGGTAACTCAATGACAGAGGAGAAAACAAAATATGAGGAAAATGATTGGAAAAATGAAAACTTTTCTTGGAAGCAGAGAAGTGAGAGTTAATAATAAGGAACAAGAAATTAAGAGAGATGTCAAATGGTGGTTGGTCCTGGGATCTCTCTGCTCCAGGGTGCAGGGAGTTAAAACGTGCTTCCAAAACCATCTCCCTCCAGGAACATTAAGTAGCAGAGGGAGTGGTTTGCAGACAGCACTCCCTCTGCAATTCCTTGGTTTGCTCATCCCTTCCCACCCAAATCGCCCCCTACCCAGGTTCTTTCCCCTGCAACCTGACTCACTTCCTCCCTCACATTCATCTAGTAACCCCAGCAGTACTTCCAGGTGAGACAGAGATTCACATGCAATTCCTCATCTACAGTATTCAGTGCTCTCGATGTGGTCTCCTTTATTTCTACGAGACCAAGCGTAGACTAGGCCGCTGTTTTGCCGAAAACGTGCTCAGTTGTCCTGGTCATGCTGGATCATCCACATCAATGCTGTGAAAGGTCATGCCATTAATTGTATATTTTTCTCATACATTCTGCCTGGCAAAACCCCCCTCACCATTGTCCACGTATTACCTGCAACGCTTTCAGCTGCCTGTCCTCTCTTCCAGCTTTCTTCCCCCCCTCCCACCCCACACAATCAGTCTGAAGAGGATCCTGACCCGAATATACACTGGAATTTAGAAGGATGAGGGGGGATCTTATTGAAACATATAAGATAATTAGGGGATTGGACACATTAGAGGCAGGAAACATGTTCCCAATGTTGGGGGAGTCCAGAACAAGGGGCCACAGTTTAAGAATAAGGGGTAGGCCATTTAGAACGGAGATGAGGAAGAACTTTTTCAGTCAGAGAGTGGTGAAGGTGTGGAATTCTCTGCCTCAGAAGGCAGTAGAGGCCAGTTCGTTGGGTGCTTTCAAGAGAGAGCTGGATAGAGCTCTTAAGGATAGCGGAGTGAGGTGGTATGGGGAGAAGGCAGGAACGGGGTACTGATTGAGAGTGATCAGCCATGATCGCATTGAATGGCGGTGCTGGCTCGAAGGGCTGAATGGCCTACTCCTGCACCTGTTGTCTATTGTCTATTGTCTATTGAAACGCCGCCTATCCGTGTTCTCTAGTGATGCTGCCTGTGCCACTGGGTTACTCCAGCCTTTTGTGTAAACCAGCATCTGCAGTTTCGTGTTTCTCCATCTGCCATTTATCTGCCTATTTCTGTAGCGAATTTATATTCTGTTGTACACTTTGACAAACTTCCTCACTGTCTATAACTTCAGCGATTTTGATGTTGTCCGCAAACTTACTAACCAACCCATCTACATTCATGTTCAATATACTTCATCTTCTCCTTCTTCTTCTTCTTAATCCCTTTGCTCCTCTAGGGAGCATAGGCCATTGACAAATGTCCTCCACCTCACTCGGTTGTTGGCGGTTCTTTCGAGATCTCCCCAGTTGAGCTCCTCCCAGTCATTTCTGCCTGTACACCTCTTCTCCAGCTGTTCCTGTGGCAGCCTCTTTTCCTTTTTCCTTGGGGGTTCCATTTCAGGGCTTGCCGGGTGATGTTTGTGGCAGGTTTTCTGAGGGTGTGTCCAATCCAACTCCATTTTCTCCTTCGAATTTGTAAGTCAACGGGATCCTGGCTTGTTCTTTTCCACAGGTCCACATTGCTTACTTTGTCTCTCCTCCAGATGTTTAGTATTTTCCTGAGGCAGGTGTTAATGAATGTTTGCAGCCTGTTTGTTGTGCATTTTGTTGTTTTCCATGTCTCTGATCCATACAGCATTACCTGCTTCACATTTGAATTAAAGATGCGCATTTTGGTGTTGATTGAGATGTATTTTGAGCTCCAGATCTTCCTGAGCATGTTAAACCTTATTGATTCTGCTTCCCGCCCCCCGCCCTCCCCCCAAAAAAAGGTTCAATATACAGTATATCATAAACAACAGAAGTCCCACAGCTCTGAATACAAATAACCAAGTCACTGTGCATCCCATGCATCTTAATCTTCTGGCTCAATGTACCATGAGGTACTTTATCAGATGCTTTACTAAAATCCATATGGATACATCCACTGCCCTACCCTCATTGGTCACCTTCATCACTTTGTTGAAAAACTTAATCACGTTTGTAAGACATGACCAACCATGGCAAAACCATGCTGACTATTCCTAATTAAACCATTGTCTTCCAAATGAGAGTAATTCTTATCCCAAAGAATCCACTCCAATAGCTCCTCAACCACTGATATGAGGCCACTGGCCTATAATTTGCTAGATGATACTGCTTTTTTCCTTAAACAAACAAACAACATTGGCTACCCGCCAGTACTCTGGTGGTGGTGGGGGGGGGGGGGGGGGGGGTGGAGCTGCTTTATATCTTCGTCGTCCATCCTGGGTAGTTCTACGGAACTGGCAGAATTTGCAGCAAAGCGTCAACTACGGTACTCTGAAGCACCAATTGCCACTTTTGTTTGTTGTATTTGAAATATGAAAGAAAGTACTCTGGGTCCTTGCCTGGGGCTAGAGGAGATAGAAAGATATTCATCAAGGCCTCTGCAATCTCCTCTTTTTTGCCTCTCAGTAACCTGGGATAGATCCCATCAGGCCCTGGGGATTTCTACACCTTAATGCTCTTCAACAACCTCAACACAACCTCCTTTTTGATCTCAAACTTCTTTAACATATTAATATTCCTCACATTGATCTCACCGTCCTCCATGTCTTTCTCCTTGGTGAATATACATTCAAGGTATTCATTTAGTACCTCGCCTATATCCTTTGACTCCAAATATAAATTCCCTCCTTTATTCTTTGCATTCTACCTTCTCTTTAGTTATCCTTTTTTTTAAAGTCAGACTCGCCATTGACATTTCATGGTCCCTTTTAGCCTTTCTAATTGCCTGCTAAAGTTCTTTCTTGCTTGCTTTATATTCTTCAATGGCCTTAGCTGACTTCATCTTTCTAAATCTTATGTTGCTTCCTTTTTCTTTTTGACTAAATTTACAACCTCTTTGGTCATTCAAGGTTTCCTTACCTGGCCATCCTTATCCCTCCTTCTTACTCTGCTATCCTGAACTCTGATCAGCTGGCCTTTAAACAACTACCACATGTCAAATGTGGACTTATCCAGTAACAACTGCTCCCAATTTACTCTCACTAATTCCCGCCTAATAATGCTGCAATCTGTACCCCGTTTGGACAATCCTGCAAGGTCCAGACTTATCATTATTCATAAACATCTCAAAACTTATGGAGCTGTGATCACTGTTCCCAAAATTCTCTTCCACTGAAGTACCAGTCACCTGGTCAGGCTTGTTTCCTAATGCTAAGTCCAGTTTTGTCCTTCTTTGAATGGACCATTCACATACTGTTTCAGGAAATTTTCTTGGATACACGTAACAATTCTGCCCTGTCAAAGCCCTCTGCACTGCGTAAGTACCAGTCAATACTGGGGATGTTAAAGTCACCCACTACCACAGCTCTGTTGCTTTTGCATCTTTCCGTAATCTGTTTACATATCTGTTCCTCTATCTCCACTCGGCAATTGGGAGGCTTACAGTAAAACTCCATTAGAGTGATTGCATCTTTCTTATTTTCACCTCGACCCATATTGCCGCAGTGAATCACTGAGTGGCACCTTTATATCTCTCTAATTAGTAAACCAACTCCTCCGTCTTATTTACCTCCCACTTTATCACTTCTGAAGTATCGAAACCTTCTTTGGTGCCAGATTGTGCAGTGCAGACTTGACAGTACAAGTCCTTCTTGCACCGTCTCTGTAATGGCCACAACATCATTGTTCTCAGTGCTGATCCATCTGCTTTATCCATGATCACCCTTGCATTGAAGCCCATCAGCTTCTCCATATTCCTTAACCACTCCCTCTCTGTCCTTCCTTTGAGCCTTACCGGTCCTGACCTCTATCTTCCCATCCGTTCAACCATTTAATGACCATCTACCCCTGTTCCCACCCCTTTGCCAATCTAATTTAAACCCTCCTGCATAGCACCAGCAAACCTCCATGCAAGGATTTTGTCCTTCCTCCAGTTCAAGTGCAACCCATCCCTCTTGTACAGATCACCTCTGTCCTAGAAGAGATTGCAATGGTCCAATTTATTTAACTCCTGCCCCTAGCACCATCTTCTCAGCCACGCATTCATCTGTCCTATCTTCTTATTCCCACCCTCACTAGCATGTGGCACAGGGAGTAATCTGGAGATTACTATCCATGAGGTCCTGCATTTTCATCTTTTGCCTAACTCCCTATATTGATTTTGCAGGACATCGTCCCTTTTCCTGCCTACGCCATTTGTGCCAATGTGCACAACGACTTCTCACTGCTCAGCCTTCCTCATGAGAATGTTCTGCAGCTGCCCAGAGTTATCCTGCACTCTGGCACCAGGAGGCAACACATCATCTTGGAGTCTCACTTGCGGCCACAAGGAGGTTTTCTTCTCCAAGGAGACATTGAGAACTACCTTGAATCTTTCTCTCTGTAATCTCCCAGCACAGAGCCTGGAAGAATGAGTTTGAGAGGTTCTGTGTCAGACATGAGTATGATGTGGCTTGTCTGATGCAGGTGGTTGGGATGCATAACTGGGACCTCACTGATTCACTTACCTGCCCATGGATTTAAGGATTCCTTAGAGAAAGCATTGGTGATATCTTTCCAGTGCCTTGTGCTGAATGCTGCAGGCAGCACGGGCTCAGAAGCACATCGGATGCAGTGATTACCACAGTGGACGTTGTGAGGTTTGGGCCATGTCTGAGGTCTTAATCTTCAAACATCTGTCCCTCAGCCTGATGCACGGAAGACAGGAGAATGGGGTGAAGAGGGAAAAATTAATCAGCCATGGTCGAATGGCGGAGCAGACTCGATGGGCCGAGCGGCCTAATTCTGCTCTTAGGTCTTATGGTCTGAGGCAGTGGTGATCTCCACCATGGACCTTTACAGAGATGGGACGCCCAAATACAGGAAGGGTTCTGTCATAAGTTCCAGTTTGGGGGTCACATGGCCTACAAGGGCACAAGCTCACCACCTTCTTTCAAGGGGAATTCCTAACCAGAGACACGTGAACATAAGGTGATGTGAAGGGACGGAGTCGGGTTAAAACTGGGTCCGAGTTGGATTGTTATGGTTGGAGGGCAGGGTCCGAGCATCCAGCTGCAAGTGGCAGGTTTGGTCCATTATTGTTAAGTGTACGATGGTAACGACGATTAAAATCGATGCTGGAGTTCGTGTGATTATTATGAACCACTGAAATGTCGTTTCTGATTTGATATCGTTGTGTTTGCAGGTTCCCCGTTAACTTTTGAAAATGAAAAGCGGGTGCTGGAAAAGAGACAACGTGGGAAACGCTCAGGCGTCCGGACAGCGGATATGGAGGAGTGAACGACGCCACAGCTCGCCCTGTCCTGGTTACTGTGCAGTTTTGTACAGCTATGGAGACGGAAGATATTGATACCTCTCCACCCGGCGCCGAGCACCCCCCCTCCATCGCCCCCTGACACGCTCCTTCCCCTCGGACCCGTGAAGCCTCTCCTCCTTCGGACCTTAACATCACCACTCCCCGGGGCCTGACCCCCCCCCTGGCCACCCCTGACCCTAGGCTCCCCCTTGCCCCGGCCCCTGACCCCCCCCCTTCCCCCTGGCCACCCCTGACCCTAGGCTCCCCCTGGCCACCCCTGACCCCCCCGGCCACCCCTGACCCTAGGCCCCCCCTTGCCCCTGACCCCCCCTGGCCACCCCTGACCCTAGGCTCCCCCTTGCCCCGGCCCCTGACCCCCCCTTCCCCCTGGCCACCCCTGACCTTAGGCTCCCCCTGGCCACCCGTGACCACCCCCCCCCGGCCACCCCTGACCCTAGGCTCCCCCTTGCCCCTGACCCCCCCTTCCCCCTGGCCACCCCTGACCCTAGGCTCCCCCTTGCCCCGGCCCCTGACCCCCCATGGCCACCCCCTGACCCTAGGCTCCCCCTGGCCACCCCTGACCCCCCCGGCCACCCCTGACCCTAGGCTCCCCCTTCCCCCCGGCCCCTGACACACCCTCCCCTTCCTCGGGCCACCCCCGACCACCTTTCCTCCGACCCCTTCACTCCCTTCCCCGGCCCTAACCCCACCGCCCCGGTTCTCAACACCCCCCACCCCCCCTCCTCCAACCCCTAGCCCTGTCCCGCTCCCCCCCCCCCCCCCCCAGACCCCTCCCCCCCCCCCAGACCCCTCCCCCCCCAGACCCCTCCCCCCCCAGACCCCTCCCTCCTGTCCTGCCTCCGGCCGCTGACCAGCCCATTGCCCGGGGTGCGGGCGGCGCCGGGCGGGGGGGAGCACCGGTGGGCGGGGTGAGGCTGTGCTGTCAGCAGAGGGGAGGAGAGGGGAGGGGAGAGGGGGAGGCGGAGCGAGCTGACGCGGGGACCAAGCGCTTCACTCTGCCGGCCGGCAGCCGGTCTGTGCCCAGGCTCCGTGCAGGATGGCGGACCCGGCGCTGGCGATGGCGATGGAGGGCGAGGTGAACACGGTGCGCTTCGCCCGCAAAGGCGCCCTGCGGCAGAAAAACGTGCACGAAGTGAAGGACCACAAGTTCACCGCCCGCTTCTTCAAGCAGCCCACCTTCTGCAGCCACTGCACCGACTTCATCTGGTGAGCCCGCAGCCCCGCCCGCCCGTCCCCACCTCCCCTCCCTCGCCGCCAGTCACCCCGCAGCTCTAACGCTCTCCCCCCTTCTGTCTCCGCAGGGGCTTCGGCAAGCAGGGATTCCAGTGTCAAGGTGGGCATTCCCGCGGGGCCGTGTGTCCAGCTGACAGACCGGGCCAGGCCGAGCGCTGAACTCCCCCCATCCCGCACCTGCACCCCCTCCCAACCCGCACCTGCAACCCCCCCCCAACCCGCACCTGCAACCCCCCCCCCAACCCGCACCTGCAACCCCCCCCCCCAACCCGCACCTGCAACCCCCCCCCAACCCGCACCTGCAACCCCCCCCTCCCAACCCGCACCTGCAACCCCCCCCTCCCAACCCGCACCTGCAACCCCCCCCCTCCCAACCCGCACCTGCAACCCCCCCCCTCCCAACCCGCACCTGCAACCCCCCACCCCAACCCGCACCTGTTCCCCCGCCCCCCCCCCAACCCGTACCTGTTCCCCCGCGCCGCGGAAACAGCAGGAAGCGTTTGAGCCGCTACACGATGTGAGATTGCAGTGGGTTCATACACAGGAGATTGGCTGGAACCGTATTCCGCGATACAGGTGGCGCTTGTCGCTCGCCGCTCGCTATAACTCCCCTGGATCAAAGCCCGATCAACACCACTGCTCCCTGTGCTTTCGGTTCGCCTTCTAATGCTAATCCGTCTTGCCGGCTCTCGGTGGAGTTTGCAAACTCCCCCTGACGCTCGCTTCCACAGGGACACCGTGAGAACTCGCCCCAAACCAGCGCCGGCTCAATTGTTTTACTTCATTTAAAAAAAAAATGTAATTTCTAGTTTTATTCTTATTATCCACGTATTTAACGATCCGCGACAGATTGCGTCAGTTTTCCACTTGAGTGATGTTTTTTTGTGAAGATATTCAGCGGATTGTTATTTTTATTAACCCACACCCTTTCCTGTTTAAAACGGAAATTTAAAGCGCGTGTTTTAAAAAAAACATCAAATCGTTTCCTTTCTAACATCTAAAGGAAGGGCCTGTCACAGAGACGCGACTGAGACGTTGGTTCAGTGTTCAGAGCGAAGCAAAGTGGCGGGAGCAGATGGCTGCTTTAAATCTAGCTTATTCTATCAGACATTGGGAGTCAGACCGGACCAGATTGCTGGTGGTTTATAAATGGGGGTGCATAAATAAACCAGGCTCTCCGGCGTGGGGATCGGGACTATGCCGGCGAGCGGCACTTGAGTAGCTATATTCAGGAGTAAAATTGGCAGGACCCCGAGATTGAACTGAATTGAATGCTTTATGGTCACATGTGACGAGTCATAGTGAAATTCTTTGCTTGCAGAGCCAAGGTATGCAAATAGTCGCCACGTATGGGGCTTTGGAGCCCTGCCTTCTCTCTTAGAGGCAGTCCGGTGTTTGATATCGGGGGCGTGGGTAAACGTGGACGGTTTCAACAGTGTGTGTAAGGAGGTGCACTGAGATTGATTCTCCCTTTCCTTGGGCGACCAAACCTCAGAACAACGGGGAAAGTTGAAGTGCCTGGGTGGTGTAATAGTCAATGGCCCAGTAGAGACCATTGAGAGTTTTTAACCCGATGTTTCCCCCGGGGGGGGGGGGGGGGGGGAGGGAGTGTCCAGTTCAAGTGGAGGCAAGAGTCCAGTTCAAGTGCAGGGAAGAGGAGTTGAGGTATCTTTGAAAGATGATATTCGTTTCTTCTGGTGTAAGAAAATAACTGCAGATGCTGGGTCAAATCGAAGGTATTTATTCACAAAATGCTGGAGTAACTCAACAGGTCAAGAATGGTCTCGACCAGAAACATCGCCCATTCCTTCTCTCCTGAGATGCTGCCTGACCTGAGTTACTCCAACATTTTGTGAATAAATACCTCCGTTTCTTCTGGGGCGTTTTAAGAAAAAAATATCTTTGGGTGGATTTTTGTATAGAAAAGAAAATGTAAGGTCACTTTGAAATGAGAGCAACTCCGATACTAGACTGAACACAGAAATCGACTCCGCTGAAGAATGTGTCACTGAGCTCTCACGCCAGTGGACATTGAAGTTGATGCTGGTATTGTGATGGACTATCGGAGCGCCAGGAAGCAAGTCCCGACCAGCTAATTTGCAGTCAGTCAGGAAGGTCTGACACGATGGCTTCCTGGCATCACTACATTCCTGCTGTCTAATTTTTGGGATAGCGGGGTCAGTTTCCTGGGGGCTGATTATTTATTCACGTAGAACATTTGGAAGATGAGAGAAATTACACCAATTGCACTCCTTTCTTCGAAGATCACTCCTGTTGTAGGTTTGCAAACGTAGATATCTCCCATCTGCTCGGGTGGGTTCTGACTGAGTGAGTGCCTTCCTGGTGTTCTGCTTGATTCACAGACTCAGTGTGAACAGATGGGGAGTGTCTTTGTTTATAAAATATTGACATTTTAATTCCTTTTAAAACCCCAAAGTATAATGGATTACATTGCAATTTGTATTCTCTGACTGAACAATTCTGGACATGTTCTGAGGATTCACGGAATGAGTTAATGCTGCAAAGTAAATTACGGGGTTGCGGGCGTGTGGAACGCTTCATGTTCGAGTAATAGTATAGGAATGAACTGCAGATGCTGGTTTAAACCGAAGATAGACGCTAAAAAAGCTGGAGTAACTCAGCGGGACAGGCAGCATCCAGGAGAGAAGGAATAGGTGACGTTTCAGGTCGAGACCCTTCTTCAGTGCGTCTGAAATTCATAAAGTGTGCGTTTTTCCCCCTCTCTGTTTAAAGTGGATTATAAATACCTGATCGGCAAGTGACTAAGTATGCCCGGTTTTAATTTGTAGTATTTGTGGAATATCAGGTCAGGAGCCGGTCCTTCACCCGTGAAATAATGTTCCACTGCCCAGTGAACAGTCCAGTGCCCAGTGATTTCTGTGCAATTGTTTACCGCGTTTCCCACATTAGGACTTGTGCGTGTTTTCCCACATTAGGACTTGTGTAGTTGTTGCCATTTTAAGGTCCTAACTGATAGGAACAGAATTAGGCCATTCGGCCCATCAAGCGTACTCCGCCATTCAATCATGGCTGATCGGTCTTTCCCTCCTAACCCCATTCACCTACCTGCTTTCTCCCCACAACCCTTGACACAACTATAATCATGAAGTGCTTTGAAAGGCTGGTCCTCTCACACATCAGAACCAGCATTCCTGCCTCACTGGACTCGCATCAATTTGCATACAGGGCAAACAGATCCACAGAGGATGCCATCTCTCTGGCTCTTCATACTGTCCTGATTCACCTGGAGAGACAGGGCACGTACGCGAGGATGCTACTCATTGACTATAGCTCTGCCTTCAATATGGTCATCCCCACCAAGCTCATCACCAAACTCCATCAGCTAGGCCTCAGCTCGTCATTATGTGACTGGATCCTGGATTTCTTGATGGAGCGACAGCAGGCAGTGAGAATGGGCCCGCACCTGTCCTCCACTATCACCCTGAGTACCGGCACACCACAGGGCTGTGTTCTGAGCCCCATGCTCTACTCCCTATTCACACACGACTGTGTTCCTGCATTCGACATCAACACCATTGTCAAGTTTGCAGACGACACAACGGTGATCGGGCTGATCACCAACGGTGATGAAACAGACTACAGAGCGGAGGTGCAGAACCTGGCAGACTGGTGCTTAGATAACAACCTGTCCCTAAACACCTCCAAGACCAAGGACCTGATCATCAATTTCCGTAGATCACACAACGGGGAATACGCTCCGATCTTTATCAACAGGGACAGTGTGGAGAGAGTGTCCAGCTTCAAGTTTCTGGGCACTCACATGTCGGAGGATCTCACATGGTCCACTAACACCGCTGCGCTGGTCAAGAAGGCACAGCAACGACTGTTCTACCTGAGAACACTGAAAAAGTCTGGTCTGCCCCAACAGCTGCTGACGACCTTCTACCGCTGCACCATAGAGAGCATCCTAACACATGGCATCCCTGTGTGGTATCTCAGCTGCACGGAGGCAGAGAGGAGAGCTCTTCAACAGGTAGTCCATACTCAGAAGACTATCGGAACACAGCTACCAGCCTTGGAGGGCATCTACAACACACGATGCCTCAAAAAAGCCACCAGCATCCACAAAGACTCTTCACACCCCTGCAACAGTCTGTTCGAAATTCTACCATCGGGCAGACGCTACAAGGCCTTCTACGCCCACACCTCCAGACTCGGGAACAGCTTCATCCCCAGGGCCATAGCTGCTATGAACCGGTCCTGCTGAGCCGGATGGTCACATCGCACAGTGATCCGGCACAGATCTACTTGCACTTTATTCGGTTTTAAAACGGTTTCTAATTTTGTTTCACTGGGTTGTCTAAATTTAAACTGATTAGCTAATTTATTTATTGCATCGTATGGAAGGTGCATTCCCAATCTCGTTGTACCCCTGTACAATGACAATTAAGATATATTGTATTGTATTGACACCCGTGCGTAACCAGTGAGGAGTGCATCAGGCTTTAAGGCCACATTTCTGATGCCAGCCCAAAGTGCTACACACTGTGGTTGTGGTGGGTGAGAGGGGGCAGTGAAGCCGTGGAACATTCACTAGGGTATTCTGAGACCGATGCCGAGGGGGGAGAATTCACGCACACTGCACCAGTGTCAACATGTTTCCCACACCGGGCGTGTGTGTGTGTGTGTCTTGGTGGCAGCAGTCCCGGATTATTGCGGAGGGAGGTTATCTCTGCAGTTCTCTCAATGCTGCCGCTTGAAGTACCCCCCCCCCCTCCTTACCCCCCGCGGATCGAGGGAGCAGTCGGGATTGAGGATGGCGAAGGGAGCCCTTGCGGTGCAACATCTGAGTGGCTGCGGGAGAGGCCGGTGCTCCTCTTGGGCCAGGTTGCCCAGTAAGGACGGGCTGGGCATCGTGGGGTGCGTGGATAGTCTCCATGTAGCGTTTGAGAGTCCTTTGGTAGCAGGCGGTGATCCCGCTTTACTTGCGCATGGCTTCCAACATCACACGGTGACTGATGATATCAGCTGCACATCCTCCACCAGAATACTATCGCCGAACAACTGAATCATCCGAGTGATTTCACCCAGCACAGTCGCGATTTACTCCGGCTTCACGGACCGGGGAACACAGAAATAAACATTGCTATCTCGGCATTAATGACTTGCTTTAATATAACTCATTGCCACATCTTTTAAATATGAATGAATAAGAGGTTATTTTGAGATGCAATGACTGATATGTGCACAGCAGCCATTTTCACTTAGCAACGTTCGGCAGTGCAAATAGTCGCGATGTAAATGGCCACTGAATTATGGGAATGGCTACTGTTTGGTGACGTTGATTGAGTACCAAGTGCTATTTATTTTCACACAGATTTTCTGGACACGAGACATGACTGTGGCTAACATACCTTCTTCTCACCAGGGTTTACAAAGGACAGCACTGTTAGCAATGATGTTCTCCCGCAGTGGTGCTGAACATCTGAGTCTAAACGGTGTCAAATCTCTGATGTGGGCTTGCCTCCCAACCTTCCAATCTGCTACAGTCACATCTAAATGGACACAATAGATTTAACATTGAAATCTCATTAGTTTATTGGTACCTGGTTGACTGTACAGGACCCCCCCCCCCCCAATATGATCCTGAAGAATAAGGGTGTATTGTTGTTCATGTTCATCAATGTCGATAACAGTTTAGTTTAATATAGTTGTGTACTGAGGTACAGTGAAAAGCTTTTGTTTGCGTCCTATCCAGTTAAAGAAAAGACGACATATGAATACAATCAAGTGGTCCACAGTGCACAGAAAAAGGTTAAATGTACAACATTTAGTACATTGTAGTCAGATGAAGCCCAATTAAAGATAGCTCGAAGGTCTCCAACGAGGTAGATGGAAGGTCAAGGCCACACCCTAGTTGATGAGAGGACGGTTCAGTTGCCTGAGAGCTGGGATGAAATTGTCCCTGAATCTGGATATATGCGTTTAAACTTTTGTACCTCTTGCCTGATGGGAGAGGGTGATCAGGGTGAGACTGGTCCTTAATTACGCTGGCGGCCTTGCCAAGGCAGCATGAGGTGTAGTCAGTGAAAGCGAGGTTGGTTTGTGCGATGTTCTAGGCTAAGTCCACAACTCTGCAATTTCTGCGGCCTTCAAACTCGATAAAATGTTTTCTATGGTGCATCTGTAGAAGTTTGTGAGGGTTGTTGGGGACATGCTGGACCTCCTCAGCCTTCTGACGAAGTAGATGTGTTGGTGTGCTTTCTTGGCCATAGCTTCGATGTGGCTGGTCCAGGACAAATTGAGGAATAAATATTCTTAGAACTTGAAGCTCAACCACTTTGGCACTGTCATTATATACTGGAGTGTGTTTATTGCTCCACTTCCTGAAATCAATCACAATTTCCTTTGTCTTGCTGATGTTGAGGGACAGATTGTTGTCTTGGCACCAAGTTACAAGCTTCTGAATCTCCATCTCATCATTATTCAATATCCGGCCCTCTATGGTGGTGTCGTCTGTGAACTAGTAGATTGAATTGGATTGTTAATGCACAGTCGTAAGTGTATAAAGAGTATAGAAAGGAGCTAAGAACGTATCCTTGCGGGCACCAGTGTTAAGAAGTTTCGTAGAGGTTGCTTTGTTACTTATCCTCATTGATTGTGGTCTGTTGGTCAGGAAGTCAGTTGCAGAGGGGAGAACTGACTCCAGGTTCCAAGTTCCAGTTGGAGATGAACTTTGTTGGGATAATGGTGCTGAAAACAGAGCTATAATTGATAAATTGGAGTCTGACATAGATGTCTTTCTTATCCAGGTGTTCCAAGGATGAGTGTAGAGCCAGGGAGATGGCAGTAGGAAAACTGAAGTGTATCAAGGTTGCTTAGTAGGGTGGAGTTAATATGTGCCATAACCAGCCTCTCAAAGTACTTCACGATGATGGAAGTCAAGGCCACTGGACAGTAGTCATTAAGGCATGAGATTTTGGTACTGGGATGATAGTGGTCTTCTTGGAACAGGTGGGTATGTCAGAATGGAGTAGGGAGAGGTAAAAGATATCCGTGAACACTCCCACGCATTAGTCCATGCAGTTCCTAATTACTCTGCCAGGGACTCCATCCAGGCCAGTTGCTTTCTATGGGTCACCCTGAGGAAGGCTGCTCTTACCTCTGCCACAGTGACCGTGGGAAGAAGCACACTCTAGTCAGTTGGGATGGATGTCATCGGTTTGTTTGACTCCTGCTCAAAGCAAGCATCGAATTCATTAAATGTCCTGGGTTGAGGCAGGCAGTGAAGAAAGCCAATGGAATGTTGGCCTTCATACCAAGAGGAGTTGAGTATAGGAGCAAAGAGGTCCTTCTGCAGTTGTACAGGGCCCTAGTGAGACCGCTCCTGGAGTACTGTGTGCAGTTTTGGTCTCCAAATTTGAGGAAGGATATTCTTGCTATTGAGGGCGTGCAGCGTAGGTTTACTAGGTTAATTCCCGGAATGGCGGGACTGTCATATGTTGAAAGCCTGGAGCGACTAGACTTGTATACACTGGAATTTAGAAGGATGAGAGGAGATCTTATCGAAACGTATAAGATTATTAAGGGGTTGGACACGTTAGAGGCAGGAAACATGTTCCCAATGTTGGGGGAGTCCAGAACAAGGGGCCACAGTTTAAGAATAAGGGGTAGGCCATTTAGAACTAAGATGAGGAAAAACTTTTTCAGTCAGAGAGTTGTGAATCTGTGGAATTCTCTGCCTCAGAAGGCAGTGGAGGCCAATTCTCTGAATACTTTCAAGAGAGAGCTAGATAGAGCTCTTAAGGATAGCGGAGTCAGGGGGTATGGGCAGAAGGCAGGAACGGGGTACTGATTGAGAATGTTCAGCCATGATCACATTGAATGGCGGTGCTGGCTCGAAGGGCCGAATGGCCTCCTCCTGCACCTATTGTCTATTGTCTATTGAGCGATTGGGTTTCAAGCTTATAACGGAAGATTGGTGCTGCAAGTGACCCCATGCCCAAAAGAGTTTTGTATAGGGTTGTTATTAGGTAGTTGACAAGTTGAGGTCTGGTATTGGTTACAGTGTTTCACTCTTCTGTTCAGGACAGAATGCCCCCGGGCCGGGGAAATGTGTCTTTTAGCTGTGGTGCACCAAGCTGCAAGCTGCAACTCTGAATTAGTGCCGGAGTACCTCCAGGTGATGTGATGATGGTACCATGAAAAGATGTCAGATGGAATAAATGGCTTATTTTACCTCTTTCCACTTCTGTAGTCTGCTGGCTCTTTGAGAAGTTGCTGTGTGTGAGTAGGTGGAGTAATGAGTATGACAGTGATGGGAAAATGGAGGGGAGGTTTTAACAGTTTCCATAGCAAAGCTGGAGCCCAGGCCATCAGCAAGAGATGTGGGAATAGATAGTGAGAACCGAACAGGATCAGCAAAGCTGGGAGACTCATGGTGGATTAAGAAAGGGACAGGGCAAGTCGTTTGGAGCTGGTTTAAAAAGCAAATTGGATATAAATTATATTTTAGTTCTTGTGGGTGCCTTGTGTCTGCATCTGTTGTGGGGAATACAAGGAAGATTTTCTCTTGAAGCTAAATGTTACAATTTTTTTCTGGCAACCATTGACATTTTCATATATGTCAAGTCTTTCTCAATCAATATTGGTTCATGATTATGCTTCAAATACTTGGGTTGTAATCTAAATTGTGCGGCTGTGGTGTTGTTATATCCGCAAAGGATGGAATTGTATGGACTGTAACTGCCATTTGTACTGCAGAATGAGATTGCTGGCTTAAAATTGAATTGACAGGTCTGTTATTTTTATACCTTGTATATTTTGAACATTTTCTCGAGCCATCCTTATGCCAGAAATGGTTGTTAGTTCACAGTTTGTTCCAGTGTGTGACATGCGTCACATGTGTTAAGAAATCACTTGAATTTTTTTCTGGAATTCCACGCATGCTGTAAATACCAAGGTCTTTAATTTATATCCAGAACCTTTAAAGAACAGATATGTAGGCATTTAGCGGATAGATATAATAAAAGTAGCATAATAGTACTGAAGGATTTCAATTTTTAAAATACTAACTGTAATTGCTTTATTGTCAAAATCTCAAAAGTGGGTGGAATTTTTGAGCTGTGTCCAGGAAAGCTTTTTGGTGCAGTATGGCGATGGACCAATGAGGGAAAGAGCAGTACTGGACTTTGTTTATGATTTTATGATACTTTATTGTCACATGTACCTAAGGTACAGTGAAAAGCTTTGTTTTGCATTCAACCTAGGCAGTACACAAGTGTCGCCGCGTGCTGGTGCCGATAAAGTTATAAAAGTGCCAAACAATCGTTTCTACTGCCTGCCGCCACATGTGACAGCCGCCCCCCCCCTTCCCCCTCCACCAGGCCCCCCCATTGTCCTCGGCAGCCCTCCACCAGGCCCCCCCATTGCCCTCGGCAGCCCTCCACCAGGCCCCCCCATTGTCCTCGGCAGCCCTCCGCCAGCCCCCCCCCCCCCCATTGTCCTCGGCAGCCCTCTGCCAGGCCCCCCCATTGTTCTTGCTGGTCCTCCTCGCTCTCGGTAGCACTGTTCCATCGACGCCGGTGCCTTGGACTGATTCGGAGTCCACCGAGGGGTGAGCCCTCCTCCGATGTTGGTCCATGGAGGGTGAGTTTTGGTGTATGTTGCCGGAGGTAGCTGAAGGTGGAGGGAACATCAGGCAGGGAGAACATTTTGTAGATTGTGACAAAAACCACTTTGATATGTGTGGAGTTAAGGAAAAAGATTGTGATGGACCAGCAATAAAAATCTTAAATTGGGGGGAAGCTAATTTCATTAAAATAAGACAGCACCTGGCAAAGGCAGACTGGGAGCATTTACTTTCAGGTAAATTGTTTCTTCTCAGTAGGAAGCATTCAAAGGAGAAATAGTAAGACTACAGAGCCAACATGTTCTTTTCAGAGTAAAGGTCAGGGCTAGCAAATATTGGGATCCTTGGATGATTAGGGATTTTGAAGGTTGGATAAAGAGAAAAAAAGAAGCACATGACAGACCATAAGGAATAGGAGTAGAATTTAGCTATTCGGCTTGTCAAGTCTACTCCGCCATTCAATCATGGCTGCTCTATCTCTCCCTCCTAACTACATTCTCCTGCCTTCTCCCCATAACCTCTAACACCTGTACTAATCAAGGTATAGGGAACAAAAGACAGGTTAGGCTGGTTATGAGTAAAAATTGTCGGGAAGCACTTGAGGAAATTCGGAAGGTAAAGAGGTCATGAAACATCACTGCCATACAGAATTAAAGTAAGTCGCAAAATATTCTATAAATGTGTTATGAGCAAAATAATAACTTGGGAAAGAGTATGGCCCATTGGAGACAACAGGGGCAATCTGCATGTGGATCCAGAAGGTATCGGTGAGGCTCTAAATAAATACTTTTCATCGATATTCATATGGGAAACTGATTTTGTAGTCGGAGAATTCAGTGAAGGGGAAGGTAAAAGTTTCATGCAGTCTCCATAAATAATGAAAAGGTACTCGGTGCCTCAGCAGGCTTACAGGTGGATAAATTCCCAGGACCAGATGGTATTTATCCCAGTCTGCCATGAGAAGCAAGAGAAGAGATTGCTGGCTGAGATTTTGAAATCTTTGCTGGCCATAAATTCAAAGTTATATGACTGGAGGATGGCAAACCTGGCAATTTCAGACCTGTGAGTTTAACACCAGTGGTAGGGATTATTAAAAAATATTCCCAGGGACAGAATTAATGATCATTTGGGTCTCGACCCGAAATATCACCTATTCCTTCTCTCCAGAGATGCTGCCTGAGCCGCTGTTGCTCTAGCATTTTGTGTCTATCATTTGGAAAGGCGGACTAATCTGAGATCGCGAGCATGGCTTTGTCAAAACATCCTGTTTGACCAATCTGACTGACATTTTTAAGGTGGTAACAAAATGTATTTATGTGCGCTGTGCAGTACATGTGGTTTACTTTAGTAAGGATCAGTACAAAGGGTTCGGACCCATAGAATCCATGGCAAGTTTGTAAATTGGATCTGAAATGTTCTTAACAATCGAAGACAGAGGAGATTGTGGAGGGTTGCTTTTGTGATTGGCTGCCTGTGACTGGCAGTTTTCCACAGGGAATGGTGCTGTTTATTGTGGATGTAGGAGGCATGATCAGAAAGTTCACAGATGACATTGTTGACAGTGTGGAGAGTAGCTTTATGCTACAGGGTGACATTGATATGTTGGTGGAATGGGCTGAAATGTCAGATGGAGTTTAATCGATAAATGTGAGTCGGTGCATTTTGGGAGTGCTAATGAGGACAAACACCATGAATGGTAGAATCTGAAGAGCAGGTAGGTTATGCTCCAACTTTACATAGATGGATCCCAGAAGTGGAACTGCTATCATCCATTACAATTGTTCCACTCTTTTAAATCATTATTTTACCTGTACACTGTGGAGTGTATGGTCTTTTGTTTGACTGGATAGCAAACAAACCAAAGCTTTTCACTGTACCACGGAACACGTGACAATAATAAACTGAACTAAGCTAAAGGGTTACAGTTGTACAAGATGTTGATGAGGCCACATTTGGAATATTGTGTTCAATTTTAGTCACCCTGCTATAGAAAGGATGTTGTTAAGCTTGAAAGCGCACAGAGGAGATTTATGAGGATGTTGCCAGGACTTGAGGGCCTGAGCTATAGGGAGAGGTTGGACAGGCTAGGACTTTATTCCTGGAGCACAGAAGGCTGAGGGGTGATCATATAAAGGTGTATAAGATCATTAGGGGACTAGATCAGGTAAATACACACAGTCTTTTACCCAGAGTAGGGGCATCAGAGTAGGGGCACATGGGTTTAAAGGTGAGAGGGAAAGGATTTAATAGGAACCTGAGGGGCAAAATTTTCACACAGAGTTGGTGGGTACATGGCATGAGATGCCAGGAGAGGTAGATGAGACATGTACTGTAACAACATGTAAAAGACAGAAGACAAAGTGCTGGAGTTAGTTTTGTTTAGATGCAGTGCAGAAACAGGCCCTTCGGCCTACCGAGTCCATGCCGACCATTGATCACCCGCACACCAGTTCCATGTGATCCCACTTTTGCGTCCTACACACCAAGGGCAATTTACAGAAGCAAATTAACCCACAAAGCTGCACATCTTTGGAATGTGGGAGGTAATCGGAGCACCCTGAGGAAACCCACGCGGTCTCAGTGACAAGATCATTTAATCCTTTTTGTCTGTGTCAACTCTTGTACAATCCGATTAGTCCTGGCCTTTTCTGTGGTCCAACTTTGATTCACTGGCCTTGTGAACTCTGTGGACAAGTGTTTCCTTTAAATGTTTTGTGGTAACTTTCCTCCACGTCTCATGGGTGTAAGTATCTGACTAATATCAAACATGGCAATAAATTGTACAAATCCAGCGTTGCATTTCACAACTTGTTGTTGTACCAGGCACTCTTTTGTAATCCAGGTGGTATCATCTGGAGAGTATTTTTAAATTCTGTGCAAAGTAATCTTGATGCAATGTCGTTCACAGGAATGTTTTTCTTGTGACCACTAATGACTACTGTTGAGCCATCCACCACGGAGAAATCTCTGGGCTGGGGGTGGGGGAAACTGAGGCGATAGAGCAAAGAGACAGGAGACAAGGGTTTCCATCTCAACCACCAGGACATGACAAGGGAGCACTAGGGTCTAGAAATCTGTCAACACCGAGCAGGCGCTGCCTGACCCAACAACAGCCACACTACGTGTCAGCACCAGCTCACTCCGACCCATCCAGGCAGCCATTCAGTCCTCCACCTGATCCTCTCATTGACACAAGAACGCCCGCGGAGGGTGGCGCCCACCACAAGGCTGGCAATCCAAGTGAATGATGTGAGCCGCCCAAGCGCAATTTGGTGCTGTGGATGTTGGTCTTTCTCAAGAGGACAGAGGTCACTGCAGTGTCGTGGTTCATAAGCTGGGTTTGAATCTGATCTTTCAGCTCAGTCAGCTAGAGGCTGTGTTGATGCACTGGAAGCAGTGGTGTTTGCCTTCGTGGAAATGTGGAAGCAGTCCATGTTTCTGCTTTGTGGAAATTTATTATCCGAGGATTGTGTTGTAGAACAGGACAGGGTGACCGTTACTTTGTAGAGTGCATTTGGTTAATGAGTTGTTGATGACTTGTGGTGAGAAAGGTTGATAACAATAGATGATGCCCTCATTCTTTAGGGACGGGGGTTCCCCCTTTCTATCATGGATGAGGTCCTCACACGTGTCTCCTCCGTAAGCCGCAGTTCTACTCTTGCCTCCCATTCCACCAGTCGTAACAGGGACAGAGTCCTCCTAGTTCTCACCTTTTACCCCATCGACCATCCATACAACACATCATCACCCGACAGGATCCCACCACTAATCACATCTTCCCATCTCCACCCCTTTCTGCTTTCCGCAGAAATCGTTCCCTCCGCAATTCCCTCTCCATATACCTCCTCCCTCAATTCCATCCAGGGTTCCCGAAAGTCCTTTCAGGTGAGGCAGGTTTACTTGCACCTCCTCCAACCTCGTCTACTGCATCTGGTGCTCCCGGTGTGGGCTCCGATATATCGACGAGAACAAGCATAGACTTGATGATTCTTTCGCTGAACACTTGCTTGGCCTACCCGATCTCCCGGTTGTCAAACATTTTAACACCCCTTCCCATACTCACCCTGACCTTTCTTTCTTGGGCCTCTTCCACTGTCAGAGTCTGGCCACATGCAAATTGGACGAACAGCATTTCATATTTTGCTAATTTCAAGTAACTCCTGCTTGCCTTTCCCCCATCTCCACACACCCCCTCTCCCACCCTAGTCCACAATAGTTCCACTGTTGGCATCCTTGTATCCCTGTTGTTAGCACATCTTCCCAGCCAACAATGGGCCATTATGGACTCCACTCTTCCTGAGGTAATCTGTTGCCAGCTCTGTTTTATCTGGCCTTCTCTATCTTTCAGTCTAAAGAAGGCCCCGAGCCGAAACGTCACCTATTCCTTTTCTCCAGAGATGCTGTCTGAACCGCTGAGTTGCTCCAGCATTTTGTGTATATCTTTGTTTATCTGTGATATTCACAACCTGCCTATTCTCCAAGGCAGTATTCACCCATCAAAGTCATGCTTAAGTGCAGCAAGAACATTCACATGCCATTTCGAATGCTTGTCCTCCTCCACTGTTCCAATGCAAGTTTAAGGAGCGGTACCTCATCTTCTGCCAGTAGGCTCATGCCTGCAGGATACAATGTTGAATTGAGCAATTTCAGGTTACTAGCCGTTTTATTTTTTAATTGGATATTTTCATGTCAGTTTGTTGCTTTGTTTCCTTTCCTCTTCTGCCTCTGACTGCTGGCTTTTGCAAATAGTTACCTTAACGATTTTGGTCTCCACCCTGTTACAGATATTATTGACTCTCTACACCCTGCCCCTCAATTCAGTTAATAGCATGGAGATCCAAGGAACTGCAGATGTTGGTTTACAAAAAAGGACAAAGTGCTGGAGTAACTCAATGGGTCAGGCAGCATCTCTGGGCAACATGGATAGGTGAGGTTTTGGATCAGGACTCTTCTTCAGATGAAATGTCACCTATCCATGTTTTTCAGAGATGCTGCCCGGCCTTCTGTGTTACTCTAGCACTTTGTACCTTTTATCAGTTAACAGCATGCCTGTTTTCTCTCTTTTCCAGTACTGACAAAAGTATCCTTGGTCAGAAATGTTTGCCCTGTCTCTTTCCCCACGGAGGTTGCTAGTGATTTTATTGGGGTTTTTTCCTTCGTTTTGAATTGCTTTTGGTCACTGTTGCAATGGGTCATCATAAAACCTGTATTATCTTGCACAAATATATCAGCAACTATCACAATTGAATGACAGTATTATGGCACTTAATAAATGAGAACATCTGAAAGGAAAACACTTTGCTGTGCAGAGAGCTGGGTACAATGCAGTGAAATGAAGATCCCATTGGTGAACTGGTCGGCCAGCTGAATGTAATGCCCGGTCCACAGAGTTGTATGTGGTGCCTTGTAGAAACACTGCTCTGGTTCCTGTATATATTCACCATGGTCTTTGCTTTCTTAAAGCTTGTCTTTTCCAGCACTGTTGCTATGAACTAGTCAATGGGTTTTGGATATAAAGTCCTGATGGGACACAGAGAAAAACCCAAAATATGTACCAGCTCTCCAACTGGTAGAGCTTGCAATGTAACTGGAAGTGAAGTGCCACGTAATCCGTGCTGTTCAAATAGAACCACGGCTTGTGGCCTAATGGAGAATGACTCCCGAGTGAGAGAACTTCTGCAATTTCTGTTAGCTGCAGGTTCTACATGAGTAGTAATTACTGAGCTGTGACGGTAGTCAGAGTAACTACAGATGTGGCATGTTCCACTTTAGTTCGTTGAAGGAAAAAACAGTCGGTGAGTCAATTTTTAGTTCATTGCTGATCAGATGAATATTTTTTGTTGATCTGATGAATTTTGAAATCATATTGAAATTGTGATTCATCTCCCACTCTTTCTTTACAGTGGAGCGAGACAAATGCCTTGTGCTCATGATGCCACTGACACCTTTCTCTCTTTGAGCCATCAAGAATTAAAGTTGTTATTGGGTTCCTTTACTGTATTGTGGAGTATTATGGCAGCTGGCTCTCTTCTTGAAGTAATGCATGGTGTGTACAAGGTGGCAATATTTAACCCGGTGACAAAGTACTTTGTGATTCTAACAGCCTTGACAATATGAAGGAATCTTGATTTCCTATCTCGCCCCATTTCAGTTACAGTAGGGTAAGATGACCTGAGCCTTTACTAATTTGTTAGTTGTTGCATGCAGTCATTACTTTACAGATGTAAGGGTTACCACTACGTTAAGGTGCCGGATCACATGGTTAACTATGGCGGGATTGTATGCACCATCTTCCTTTCCAAGGATAGTCAGCTGACACAATAACAAAGTCCCAATGAGCCCCTGGAGCTGTCTGATAATCATCCTGTTGGTGCAGGTGGAGAGGTAACTGGCCTTGGTATGGCCTGATGATGTCAGCAGTATAACCACATGCCACATTTTGTCCATTGACATCTCATCAGGTGTCTGATTCTATAAATATCACAAATGGGAGTGGGGCCATTGTCCACAGTACCCTGTGGCACTCCACTGGGAGTGAGGTCATTGTCCACAGTACCCTGTGGTACTCCACTGGGAGTGAGGTCATTGTCCACAGTACCCTGTGGTACTCCACTGGGAGTGGGGTCATTGTCCACAGTACCCTGTGGTACTCCACTGGGAGTGAGGTCATTGTCCACTGTACCCTCTGGTACTCCACTGGGAGTGGGGCTGCTGTCCACAGTACCCTGTGGTACTCCACTGGGAGTGAGGTCATTGTCCACAGTACCCTGTGGTACTCCAACTGGGAGTGGGGCCATTGGGACCAGAGTAAGGGAATGGATAGAGGTTTAAGGTGAGGTGGGGAAAGATTTAATAGGAATCTGAAGGGTAACCTTTTCACACAAAGGGTGGTCGGTGTATGGAACGAGCTGCCGATGGAGGTAGTTGAGGCAGGTACTATCGCAACATTTAAGAAACATGTAGACAGTACATGGATCGGACAGATTTAGAGTGATATGGGCCCAATGCAGGCAGGTGGGACTAGTGTAGATGGAACATGTGTGGGCACGTTGGGCCTAAGGGCCAGTTTCCATGCTGTAAGACTCCATGACTATAACTCTTGAAGGCATAGCTTTCAGAAGAGAGAGGCAAAGTTTATAGAAGATGTGGAAGGCAAGTTTTTACATAGAGATTGGTAGGTGTATGGAATGCTCTGCTGGGGAAGTGAAGGAAATAGATACAATACCTTTGTTTGAGGCTTTTGGACATAAATATGAACAGGCAGGGAATGAAAGGATATAGACCTTATACAGGCAAATGCAAACTACTCCACAGCTGTGGGCAGCACCAAGATTGTGGAGCTATGCCTACCAGAACTTGACATGGACTTAACCTAAAATCGAGCATCCTGCTGATGCTAGAAGCCGAGGGCAAGAGCAGGGAATGCTGAAAACACTGCGGGCCAGACAGCATCTGTGGAGGGAAGCTGTGTCCAGGGGGTTAATCACCCTGAAGTGTTGACTCTGACTGTCTCTTCAGGACAGCCTCATCTGCTCGTTGTGTCCAGAATCTCCTATCCTCCCTTCAAACTTGCAAGTAGTCGATCCCCCCTAAATCAGGCTGGGAGTGGGGGTGAGAGCAGGGGTGAGCTTTCTACCTCTGAACACAGAATCGTGATGGTCTTGTCATAGTTCAAATAGGGGGATGGGGGCCTGAATAGTCCTTCCTGGTGGTGGTTTGGGAGTCCCAGTGATGATGCCAGTGGAGGTGGGGGTGTGTTCAATATCTATAAACTGGGTGCTCTTGTAGTCTGCTGATACTAGTATTTATTTGGCTGTAGATCATGCTGATTGCTGGTGATGTGGAAACGGTGGGGCTTTGTGCAGTTAATGGGGGTTCAATACAGCTGGGACTTTAGCAACTGCAGATACTGGGGGCACTTGGACAGTGTTTGTTTCTTTGAGTAGCTGATATGCTGTGTGGTTGAAAGCTTGCTGTAGTCATTTCCTGTCATGTGATGAACTTGTGAGTGCAGTTCGGATAAAATACTAGCAGTCTGTTACACCAGTTGAATTCCCATTTTTAATTCAGAAAACCCTGTGGCTTTGTTTGATGGGCCACATGATTTGTTTTAGTGCAGCATTTGATCACTTTTACCAGAAACTCCAAAGAGGAACTGCCATTAGCTTAACAATGCTTTTGTGGTCATTTTTCCCCTGGGCGCTGTGGGGTAAATCCAAGTGAAAGCAAACAACTCTTGGATGTATGTCACTGTATTAAAACAGTCCATCGCTGTCACTTCTAAACTCTCTCATTTGTTGCTCATGGGTTTGTGGCTACTCACCCTGACCTTTCTTTCCTGGGCCTCTTCCACTGTCAGAGTCTGGCCACATGCAAATTGGACGAACAGCATTTTATATTTTGTTTGGGCAGCTTACGATGCAGTGATATGAATGTTGATTTTGCTAATTTCAAGTAACTCCTGCTTGCCTTTCCCCCATCTCCACACACCCCCTCTCCCACCCTAGTCCACAATAGTTCCACTGTTGGCATCCTTGTATCCCTGTTGTTAGCACATCTTCCCAGCCAACAATGGGCCATTATGGACTCCACTCTTCCTGAGGTAATCTGTTGCCAGCTCTGTTTTATCTGGCCTTCTCTATCTTTCAGTCTAAAGAAGGGCCCCGAGCCGAAACGTCACCTATTCCTTTTCTCCAGAGATGCTGTCTGAACCGCTGAGTTGCTCCAGCATTTTGTGTATATCTTTGTTTATCTGTGACATTCACAACCTGCCTATTCTCCAAGGCAGTATTCACCCATCAAAGTCATGCTTAAGTGCAGCAAGAGATGTTTTCAGTTAATTTATGTTGCACCCACTGTATAGAGCCCCATGCTCCCTTATCCAATCTTTGGGACTATGTCGACCAGACTGTAAGACCACCTTGTTTACCAAACTCACTCCACCGCAGTCGCCATCACTGGGCACTGCCTACACCCCTGCCCTCTGCCTGACAATATGTCGGCAACACTCAGCAGATCAGAAAGAAACCTACAAAATGAAACAGGTAACAACTGGATACCAGGCAAAAACATAAATTTTGACTGTACCTCTGGAAACGTGACAATAACAAAGCAATAGCAATACCATTTTCAGGTCGGAAACTTCAATCGGAACTGGAAAATAGTGCATATGCAAGACTGGGAAGTTAGTGTTGGGGATGTTCAGAAAGCTTGGTGGAAGTCAGGGATAGACAGTACAAAACAAAGGTCTGGTAATGGGACAATTCATTGAACAACGGTTGTGGAGGAGCCGTTTAAGGTGTCAGGGGTAGTGGTTTATGATCAGAAGTTGTTGAACTTGTGGTTGGCTCCTGGTAGTTTGTAAATCATCAGAAAAGTGGTAGATTGTAAATCATCAAAAAAGCGTCTTGTAGCTTCTTCTTGTTACTTGAGGAGGCAGAGCTCACAATGAACCTTGACCACAGATGCACAATGGCAAACCTCTGGAAGTTCAGGATTGTTCCTCTTGTGAAATGTTGATTTTTTTGCATTTACAATTTATTCCACTATTTTCACCCAGTTTTCTTCACACACATATTTTAAAGCTGGATGGACACTTTACAACCATGTCCTGACTTCCTGGCCATGTCCTTGCACATTTTCTGTTTGTATTTCACTGCGGACTTTGCTTTTGAAGAAACCCATTTATTGAGCCGTTCATTTCTGAGCATTCTCACTGTGGACTTAACGTTGCAGAGACATTCAGCACAGAAACAAGCCCTTCAACTATCAAGCACCTGTTGTGCTAATTCCGTTTGCCAACCTTGTACACCTTGATGGTCCAAGTGCTCTTCTAGATATTGCAGTGTTGTGACACTCACTGCCTCCACCACCTGCAGTGCAGTGCGTTCCAGATCAAACCACCCTCTGGGGGAAAGAATTCTTCCTGATAATGTCAAAGAGTAATACCGCACAGAAACACGGCTTTCGGCACAATTCGTCCATGCCAACCAAGTTGCTCGTCTGAGCTAGCCCCGACTGCCAGGGTTAAACCCTTATTCCCCGAAACTTTTCCTACCCATGTGCCAGTCCAAGTGACTTTTTAAAGTTTGTTATTGTACTTGCCTCAACCACTTCCTCTGGCAGTTCATACTGTAGACAAACCACCATCAGTGTGAACAAGTTGCTCCTCGCGTCTCTTTTAAATCTCCTCCTTCATTTTAAATCTATGTCCCTTTTAAACGTGATTCCCCAAATTCTGTTAGCTGTAGAAAGGAATATGCAGATGCTGGTTTAAACTGAAGATAGACACAAACAGCTGGCGTAACTCAGCGGGACAGGCAGCATCTCTGGAGAGAAGGAATGGGTGACATTTTGGGTAGAGACCCTTCTGTCAGAAGAATTGATGCTGCCCGTCCCACTGAGTTACTCCAGCTTGTTGTGTCTCTCTCCTGTTAGCTGTAAGTCTAAAGAAGGAGTCTCCCCTTCTTTCCTTCAAGGTTTTCTGTATTCGGAGTGGTCCCCCGGTCAAGTCTCCTGCTCCCAATTCAATCTCGGTGTCATCAGGAAGCTCATGGATTAGTTGCCTGATGTGTGCATGTTTGTGCACATGCAGAGACTGTATGCACACAGGCCTTCATAGGCTGTGTGCATGTGTTTGCACCACATGTGGGTGGGATCCCTGTGTGTGCCTGTGTGTGGGATGAGGTTGTTTGAATATACTTGGGTGTGGTGGGCATAAGGTCATAAATGGTAGGAGCAGAATTAGGCCATTCGACCCATCAGGTCTGCTCTGCCATTCACTCATGGCTGATCTATCTCTCCCTCCTAACCCCATTCTCCTGCCTTCTCCCCATAACCTCTGACACCAGTGCTAATCAAGAATCTATCCATCTCTGCCTTAAAAATATCCATTGAGTTGACCTCCACAGTCTTCTGTGTGGTCAGTGAGTATGTGCATGTATGCTTGTGAATGAATGAATGAATGAATGAATGAATGAATAAGTTTATTGGGCAAGTATGCAGTTTCACTATTGGGCAAGTCTCACAAATGACAACACAAACATACAGTTAACAATTAAGAATAAAGCATAAACACATCAAAACAATAAGGATACACCATTACGGTCTAAACATGTGGGTGAAAATAAACCAGAGCAAAAAAGAGACTACAGACTTTGGTTATTGAGTAGAATTATCACTGGTGGAAAAAAGCTGTTTTTATATCTGGCTGTGGCTGCTTTGACAGTCCGGAGTCGCCTTCCAGAGGGAAGTGCTTCAAAGAGTTTGTGGCCAGGGTGAGAGGGGTCAGAGATGATCTTGCCCGCTCACTTCCTGGCCCTTGCAATATACAGTTCGTCAATGGGGGGAAGGTTGCAGCCAACAACCTTCTCAGTTGTGCGAACGATGCATTGCAGCTTGGTGTGAGATGTCGTGCTTGGTGGCTGAGCCAAACCAGACCATGATGGGTTGTGTATGGAGACTGTGTGTGTACAAGAATGCTTGGGCAGGCAGGAGCTCTGTGTGCGGAGGTAAGGGCTATGAGTGTGTGTTTGTGAGTGTGCCTGTCTGTGGGTGTGCTCGTGGGAAGGCAGAGGCTTGTGAATGTGCATGTATGTGTGCGGGAGTGGGGTGACTGTGTGTACATGGTGGGAGCAGGTACTATGTGCGCATGTGTGGGCAGGACCTGTGTGTGTATGTGTGGGACAGTGGTGTGGATAGGCAGAGTGTGTGTGCGGACGTTTCTTGTTATTTTTCTAATAAATATACCCCAAAAGATTCATTGCTTACAAAGAGGGAGACGAGTTGGCAGCAGGCTCCCATTGGGAAGATACATTGGGCTACTTGACAAACTGCAGGCTGGACCAGCTGGAAGCAAACTCCAGATAGTTCCATCAGTCTTGGTTGAGCACAGAGAGAGGGCGGTGTGTGCTCTGTGTGTCCTGTGTGGGCTGTCCCATCTCAGAAGAGCAGAGAATGTGTAAGTGTGGGGACATGGCGGGTGGAGAGGCTGAAAGTCATTGAGCGACCAAGCTTCACTTTGATTCGGGGGCCTAGAATTCTGCACGCGTCCCACTAATTTAATCTGGTGACAAGTGAAGAGACCAACACACGAGGCAGTGTGGACGGGGAGCTAACCCTCTGGAATGTTCATTGGTTGATTTCTGTCACTTTGTAAAGAATCAGATGGATGAGTTACATAACGACAAATATTGCAGTATTTCACTTCACATAGCCACCTGTTAACTCAACTACTCTTGTGAGTAATTAGCATTATTTAACAGGCAGTGCTTTCAGTGAGAAAGCATGGAGTTCAGCTCAATTAATAACACCTGCCCTCTGCCCGCACTGAGGTGCGCTGCAGTTGCTGGGACCACAGACTACAGTGGAGGAAGGGGCGTGGGGGGACGGACTTGTAGGAGCTGATCTCTGTGGCGATTCTGTCAGCAAGGCTCTGAGAGGATGGTGTTACCTTCTCTGCTGTCTTCCACTGATGCAGCAAAGATCACCAGCTGAAGACTGTACCGCAGGTCGGGCAGCATCTGTGGAGGAGGAAATGGAGGCAGAACTGGGAAAGAGGGAATCCAGGTTAGTAGCAAGCTGCTGAGAGAGTGGGGAGAGATAAATAGGGAGAAGGGAATATCTTTGATAGGGCGAGGTCCGATTGCCATGGTGACAAGCTATTGATGAAGACATCTGAGGAGAGAGAACGAGAGACAGGACACAAAATGCAGCAGGGAGATTAGGCCGTGTTTGTGGAGAGCGGAATTGTGAGAGAGTATTATGGATGGTGATCTACAGCAGAATTGGCCACTCCCGATACAGACAGAAAACATGAGTTACCTGAAGCTGACAAAGAACACAGCTCCCTGAAGCAACATGCTCAGACATGCTCAGAACATGCTGTTCCCCCAGCTTGCCCTGAAGTTCATTACAGTGTGCAGATGGCCCAGATAGAAAGGTCCATGTACGAGTGGAGTGGGCACTTAGTGGCTCAATTTCTGATGGCCTCTCCAATTCTCACCTCTTGTTCATCCTTAAATTTAATGATTTCACCATTTGAGGAATGGCTTCATCTGCCCAAGAACAAAATGCTGGAATTACCTACCTGAACCTGCTTACAAACTTACAGCAGGGTCTTCATCAGCTGGGCACGTTGGCTGAGCAGCGGTTCATGGAGTTTAATGCAGATAGGTACGAGGTGTCGCATTTTGGGAAGTCAAACCATGGCAGGACCTTTATATTGAATGGTAGGGTTCTAGAAAGTGTTGTGGAGCAGAGGAATCTAGGAGTGCAAGGACACAATTCTTGAAAGTAGCGTCACAGGGTGGTCAAGAAGGTTTTGGGCACATTGGGATTCATCAATCAAGGTATTGAGTATAGAAGTTGGGATCTTACAGTTGTACAAGAAGTTGGTGAGGTCATATTTGGAGTATTGTGTTCAGTTTACATCATTCTGCTATAGGAAAGATTTTGTTAAACTAGAAAGAGTGCAGAGAAGATTCATGAGAATGTTGCCAGGACTTGAGGGATGAACTATAGGGAGTGGTTGGGCCAGTCTAAGAATTTATTCTTTAGAGTGCAGGAGGATGATAATCTCCTCATCGAGGTGTATAAGATCATGAGGGGGATAGATTGGGTGCATGCACAGTCTTTTACCCAGAGTCTGGAAATCAAGAACCTGAGGACATGGATTTAAGGTGAGAGGGGAAAAATTTAATAGGAACCTGAAGGACAATTTTTTTTACACAAGGTGCTGGCTGTATGGAATGTGCTGCCAGAAGAGGTATTTAAGGCAGATACTGTAATAACATTTAAAAGACATTTGGACAGGTACATGGATAGGAAAGCTTTAAGAGGGGGTTATGGGCGAAATGCAGGCAGATGGGACCAGTGCAGATGGGGTATCTTGGCATGGACAAATTGGAGTGAAGGGCCTGTTTCCATGTTGTATGACTATATCTCTATGACCTTTCGGCTCTTTAAGATGTGAAGATGTGGCTTAATTCAGCTCCCTCCATCAAACTTTCTTTCATGTGTCCAGTTTCACCACCCGACTTAAAATCCAGTTTTGTTTGATAATGTTCCTGCAAAGTGCTTTGGGGTTTGGCAATATCGAGGCATCATTTCCCCCACGATGTATAAATCTACACTATGCACAGCGATGTTGCAGTCGTGTAATATCCCAGAAATAGTCTGTTTCCTACCTGGTACAGCTGGTGTTTTTTGGGAGCATTTTTTTCCTTTGTGTTCTTTAATGCCTCTGAGTAGGTGGACCACTCATGTAACTCCATTAGCTGAAGAGAGGACAGGGCAGTGCATTTCTCCCACCTGATGTCTCTCATGCCACACAACTTGCTGACAGAGGCTTCTCTCTTTTCTTTCCCCAACCCCCCCCCCCCCCCCCCCCCCTCCTCGTAGCTCACTGTCCATCATCAGTGAACAACAAGGGGAATGTATGGTATTGCCTTTTCTTGGCCATCAGTCTTAGATTTTGTTCCTGCTTGATATTCCCCCCTTTGGTGTTTGTGATCAGCTGTAAGATAGGCAATGCCACAAGAGGGAGAAAATATCTGCAACACATAATGTGATATTTATTCTGTAAGACCAGGTGGGATATCATAGTCATACAGAACAGAAATTTGGACCTTCAGCCCACTGATCATTTTGGCCACCTACACCACTTATTTGTCCGCATTAGGACTGCATCCTTCTATACCATACCCACTTAAGTATCTGTCTAAACACCTCAAAAATGGTTATTGTGTCTAATTCCACCATCTCTTCTGGCAGCATGTTCCCAGATACCAACCCGTCTCTGTTAGAATAAAACTTCTTCCTCTGATCACAGACGCGGTGATTTCGGATTCTGGAATCTAAAACTTGCTATAAGAAATCAGCAGATCGTGCTGACTCTGCTCGACTCACTTACCTCTCAGATGCCTTTTGATACTCCTTCCTCCCACCTTTAACCCATGCTCTCTAGGAGCACAGAAAAGTATAGTAATATGAATAGGCTCATATGCACCTGCCTATCTAAAAGCTTCTTAAATTTCACTATCATCTCTGCTTCCACCACCTCCCCTGTTTAGTTTACCTTGAGATAAAGATTGTGATTTATGTCCCTTTTAATCTTATGTACCTCTAACTGGTCACACCTCAGCCTCCTTTGCTCCAGGTAAAACATGCCAACCTATCTAAACTCTCCCCAAAGATTTAGATTTAGATTTAGAGATACAGCAGGCCCTTCGGCCCACCGAGTCTGCGCCGCCCAGCGATCCCCGCACATTAACACTATGCTACACACACTAGGGACAATTTTTTACATTTACCCAGTCAATTAACCTACATACCTGTACATCTTTGGAGTGTGGGAGGAAACCGAAGATCTCGGAGAAAACCCACGCAGGTCACGGGGAGAACGTACAAACTCCGTACAGACGGCGCCCGTAGTCAGGCTCGAACCTGAGTCTCCAGCGCTGCATTCGCTGTAAGGCAGCAACTCTACCGCTGTGCCACCGTGCAGAGCTAACATCCTGGTTTATCTCGTCAGTGCTCTCTCCATCACAGTCTTTCCCTTCCCACAGTGTGGTGACCAGAACTGCACTCAATACTCCAAGTGCGGTATAACCAGTGTTTTGTAAATCTGCAACATAATATTGCAGCTTTTATACTCTGTGCCCTGACCTATGAAGGCAAGCATGCCTTCATCCTTCCTAACTTGGGAAGAGAGGCAAGCAGGCTCCAGCTTGGTATGCAGCTTAAGGTTGTACACCAGAAATAAGTTCATGAATGGTTTCATAAACCTAGATGGAACACCTGAAGTTGCTAAATCCTTGCATTGGCATTGTCTTCTCAACATCCATCAGATTGAGAGGAACAGGGTCAGTAATGCACCAGAGCTACTTCAAATTGTGCAGGTCTTGCACCCTGCATAATCCAAATGTGCAAGGGGGGGGGGGGGGGGAGTAATTGCTTGGAAACGTTGTCACCTCTAAGTGTAATAAACCACCTTGCCTTAACCAGGTCTAGTTCACTGATCCTTCAGGCAGCTGCATTGTAGACAAAACCTAAAGTCCAAAGTTGCTAGGCTTCTGTTCACCCCCTTATTAAACAATACTTTCTCCTCAAGAATAAGAAATGTCACCGTTGGCAGGAACACCTGTAATCTGGAGATTTAAATTGATGTTAATGCAGCCCAGGTGAGTATTCAATATCCGGAGTGCACATCTCTGGGAAATCCCTGGGTCATTACTGGGGCTGCTTCACGTGGCTGCCATTGATGTGTCATGTATTGCTGCTTCTAACACAGCTACTCCCATGTACCCAACCATTCTAAATATGTTTGATGTTTTAAGTAATCAGACCTTAATAAAGATACACAGACGAAATTTTAAATAGCCTTTTACTTGTGCTCAAAATTGAAGTTGGCTTTTGCAAATCAGTCGGGAGTTATGATTCAATTTGCGCTTCAATGCTGCCTTTTCTCTTGCCTTGAAGCAAAAGTTTGCAGCTGCCCGACCACATTATGCTTTTAAGTTCCTGCTTAACTTTTGCTGCCTCTCGGTGTATATTTTCAACCTTTTTGTAAGCACAGGTACCCAACATGTTCTTTTGAAACTATGAACTGAAAGTTAGTCACTGGTTTTCAAATCCTCTTCCATGGTTTCAACTGCTTAGTCATGTGATGCCAGTCTTCAATGTGTGTCTGCTGTCCTTATGTTTCTATATTTAGTACATTATTTTTGACACATTACGTTAGCTATCAGCAACAGTCATTTTTAATCCTTGTGTTTGATCTTTTTTGCTGCAAGAGTTGAGAGATTCATTGTAGAAGACATTGTGTGTGTGCGCGTGCGCATGCACTGTGATTTTGGTTTATCAGCCATGCACACCATTCCAAATGGACCTGAGCCATCACTGCCTGTGATGGCACAGACGTGATAGACACCCATTGATCACTTGCACATGGCAGTAGCAGTCGTGAAAACAGAGAGAGAGAGAGAATAAATTGGAGCATGTTGGAAGACACCAACAACATAAAAGGCTTATGTTGATAATTAACTTTCTCCCTTCACCTTAAACCTATGTCTTCTGGTTCTCCATTCCCCTACTCTGGACAAAAGACTGCGCATTTACCTGATCTATTCCTCTCACAATTTAGCACACCTCTATAAGATCACCCCTCATCCTCCTGCACTCCAAGGAATTAGGGAATGGTTACAACGCAGAAGGAGGCCATTTGGTCCATCATGACTGTGCCTGGCTCTCTCCCCAAGCAATTCTCTGGTTTCACTTTCCTTCCACATACTGGTTTTATTCAGCTCCTCCTTCACTCCTGATCTGTCGGCTCCACCATTTTTGGATGCCTTTTATTCCTTCCATGAAGCTAGACATACACTTAATTTTTCTGTGTTTGATTATTACCTAATTTCGCCACTCTGTTTTGCTGATTTTTTATTTCATTTATTTAGATAGAGGGTTTTATGGGCATTACTCTCTCATTGAAATCACTCCATAATTTTTTAACCCTCCACTTAATCCTGTAACTTTCCCTATTACTGACTGGGTGGCCACCTGACAATCTAACTGTCCATTTGGTCCTGTTCTTTTTAATTCTGATGCTACCTTGTTTCATCAACCTGGGATCTTTCATCAGGGGATCATTTTAAAACAAGAAAAAGACAGCACAGTGGCACATCTTATACAGATGCTGCCTCAAGGTGTCAGTGACACGGGTTCGATACTAATCTTGGGTGCTGTCTGTGTGGAGTTTGCACATTCTCTCTGTGACCACGTGGGCTTCATGGAAACATAGAAAACATTAAAAAAGGTGCAAGAGTAGGCCATTCAGCCCTTTGAGCTAGCACCTCCATTCAATATGACCATGGCTGATCATCTAATATCAGTACCCCATTCCTGCTTTTTCCCCATATCCCTTAATCCCTTTAACCCGAAGAGCTAAATCTAACGCTCTCTTGAAAACGTCCAGTGAATTGGCCTCCACTGCCTTCTGTGGCAGAGAATTCCACAGATTCACAACTCTCTAGATACTCTGGATCCAGAGTCTGGATACTCTGGTTTCCTCCTACATCCCAAAGACGTGCAGGTGTGTAGGTTAATTGGCCTCTGCAATTGGCCTCCAGTGTATACGGAGTGGATGCAAAAGTGGGATAACAGAGGTTGTGTGAACAATTGATCGATGGCCTGTGTGGACTCGATGGGCAAAGGGTCTGTTTCCATGCTGTAATTTTAAACTAAACAAAACTACATATAATTAAGCAAAAGGATAAACTTAACAGTGAATATAACAATCACCTTAAAGTCTTGATGAGAATCTGGATAATTTACATAAATAAAAATCAAAAACACCGCAGGTGCTGGAAATCTGAAATAAGACTCCAAAGACGTACAGGTATGTAGGTTAATTAATTGGGTAAATGTAAAAATTGTCCCTGGTGTGTGTAGGATAGTGTTAGTGTGCGGGGATCACTGGGCGGTGCGGACTTGGTGGGCCGAAAAGGCCTGTTTCTGAAATCATAAGAACAGAAAACATTATAAATATTCACCAGGTTGGGCAACATCTGTGGAAAACGAAACAAAGTTAATATTACAGGTTAAAGACCCTTCATCAGAGCAGATTCTGACAAAGGGTCTTTGACCTGAAACATTAACTCAGTTTCCACAAGTAAATTATAAATGTTAAAGGAACTGAAGGTTTCATTTTGATGCAACATCAAATTTAATATGCGTCATTGTGGCATCATATGTTCTCCAGCAGGTATCACGATCCACATTGCTCAACTCTTGACCCGAGACCTTTTCTTCTCGAGTGTCAGGCAAGTAGTGTAAACCCACAAGTAGCTGCCAGTGAAGTCACTCACCACCTGGGTAACATGGCCTTTCCAGACGTGGATTTAAAAATAACCCACTGTTGGTGTGCCGATGTGGGACTGGGATACAGTGTAGCAGTTGTGAAGACAGACACATTACATCTGTTCTAAGGGAGAGGTTCTCGGTTTGTCATGAAGCTGTTTAAATGACCGTGGTACATAGATCTGAGACGCATGAACCAAACACAGCCTACACCAGCAGCAGGGGACTTCCAGAATTCTGTCTGGAAATCCTGATCCCAATAGGGATACAGGTAGTGCAGGTCATGGTATATTTGTACACAGTAATGTGCACAAACTATCCTCTGCCTCCCTGTAGAAGCTGTTCTCCAAGTGATATATATTGAACGGATCACAAGAGTGTGGCTTGCAATTTGTATTGCTAACGATCTGTTCCTGGTGTGAAATTGTGTGTATTTAGTTTTATTGTTGAAAGCTTGTGATTTTTTTACGTGGCGTTGCTTGAGACTAATTTTAGCAGTAGCTCCGTCCTCACCTCAAATCCTGAAGGTATCTCACTCCAGCGATGTGAGTATAAAGCCTTGGCCACCATGTTGCTGAGCTTTGGTCTGGTGTCTTCCAATGAGAATTAAATGCCAGTGGTTACTTCTGTTTGGGCTTAATATAGAAGATCAACTAAGTTCTCCAAGTCTCCTTATCCATATTGATTCCTCAACCAAAGATCATCTTATCAGTGTCAAGTAAGAATCTGTGGAATATTTCTGGTCATAGAATAAGGGCAAGAACTTTTGCACTGGTTTTGAAGTACTTGGCATATTGCTTTATTACTGTAAACTCCGTAATCTTTATGTATACATGGCACATCGTGCATCATTTGTATTTGGTGTGTAACGGAGCTTCATTTGATGCATTACTCTCAAGAGTCTGTTTCTGTACTGTACATCTCCAGAACTCAGACCATTATCAGATTAATGGGATATAAAGGTTTGAAAGATTCTGTCGTCCTGGATCAGAGATTATGTGGGATTTAGGAACCCGGCCAATGTAACTTGGCATTCTCTGAGGCAGAACTTTGGAACAGATGCAGAGGGGTGAAGCACTGGGGCTCCCAAACGCCCAGCAGGAAACAATGGCCAGCGGTGGCCAGCAGCAAGACGCAAATGTGAGGAGAGGGACAAGATGTGGGGTAGAGAGGGAGAGTACAGAGAAGTATTAAAGAGGGATGCTTTCCAGGGATGCCTTGCTCGTGAGAAAGAGCAACACTACAAGGGTGTCAAAGGTTACAGGGATAAGGCAGGACAATGGGGTTGAGTGGGAAAAAATGATCAGCCATGATTGAGTGGCAGAGTAGACTAGATGGGCTGAATGGCCTAATTCTGCTCCTATGTCTTATGGTCATAGGACAAAACAATCATGTCTACAAACAGCAGCCGGTGAAAGGGACAGTGAAAGTCCGAGGGGTGGTTGAGATGAGCCTGACATTGGCAGAGACATCAGATTCAGAGCACCAGATAAACTCAACCTGGCCAGTGCTGTGGAGGAAGGCACGCTAGTAGTATATGCTCTGTGGCGATGGTGCAGGAACGGGTGACATCTCAACCTGACTCAGGAGCAATGTGTAATGCAACTCCTCCCTAGAGTAGCCTGCCATATAGGCGGCACGGTAGCGCAGCGGTAGAGTTGCTGCTTTACAGCGAATGCAGCGCCGGAGACTCAGGTTCGATCCTGACTACGGGTGCTGCACTGTAAGGAGTTTGTACGTTCTCCCCGTGACCTGCGTGGGTTTTCTCCGAGATCTTCGGTTTCCTCCCACACTCCAAAGACGTACAGGTATGTAGGTTAATTGACTGGGTAAATGTAAAAATTGTCCCTAGTGGGTGTAGGATAGTGTTAGTGTGCGGGGATCACTGGGCGGTGCGGACTTGGTGGGCCGAAAAGGCCTGTTTCCGCGCTGTATCTGAAGTATGAAAAATAATAAATAAATAATATGCCATGTGCTGGCAATGGACAATGAGAGCTTACCAAACTTGCTGGGAGATCTCCCTGAAGGTGATGAACCCAAAAAATTAAAACAAGGTGGACCTCAGTGTTGGAGATGGGGTAGATGCCACTCACCGTGCTCAGGCCAACACATCGCACTGGTAATGTTCACCATTAATGTTCATGAATATTTGCGATCAGTTTAGCAGGAAAACTGTGAATGTGCAGATAGTTTCAGGAAATGAAAGCAGTAGAAAACTGGTTTCGGGAGATGCCTAGTGGCAGCTAAAGAGAGGTGGGTATGCTTCCCAGCAGACCTCCCCGTGGTGAGCCCTGTCAACTGACCTCAGTCAGGCAAACGACAACAAACAGAGACAGCAGAAGCAGAAGCAGCTTCATAACTTCTGCTGCCTCAAACGCAAGAAGAAGAAGAGAGACCCAAAGAGGAACATCCCTCATGGTTAGAGACATGGTAAAGATGAAGGCCATGTCAGGCCAACATTAGATGTTCAGAAGGTACAGTGACACCACCCCATGAATGTGTTGTGGCTGAGGCAGACGTCGTAACTCAGGGTGCAGGACTGCCACCCCAATCTGAGTCCTGAAGTCCCTGGAAATTTGTGACCAGTTTCTGTGCTTGATCAGTATTTTAAAATTTGCATTACAAGGTATGATGTATATTATTGCATGGGACCACTTCAAGAATTGCACTAAGGGACCAATCGCAGTGTCATATGTAGACAGTTAGAGCAACTGTCCAACTTCCAGAGATGTTCCAGAGATGTTCCAGAGGGGCAAATGTCAATTAGTGGAATTAATTTGTGAATGAAAGTAAATGGTGGTTTCACCACCAAGTGAGCTGTAGATTTGAACAGTTGTGGACTACGGTTGATGACAGCAAGATGTACTTGGTTACTATGTGTTCCCACCTCCACATCATTCCTGCTGGGTTACAGCTTTGTTGGCAGGTGGCCGACTTCAAATCTGTAATTAATTAAATCTGGAATGGGAATGCAAATATCACTGATGCTGACTATAAAGGAACTTCTTCAAAAATAAACTTTATTCATAAAAATTATATACAAGATTACGAAAAAGAGGAAAGTCTTTGCATTCTTATTGTTGTTCAGTCTATACATTCATAGTGTTATCACTTCTATGCATTGGTAGTGTTAGCACATTCTATGCACTCGACCCTCTTGGACAATGCAGACTTCAAGTGTTTTAGAGGCTTTTACACAGGGCCTAGCCCCTCAATGGCCAGCAACAGAAGAACCTTAGTCTGCAGACTTAGTCATGCATCATGGATACAAGCCCTTCGGCCCAACTCGCCCATGCCAACCAAACTTCCCAAGTCCCATTTGCCTGTATTGGGCCAATATCCTTCAAAACCTCTAACTAACCCTTGCCTATTCATGTACCCTTCCAAGTGTCTTTTAAATGTTGTTATAGTCCCTGCCTCAACTACCTCCCTGGGCAGCTCATTCCACATGCCCACCACCTCTGAGTGAAAATGTTGTCCCTCGGGTTCCTATTAAATCTTTCCTCCCTCACCTTAAACCTCTGTCCTCCAGTTCTTGGTTTCCCTATCCTAGGTAAAAAGACTGTGCATTCATTCTACCAATTCCCCTTTATGATTTTTATATACCCCTATAAGATCATGACTTGGGTTAATTGGGGGTGAGCCACTAACGCAAGTCTCATCAACAGCTGATATGCATCCTGTACATGGATGGTTTCTTTAAATCAAGATTTCAAAATCCTTTGTCACTGAACAGAAACTGACATTGTGCCAGGATTCAAACTTTACAGGTTATTTGATACTTTCCTCGTCTTTCAACAGGGAACATTGTAAGTCAACACATCCTCGTTTCTTTATTATAGATCCGGAAGTTATTTTTCAAAAACGCCCACTGAGTTATTTATCAGCAGTAAAACATATTAAAACATTGAATAGATTAGGTTTCAAAGATAATTGCCCCACAACTGCTGATCTTGGAAACTGTACTGGAAATTCACATTGACTTTGAGACTGGCTTTGTTTTTGTGGCATGTTGGAATTGTCCAAATTGAAAGCAGTAATGCTGTTATGTAGGGTCAGAGAAAGCTGTTTCAATGGATAGAGGTTCCATATCAGAGAAAGGGGATTTAAGGCACAAAGATCTATAGCAGAGCGAAGGTAGACACAAAATGCTGGAGTAACTCAGCAGGACAGGCAGCATCTCTGGAGAAAAGGAATGGGTGACTTTTCGGGTCGAGACCCTTCTTCAGACTGATGTCAGGAGAATGGGCGTGACAGAGGTAGAATGTAGTCGGGGACAATGAGACTGGGAGGGGGGAGGGGATGGAGAAAGAGGGAAAGCAAGGGCGATTTGAAGTTAGAGAAGTCAATGTTCATACCGGTGGGGTGTAAGCTACTCAAGTGAAATATGAGGTGCTGTTCCTCCAATTTGTGCTGGGCCTCACTCTGACAATGGTGGAGGCCCAGGACAGAAATGTTAGATTGGGAATGGGAGGGGGAGTTAAAGTGCTGAGCAACCGGGAGATCAGGTGGGTTAAGGTGGACTGAGCGGAGGTGTTCAGCGAAACGATCGCCGAGCCTGCGCTTGGTCTCGCCGATGTACAGAAGTTGACACCTGGAACAGCGGATACAGCAGATATAGAAACATAGACATAGAAACATAGAAAATAGGTGCAGGAGTAGGCCATTCGGCCCTTCGAGCCTGCACCGCCATTCAATATGATCATGGCTGATCATCCAACTCAGTATCCCGTACCTGCCTTCTCTCCATACCCCCTGATCCCTTTAGCCACAAGGGCCACATCTAACTCCCTCTTAAATATAGCCAATGAACTGGCCTCAACTACCTTCTGTGGCAGAGAATTCCACAGATTCACCACTCTCTGTGTGAAAAAAAACGTTCTCATCTCGGTCCTAAAAGACTTCCCCCTTATCCTTAAACTATGACCCCTTGTTCTGGACTTCCCCAACATCGGGAACAATCTTCCTGCATCTAGCCTGTCCAACCCCTTAAGAATTTTGTAAGTTTCTATAGGATCCCCCCTCAATCTTCTAAATTCCAGCAAGTACAAGCCGAGTCTATCCAGTCTTTCTTCATATGAAAGTCCTGCCATCCCAAGAATCAATCTGGTGAACCTTCTCTGTACTCCCTCTATGGCAAGAATGTCTTTCCTCAGATTAGGAGACCAAAACTGTACGCAATACTCCAGGTGTGGTCTTACCAATGCCCTGTACAACTGCAGCAGAACCTCCCTGCTCCTATACTCAAATCCCCTCGCTATGAATGCCAACATACCATTCGCTTTCTTCACTGCCTGCTGCACCTGCATGCCTACTTTCAATGACTGGTGCACCACGACACCCAGGTCTCGCTGCATCTCCCCTTCTCCTAATCGGCCACCATTCAGATAATAGTCTGCTTTCCTGTTCTTGCCACCAAAGTTGATAACCTCACATTTATCCACATTATACTGCATCTGCCCACTCACCTAACCTATCCAAGTCACGTTGCAGCCTCCTAGCATCCTCCTCACTGCCCCCCCGCTTCGTGTATAGCAGAGCGGAGCTAAGCAGTGTTTTACGCAGCAACAAAAAACCTGCTGGAGGACTTTAATCTTTGGAGCAGAGAGGAATGATCTTGCAGAGTTGTATAAAATCATGAGGGGAATAAATCGGGTGACTGCACAAGAGTCTTTTTCCCAGGATAGGGGCATCAAGAACTAGAGAGCACGTTTAAGGCGAGAGTGGAAAGGTTCACCCTGACGGGAAACTTGTTCCCACTGAGGGGTGGAGCGTGTTTGGAACAAGATGCACGCTTTGGGAAAATGCGACCATTTGCCTGATGAAGTGATAATTGGTAACTGGTGCTGCTCTCAGAGCTCCAGTGACCGGGTTCAATCCTGACATACACAAGATTTGGAACAACATACAAACTCCACAAAGATGTCTTTGTGGAGTTTGATGTTCTCCTAAATCATATGTAGGTTTCCTTTGGACGCTCCAGATTCCTTGCATATCCCAAAGATGTGCTTTAGGATGGGACAAGAATTTCTAGCTTCATCTTGTGGCTGGGCTGGGAAATATCCCAGGGTTTAGCTCGAGCCTGGATGTGCAACCTAACCAGGGCCCACCAAGCAGCATGTAATAATGGCCATCTCTTACTGACCAAGCCAGGGGCTACAGGAGTTCCAGTGGCTGACTGAAAAATGTTATTTGCGTGCATTGGCAAGGTTACCATGGAGACCATTGCACTGAATTAAATTGCCTCACAGTCGCCATTGTTTTCGTTGTTTCCGAGGCTCGCTGTGTCAGTGTTTCATGTGGACGTGGAATACGAGAACCCGCAGATCTTTTTTAGAATTGAAGAGACTGCTCCGCAAGTCCAGCTGGCACAGCAACTGGATGCTCCTGGTCTTTGGGTACCTGGTGTTGAGGAGGCTGGTTATTGTGTCCAGTCAGGCCGGGATCACTCGGTCCATCTGTTTCAAGCTGGTCAGTCGCTGGTAGGAAGTGGCAGTCCGTTGACGGGTCTCCCTTGGCTGACCACCTGGCGCTCCTGCCATGTTCCCATTGCAACGTACAAACTCCATTCAGGCAGGGCCTAAGGCAAAGATTGAATCCATGTCATTGGAACTGTGAGGAAGAATCTTCACCAGCTGTACCACTTGCCACTTTGTCATTCAACTGGTAGAGCTTTCTCAATACATGGCAAAAGGAAATGTTTTTCTTCTAATTCTCTGTGCCAACTATAAGCTATTCCTCAATTATTGAGTATCTGTCAGGAAAATTCCATGTTATTGAAGAACATAAACATAGTAGAAATCCCATGCAGGAGATTAGAAGGGCCAAAAGATGTCATGAAATGTCTTTGGCGAGTCGCATCAAAGAAAATAGACTCATAGTCTTACAGTGTGGCAACAGGCCCGTCGACCCAACTTGACCACACCAGCTAATATGCCCCAGCTACACTAGTCCCACCTGCCCGCATCTGGCCCATATCCCACCAAACCTGTCCTATCCAAGCACCTGTGTAACTGTTTCTTAAACATTGGGATAGTCCCTGCCTCAAATTATCAAAGATTTTTATACTCACATTAAAAACATTTTGGTAACCAGGGAGAAAGTAGGACCACTCATGGATAAAGGAGGGGATTTGTGCTTGGAATTGGGATGTAGGCAAGATGCTTTGTATCTGTATTTACCAAGGAAAAGGGCGTGGAGGACAGTGCGCTCAGTGTGGAGATTACTGGTTTGCAACGGCAGTTTGAGATCAAGAAAGAGGGCGTTGGGCACTTGGGTGGAGAAGTCGAGAATTCCTGATGAGATATTCCTGATGCAGCTCTGTGAGACATTGATTAGGTCACATTTGGAGTATTGCATGCAGTTCTGGTCACCTCATTACAGGAAAGACGTGGAGGCTTTGGAAAGGGTGCAGAGGAGGCTTACCAGAATGCTGCCCGGTTTAGTCGGTTTCAGCTACAGGAAGAGGTTGGATAGACTTGGATTGTTTTCCCAGGAATGTTGGAGGTTGAGGGGAGACTTGAAAGAAGTATATAAAATTATGATTGGGTAGACAGTCAGAAGCTTTTTTACAAAGTGGAAATGTCCAATACGAAAGAACATAGCTATAAGGTGAGAGGGGGACAGTTTAATGAAGATGGGTGGGCTAAGTCTTTTACATAGAGAGTGGTGGGGGCTTGGAACACATTGCCAGAAGTGGTGGTGTAGGCAGATATGATAGTGACATTTAAAAGACTTTTAGGCACATGGAAGTGCAAGGAATAGAATGATATGGATCATGTAGTGGCAGATGAGATCAGTTTAAATAGACCATGTTCAGCACAAACATTGTGGGCCGAAGGACCTGTTTCTTTGTTACATAGTTCTATGTTCTATGAGACCTATTCCAGGTTATAGAGAGAACCAAGAGAGGAGATTGCAGGGACTTTAACGAAGAACATTGCAACTTCTATCGCTGCAGGTGTGGTCCTATGCAGAACATCTCGATTTCATCAACTTTACTGCTAATTTCCACCCTGCTCCCAAATTCCCGGACTATCTCTGACACCCCTCTCCCCTTTCTCAAGCTCTGTCTCTATTGCAGAATATAGTCTATTGACTGATGGCTGAGTCTTAAGAAGGGTCCTGACCTGAACATTCGCCTCTCCATTCCATTCATAGATGCTGCTTGACCCACTGAGGTCCTCCAGCATTTAGTGTTTTGTTTAATATTTTAATGTCATTGTTGGTATTGAAGTAATTTTCAGAGCTTTCATTGTACATGTTTAAGGCAAAACAGGGGCTATCAATTGTGTGCTAGATCTGAAAAGGTATCACAATTGCCTATTGTCAACCCTTGCCGAAGCATAGGTGTTGACAGCATTTAAAGGGGAGCAGTTCTGTCACGAGAACCCTGGGCTATTGGTCAAAGATCCTGAAGTCTCATCCCATTGTGATATCTAGAACTTCAATTAAATGAATTCATCTTGCTTGAAATGAGAGGGTTGGTATCCAGTTTAAGCAGGAGAATGCCATTGTCATCTGATCTGGCACGAGTGTGACTGCTGGACCACGGACTCAAAACCTATTTCTACTCCCTAGCGTTTGAGGCTCATTGAGGAGGCGCTGTGAACTGTTTGCGTGCTACTGTATGTTTTGTTTCTTTTTTTTTTCCATTGGAACCTTATCAGATGTACAGCACTTTGGTCAACGTGGGTTGTTTTTAAATGTGCTATACAAATAAAATTGACTTGACTTGACAGTGCTTGTAACTAGTATTCCAATCGAGAAAATTGGGATGCGCAGTCGGTGCTGTTCGTGGTCTTAATGCTCACACGGCGGATAAATCTACTTCAGGAATTATTATATGGTGATAGAAATGGAGATCCCTCTAATCCGAATCATTCCTTTGTAATAATATTCTAGTCAGTTGATTCAGGGACTGTAACTGCTGCAGGCGATGACTAGTTTGGGGTTTGTGCAGACTTGTGAAGATTCATGTCTCTTCGACTATCGCCCATAAGATAATATATGTTTCACTAAACCACTGGCTGGCTGACAACAAATTATGCCAATGTGAATTTTCCAAAGATCTTTTCCTGGGATAATAGATTGTTGATTTTTGCTTGTACCAAGAGATTAGACAACTCTTTCTTCTTACTCTCAGAGGCCCTCTGATGATAGTCATATGTTGCTGCATTATTGCAGACTCTGTCTGTTTTGTTTGGGAGTTTGTGCTCATTGACAAATATTTCTCTGGCTGCAGTGTGCGCATGTACATATCTTTCTCTGCAGTATGCACATGTACAGAGGTTTCCTGCAATGTGCTTGTGTGCAGATGTATTTGTATAACGGTTTCTCTGCAATGTGCCTATGTACAGATATTTACTGAAGTGTTCCTGTGCACAGATGTCTCTCTGCAACATGCTTGTGTCTGGATGTTTCCAGCAGTGTGCCAGCGTACAGATCTTTCCAGCAGTGTGCCAGTGTACAGATGTTTGCAGATATCTCCCAGCAGTGTGCCTATGTGCAGATGTTTCCATCAGAGTGACTGTGGACAGATGTTTCCAGCAGGGTGACTGTGGGCAGATGTTTATCTGTAATGTGACCATCCGTGCGTTTTCACAGAAACCTGTTTCATCAAAAGCCAACTCTGTTAATTGGCTCTGCAGCCTTTGATGGATCCAGTGCACCATGTCTCAGGTACCTGCCTTTCCTTTGGAGGGTCAGGCTGTAGCAGTGAGGAATGTACTATATACTGCTGGCTGAATCATGCAGGGTGTACATTTGGGAGCCGCCCTGCCCAACATTGGCTGTGGTTTTCCCTCAGCCCTCTGTCTAAGTCTGACCCTTTCATGTGTTTCTTCGTACTGTGAGCAGCTCTCCTGTGTAGAGCGACTGCATGTGGGTGCACTGATTGCTAATTAACACTGACCCTGTGAATGTACATTTAGGATCAATTGAAAATATCAAAGTAGGCAGTTCTTTGACTCCTTGAAGCCTGATGTTGGAATACTCTCTCCTTCTTAATCTCTCATCTCCCTTTCTTTTCTAAAAGTTTGGTGTGCACGCACAACTGATTGATCAATGATGTGGTGCAGTGAGTAAGTTCCTTATTCAGGTTACTTTCTGGAATTGGCGGCACCATGAACTGGTAACCTCTAAGAAAAGCATTAACTCTTCCGATTGCCCGGACCTAGTATGTTCTCTAGCCCTTGCATGATTTCATTTGTTACCTCTTTGATGACCTTGATTTGGAATTATTATTGGGCTGCAGCTTCTGTCCTCTTCCACCTACTTGTACTCTTCAACTTCCGATGGGTATGGTGTGGCAGTAGAGGCAGCCCACATGGGCCTTTGTTTCAGATGTGACCCAAATATTAACTGGTTGAACTAATTGTTGTTTAAAGATACACAACTGACGGTTTCAATGACTGGCTGCAGCACATTTCTACGCAAAGAGTGTAATTAGTCAAAGTGAAGCGTTGCTGAACCTGCAACATTTGGTTAAGACCCTGACAGCTGTCTCTGCTTCTGCACAGTGTCTTTATCTGAGTCAGTGTGCTCTTCTCTTTAGTGAAATTTTAGAGGTTTTAGAGATATAGGCGCCAACCAGCAATCACCCCGTACACTAACCTACACACACTAGGGACAATTTTATAACTTACTGAAGCCAATTAACCTACAAACATGCACGTCTTTGGAATGTGGGAGGAAACTGGAGGACCCGAAGAAAACACACGCAGTCACAGGGAGAATGTAGAGACAGCACACGTAGTCAGGATCGAACCCGGGTTCTTGGCGCTGTAAGGAAGCAACGCTACCGCTGCACTACTGTGCTGCCCCAAATTCTCATGAAATCTAAGGTACCACTTATAATTATGCTACCAAATTATGTCAAATGTTAACCATTTTGTTTGTTTATTTTAAACATCTTTATCTCAATGTGATGATGAGCACCATTTTCAATGTACATTTCTACTCTTCTGTAATTTGCTTTCTCCCCACCTACCACTTCTTGGTGTGAGGTTAAATCGTACTTGGCTGTATTGGATAGACTTGCTTTTAATAGGTTTGTCTATGATGCATTCCTGTAATGGGGGACAATCTTTGGCATTTGTCTACAAAAATGCCTTGTGCCAACTGATATTTGACTCTATAGAACCCATGGTAAAAAGTGGCCCTTCTGCCAATCTTGACCAGGCTCACCATCTATACTAATCCCATTCACCAGCATTGGGTCCACAGCATAATATGCCTTGACGATCAAGTGTTCATCTGGATACATAAATGTTGAGAATCTCTGAATCTACCACCTCTTCAGGCAGTGTGTTCCACATTCCAACCACTCTCTGGGTGAAACGTTTCTCCCTGAGATTCACTTGAAAAATCTAACCACAACCGAAACTGTTAGCCATCTGTGACAATGGGAAAAGTTACTCATTATATATCCTACCTTCATGACGTATAACTTTGTACACTCTATCAGGTCACCTTTCAGCCTCCTCCAAGAAAAATGAACCCAACCTATTCAGTCTGTCTTCAGAACTGAAACACTCCATCCCAGACAACATCCTGGTGAATGCCCACTGCACTTTTCCACTGCAATCAAGTCCTTTCTGAAGGCTGGCCTCCTCAATGTTTTATAAAGTTGCACCAAGACCTCTCTGCTCTTATAATTTATGCCCCATGTAATGAAGCAAGCAGCCCGCCTGACCCTTCACCACCCCGCCTAACTGTACTGCCACCTTCAAGTGATCCTTCGACCTGTACATTGAGTTACCTCTGTTCTTCAGTGCTCCCTATGATCTCACCATTAAAAGTGTGTATCTTGCACTTCTTAGACCTTCCAAAATGCATCACGACACACTTATAGCCTGTAGGTAATGGAGCTTTAGTGAAATAACATTCTGTATTGATATTTGTTTTATTTAAATAAAGCCCAGACTTCAGTGTGTCTAATTTTGAATAGTGATGTTTAGGGTTTGATTTAATGTTGAGTTTATCGTCATATACACATACAGTTAGGAACAGGTACAATGAAAAGTTTTTTGCAGCAGCATCACAAGTGCTTCGTCACAACAACAAATTATACGGAACATTTCTAAAAAAAATCTGCATAAAAAAGACATCAGTGAAAAAACACAATTCGAAAACAAAATCCATGGCAGTGCAACAGGTGGTTTAAAATTCCACTGTTGAGGTAGGATTACAGTTGTGCAGGTTGGTTCAAGAATCTGATGGTTGTAAGAAACCTGGGGATGTGGGATTTCAGGTTTCTGCACCGACTGCCCGATGGTAGCCGTGAGAAGAGTCTGGATTGTGAGGATCCTTGATGATAGATGCTACCTTGTCGAGACAGGGCCTCATAGATGCTTTCGATGGAGGGGAGGGCGTAGCTGCGCCACTCTCTGCCTTCGTTTTGTTGACATTGAGTGAGAGAGTGTTGTTGCAGCAGCATCCAACCAGGTTCATAAATTCATTAGTCAAGGGAGTAGAAGTAGACTATTCAGCCCAACAAGACTAGTCAAGTCGTCAAGTCAATTTTATTTGTATAGCACATTTAAAAACAACCCACGTTGACCAAAGTGCTTTACATCAGCTCAGGGACTAAGAACGAACATACAATGGCACACAAACATAATAGTATAGGTCATCTGCTTCATTTTGAACACCGGTAACCACGACAATAGCACATACATAAATAATTCCCAGCGCCCACTCAGAGGGCCTCAAACGCTAGGGAGTAAAAATAGGTTTTGAGCCTGGACTTAAAGGAGTCGATGGAGGGGGCAGTTCTGATGGGGAGAGGGATGCTGTTCCACAGTCTAGGAGCTGCAACCGCAAAAGCGCGGTCACCCCGAGCTTAAGCCTAGACCGCGGGATAGTCAGTAGCCCCAAGTCGGCCGACCTGAGGGACCTGGAGATAGAGTGGTGGGTGAGAAGATTTTTGATATGGGGGGGGGGGGGGGGCAAGCCCATTTAGGGCTTTGTATGTGAATAGGAGGAGCTTGAAGTTGATTTTGTACCGTACTGGGAGCCAGTGGAGAGAGGCCAGAATCGGGGTGATGTGGTCCCTTTTACGGGTACCCGTCAGGAGTCTCGCTGCAGCGTTTTGGACCAATTGCAGGCGGGACAGGGATGATTGGCTGATCCCAGTGTATAGGGAGTTGCAGTAGTCTAGGCGGGAGAAAATATTTGCATGGATGATTTTTTCAAGGTCGTCAAATTGGAGGAATGGTTTGATTTTAGCTATGGTACGAAGCTGGAACAAGCTGGTTTTTACCACAGTGTTGACTTGCTTGTCAAACTTTAATGCAGAGTCAAATATTACGCCAAGGTTTTTGACATGCGGTTTGACTAGGGAGGATAGGCTTCCAAGGCTGCCTGTTATCGTTTTGATGGAGTCGGGGGGGCTGAATAAGATGACCTCAGACTTGCTCTCATTTAGTTGAAGGAAGTTCTGTGCCATCCAACATTTTAATTCCTCAAGGCAGTGCATGAAGCTGATTAAATTTGACCAGTTGTTGGGTTTCAGGGGGAGATAAAGCTGTGTGTCATCCGCATAGCAGTGGAAAGAAATGCCGTGCCTTTGAATGATTTGGCCGACGGGGAGCATGTACAGAGAGAAGAGAATGGGGCCTAGGATGGAGCCTTGTGGAACCTCGCAGGAAAGGCTAGCTGGGGAAGAGGAATAATTGTCTATGTTGATGGAGAAACTCCTATTTTTGAGGTAGGAAATGAACCAGCTCAGGGCAGTGCCATCAGCGCCAACCTCGTACCGGAGACGGTCAATAAGGATGGTGTGGTCCATTGTATCGAATGCTGCTCTGAGGTCGAGAAGGAGCAAGATTGCACAGTCGCCGGTGTCGATGGCGAGTAGCAGGTCGTTGTGTACCTTCAACAAGGCAGACTCTGTGCTGTGGTGGGCCCTGAAACCTGACTGGAAACTTTCCAGGATGGTATTTTGGTGTAGGTAAGGCAGTAGTTGATTTAGAATTACCTTTTGAAGGACTTTTGACAGGAATGGCAGTTTGGAAATGGGTCTGTAGTTGCTAGGCAAGGTGGGGTCTAGGTTAGGTTTTTTCAGGGGGGGCAGGACTTGAAACAGGTTGGAACAGTGCCAGTGGCCAGAGAACTGTTGATGATAGAGAGGACGCTGGGACCGGCTATTGCAATGACATCCTTCAGAAGGGCACTACTCCGCCATTCAATCATGGCTGGCCCCCATTCTCTTGCCTCTTCCTCATAACCCTTGACACCCTAACCAATCAAGTATCTGTCAATCTCCGCCTTATAAATACCCAATGACGGCCTCCACAGCCATCCATGGCCATGAATTCCACAGATTCACCACCCTCTGACTAAAGAAGCTCCTCCTCATCTCCTTTCTAAAGGTAAGTCCTTTTATTCAGAGACAATACACCCTTGTTCTAGACTCTCCCACTAGAGTTGCTGCCTTACAGCACCAGAAACCCGGGTTTGATCCTGATCACGGGTGCAGTTTGTACGGAGTTTGTACATTCTCCCTGTGATCACGGGAAAGGGAATGAACAGACTATGTTTTGGGTTGGGACCTTTCTTCAGACTGAGCAGGAGAGAGGATCTCACGGAACTCCCATTGGAGAGTGGAAGATGTCAAGGAAGAGTCTCGACCCGAAACGTCACCACCTATTCCTTTTCTCCAGAGATGCTGCCTGACCCGCCGAGTTACTCCAGCATTTTGTGTCTATCGTCAGTTATATGGAGTCACAAGAAACTGCAGATGCCACCTGATATAAGTTCAGAGGTGTTCCATCTCTCTCCTGTATGCTGATGGTGTTTCGGCCAAAAACAGTGTCGTCATTGGCAAATTTATAGATGGGATTGGAGTTGTGCTTAACCACACTGTCATGGGTGCAAAGAGAGTGGAGCGGATTTTAAAGAACATTTGAAACGGGTTGGGCTGTACGAGGCCGAGTGATGACTGGGGAGCTTGCATTTCGCCTTCCTCTGGGCTTTTCCCACATCGTGGGAAACCGTGGGTGCTGACTAGCACCCTTTACCACACCCCCCCACCTCCCCCACCTACTCAGGGCGTCACAAGGAAAGAGCTTTGTTAAGATATTGTGAGATACAGAAGAGCACCACTCTTACCCCTACTATTCTCAACTTGGCTTCTCCAAACAATTTGGGGATGAGAGCCATGAAGTGGGCTGCATTGAATTGTCAGTCACTTCCCTCACACTTGGGCTTAGGTCTGTCTGTGCCATTTAAACAAAAGCCTGAAAAAATGTTTTATTTTTAAGGCAATTATCTCCTCGGTACCTGACAATTGTTCAAATAATTATGTTTGAAAAGCAATATTCGTGTATTGAAATGGTGACGGGCCAATGAATCATGTCGAAAAACCAACGACCGTGAATTCTCAGATGACCAGAAGTATTATCCTGAATGTATGCAAAGTGCAATTCCCTGCAATTGTTGTTTGGTGTTGTGCTTTCCAACCCCTAATCATCGTAATTTTAGTCTCTTTGTTGCAAAATATGCAAATATATGCAATTGAATAATGCGAAGTGGCTTTTAACATAACAGTCTTGGTTCGTATCACTGTTGGATCTTGAAAATGAGGTCACAGCTCGTGTATGTCTGTGTGCCTGTTAGCAGACACCCATGTTGAATGGACAACTGAACCTCTGCCCTGCCTTGATTACTGGGGTTGAATTTTTTTAATGTGTATAATTATAACAGGATGAGGTGAGCACAGGTGCAAGAATTCTATTATGCCCAGCAAGAGTGCCAACAAAACATGGACACTTCACTGGAGCACAGCCCCTCAGGATAAGAGGGCCGCCATGGAAGTCAAGCCAGGGTGGAAAGGTTCTATGGACATTGGGGAGCAGAATAACAGTGGCCGAATGGGGGAGAAAGTACTGGACCTCAGTGAGGGAGCTCCACAAAATGCAGAAGAAACTGCACACCAATGAAGTCGCACTGATGGACCGATGGACCTTCTGAATCGGATTGTGCTGGGGTGCTCCAGCTCACTGCTCTCTGTAGTAACACCCTGCACCACTGTGGGGCAGATGTCATTGGCCACTTTTCACCCCATGTCCAAACGTTTTCCTGGTCTTGCTACATGAAGGCATGGGCCGTTTCATTTGCTGAGACATTCTGAATGGAATTAAACATTGTGTACTGATTATTGAACATCCCCTGTTCTTACCTTCTGACGGAAGGAGGTCATTGATGAAGATGGTTGGACTCGGGACACTGCCCTGAGGAACTTTGCATTGATGTCCTTGGGCTTGGATAGCATCACAATGATTGAGCAGTGTGGGTAGATATGCAGCTAGTTCTAGAACACAGTTCTTTAGGACCACCATTGTGATATTGCCAGGTTCCATAACCTTTGCTGCATTCAGTTGCTGTCAGCTATTTTCCGTGGAGTAAATCCAAATCTCTGAAGTTGTTTTTCTGATGCCGGGATCTCGGGATAAGCTGAGATGGATTACTGGCTGAAGATGGTTGGGGGCAACGTTGATAGTGTGTTGTTGACCCCAGTAATTGTATTTTGCTGAGGTTATTTGCTGATCATTGGTCATTGTTTCATGTTGCGGGGAAGTGGGAGCAAGGGTAACACTGTTGAGTTTCAAAGGAAAGTGCAGAGACCTCTTCAAAAAGGTGAATGTTCTACATTGCGAGATCTTTAGCCAAATGATACAGATCCTAAAGCCCTGGTGAAACCTGGCTACAAACACCAGACCCAGTTGCAGATGCTGTACTGTTCAATGAGATGATTAAAGGGCAAGTTAATGCTGTATTGGAAATTAAGTGCGAGCAAAGTACACCAACAATTTAAGAAATAGAGGGTTGGGTGAAATAAATAGAATGAACTGAGCCTTACGTGGACTGTAAACTCTGTGCAGAGCCATTAATGTTAGCTTTGAACTAACCTTTGTGCAGCTCCAATAAAGATTGATTGTTTAAATTACCCCAACGTCAGAAGAATGTGCCGCAACTAACCAGCTGTCTCTGGAAATTAGCTGGATCGCAAACCTCCACCGTGACTATATAGAGCACCTTTTCAGTTTGTACCTTTGAAGTGAGATGCCTGTGAGAGGGAGAATGGAAGTCAGACAGACGAATTGGGAGGATTGATGGTGAAAGTGCTCTGCCAATTATTGCAAATTAATAAAGGGCAAGTATATGTATCAGCAATAGTGGAGCCGGCTCATGGGAGATTATGAAAGTTCATGGAGAGAGTTAATCGATGTCGAAATAAATCATCACAATGTTATTGAAAACAACCTGCTATGGCATTTCATTAAGCATTAAAGATAAAGTATGTAAAATGTGAGCCAAGTGCAAGGAATAGTGATTGGGTCTGGAAATGAGTAGTGCGAGCACTTAACCAAAGGGGGTAGTTTTCCTGAATGTTGTGATGTCCTGACATTTTAGAACAGAATTCAGACCATTTGCTGAGATGCAGATGCTGCTCTTTGACCACACCCTGTTACATGGGCCACCTTTCTTCCCCTCCCCTCTTTCACACCAACCTCCTGCTGCCTATCCACCTCCTCTCTCCTAGTCCACTGTTGGCCTGAGTTCATTTTTTTATACAAAAGGACACAATGTGGTGGAGTAATTCAGCATCATCTCTGGAGAACATTGATAGGTGACGTTTCAGGTCGAGACCCTTCTTCAGACTGATTGTAGGGCATGGGGGGGGGGGGGTGGGGGGGAGAGAAAGCTAGAAGGAGAGGCAGGACAACGTTTGGCAGGTGGACACAGGTGAGTCAGGGTCAGTGGTGACAGTAGCAGGGGAGGCGGATGAATATCCTTCTTAGAAAAAAAATCCTTGCATTTGTTTGAAAACACCATCATGCCTCACAGAACAAAATTTTACCCTGGTTGGCTTCAGTAAATTTAACGATTACCATTAAAGGCTTGTACAGAGGTAGATTTTAAGGTGAAAATAGAAATGTTGGAGGGAGATTTCCAAGATTTAAGGACTACTCCAATCAATTTGAGCAAGTTCCTGTCGAATACCATCAAAGTTAGGATTGCCTCAATTCAGAATTTTAACTTGTGGGCCCACCGTTTCTTTAACTGTAACTATCTTAAAGCAAATGGAACAGTGATCGCTGGTCCCAAAAGGTCTGCCCACCAACACTTCAGTCACTTTGTCTTTCCCAATTTCCTAAGAGTTGATTCTGCTTTGCCCCTCTTCCGTGTAGAGCCCTGTCCATATTGTCTGAGGAAACTTTCACAAATGCCACACTGTCCAAGCCTTTGGCACTATGACAGTCACAGTCTATATTGGGGAAGTTAAAATCCCCCACTATGACTACTTTATTAGCCTTGCAGCTGTCTGTAATCTCTTGGCATATTTGCTACTCCAACTCTTGCTGGCTAATTTGGAGGGGCCATCTACTTTTTATTTCTTCGCTCCACCCATATAGACTCAGCTGGTCTCCCAGCTACAGGTAGGATGTCATTAAGCTGGAAGGGATGCATGAAAGATTCATGAGGATGTTACCGGTGCTGGGCGGATCAAGTTATAAGGAGAATGGATCGGCTGGGACATTTTTTGAAGCTTACAAGACTGAGGGATGACCTTTATAGATGTTTATAAAATCATGAAGGGGGTTACAGATAATGTGGATGGTCACAGACTTTTTATTCTGGGTAGGGGAGACTAAACCTAGATAGCATAGGTTTAATGTGAATGGAGAAAGATTTAAAGAGGACCTGAGGGGCACATTTTTGATGCAGAAGGTGGTGGGTTTGTGGGAGGAGCTGCCAGAGGAGGTAGTGGAGCCGGGTGCAATTCTAATGTTTAAGAGAAATTTGGACATCATTGGAAGCCCACTGCCCTGGCAGTGCAATAAAATAGATACCTGGTCCAATCCTGCAAAGAGTATGAATGCAGAGCCTCCACCGAGTTAAACTGATGTTGGTCTGATATGTGCACAAAGAGCAGATACCAACTACCTCTAACTTTGGCTGAATGGCTCGATGTTTGTGACCATTGGTAAGGGTGATTGTTCAGCCAATAAAAATTGAAACCCTTTGATCCAAAGTGTAGCTTTGAAAGTCTTTTTATCAGGTGAAAATGGATATTATCACCAGAGAAAGTAAATGATTACAAGGAATGGCCATAACAGACTGAGTATTGTTCAGCACAGAAACTGAAAGCCAAATTTTTTTCCATTGGCAGAGATTAACAGAGCACAGCCTAATGTAAAAGAATTGTCAAGGTGGATTGAAAGGTTTGCAATCCTGATTTAAAATGCAGTTCTGTATAAAACTGAGAGAATTAGGCAGGATAGTGGCAGTTCTGCCTGCTCCCAAAACGTCGCCATAAACTGATTTAAACATGCCATTCTTGTGGTACAAATCGATTCGCTTTGTTGGGCAGTGAAGCATTGAAACAATACCGTTGGAGACAAAGCAACCTGCTCAATCGACACACAATCCGCCTAAATATTCAGTCTTCCTGCCACTGACACCCATCAGCTGCAGTGTGTCATAGGATTAGAGTCATAGAGTCATACAGTGTGGAAACAGGCCCTTTGGCCCAACTTGCCAACACCAGCCAACATGTCCCAGCTACACTAATCCCATTTGCCTGTATTTGGTCCATATCCCTCCAAACCTTTCCTATCCCTGTCTAACTGTTTCTTAAACGTTGGGATAGTCCCGGCCTGAACTACCTCCTCAGGGAGCTTGTTCCATACACCCACCACCCTTTGCGTGAAAAAGATACCCCTCAGATTCCTATTAAATCTTTTCCCATTCGCCTTGACTCTATGGTCCTCTGGTCCTTGATTCCCCTACTCTAGGCAAGAGATTCTGTGCATCTACCCGATTTATTCCTCTCGTGATTTTATACACCTCTATAAGATCATCCCTCATCGTCCTGCGCTCCAAGGAATAGAGACCGAGCCTACTCAACCTCTCCCAAAAGCTCACACCCTCTAGTCCTGGCAACATCCTCATGTGTACCATCTTTACAACGCCCTGCAGTCACTAACACAGGATACTCTGACAGCACCACCCAGACCTGAGAGATCTCCCACTAAGGACAAGAACAGCAGATGCAGGGGAGCACCCCCAAATGCAGACTCCCCTCTTAAGAGTCCAAGCATGCTGACTGGGAAATATGTCGCCAGTGCTTTATCATCACTAGGTCTAATTCCTAGAACTTCCTCCTCAGCAACACTGTGGGAGCATCTTCTGCAGAAGGGAAAAAAGCATTATTTTATTTTAGTAAAATATCAAATTATGAGATGCATAGATAGAGACGCAGACAGTGAGAACCTTTTCCCCCAAGGTGGAAACGTCCATTACTAGAGGGCACAGCTATAGGGTGAGAGGGGGAAATTTAATGGAGACTTGGGGGGCAATTCTTTACACAGAATGGTGGGGGCCTGGAACGCATTGCGAGGGGTGGTAGTGGAGGAAAATACGATTGTGGCGTTCTTTGTACTTCCAATGTGGATAATGGATTCCTAATGGAGGAATTTGGAGCTACAGAAGAGATCAGATCAGTTTAGCTAGGTATCATGTTCGGCGCAAACTTGCGAGTCGAACGGCACGTTTCTGTGCTGTACTGCATTCTAGGAACTACAATGGTTCAAGTCATTGGATCACCATTAATCTCTCAAGCATAATTGGGGATGGGCAATAAATGCTAGCTTATTGAGAAATGCATCCCATAAAATGAACCAGAAAAGAGAGAGGAGTTGAATATTAAAATTGCTGACAAACTTTGCCTGCTTGTTTTTGTATCAACCCCCCCCCCCCCCCCTCCCATGGACATGCAAGATGAAGAAAATAGTATCCATACTCTAGTAAGGGTGAGGACAATCACGTTGGCCTGTGTGCTTTGATAAGCTTCATTGACGCTCTTCAATTTGGTGTGCTGTATGTTTCCAATACTTGGTTCTTGGCCTCAGTGTTCTGTTGCCATGGAGATGTGGAGCTCAGGGCACCCTGAAGCCACCTCCCTCATGTTGAGTGGTCATGGTCCATGTTTCTGTTAGAGTGAAGGGCAAGGCTAACAAGTTTAGGGAACCATGATTGATGAGAGATGTTGAGACTCTGGTCAGGAAAAAGGAGTCATAGATCAGATTTAGGCAGCCAGGATCAAGTAATCCCTCCACGAGTGTGAGAAGTGCAAAATAAGGTTAGATCGCATGGAATCCTAGGTGAGATAGCCAAATGGATTCAAAATTTGCATGGAGGAAGGAGTCTGGAATCATAGACTTGTACACATGAAAATGCTTTGAGTGAATATCTGGCATTTATACACTTATCCTTGCTGTCCAGTAAATAGAATAGAACTCGGTGGGTGGATGGGGGAGGTGGGGGAGGACCGGAGATGGAACCCCAGTGTTATGGGTTGATGTTTAAGTATTTTTCATGTACACTTGTCCCTTTGTAATGGGGTGACCAGAACTGTTTGCAATACTTCAAATGTGGTCTAACCGAAGTCCTATAGAGCTGCTTCTTTACTTCCTGACTCTTATATTCAATGCCCTTAGCCATGAAGGCAAGTGTACCACACCCCTTCTTTACCACCCTACCTACTTTTAGAGAGCTGTGAACTTGAACTCCAAGATCCCTCTGCACATCAATGCAGATAAGGGTCTGCACATCTTGCTCTGCACATCAATGCAGTTAAGGGTCTTGCCATTATCTGTATACTCACTCCCTACATTCAACCTCCAGAAGGGAACACCTCACACTTGCTTGTGTTAAACTCCATCTGCCATTTTTCCACCCATCTCTGCAGTTGGTTCGCTGTATCTTCTGACACCATTCCACAACCCCTCCAATGTTGGTGTGGTTAGCAAACTTAATCACCAACCCATCTACATTTATGCCTATGTCACTTGTATATATCACAAACAGCAGAGGTGCCATCACAGATCCCTGTGGGACTCCACTGGTCACAGACCTTCAGCTAGAAGATCTACCACCACCACCCTCTGTCATGGTGAATCCCATACATCTTAATCTTTTGGATCAGCCTGCCTTGATGTTCTTTATCAAAAGCCTTACTATAATCGATGTATACAAGATCCACTGCCCTACCTTCATCAATCTCCTTTGTCACCTCCTCAAAAACTCAATGAACATTTTGAGACATGACCTGTCATGTACAAATGCCGTGTATCCTGCCATGCTGGATATCTTTAATTAGCCCATTCTCTTCCAAATGGGAGTGAATCCTATCTCGAAGAATTCTCTCCAATAATTTCCCTACCACTGGCGTGAGGCTCACCAGTCTCTGGTTCCCTGAATGCTCTCTACTTCCTTTCTTAAACAAAGGAAATACATTGGCCACTCTCCAGTCCTCTGGGACCTCGCCTGTGGCGAGAGAAAAAACAAATATCCTCATCAAAGCTCCCATAATCTCCTCTCTTGCCTCCCTCAATAACCTGGGTTAGATCCCGACCAGCCCTGGGGACTTATCTACCTTATTTTTGAGCAGTCCTACCTTCTCCCTGGTCAACCTCTAATCTATATACTAAAACACTTGTTTGTTTGTTTGTTTGTACCTGAACTACAGCCACAATGGTACATAATCGCGTGACAATTTTAGGCCCACCTTACTCACCATCATCCCTTTGGTGCTAATGGAAGAAGTTACATTGAAATCGGTGTTATATTTTTGAAGTTATTCACGTTTTAAAGTGTAAAGGGAAGGGGGAGGGGGGAGAAGGGAAGGGGGGGGGGGAGGGAGAGGGGAGGAGGAGAGGGTGCTACACCAATGCAGGAGAGTTTTGGGCTCAACGGGTCCACTTGGTCTAGTGCTTTATAAATGGTATTATATGCATTACATACGAATTGCATTACTTAGGGAATGGTGGGCTAATTAATTATCTCATATATATATAGCAAGGAAATCTGAAGTGGCATGCTTTGGGATTAATTTGCTGCTTTGTGAAAGGTGCGGAGTGGAACACACATGCTGGGGTCTCAAATCATGTGACGCTGTGGGTATATGGAATGAGCGGCCAGAGGAGGTAGTTGAGGCAGGTACTATCAAAATGCTTGAGACATTTGGACAGGTACATGGATAGGATAGGTTTGGAGTGTTACGGCCCAAGGGCAGGCAGGTGGTAGTGTAGATGGGGCATGTTGGTCAGCGTGGGCAAGTTGCGCCGAAGTGCCTGTTTCCACACTGTATGACTCTTATGACTATGAACCATTTGGAAGCTGAGTGACCAAAGTTCATTAGACACAGAATTCTCACATCACTTTCTAACGTTATTGTGCCTGTCTCCTATTAAATAAATAACGTTTCCTCCCTCGCCTGCAGCAGAAAGTCAAGGAGTTGTGTAAGATCAATTAACATTTCAATGAATGATCGTGCAACATTAGCAGCTTCAAAGCCAGAATCATCTGTCACCTGTGTACATGAGATACCACGAGATGCACTTCAGGTAATGGGGCTGTCGAGACGGTGACTGATCTCCTTCCACTGTGCTGTCAAAGGCATCTTACCTGTCCTTGACATGAGCCCCATCTGTCAGGATATTGTGTGGCTTTTGACAGAAACTCAACGTTCACCTCTCTGGCCCAGGGTCAAATAAAGGGATGAAATGCTGCATGAACCACTGTGCCTGGTGCTGTGAGTTCCAGGGTGATAACTGCAGCCAACGGCCAGCGTGATTTCTCTTTGGTGGAAGTGGTCCCCTTGATTTGCAGGTCCTGCCACTGCTACGCAGGGTGACGGAATGGAAGTGACTGTTTTAAGTGACTGGAGTATCCTGGGGTTAGAGGGCTGGGCTTGGAACTGCTCTGCCCGTGAGCTCTAGGTCAGTTGCCTGTGGGAAGGTCCTGCCAGGCTTCCACTGGCAGCAGTACCAGTGTGTTGTCCAGGGAGAGGGCAGTAGAGTCCTTCCATACCCGGCACTGATAATCCCAGGAACCAGTGCTTGGATTACAGTGGGTTCCGGCAGCTTTGACAAATATCAATGATTCTTCCAGTTTGACACATTAACAAGGAATCACAGGGGAATCGAGTGGCTGGTTAGCAGAAAATGGTGCAATAGCTTTAATTGGGAACTGGAATATTGAGTAGGACTTTTACATTTTTGGCATGTAAAATATAATTTCAAACTGCATTATTAATAAATATAATGCCTGGATTCATGGCAGATTAGTTTATGGTTTCATAATTAGTTTTGTGATTTAACATAATGAGATTGATTAATATGGGCTAGTTTAGGTTGAAACATCAATGCACTGCTGTTGGACCTATCCTGGCGCTGTTGGTGGGATGCTGAAGATTGGTCCATGGGAGGTTTGGGTTCAGGAGGTAAAGTGGATCATAGACTGGGGCATGGAATTGGGAATATGAAACGTGGGTGGTGTGCAGCTGGGGAGGAAGAAGGAGGGAGCTGGACATGATGGTCACTATATATTCAAAGTGTTCATCAAAGATGAGGAGGCAACTTGTGCGAGTCGGATTTCCGTCCTTCTTTGATTGATAATGAGAACACACTTGAAATTTACCTGTAGCATGTAGTATTGGGAATCTGATGACAAGAGGGCACACAGTATTTATCGTCTTTGGATGAAAATATCATGAAGGGGTACAGTCTCATCTTCAAAATGCTGGAGAAACGAAGTGTGAGTGGTGATCCAGGATCGCAAAGGTGGATAATTACTTTTCCAATCAGTGTAACAAATCCAGGAAAAATCCTCAGCAAAAATAGTCAATAATAATGGACACTTTGCCTGTCCTTTCGAAGATGGAATTTTTGTACTTGGGTACAGACGTCATCTGCTGTCCTGCACTTGTCCAAATACCTTCAAGGTTTGGTGTTTAGTAGTTCTGACTCTGATATTAACCCAGAATCTGAAACTAGTCTTTTTCTTCCTTTCAAGTTCTCTTCCTGTCATCTGAGCAGGTGTGAAGCAGATTGGAATGCTTCTTCTGTGATGAAGTGCTGCTAAATGCAAAGATAATTTTGGTTGTTTTGGACCTATTGTAGAAAAATACACAGACAATGCCGTTCATCTGTCAATCTTCTCCATTCCACCATTTCTACCCTACGGTGGACACCACTCATTGTCTGTATTATAGAACATTAAACAGTACAGCACAAGAACAATGTTTGTGCCAGACATGATCTAGTTGGATGGTAAAACTAGTTTAGTTTAGTTTTGGTTAGTTTAACTAGTTTAGTTTAACAGTACAGAAGCACAGCTGTTAGAGCTGCCACCTCACACTGCCAGAGACCTGGGTTTGATCCTGACTACAGGTGCAGTCTGTACGGAGTTTGTATGTTCTCCCTGTAACCGTGAGAGTTTTCTCTGGGTGCTCCGGTTTCCATCCACACTCCAAAGACGTACACATTTGTAGGTTAAATGGCTTCTGTAAATTGTGGCTTGTCCCTGGTGTGTAGGATAGGGCTAGTGTAATGGGTGATTTCTGGTCGGCGTGGATCAGTGGGCCAAAAGGCCTGTTTCCACATTGAATCTCTAAAATCTAAAGTAAAGTCTAAATTCCTGATGCAGGGACTCAACTTGATATGTTGATAGTTCCTTCAGCCTCTGACAACAGATGATGTTGACCCTCTGTGTTCCAACAGCATATTGTTGTATACTATCCATGCATCATGTCCGACCCACTGTACCATCTGTGCTGACCAGTGGGTTTCCTCTGGGTGCTCCGGTTTCCTTCCACTTCCCAAAGACATGCGAGTTTGTAGGTTAATCAACCTGTGCAAAATTGTCCCTAATATGAAGGGGATGGATACAAAAATGGAATAATATAGAACTGGTGTGAATGGGGGATCAATGGCCAGCGTTGACTCGGTGGGCCGAAAGGCCTGTTTCTATGCCTGATCACTAAACTAAACTTCATCTCCCGAAGGAGATTTCTATATAAATATTTGATTCTAAAGATGATAAAAGATTTAATTTAGCTTCTCTACTCGACTGTTATAATCAGGAGAAGCTCTTAAATATTTGCTCTCTCCCTGCACCCGTGTTACAGGAACGATGTAGTTTATTGGAGCAGCTGATCAAATGAATGTCTCTCTGTTTTGGGGATAATATTGACTTTTGGTCAATTATTTCCACCCATTGCTTCAGCAAAGTGAATTGGAAGAGATGCTGAAAGGAATAGGATGCTGATTATCTGTATCACCTGTCCCATGATGGATAGAACCTGACTGAGAGCCATGAAGTTATGGAAGTACGCAGCACAAAAACAGGCCCTTTGGCTCACTGAGTCTGTACTGACCAGTAAAGCACCCATTTACACAAATTCTATGGTTATTCTTTTTTTTTAAACTTCTTCCCACATTTTTATTTACTCCCTCCAGATTCTAACACTCACTTACACTAGGGGCAATTTACAATATATTGACCTGGGTGGAAAATGGAGCCTCCGGAGGAAACCTCCTGTCACAGGGATAATGTGACATAACGTGACTCCATACAAAAAGAACCCAAGGTCAGGATTGAAACTGGGTCTCAGGAACTGTGAAAATGCATAAAAGTGATCATTTTGACAAATTTGCTGCCTAAAATTAAATGTGTATGTGTCTTTGAGTTAACTTTGTTCTACATTTTTTTTCAAACATGAGTAGTAATTAGAAGCCGCCCTTTTCTAGATGAAGAAAGCAAGCTGATACTGAATACATGTAATGGTGTATTACATTGCTGCTCATGAGATCTATCCATGTGCAAATTCATTCTTGCAGTGCCCCAATTATATCCGTGATGTGTTGCACAAGTTGGGATGTGCTGACAGTGAAATGAACAGAGATCTGTTCTTGCAGTTTATATTTTATAGAGAATGGACAAAGTCTGTCTCTGAGTGGTTTTAGAATCAATTGAACAGGAACAAGGGGTGAGATGCGAGAGAGAAAGACACAACATGCCGGAGTAACTCAGCAGGACAGGCAGCATTTCTGGAGAAAAGGAATGGGTGATGTTTAGGGCCAAGACCCTTCTTCAGACTGTGAGAGGGTCTGTTTGTCCCTTTCCTTCACTCAGCAATCTTAATTGTTTTGCACCCTTCCTGTCTCTGAAATGATTCTTTGCAGCTTCAGTTTCAAGTGAAATTACTTTTAGTTTAAACGCTGTTAATCATCCATTTCAAGCGGAGGAATGAGACAAAAACAGAACAGGAATTGGACAAAAAAATAGGAAGCAGATTTTCCAGGTTAGTGAACTCTGTTGATACAAGAGATTGCAGATGCTGGAATCTGGAGCAAGGAAACAAACTGCTGGAGGAACTCGGCAGGTCAAGTAACATCTGTGGAGAGAAAGTTATGGTTGTCGTTTTAGGCTGAGACACAGCATCAAGAATTTAATTGAATGTTGTTGCTGGGCATTTGATTGGCAGCTGGAGTGTTGGTTGTCAGAGGTGTGAAATTGTATCTCCATGTTTGCGTTGCTGGAATTGTATCTGTTTCTCAACCTGTGCAGTGCATACCCTGTAACCCTACACCTCTTTGTTTACCTTTCAACATTCTTTCCACAGAACATTCTTACAGTTCTCTGTTCCAGCTAGTAGTCAAGTGTTTTCATGTCCTTTTAAATGTTGTTATAGTACCGACCTCAACAACCTCCTCTGGCAGTAGAGTTCCTGCCTCACAGCACCAATTGGACCTGTGTCCGATACTGACCTTGGGTGATGTATGGGCGGAGTATACACGTTCTCCCTGTGAACACGTGGGTTTTCACTGGGTGCTCTGGTTTCCTTCCACATCCAGGTTTGTAGGCTAATTGGCTTCTGTAAAAATTGTCCCTCTGTGCATGTTAGAATTAGTGTATGGGTGGGCAGAGTGGTCTTGGTGGGCCGAAGGGCCTGTTTCCATGCTGTATCGCTTAAAAAATTCAGTTCTCCTCTCGGTTTTGTGTGCTCCAAGGAATAAAGTCCAAGCCTGCCCAAACTCTCCCTATTGCTCAGGCCCTCGAGTCTTGGCAACAACCTGGTAAATCTTCTCTGTACCCTTTACAGGTTAACAACATCCTTCTTATGTAAAAATGTAACATAACAACCCAACTTCTCATCTACAGTAACTGATGAAAAGCAGTATTCCAAATGCCTACTTTACCACCCTATCTCCCCGTGATGCCACTTTCAGGAAACTATATACCTGTACAAAATTCTAAGGAAGTAAATGCATTATAAACTTTCTTTGTGATTGCATCAATGTACTGGGCCCAGGAAAGATCTTTAGAGATATACATGCCAAGGAAGGTTAAAGCTGTTGACTCTTTCCATCGCTGTTCGATCGATGAAGGCAGGATCTTCGGCTTTCCTTTCTTGAAGTCAACAATCCCTTTCTGAGACCAAGATTGTTGTTCTCACACCATTCAAATCACATTTTAATTCTCCCTCCTGTACCCTAACTTGTCATTACCAGTTATTCATCCAAAAACTGTGATATTGTTGGCGAATTTAATGATGTGATTGGATCTGTGTCTGGCTACACAGTCATGAGTATAGAGTGAGTAGAGCAGGTGACTGAGCTCACAGCCTTGAGATGCTTCTGCAGTGATGGCTATTGCAGAGGAAGCATTGTTACTGCTTCGTACTGATTGTGGTCTACCAATGAAGAAATCAAACATCCAGTTACATAGGGATGAGCAGAGATCCATTTCTCTGCGTTTGAGTCTGAGACTCTGTGCCTGCATAAACGTCTCTTACAGATAGAAGGGTGTAGAGGGATATGGGCCAAATGCAGGCAAATGAGACGAGCCCAGAATGCCAACTTCATCTGCATGGACAGTTTGGGCCAAACAGCCCAATTCTATGCTATATAACGGCATAGAATCTATGACGGGTGTCAGGGGTTATGGGGAGAAGGCAAGAGAGTGGGCTTAGGAGGGAGAGATAGATTAGCCATGATTGAATGGCGGAGTAGCCTTGATGGGCCGAATGGCCTAAATCTGCTCCTATCACTTATGACCTTTTTTCTAATTAAAGTGCTGGTTTAATTAATCCTTGCCTTGGTGTCCCCCACGTGACTGGAAACAACTTATACAGGCATTTCAACACTATGCAATTTACAAACCTGAGTTTCATCCCACCCATTTAATCACTGTATGGACATAGTTGCCACTAAAACCCTGCAACCATCTCAACAGTCAGCTCAGATCTCCCAGTGAATTGCCAGTGTCGAGAAATGGTGCTTTTTAGAGCCCACATGTCTAATTTTCTCCCTCTTTCTTTGAAGGTCATTGGATTTAAACCTGCATTGAGTCTAGCTGCGGTGCAATTTCTGTAGCTATCTAAACTTTAAATGTTCAAAGCTTAATTGCAGTTTTTTAAATTTCCAACAAACACTCATTGTTTGAAGACTCGCTAATCCCAGCCCCGTCAATACTGAATGTATCCATGAATAATTAAACCCCAAACACAGCTTGAAAAGCATGCGGTGTAAACAAGTCATGTGATCAGGGGCTCAGATCATCAATATTGCCATTCCCATCTTCTACTTGTGCAACTTCAGCTTCGTGTATTCAGCTAATTGAAGGCTTCACAATGAGAGTGGGCTCACATTGTCACAACAGGGTTGCTGCAGTGGGAACTGATTGTAATCAATCCTCTCCAGATATTACATGTCATTCCTTCCTATTCCAACCATGGACTTACCCTGGCAGAAACATCAGTCTAATCTTTCAAGAGGGAAAATTAGTCATCAGCAGTTATCTAAGGTACTGCTGATGATGAAGTATGCTGAAGAGCATACTTCTTTTCTAAATCAGATCTACATCTCCTCATTAATATCAGCCAGATTAAAGCCATTCTTTCCAACATTTTACTGATCCCGCACCCCAAAGCTCTGTCCCATCCATGCACCTCTTTCTTGCACAGGATTGTGAGCTATACACAGAGTCATGGATAGTGAGTCTGCTGAGGTGATTGGCAGCACAGAGCCAAACTTCCGAGGTCTGAGATTAAGCACTATTGAAAAGTTTGTGAAGATATTGGCTTCAAAGAAACCATTGAGAGTAACAAAATTAGACCATACGGAACTGCAGATGCAGAAACCTTGAGCAAAACCACAAGGGTGCTGGGAGAACTCAGCAGGTCAGGCAGCATATGAGAAGGGAATGGCTAGGCGATGTTTCAGGTCGTCCAGGGTCCCGACTCAAAACTCTGCCTATCCAGTCCTTCATCAGATGCTGCCTGACCGCTGAGTTCCTTCATCACTTTGTGTAGAGCACTGATGATCCTGATGGAGATGTACCAGTTTACACTGAGAATTTGACATATGAACATTGATTAAATGTAATCCGAGTGCTTTATTTCCATCAGTATCTCTTCCATGCATTTTTATGTTGATATACATTGATTCTCCATCTTGTTCTGGCTAAGCATCTTCGGGTCAGGAGTTGGTGTGTGTTTCTAAAGTACACAACTCTACATGTACAGTCAGCACTGTAGAGTTGGAAAGTTGCTCCATGTCTGTGCTTAATCTCCAATGTACACTATCTGGTGAGCACAGAAAACTCAGTGTGTATAATCTACAGTTGTGTGTAACATGACTGTTCCAAACCAATGATAAAGTTGGCTACCTAGCCTTGCCTCGCAGAGGTTGTTGGGATACTTGACGAAAGAAAATGTGGCTAAAAGAATGTGATCATTGCCTAAAACTGTGTATGTGCCCAGTTGCACGAATGTGATAGTTGGCTAAACTGTGTACGTGGCTAGTGGCATGAACACTGGAATGTGTACAGCAAAAGATAAGCCCAGACAGCGAACTTGGACAAAAACAATTCTAAGACATCTGTTCGTGGACTCTGCATTGTCACCTTCATTGATAAAAGACGCTGATTCTTTGAGTGGGTGCTCGGGACTGCCAAGTATAGTGATATACTTGCTGTGGTCCTGCCACTCCCACCTTGGTGAAAGTTGTAAAGCTTTTCGTGCTTTAAATCGATTCTTTGCGTGGTTGTCTGTTTGTTACAAGGCCGGAACTTTAACAACAACATTATTTGGTTTTTCCTTTCATGTACAATGACTATTACAAAAAAATATCCATATCCCACTGCCAGGCTCAAAAATCTTCTTCAGCGTCAATGTCTCCGTCATTGTCTCATGCCCTAATCTGTCCTGCATTGTCCTGTCATTGTCCTGCTAGCTCTTTAATTTCCTCTTAATTTTCCTCTTAATTTTGCCCATTATTTTGCTACATTTTAACAAAGGGCAAGAACGGTTCAGGTGACCTGAAGAGGAAGCTGTTCCTGAATCTGGTGGTATGTGCTTTTGAGCTTTTGTGTCTTCTGTCCGATGGGAGAGGTGAGAGAAGGAATGAATTGTGATGCAAATGTTCCTTGATTATGTTGACTGCTTTTCTGAGGCTGCGTGTAAGTGGAGTCTATGATGAGGAAGCTGGGCTGTGTGAAGGACTGGACGACATTCATAACTCTGTAATTTATTGATGTCTTGGGCATAACTGTGCCAAATCAAGCTATGATGCATCCCGATATGTTGCTTTCCTCAGACCATCTGTAAAAGTTGGTAAGTGTTGTTGGAAACATGCTACACTTTCTTAGTGTTCTAAGGAATTAGAAGTGTTGGTGTGCTTTCTTGGCTGTAGTTTCGATGTGGTTGTTCCAACCCAAATTGTTGGTGATATCTATCTATGCAGAGGAATTTGAAGCTCTTCATAAGTTCATAATTCAGAGCAACAGAATTAGGTCAATCAGCCCATCGAGTTTACTCCGCCATTCAATCGTGGCTGATCTATCTTTCCCTCTCAACACCATTTGCCTGCCTACTCCCCATAACCTTTGACATTCTTACTAATCAAGAACTTGTCAAACTACGCTTTAAAAATACCCAAAGAATTGATGTCCACAGCTGTCCATGGCAATGAATTCCACTGATTTACCGCCCTCTGGCTCGAGAAATTCCTCATCATCTCCTTTCTAAAGGTAGGTCCTTTAATTCTGAGGCTGCACCCTCTGGTCCTAGACTCTCCCACTAGTGGAAGCATCCTCTCCACATCCTCTCTATCCAGGCCTTTCATTGTTCAGTAAGTTTCATTGAAGTCCCCCCTGATCCTTCCAAACACTAGCACGTGCAGGCCAGAGCTGTCATTATATGTTCATTCAATCATCCCCGGATCATTCTTGTAAACCACCAATGAACACTCTCCAATACCAGCACATCGCTCCTCAGATATGGGGCCCAAACCTGCTCATAATACTCTGAAGAATAGTCTGAAGAAGGGTCTCTACCCAAAACGTCACCCATTCCTTCTATCCAAAGATACTGCCTGTCCCGCTGAGTTACTCCAGCATTGTGTGTATATTTTTGGTGTAAACCAGCATCAAATGCGGTCTGACCAGTGCCTTATAATGTCTCAGTATTATATCCCTACTTTAATATTATAGTTTTCTCAAAATGAATGCTCACATGGCATTTGTCTTCCTTACTTCAACTTGCAAATTAACCCTTTGGGAATCCTGCACTAGCACTTCCAAGTCCCTTTGCACCTTTGATTTCTGAATCATCTCCCTATTTAAAAATGAGTCTAAGCCTTTATTCCTACTACCACAGTGCACGACCGCACACTTTGCTACGCCATATTCCATCTGCCACTACTTTTCCCACTCTCCCAACATGTCCAGGTCCTTCTGCAGACTCCCTGCTTCCTCTACACTAGCTGTACCTCCACCTATCTTCGTATCATCCACAAAACCATCAATACCATCATAAGAAGGGTCTCGACCCGAAACATCACCTATTCCTTTTCTCCAGAGATGTTGCCTGACCCGCTGAGATATTCCAGCATTTTGTGTCTATTTCTTTCATCCAGATTTGTCATGCAAGACTTCCCCTTCACAAAACCATACTGACTTTGGCCCATTTTATCATATGCTTCCAAGTACTCAGAAACGACATCCTCTATAATGGACTCTAAAATCTTATCGACTACTAAAGTCAGGCTGACTGGCCAATAGTTTCCCCTCTTTTACCTTGCTCCCTTCTTGAACAGTGGAGCAACATTTGCAATTTTCCAATCCTCTGGGACCACTCTTGACTCTAGTGATTCATGAAAGATTACTACTAATGCCTTCACAATTTGTAAAGCTGCCTCTGGGGTGTAGTCTATCTGGTCCCAGCGGTTTATCCACTTTAAGACCTTTTAGCTTTCTAAGGGCCTTCTCCTTGGTAAAAGCAACTCCACTAACTTCTGCCCACAGAAATTGTGGCATGTTGCTGGTGTCTTCCGTTGTGAAGACTAATGCAAAAATCTTCAATTCATCTGCCATTTCTTTATTCCCCATTACTATTTCTCCAGCGTCATTTCCAGCAGTCGAACATTCACTCTAGACTCTCTTTTACTTTACGTACATATGAAGGAAGTTTTGTATTATTAGCTAGCTTACCTCATATTTTATATTTTCTCCCCTTATTGTCTTTTTAGTTGCCTTCTGTTGGTTTTTAAAAGCTTCCCAATCCTCTAGTATCACACTAATCTTTGTAATATATACCTTCTCTTTTACATTTATCCTGTCTTTGACTTCCATTATCAGCCATGGTCGTCTCATTCTCCCTTTAGAATCTTTCTTCCTCTTTGGGATGAAAAAATCCTGCGTCTTCTGAATTATTCCAAGTATCTCTTCCATTGCAGCTCCACCGTAATTCCTGCTAGGGTCATAGAAACATAGAAAATAGGTGCAGGAGGAGGCGATTTGGCCCTTCGAGCAAGCACCGCCATTCATTGCGATCATGGCTGATCATCCCTTTCCAATTAACTTTAGCTAGCTCCTCCATGCCTCTGTAGTTATCTTTACTCAACCGCGGCACGGTAGCGCAGCGGTAGAGTTGCTGCTTTACAGCGAATGCAGCGCCGGAGACTCAGGTTCGATCCTGACTACGGGTGCTGCACTGTAAGGAGTTTGTACGTTCTCCCCGTGACCTGCGTGGGTTTTCTCCGAGATCTTCGGTTTCCTCCCACACTCCAAAGACGTACAGGTATGTAGGTTAATTGGCTGGGTAAATGTAAAAATTGTCCCTAGTGGGTGTAGGATAGTGTTAATGTACGGGGATCACTGGGCGGCACGGACTTGAAGGGCCGAAAAGGCCTGTTTCCGGCTGTATATATATGATATGATATGATGATTAATACCGAAACATCTGATTTCATCTTCTCCCTCTCAAACTGCAGGTTGAATTTTATCATATTACAGTCACTGCCTCTTTGTGGTTACTTTTCTTTATGTCCCCTAATCAAATCTGGTTTGTTACACACCACCAAATCCAAGTCAACTACAAACTGCTCTAAAAAGCCATCTCGTAAGCACTCTACAAATTCATTCTCTTGGGATCCAGTACTAATCTGATTTTCCCAGTCAACCTTCATATTGAAATCCCTCATGACTACTGTAACATTGCTTATCTTACATGCTGATAGTATCTCCTAATGTAATTTGTACCCTACATTCATTATCATATCTATATCATTTGCGCTTATGTGCATAATTACTTCTGACTGCTCCCCCTCCTCCTCGAGAATCTTCTGCAGCTACTCCGAGACATCCTGGACCTTGGCACCAGGGAGGTAACAGACCATCCTGGAGACCCGTTTGCTGCCCCAGAATCTCCGGTCTCCTATCACTATCATTGTGCCTGACCTCACCCAGACCCAGACCTATTGCCACAAACCTGGCTGCCGCTGCTCTCCCCTGAATGTTCATCCCCCTCAACAGTATCCAAAGTGGTGTACCTGTTTTACAGGGGAAAGGCCACAGAGGATTCCTGAACTCTTCCTGCTCCTTTTCCTGGTGGTCACCCATCGATTCTCTGTCTGCACCTTCGGTGCAATCACCTCTCGATAACTCCTATCTATGACTTCCTCAATCTCCCAGATGGGCCTGAGGTCGTCCAGCTGCCACTCCAGTCCCCTAATGCGATCTTTAAGGAGCTGCACATGGATGCACCGCCTGCAGATGCAGTCCTCGGTGGCACTGGGAGTCTTCCTGAGTTCCCACAGGTCAGGGACACCATTATACTAGCTTCCATCCCACCTTATCAGGACCAAGTTGCACTCGGAAACAAACAGAAAGCAACAGAACAAATCTTATCCTGCATTCACCCTTGCTGAAGCCTTCTCACAATGAAGCTCATGAGCCAAAGCCTCAATGCCCCACTCTCACTCTGTCCACTCTCACTGTGACTGCTTCACTTAGGCTTACCCTTGACTATCTTAACTTTGCCACCGTAGCTACTGATTGGAACATGTACACCACCTCGCTTCCTGGAGACAGAAACTAGCTCCTTCCTCTTTCTGACATAAGGAAAGGGTCATTGTCTTGACACCGTGTTACTTAAGCTCTCTAGCTCCTTCCAATACTCTGTCTCACCATTGTTCGAGATTCAGCTCTCTGCTGTGGTGTTATGTGCAAACTTGTAACTAGATGTGCCAACAGAGAACATTACAGCTTGCGCTAGGCAAGATGAGCCTCTGCATGCAAACCAATCTGTACATTGCGAATGGCAGTCCATGCATGAGCAGCAGGAAGTATACAGTTATGGACATGCTGAAGTTATCATCCTCTCCGCCCCTTGCTGTGTGCCTGTAAATTATTCTGGTTTCTGTACTCATCTTTAGTCATCATTCCCATTTCCATGCTGCAGTTTTTTTTCAATTTCAACCATATCAATTTGGACATCACAATCAGCATTCGTGAAACCATAGGCAGGATATACTCTGTTGCTAGGCATACCAAAACAAGAGTCATAGCGGCAACAGTCAAGAGTGTTTAATTGTCATGTGCACTGGCATTGGAACAATGTCATTCTTACTTGATGCAGCTTAACAGGTCATGTTTCCAACATGATCTTTGTGTAAGCTCTTAAAAAAATGCCTTGAGAACTGTGCAATACTGCTCATTGTAAACCTCACCACCCTGTCAGCCTTCATTATGTTGGGGTATGTGGAAATCTTGGAAAAACAGTCACTTTCCTTGGCTTGAATGCTACCTTTGAAATGACCATTGCAATGCTTTGTGTGTGCTCGTTGTTAGAGAAGTGCACCTCTTGTGTCCTCTTTCAAATGGACTCCTTTGCAACACATGACCCAGTGGCCTGGTTATTGAGTTATGGAATTAGTAACCCAGAGGCCTGCACTATCAATCGAGAAATAGAAATTCAATTTGCATCACAGCAGCTTTAAATTCAGTTTCTCACCTAGATCAATCAGTAATCTTAATACAGTAAACCCTCGTTTTAACAGACCTCTTCATAAAGGATTTTGTTTATAGTGGATTGACCTCCTGATGGTTGCCTGCGCCACCTCAAGCTGGCGTTGCGTTCACAGCTGTTTCCATCAATGCCACCTCAGGCTTAAACCGCTTCCAGGTAGCATCTGCCGCCGCCTCCGACGACCCTCACCTGTACTCCGGCCACCCACAGGCCATTTCTTGCCTCTCCCCCGGCTGTCAACAGGCCTGGGCCATCAACTCATCTGCACTCTAGGCCTAGTTCCAGAGAGAGTCTGAAGAATGGTCTCCACCCAAAACATTGCCTATTCATGTTTTCCAGAGATGCTGCCTGACCTGCTATTCCAGCACTTTGTGTCCTTTTGTGTATTAACCAGCATCTGCAACTGCTTGTTTCTACTAGTCATCACAACCCCTTAGTTGGCTATAGCGGCCAATCAGCAATAATGGACACCGCCCGCCCCCCCCCCCCCCCCCCCCACAAACCCCATGGTCCATAATAACAATGTTTACTGTAACGATGATTTAAAAATCTGTTGAATTGTTGCATTGGATTCAGTGATGCCCTAAAGTTGAATAAATCTGCCGTCATCACTTGGTCTGGGCTAGGAACCAGAGAATCCTCTTAAAATGGCAGCTCCATCACCCTCTCAAGGAGCAATCGAGGGAGGACAATAAACACTGGCCTTGCTCCTGACCACAGATCATAAAGATGCTGAAATCAATAATACGGAGATGTGGCTGCATAATTGGAGTTGAGTTTCCAATGGTCTAGCTGATGAAGACATTGAAGAAAATCCTCCATAAAATGAATGTCTGGCTGATCAAGTCAGACATTCACATGATTTTTAGGAGTCCATCTGCAGAGGACGTTGCAATGAAAGACATTTTAATAGAAAGATAGAACGAGACCTGGTGTGACCTAAGACCTAGAGGCATTGGTGCGCTTTCCTGACTGAATCGTTGATGTCAATCCTGGCATTCCGCATAACTTGTGCTGCAGATAGGGTTTAAACTAAATAGTGGGGTGGTTGGGTTCAACAAATTGAAAATGTATGGATAGGATAGTAAGTTTTAAAAGGGATAAGAATCTAAGGTCAGACAAAATGGGGACCAATTTGAGAATACTGAACAGGTACTAAACTGAACAGGTACTGAACTTGGACAGGATGGGAGAGTGGGCAATGAAGTGACAGATGGAATACATTGCTTCAAACTGTGCGGTCCGGCAGTAGGAATAAAGTTGTAGCCTATTTTCTAAATGGGTAGAGGATTCAGAAATCAGAAGTGGCTGGTAATCACCAGCGTTTGCTTGATATGTGGCACCAGCATCAGTCCGTGGCTGCTATCGAAAGGGTGGCAGATGCAGCCATAATTTCAGTGTGACCGATGGTACGTTGCAGTTATTTATAGTTGAGTCCTCACAAAATGAAATTATTATTTCCTTAACATGCATAGCCCATTCTGTGATGAGGAAAAGCTGAGTTATATTAGTTCTGAGTTGTGTTGTATTTCTCAACACTTACATTTCTCAATCATGGCATTTTTGTTGCACCTTCTCTCTTTAATGGGGGTGGGGCTTCACTTCCATCTTTCCATATAGGTCAGTTCTAATGTAGTTTACATTACCCTCAGACTGGTCAAGTCCCAGTGTAATAGTCTGCTCCCCATGTAGTCACTCCAGGTGACTTCATTCATTCGTTTGTTTTGACACAGATGTGTTGATTGTTCTGCATATGCTGACTGTTAGTTTGGTGGGTTCTGATTGTTTGATGCATAACCGGTTAGTTGATGCATTCCAATTGGTGTTTAATTTGACGTCTTATGATCTGCGCTCTCATTTACAGTTTGCTCCTTCGTCGTCCACAAGCGGTGCCATGAGTTTGTCACCTTCTCCTGCCCAGGTGCGGACACAGGACCTGCCTCTGAGGTAAGGTTCCAGATGCAGTCACGTGTGAGTGTGTTTGTGATGTTGTAAAGGTTGGACTGTGACTTGTTGGGCAGAGGATAGACTAATGGGCAGAGTGCAGGGGACCGAAACTAGTGGGCAGAGTACAGAGGATGGAGATTCAGTCAGAGAGTTGTGAATCTGTGGAATTCTCTGCCTCAGAAGGCAGTGGAGGCCAATTCTCAGAATGCATTCAAGAGAGAGCTGGATAGAGCTCTTAAGGATAGCGGAGTCAGAGGGTATGGGGAGAAGGCAGGAACGGGGGTACTGATTGAGAATGATCAGCCATGATCACACTGAATGGCGGTGCTGGCTCGAAGGGCCGAATGGCCTCCTCCTGCACCTATTGTCTATTGATGGATAATGTGCAGAGGATGAATATTAATGGGCAGCGTGCACAAAATGGACATAGATGGGCAGGGTGCGGAGGACGGAGATTAGTCGGTGGGGGGCTGAGAACGAAGATTGATGAGCAGAGTGCAAAGGACAGAGGCTAGCGGGCAGTCTGGAAAGTTTATCTTAGTTTAGTTTAGTTTAGAGATACAGCGTGGAAACAGGCCCTCTGGCCCTCCGAGTATGCACCAACCAGTGATCCCTGCACATTAACTCCTGACAAACGCTAAGGACAATTTTACATTTATACAAAGCCAATTAACATACAAACTGGAACCACACCGTTGATGACCAGAACGACAACCGAAGACCGGAACGCGCCCTGATAGGCCTGACTCACCGCACAGGCCTCCCACAGAACTGCGGTGCAGCCGGGCAGCGACGCCTGTCTGGGCCGGAGGAGCCTCAGCGGTGGCGGTGGTGGAAGCCTTGGCGGCGGCAGCGGGAAACTTGGCAGTGGGTGCCTCGGTGGAAGCGGGAGACTCAGTGGCAGCAGCAGGGGCCTTGACGGTAGCGGGAGCCTCAGCGGTAGTGGGGTCCTTGGCGGTATGGGGGCCTTGGCGGTATGGGGGCCTTGGCGGTATGGGGGCCTTGGCGGTATGGGGGCCTTGGCGGTATGGGGGCCTTGGCGGTATGGGGGCCTTGGCGGCAGCGGGGGCCTTGGCGGTAGTGGGGGCCTTGGCGGCAGCGGGGGCCTTGGCGGTATGGGGGCCTTGGCGGTATGGGGGCCTTGGCGGCAGCGGGGGCCTTGGCGGCAGCGGGGGCCTTGGCGGCAGCGGGGGCCTCGGCGGCAGCGGGGGCCTCGGCGGCAGCGGGGGCCTCGGCGGCAGCGGGGGCCTCGGCGGCAACGGGGGCCTTGGCACGAGGACAGAGATTAATGGGTAGAGTCGTGAGGCAGAGGCTGGTGGTGGGTCGGTGATCAGTGGAGAGACAAAGAGGGGAAAGGGGGGAGGAAGTGAGGAAATATGAGGGATTGTGGGGAAATGATTGGTTGGCCACAGAGACCACCTTGTCGCTTGCTACTGATCAATCTGCTGATGTCCACTGCAACTGCATTGGAACCAACTGACAATAAACAGTGAAAGTAGGAGATTGCTGGTGTGCTTAACACCCTAGTGTGTGATGGGAAAGTTGACGAAGATTGTGACGGACAGGCATCCAGTGCTGAATGAAGACAAGATCTGATTTGTGACATTAACAACCTGTTAAAATCCCAAAAGATCTGCAGACGCTGTAAATCTAAAATAAAAAGACAAATACTAGAAACTCACCAGGTCAGGCAGTATCTGTGGAGAGAGTCTTCAGACAAAGAGACTTTGACCTGAAACAGCAACTCTCCCTCCCCAGATGCTACCTGGCCTGTTTCCAGCATGTTTTGTTTTCTTCGATAACATACAGCTATTACATAGGGTACCAGCCGAAAGTTACCAGACAATGTAGTATGAACACGTTTACATCACCCATTTTAACACAAATAATTTAAACCTCTGTTAAATGAACACATTGGTCAAACTTGTAGAAACATTTGTCTCTGCTTCAGGCTTCAATGCATTTTGCTCCATTTCATTGTGAACAAGGAAGTGTGACTGCAAATTGATTCATGTTCACAAGCAACCACTATCACTAAAATTAGCAACTAATTAAAATATTTACCAAAGATAGACACAAAAAGCTGGAGTAACTCAGCGAGACAGGCAGCATTTCTGGAGAGAAGGAATGGGTGACGTTTTGGGTCAAGACCCTTCTTCAGACTGGTTCTCCCTTATGCTTGTGGATAAGGGAAACAAGAGATATCACAGAGGGGGAGCAGCGAGGGAGGATGTTGAGGACCTTGAGATTTTGTATGTCTACTTTGAAGAAGCTCTCCTTCACTCTAAGACGAGAGTTCTGCAACATCCTCTCTCGCCGCTCCCCTGTGATATCTCTCATTTCCCTTATGACTAACCAGTTTGAAGAAGGGTCTAGACCCGAAACGTCACCCATTCCTTCTCTCCAGAGATGCTGCCTGTCCCGCTGAATTACTCTAGCTTTTTGTGTCTATCTTTGATTTAAACCAGTATCTGCAATTCCTTCTTACACCAAATCATTACCAATATCTCTTACTCCTGATGATCAGAGTTTATCATTAGTTAAGTGGGTGAAGCCTGTACAAGATTTATGTAAATTCTCACAAAAAATTCTGACACTCAATATCTCAAGAGATAATTAATCAGAATTTTAAATCACACTATAATGTAATTGCCTCTCTCACTTCCCCCAAGTTAATCCTGCAAAGTCTTAGATCCGAATACTTTTTACACAAGGGCAGAAAAATGGTAGATGGAGTTTAATCCAAGCAAGTGTGAGGTGCTGCACATTGTGAGGTCAAATGTAAGGGGAAAGGAAACAGCAAGACTTTTAACAGCACTAATGTACTTTGAAAGTGCCAAAATAAGTTGGATGGAAAATTGACATCATGAAAGGAAGCAGATGGTGATAGCAGAAGATTGTTTTTCAGACTGGAGGCCTGTGACTAGTGGTGTGCCTCAGGGATCAGTGTTGGGCCCTTTGCAGTTTGTGGTTTATATCAATGATTTGAATGAAAATGTACAAGGCATGATTAGTAAGTTTGCAGATGACACTAAAGACTTTCAGCACATTGGCCTTCATCAGTCAGGGCATTGTATAGAAACTGGGATGTTATGTGACAGATATACAATAGATGGTTAGGGCCACATTTGTATTATGTTCAGTTTTGGTCACCCTGCTATAGGAAATATGTTGTTGAGCTGGAAAGAGAGCAGAGAAGATTTACGAGGATGTTGCCAGGATTTGAGGGCCTGAGTTATAGGGACAGGTTGGGCATGCTAGGACTTTAAGTTCTTACGTTCACAAGTCATTGAGAAGAAGTAGGCCATTTGGCCCATCAAGTTCACTCCGCCATTCAATCATGACTGATTTATCTTTCCCTCTGAACCTCATACGGGGCCCAAAACTGCTCACTATACTTCAAATGCAGTTTGATCAGTGCCTTACCTGTTCTTGCCTATATCTCTGTTTAACCTCCTCACTGAAGCCTCACTAGTCAGACTTTATTCCTTGGAGTGTAGGAGACTGAGGGTGGGTGATAGTAAGGTGGTGAATATCATATTGAGGGGGATAGATAAGGTAAATGTCCTTTTTTCCAGAGCAGGGATTCAAAAACTAGGGGACAAAGGATTTTAAGGTGAGAGGTGAAAGGAACCTAAGAGATAACATTTCGCACAGAACGTGGTGCGTATATGGAGAAAGTAGAGGCATGAAAAATAACAATACTTACAAGACATTTGGATAGATACATGGTTAGGAAAGCTTTGGAGGGAAATGGGCATAACATGGGCAAATGGGATAGCATAGATGGCATTTAGGTCGGCATGGATGAGTTGGGCTGAAGGGCCTATTTCCATGCTGTATGATTCTATGACTCTTCTTTGCCCATGTCTGAGGCATACTTTATCTGTTTTGTTCTTATCTGTAAAATTCTGCAGTTGCTGGAAATCTGGAATAAACCCGACAAATTGTGCAAACACTCGGCAAGCTTTGGAGAGGAAACAGCATTAATTGTTCAAATTAATAGAACGAAATTGGTTTTCTGCCATTTTGGGGACATGGCATGGGAGCTGCTCTTCCCAGCCCGCAAACCCACGGAGATTGCTGAATCGGGAAATTGTTACCATTGAAACTCGCTGGGACTTTGCTGGAGCTACCGGATATTTACTGTTGGAATCTACGTGGCAATCTCAAACCTTACTCTAAGGAGCAGGTTAGACCCTGGGCGTATGCTCTCTATGACAGCCATGGTATATTAGTGTAAAGACTGCTGGTGCTGCTCTGTGCAGGGACTGGAGAGCCCACATACTCTCAGATCCAGCAGACCATTGCATTGTCAAAAGCTAGGGTTAGAGGAAGGGGCTGCAGTCTGTGGCACCATCGGACAGGGAACAAAATCACTGTGGTCTTTGTCACTGATAATGAGGCACAGTGCTCAGCCCATAAAACCACCTTGGCTTTCTGGTTCAGATGAAAGCTCATTGACCTGGAATATTAACCATAGGAAAATTTCAGCACTAAAAGAGGCCATTGAGCCCATCATATCCATGCTAGTGTCCATACCAGCTTTCAGCTCTGTCCCCATTGGTAGCTCTGCAACTATTCGTTGTACCGTTTGGTTGTGGAGAGGTCTTCTGTCTCTCGCACTCCCATAGGCTGTGATTCCAGATCCTCGCCACCTCTGGGTGCAAAACATTACTTCATCTCCCCTTTAATTGTTCTACAATTACTTTAATTCCTGACTACTATCCCCTTTGCTAAGGGGCAATGGTGTTTCCTGGGCTCCCTATCTAAACCTCCAGCCGTTTGCAGTACGACAATCATGTACTGCTTCCAGCTTGGATCAGGATAACATGTCCCATGTCCCATGTCCCATGTCCCATGTCCCATGTCCCATGTCCCCCCTCTCCCAGAGAACACCTACAGTCTCATTTATTTCCATCCTGAGTGCTTGTTTAAATGAATTAATTGGATAATTGATACTGGCCTACATATTGTGTTCTTTGGGTGTCATCTGTTATATATTCACTTTTCATTAATTTTGGCTTTTCTGGTCCCACTCCCACTGGAGCTCTCTGCAGAAAACAAACTGGTGAAGGAACTGAGCATGTCAGGCAGCATCTGTGGAGGGAAATGGGCAGGTGACATTTCAGGTCAGGACATTCAGTTATCTCTCTCTTGTGGCTAACATTTTCACAAGTGGGAAATATAATTGATGGTTGGGAGTGCAGGCTAACATGCAGTAAAGTAATCTGTACACAGCATATACCACTTACAGTGGACTGCCTAAACAATGCCTGTAGACTTTTAAATATCTGTTGAATCCTGATGCAAGTTCATAACTTCATAGGTTATAGAAACAGAATTAGGCCATTTGGCCCATCAAGTCTACTCCGCCATTCAATTATGGCTAATCTATCTTTCCCCTTTCTCCCAATAACCCCTGGCACCCGCACTAATCAAGAATCTGTCTATCTTTGCCTTTAAAATATTCATTGACTTGGCAACTGTCTGTGGGAATTAATTCCACAGATTTACCGCCATCTGACTGAAGAAATTCCTCCTCATCTCCTTTCTAACGACACATCCATTTATTTTGAGGCTATGGCCTCTGTTCCCAGACTCTCCCATTAGTGGAAACATCCTCTTCAGATCCACTCAATCCAGGCCTTTCACTATGCGGAATGTTTTCGCCCTCATCCTTCTAAACTCCTGTGAGTAAAGGCCCAGTGCTGTCAAATGCACATCACTATTTAACCCAATCATTCCTGGGATAATTCTCAAAAACCTCCTTTGGACCCTCTCTAATGCCAGCACATCCTCAGATAAGGGGCCCAAAACTCCTCACAATAATCTAAATGGGGTCAGACCAGTGCCTTATAAAGCAAGAACATCACATTGAGTAAACTGGTCCTGTGATGAATCCAGCAATTTCACATGTAACGATGAATTGAGATGCATTTGGCCTCTCAAAAGAGGCTAGGCAATTTGGGTATGTATTCCTTATAGTTTAGAAAAATGATGGGTGACTTTATTTAAACATATGATGTGGCTTGAACAAGGTAGATGTTGGAATGTATTCACAAGGGACAGAATTATGAGCATTGCTGCAAAATAAGATGCTTGTGTTTTAAAACTGAGGTGGGTATAAATGTTATCCGTGGAGGATAGATCATTAGAAATATTTACGGTGAAAATGGGTAAATATTTGAATGGGTTATGGGAAACTGGCCCACAGAAGAAGATTTGAGGCCAGCGTAGGTCAGCCATGATCATAGTGAATGGGGGGGGACCTTCTGGCCTACTTCTGCTCCTGTTTTCTATGTTCATGCTTATCTTACCTCTTCTCTTGAATCCACATTAACCCAGTTCTGGCTGACTCAGCACTCCCTCTCTATCCAATCTTCATTCCGACACTCTTGTTTCTCCGCTGCTTGACTCTGATGCTCCCTTTGATTAATCTTCTTGATGCTCAGATGATCACTCATGCTGTTACTATGCTGACAGCAGCATCACTGCCTGCAATGCTGTTATTACTCTACTCTCTTGGCCGCAACATGTGGTGTGACACAGTCGTCTATGTTCCCTGTCAAACACGGTGAAAGGTGGTTGTAGTATCAGTGTGAAAGTATCAGGTCTCTCAGGCACTCAGTTCTTACAACTCCTCCTTCTTTACTAATTCTAGTACCTGTGCGGTTTGTTCCCAGGCTGTGTATCGCAGTTGTACCCATGAAACCAGCAACCCATTGTCCAACTTTATAATTCTAGAAGTTATTTTCCGTGGAAAGTTTATTGCTGTTCATTCAGGTCAGTCATAAATTATAGATGTTGAAGAGATTGAAATAAACAATTTATTTATACAACATTGAACATGAAAGGATTGGAACGCAGAATATTTATTCAAATGTAAAAGAAACAATCTGCTGGAGGAACTCTGTGTAACTGGCTGCATCTCGGAGGGAAATGGACAGATGACATTTCACGTCAGGACCCTTATTTAGATCGTGCACACAGGGGTTGGTCTGTTGACCCGTAGGAAATACACCAGTGAACAGGCAGATGACACAAGTAATTAGGAGACCAAAAGGAACATTGGCCTTCAAGGCTGGGGCCTTTAAGCAAGAGGGCAGACTGGACATTGGTGAGAGCACCGTGAGAACACTCATATGACTACGCTTGCCTCAGAGGCAGTTCAGACAGAGTCTGATACCTGGTTGAAGGGATTATCTAACAATAATTGAGCTAATTGGGGCATCATTCTTTGGGATATGATGTTGACTTCCCGGAGTGGGAGATATCTAAAACCTGGGTTACAGGCAGCCCTGCGTTAAGGGGTGATGTGTTCCAAGAAAGCAGCCCATATCATGATTTTCCATAACACAAAGCCGCATCACTTACATTTGCATCAAGAAACACGAGTTGAGAAAACAACTGTGTTTACTTGTTTACTTTTGAGGAATTGAGGGATATGGTAAGTGGCGAACAGAAGAGGAGCTGAGACCAGTTTAGATCACCCATGATTGCATTGAGTGATGAGGTAGGCTCATGGGGATGTCCTACTCCTGCCCCAATTTTTTTGTGTTCTTATACAATGTTATTCTGCAGAATCTCTTTTAGTTCAGTTTAGTTTAGTTTATTTTCATGTACTGAGTTACAGTGAAAAGGTTTTGTTGCTTTTCACTGTGCCTCAGTGCACGTGACAATAAATTGAACTGAACTGAACGAGATTCTGCAGAATAACATTGTACAAGAGCACAAAAAAAGTTTCATACTTGAAGGATTCATACTTAAATCCTTGATTTATATATCCTTATAGTCCTTGACAGAATCCTTTGAAATTTAATCGCTTGCATTGTGGTCCAAATAGAAGGTTCAGCATCCATTTGCTTTTCAATGACTTTGTGCAGCTCTCAGTGATGCTTTAATGATTATACATACCACAAATCCTCAAGTCACAGAGGATTACCACAGTATGTAGCTTTTCACTGTTGGGTAAACGCTGTATTCTGTGAGGTAACAGTCCAGATTGGATCAGTTCTGTGCATTGAAATCACTTTCATCATTTACCGAATTACTCAGTCTATTACTCTTTATAATTTCCTGTTTCCATCTAAATTGCTTAAACTGTTTCCTGCCACTGTCACAGAATCATAGGATGGTTCCAGCACAAGGTGGCTCTTCGGCCCGTTGTCTCTGCACTGGTCTCTATTAGGTCAACACTCCAGGTCCACCTGGTGGGCCACTCTTCACAGCCTTAGTCTGTACGTATTCTTTGATCCGTGCCAGGAATCCAAGCTGCATCCTGTCTCCATTCTCTCTCTCTCTCTCTCTCTCTCTCTCTCTTACTGCTTACCCAGATCACTGTTATGTTCTTATGTTAAAGAATCATTCATCATCTGAGCCACAATCTGTCTCTATTCTCTCACTCTTACAGTTCATCCAATTTCCCAACAATGTCAACAATTTGCCATAAATTCTAAAAAAACATTTGACTTTCGCCAACAATATATTGCAAGAGAGTCGACATGTGTAATATCCAGAAGGCTGATATGGCTGTACAGAAAGTAGTTAGGTAACCGAATGGAATGTAATTTATTGCTGGGGAACTGAAATCAAGAGAAGAGAGGTTACTCTGAGTTTGTGAGACTGCATTTGGAGTAACATAGAAACATAGAAAATAGGTGCAGGAGTAGGCCATTCGGCCCTTTGAGCCAGCACCGCCATTCAATATGATCATGGCTGATCATCCAAAATCAGTACCCTGTTCCGGCTTTTTCCCCATATCCCTCGATTCCCTTAGTCCTAAGAGCTAAATCTAACTCTCTCTTGAAAACATCCAGAGAATTGGCCTCCACTGCCTTCTGTGGCAGAGAATTCCACAGACTCTCAACTCTCTGGGTGAAAAAGTTTTTCCTCATCTCAGTCCTAAATGGCCTCCCCCTTATTCTTAAACTGTGACCCCTGGTTCTGGACTCCCCCAACATTGTGAACATTTTTCCTGCATCTACCCTGTCCAATCCTCTAAGAATTTTATATGTTTCTATAAGATCCCCTCTCATTCTAAATTCCAGTGAATACAAGCCCAGTTAAACCATTCTTTCATTATATGTCAGTTCCGCCATCCCGGGTATTAACCTGGTGAACCTACGCTGCACACCCTCAATAGCAATAATGTCCTTCCTCATATTAAGAGACCAAAATTGCACACAATACTCCAGGTGCGGTCTCACCAGGGCCCTGTACAACTGCAATCGGACCTCCTTGCTCCTCAACTCAAATACTCTCGCAATGAAGGCTAACATGCCATTGGCTTTCTTCACTGCCTGCATGCTTACTTTCAGTGACTGATGTACAAGCACACGCAGGTTTCATTGCACCTCCCCTTTTCCTAATCTGAAACCATTCCGATAGTAATCTGCCTTCCTGTTCTTGCCACCAAAGTGGATAACCTCACATTTATCCACATTAAACTGCATCTGCCATGCTTCTGCCCACTCACCCAACCTATCCAAGTCACCCTGCAGCCTCATAGCATCCTCCTCACAGCTCATACTGCCACCAGCTGTGTCATCCGCAAACATAGAGATGTTACATTTAATTCCCTTGTCTAAATCGTTAATATATATTGTAAACCACTGGAGTCCCAGCACCGAGCCCTGCGGCACCATACTAATCACTGCCTGCCATTCTGAAAAGGACCCGTAAATTCCTACTCTTTGCTTTCTGTCTGCCAACCAGTTCTCTATCCATGTCAATACTCTACCCCTAATACCATGTGCTCTAATCTTGCACACTTGTGTGGGATCTTGTCAAAGGCTTTTTGAAAGTCCAGATACACCACATCCACTGGCTCTCCCTTATTCATTCTACCTGTTACATCCTCAAAAAATTCCAGAAGATTAGTCAAGCATGATTTCCCCTTCATAAATCCATGCTGACTTTGACCGATCATGTTACTGCTTTCCAAATGTTGCTATAACATCTTTAATAATCTCCTCCAGCATCTTGCCCACTACCGATGTAAGGCTAACTGGCCTATAATTTCCCGTTTTCTCTCCCCCTCCTTTCTTAAAAAGTGGAGTTACATTGGCTACCCTCCAGTCCACAGGAACTGATCCAAAGTCAAGAGAACATTGGAAAATGATCACCACTGCATCCACGATTTCTAGGGCCACCTCCTTGAGTACTCTGGGATGTAGACCATTAGGCCCTGGGGATTTATCTGCCTTCATTCCCAACAGTTTACCTAACACCATTTTCTGACTAATGTAGATTCCCTTCAGTTCCTCCCTCCCACTAGATCCTCTGTCCCCTAGTATTTCCGGGAGATTGTTTGTGTCTTCCTTAGTGAAGACAGAACCAAAGTACTCGTTTAACTGTTCTGCCATTTCCTTGTTTCCCATTATAAATTCACCAGTTTCTGACTGTAAGGGACCTACATTCGTCTTCACTAATCTTTTCCTTTTTACATACCTATAGAAACTTTTACAGTCAGTTTTTATATTCACGCAAGCTTTCTTTCATGCTCTTTTCCCCCCTCTTAATTAACCCCTTTGTCTTCTGTTGAGTTCTAAATTTCTCCCAGTCCTCTGGTTTGCCGCTTCTTCAGGCCAATGTATATTCCTCTACCTTGGCTTCACTTCGCTCGTCAGCCACAGTTGAGCACCTTCCCAGTTTTATTTTTTCGCCAGACAGGGATGAACTATTTCTGAAGTTCATCCATGCGGTCTTTAAAGCTTCATCATTGCATCTCTACTGTCAACCCTTTAAGTATAATTTGCCAGTCTATCCTAGCCAATTCCCATCTCATCTCTTCAAAGTCTCTTCTATTCAAGTTCAGGACCCGTCTCTGAATTAACCGTGTCACTCACCATCCTAATGCAGAATTCCACCATATTATGGTCACTGTTGCCCAAGGGGCCTTGCACAACAAGATCGCTAACTTATCCTTCCTCATTACACAATACCCAGTCTAGGATGGCCTGCCTTCTAGTCGGTTCCTCTACATATTGATTTAAAAAACCATCCCATGTACATTCCAGGAAATCCTCCTCCTCAGCTCTGTTACCAATTTGGTTGGCCCAATCTATATGTAGACTGCACAGCACCGGTCTCTTTATTAGCAAAGATATTAATGCGTGAAAGCTGTTGGAATAAGGTTCTGTGAGCAGTTACCTGGAATGGGATGTTGCCCCATGAGGAATGGTTGGATAGGCTAGCCTTGCATCTGCTGGAGTGTGGAAGAGTGAACGGAGATTTAAACACAATTCATAGATGAGTTGGGCCAAAGGACCTGTTTCTGTGTTATATTCCTCCAAATGTCATAAAGATGAGGTGACACTGAACAGTATTTGAGGCCAAAGAAAGCAAAGGATGAGTTGGTGGCAACTGGGCAGAAGTACTGTGGACTGAGCAGAGGTGTTTTGTGAAGAGTCTGTGCAGAAAGTACATTCACCCTGTGTCTCCTGCCTCACATTGTGAACATTTGGGGTAACGTGTGATGGCAGAGTGTTCCTCTGGAGGGTGTGGATCTCGCTCACCCAGGCAGGAACGTAAACAGGGCCTTGTCCATCATGGATACAAGATAATTTTGCCCCAGTGTTGCCGGCAGCTGAAACAGTGAGGCTTCTGATGAAACTGAACTTTGTTCATTTCGGTTACTTCGACCAATTAACATTGCGACATTGGCAGAGAATGCACACTGATTAAGATAGGTGCTGTTGTAACATAATGATTTCATGAGCTTAAAAAAGAAAAACTGGGGAGAGGGAGATGCAGATGCAGGTTTAAAATTAGTATTGTCCTGTGTGTGATTCTGTGAAACTGCAGGATAATTGCTTTTCACTGCTGGTTCGTATGTCTGTGATGAGCAGCAGCAGTTTGCAGGTATTAAAAATAGTCACCATTCGTGGAGAGTACAAGAGTTGCTTCAGTTAGGAATGGCCGAATGAAAAGAGAGCTTGGGACAGTGTCGAGATCGACCAAAGAAAATTAAAAGTTGAAACAGAAGCTGGTGCAGCGAGAGAGTGGCACGTGGGTTCTTGATGGCGCCATCGCACTGACTGATTCCATGTCTGTGCCATTTATTTATTCACTTTTATTCATTTAACATAGTGTGGGCACCAAATTTATTACCTATCCTTAATTATATGCCTCTTCCTTGGCTTTAACACTATCCTTGACTTGGTGAGCTATCTTCAAGCACTACACTGCGGTCATTCTGGGGAAGGTACCAAAAGTTGGTTGAAGTCGTCCAAGATTTTGACTCAGAGGACTATTGACATCTTTTGACTTGAACGCTGGGGGAGGAGTTTTGGACGGACACTGGCAGTGACTCCTGTGCTGCCGCATGCTAGAGGTTATGGCTTAGGAGATGTGAAAGACCGATTATGGTGGAAATCTTATACAGACAACAGGAGAGACTGTCACAGAAAAGGACTCAAACACAATGAGCAAGAACTTGTATAAGCATCAGCATAGATGCCGGTAGAGGAATAACCCTGCCTCTGATGGTTAAAGTATCACCATCTCCCTCCACAATTCTTCCAAAAGAAACAGAAATTCTCAGGATCCTCAGTGAATTTGTTAAGTAGAAAGGAGCTGTCATTATGCTGCATCCGTCCTTCCTCTCAAACACTGCAAATGTTCCCTCATTAAAGAGATGACAGCAGGTTTCTCAGGCTGATTATCAAAGACTCCCACAGCCCAGAGCTGGAGCAGAACCAAGAGCTTCATGCAATATTTAAAGTACAGCTTGCAGCACACAATCTGAGCTGGAAGCACACTGTTTACCCACGCTCCTTCCTGATCTTCCACCGCCGCTCCACTTATCACACACCCACGCTGCATACAGACTCTGCTTTTGAATTGCAGGCTGTGAGCGCCGAGAGATGGGTTGAAAGCTTCAAGGAAGCCTGGCAATGGGATTGCACCCTGTGCTGCACTAGACATGCTGTCAATAACACTGACAGCCAGGCACATCCCTGAAACTGTCATGAAACTGGGCAGAATGTATTCGGAGTGTGCTCATCCAGAACCGTGCAGTAAAATAGGGCCCACCTGATGGTTCCACCAGTCATCAGCAGCCTCCAACTCAGCCCTCTCCCTCACTTCTTTCTACCAGCCACTTGCCCTCTCCACACTCAGTCATGATGCAGTGTCTCGACCCACAAATGTTGATGGGCAGGTAGGTTTATAATAGATGTCTGTCGATAGTCTATTTCCTGTGATGGAGACGGTGAGATCAAGAAATTGTGGGGAGATGTCGGAGATGGTCCAAGTGAATTTGAGTGCAGGATGGAAATGACTTTTTCTGAGGCAGCATGAAGTATTGATAAAGTCAGTGGTGAGAAGTCTGGTCCTTACGAAGGCCTGGGCTACATCTATGACTCTCTGCAATTTCTAGCGGTCTTGGGCAGAGCTGCTCCCAGAACAAGCTGTGATGCAACCTGACAATATGTTTACAATGTTGCATCTGTAGACGTTTGTAAAAGTCACTCGAGAAATGCTGAATTTCCTCTGGCTCCTGAGGAAGTAGAGGCGTTAGTGTGCCTTCCTGGCTGTCACTTCAATGTGGATGGTCCACGACAGATGTTTGGTAATATTAACGCCAAGGAATTTGGAGTCACTGAAGCCCTTTGCAAAGTGTGAAGACAATATACCAGATCTGCTCAGGTATGGTCTTCTCTGTGATCAGTACATCGCTTTTGATTTGGAACAGAGTGACCTGTTCCTTCCCCTATATTAGTGGAACGACTCACAGTGAACAGTTCCACCCCTGCTTAATGTATCACTGCACAGTGACATAGACATAGAACAGTACAGTACTGGAACAGACCCTTCAGCTCACAATGTTTACTCGGAAAGTGATACCAAGTTAATCTCCTCTGCCTGTACGTGATCCTTATCGCTACATTCCCTGTATGTTCATGTGCTTATCTAAAAACCTCAAACACCACTATCACATCTGCTTCCTCTACCACCCCTGGTGGAACACTTTGCATATCTGCTTCCTTCAGCAGCCCTGGTGGAACATTCCAGACACCCAGCACTCTCTGTATCAAAAAAACTAGCCCTTTACACTTCATTTAAATTTCCCCCATTTTAGCAGAAAGCTCTGCCCTTTAGTCTTTGACATCACAACCCTGGAAAAAGATTCTGATTGTCTATACTACTCCTCATGTAATTTTGTATGCTTCTATCAGGTCTCCCCTTAACATCCGATGCTCCAAGAGAAAACAATCCAGTTTTGTCCTCGCTTGAGGGTGGCACAGTGGCATCACTGTCTACTTTTTTTTCCTTCTGTGAAAGTCCTGTCAACATCCTTGTAAATCTTCTCCGCACCTTTACAGTTTAACAACGTCTTTCCTATAACATGGTTCCCAGAACTGAACACAATACTCTAAATACGGCCTCACTAACATCTTACATAACTGCAACCTGACCTCCCAAAGCTGTACTCACTACTCTGACTGATGAAGGCCTTCTCCCTGTCACTTCTCCCTGTGTCCGAGTGGGTTTCCTGTGGGTACTCTGGTTTCCTCCCATATACCAAAGATCTGTGGATTTGGTGGTTAATCGGGCTCTGTTAATTATCCCTAGTGCGTAGGGAGCTGATGATCAATAGTCGGTGTGGACTTGGTGGGCTGAAGGGCCTGGTTCCATAAATGATTGATGGAAAGTTGGCTATGAAACAGACTTCAGTGAGAACTCCTGCAGATGCTACAGGGACCCAGGGGGAACTATTGAAGAACAACCACTCACATGCTACCTAGGTGGTCTGCAAGCTGACAACATTCCATGAGCATCGAATTCTCCAATTTCAGGAGACCCACACTCCTTTGTCCCTCCCTCTCTCATTGTGAATTGCCCAGGACCTTTTACACAGCCCTCATACTACCACCCACTTCTCTGTACATCGTCCTCACACTCTACCCAAATTCCCCTCTCCCCACTCGGCCCCTTCCTCCCTCATCTGCCCATCCTTCCTCCGTTATTTGTTCCATGCTTCAGCTTCCTTTTCTATCAGATTCCATCATTAGTGGGATATGGGCCAAACACGTGCAGGTGGGACAAGTGTAGATGGGCATCTTGGTCGGTATGAGGGTGTTGGGCCATCGGACCTGTTTTGTGTTGTGTGACTCTGACTCTATGACTCTAACCTCACTTGGATCTACCAGCTGTTGGGGCTTGATAGGCAGGTGGGTGGAGCAAGTGACTCAGGCTAGAGATGAAAGTGAGGCAAAAGGGAGTAAGGTAAGGAGGAAAGAGGAGTGAAATGTTAAGCCAGAGGGAGGGATTGAGGGTGTGGCATCCTTAGAGGGGTGGGAGAGTCGTAGAAATGTATGAGGTGTGGGGGAGAGGGAGGCACAAGAAAGAGAGAGGGGAAGGGAGGGCATTATTTAAAACTGAAGAATTCAATGTTCATAACAATTGGTTGTAATCTACTAAGCAGAATAGGTTTGTGCAGGTGGGTTCAAGAACATTCAGGAAGGGAGTTGTTCCTGAACCTAGTGGAATAGGACTTTGGGTGCCAGTGCCGACAGTAGCAGAGGGAAGAGGGCCTGGCCCGGATGGTGAAGATCCTTGATGATATATGCCACCATCTTCAAGCAGTATCTCATGTAGATGCTTTTTGATGGTGGGGAGAACTATGCGCATGATGGGCTTGAATTCTTGTGCAGTGAAATTGCCGAACCAGGCTATGATACAACCAGGATATTTTCTAAAGTGCGTCTGTGAAAGTACAAATGCTAAGCCCAGGGCAGGTTATCCTGGATGTTAATACCAAGGAATTTGAAACTGCTAACTCTTTCTACCACCAATTGTGAGTGTAGGCATATATATGTCTTTGCTCCTGTATCTCTGGTTTTTGAAAAGCCCAGTTTGTTCATATCATCTCACAGCTCAATGATGGCATCAGGTTGCTGACTTGTGGCAAATCACTGCTTCTTCATAAATTCCCCTCCCTCTGCCATTTCTAAATCCGTGAAATTTTCAGTCTGGCTTGTCGACATCTTGAAGTTATGCTGCGTGCTTTTCACCATCTGGTTCCGCACCTCATGGGTGCTGGGGGGGATGCAGTGCGGGCGTGTGGGAGGTGGGACTTGTCCTTGAGCTGGTCCCTGCAAAATAAACATTAACAGCTGAATTTTCTAAACCACACAATAAGTATCAACAATTGGTGACAATCTTTGGAGATACAAGGAACTGGTGATGCTGGCTTACAAAAAGAGGCACAAAGAGTTGGAGTAACTCAGTGAGTCAGTCTTACAGTCTGTGATTGTTGAGCAATAATTCCCTTTCTTTTCAATGCGAAGCTGAAAATAATTCTCAAATCCAATCCGGAGGTGTTCCTGTAATAGTATTGAACACTTCCAATGGTGTGCATTTGTCTGTGGTGTTTGGATGAAGGTATTAGCTGTGATCACTCTGGGGCAAAGATATGGTTCAATGTGCTTGCAATTTGAATGTACATGATTGTCTATCAGTGTACCACAAAAAAGAAACCCACCATACTCTGACTATCAAGTATCCATCCGTACTAATCCCATGCTCCAGCATTTGGTCTGGAGCCTTCTCTGCCTTAGTGATCCAGGTGCTCATCTAGATGTTTCTTAATTGTTGTGAGAGTCTCTGCCTCCACCCGCTCTCAGATATTGTATTCCAAATTCCAACCACCCTCTGGGATGATAGATTCTTCCTCCAAATCTTTTTCCCCTTAGTCTAAACATTATCCCCCAGTATATGAGCCATTGAGTTATACAGCGTGGAAATAGGCCTTCGGCCCAACTTACCCACACCAACCAACATATCCTATCTACACGTCCCACCTGTCTACTTTTGGCCCATATCCCTCTCAACCTACCCTATCCCATTTAGACAGGTAAATGTTTCTTAAACGTTGTGGTAGTGCCTGCCTCAACTACCTCCTCCAGCAGTTTGTTCCATGCACTCACCACCTTTTGAGTAAAATAAAGTTACGCCTGAGGTTCCCATTAAATCTTTCCCCCTCACCTTAAACCTATGTCCTCTGGTTCTCGATTCCCCGACTTTGGCCAAGAGACTATGCTTTTACGGTAAAAGTTTAACCCAATCTATTCCTCTCATGATTTTGTACATCCCCTTCATCCTCCTGCGCTCCAAGGAATAAAGCCTGCAGAAATTGTGGAGGCATTAGTAGTGACCTCTCACACATCACGAGAGTCAGAACTGGGTCCAGGGAACTGGAAAATCGCAAATGTAACTCCACTGTTTAAGAAGGTAGCAAGTCAAAAGAAAGGAAATTATAGATCAGTCAGTCTGTCTTCAGTGGTTGGTAAGATCACTGAATCAGTGATCTTGGAGTGCATTATTAAGGATGAGGCTTTGGGGTACATGTTAAAATAGGCCAGTCAGCATGGTTTTGTTAAGGGGAGATTTTGCCTGACAAATCTGTTGGAATTCTTTGAGGAAGTAATCAGCAACATAGACCAATGAGAGTCAATGAATGGTATTTACTTGGATTTTCAGAAGGGCTTTGATAAGGTGCCACACGTGAGGCAGCGAAACGAAATAGAATCCCATGGTATTAGACATGAGGAACTAGCATGGATAGAAGATTGGCTGGTGGTGTTGAGTATGGGTTGAGGTTGTGTCTGCTCCTTTTCAAGTTATGTTAATGATGTGCATCATGGAATTGATGGCTTTGTGGCCAAGTTTTTTGATGATGCAAAGATAGATGGAGGGGCTGGTAGTGTTGAGGAACCAGGAAGTTTGCAAAAGGACTTGGACAGATTGGCAAGTGGGACATGGAATACACCATAGACTATTTTTTTAATATGGAGAAAATTCAAAAATTGGTGGTGGTGGTGGTGGTGGGGGGGGGGGGGGGTGGGTGGTGGGGGGGGTGGATGGATAAAGGTTGCTTGAAACTGGAGCATTCAGTGTTTATACCAGTGGGTTGCTCACCCATTGATATTTAAAGCCTTGATTTTTTCCACTTCATCAAACACCCGTCAGAAACTCTCCCTCTCACTAGGACTGTGACTCACTCTGTTGGATACTCATTAACCTGATAGGTTAACCTTTCCTCCTTGCACATCTGACCTTACCTGCTGAAAATTTGCAGCATTTTTGAAATACAGTATTTTGCTGTCTTAGTCTCAGTTTAGTTCCTGCAGTTTGGACGTGTAGCCCTGAGCATGTTCTTTATATCCAGAAGCTAGGCTGGAAAATGTGAGGGACCGTAGGCAATCTCCAGTGAAAGCTGCCCCTGGGTCTAGACTTGCTTGTGCCTGTGATGATACGGAGCATATGTGTAAGGCTGATTAAATACACTCTGCCAAATAACAAATCTGAGAGTCACTCAGTCTGTTGGACCCGTGGTTCAGGGAGTTTCGAGAGGGCTTTTAATAGTCACAGAGCAGATTGGCACTAGAGTTCTGAAGGAATGAAACCACAATTTAAATGTCAGATTCACAAGGAAAACTGTTTAACCGAAAGGTCATTACTCTGAGGATCAGTGACAAGTGTTTCAATGAAATGATAAACAGACCACACACTCACACAAACGCTCACACAAACGCTCACACAAACGCTCACACAAACGCTCACACAAACGCACACACAAACACTCACACAAACGCTCACACAAACACTCACACAAACGCTCACACAAACACTCACACAAACGCACACACAAACACTCACAAAAACGCTCACACAAACACTCACACAAACGCTCACACAAATGCTCACACAAACACTCACACAAACGCTCACACAAACGCTCACACAAACACAAATGCACACACACACACATATAAATCACAGACGCAATCAGTCACACAACCTCACACACACACAGAATCACACATCCCCACACAATCAGACTCACATGATCACACCCTCCCTGTGCCCTCAAAATGTAATGGTATCTGTCTGTGTACCCCTTCCTCTTCTCCTTCATCACCACATCCCTTTCGTTGCCACGTCTCCTGCGTAGTAGCTGACACAAGCAGCTATCTGACTGTCCATGATGAACAGCCTGTCGCTCTCCGTTCCCCACAGTGATGGCTGCTGTGGTCAGAGGCGGCACAATGAGCTGAATGGGGTTCAAGTGAAGTTGGTGAACAGGGCGGATTCCTTCCCCAGCGTTATCCCTGTGTTGCTTCCTGCCCATTTGTAACCAGATTCCTGAATGTTCTTTATTTCAGGATCCCCGGAACAAGCATGGATTCAAGGTTCACACGTACTCCAGCCCAACGTTCTGCGATCACTGCGGCTCTCTGCTATATGGCCTCATCCACCAGGGGATGAGATGCGATTGTAAGTATCGCAACCTCCGAGCGTAACGTCCTTTGCCTGTCACGAGAAGGGCTTTACTGTGGTGCAGTCAGATGAAGCATCACGAGGTAGATTTCCAGAGGAGACCTGCTGATCTTGATTCAGGGGTGTCACAGAGATGACTGTGATTATTGCCTACTCCTGGTTGCCTGTGAAATGTGGTGATGATCATTCATCTTGAACCGCTCATACAGGACAATGACACTCCAGAGGAAAGGTCAGGGGGATCAGACCATGAGTGAAAGGCGTTGTTCCCCAAACATTGTCAGGATTTTGCCAATAATCTGACATCTTCACAGACACATTTTTAAACAAATGTAAATCGGAAAAAACTACAGCTGCAGGAAAACTGAAATGAAAGGAGGAAATGCACCAATACACGCAGACGGTCAGAACCATCATTCTCCCATCTGACCTCCCAGTCCTCTGTTAAAGCTCAGCAAATGTGGGTGGGTATATCATTGCTGGTGTCATGGATTGGGGTGGATGTGTCATAGAACAGTAAATCACAGGGACAGGCCCTTTGGCACACAATGTCTGCATTAAACTCGATGCCAAATTAATCTGCTCCACCTGCACCTGATCCATATTCCCTCCATTCCCTGCATATCCATGTGCATATCTTCAAGCCTCTTAAATGCCACAATCATATCTGCTTCCACTACCACATCTGTGAGCAGGTTCCAGGCACCCACCACACACTGTGTAAAATATTAGCCTCACACCTCTAAACATTCCCCCTCTCACTTTAAAGTTATGTCTTCTAGTGTTTGGCTTTTCCACTCAAGGAAAAAAGTTCTGTGTGCCTACACTTTCTATGCCACTCATAATTTTGTATGCTTCCATCATGTCTCCACATAATGTCTGACACTTCAGCGAAAACAACCCAAGTTTGTCAATCTCTCTTTAGCGTTAATACCCTCTAATTCAGGCAATATTCTGATAAACCCCTTCTGCATCCTCTCCAACATATCCACATTCTCCTTGTAACGAGGCAACCAGAACTGGACATAATACTCCAAATGCAGTCCAACCAAACTTTTATAAAGCTGCTATATGCCTTCCTGTGTTTTATACTTTATGCTTTGGGTGATGAAGGCAAGCATGCCATATGCCTTTTTTATCAATCCATCTACTTGTGTTGCTCGTTCCACAGAGCTATGGACTTGGACCTTAAGATTCCTTTGTACATCAATGCTGTTAAGGGTCTTACCATTAACTGTATACTTTCCCCTTACACTCAACCTCCTAAAATACAAAACCTCACACTTGGTTGGATTAAACTCCATCTGCCATTTTTCCATCCATATCTGTAACTAATCTAAATGCTGCTGTGTACTTTACAGCCTTCCTCACTGTACACAACTCCACCAACTTTGGTGTCATCTGGTGTCAAATTACTAACCAACCCATCTACATTTACGTTAAAGTCAGGAGTGGGTATGTCACTATCTTGGTCAGGGGATGGGTGTGTCATTACATGTGGTCAGGGGGTCAGGGGTAGGTGTGTTGTAATCTGGTGACAAGGGTCAGGGGGTGGGGTGTCATTATCTGATATTGGAGCTCAGGGGCTGGATGTATCTGGGGTCAGGTGTCAGGGGAGTGTTGGTATTTTCTGATGTCAGGGTTCAGGGTGCATATGTCATTAACTATGGGCAGGAGTCAAGGCGCGTATGTCATTATCAGGGGTCTGCGTGTATGTGTGCGTGTTTCATTCTCTAGGGTGGGTGGGTCATTATCTGGGTCAGGGTGGGTATATCATCAGTGGACAGGGGTGGGTTTATTATCAGTTGTCAGGGGTGGGTTTATCATCAGTTGTTGAGGGTGGGTTTATCATCAGTGATCAGGGTGGGTTTATCATCAGTGGTCAGGGGTGGGTTTATCATCAGTTGTTGAAGGTGGGTTTATCATCAGTTGTTGAGGGTGGGTTTATCATCAGTTGTTGAGGGTGGGTTTATCATCAGTTGTTGAAGGTGGGTTTATCATCAGTTGTTGAGGGTGGGTTTATCATCAGTTGTTGAGGGTGGGTTTATCATCAGTTGTCAGGGGTGGGTTTATCATCAGTTGTTGAGGGTGGGATTATCATCAGTGATCAGGGGTGGGATTATCATCAGTTGTTGAAGGTGGGTTTATCATCAGTTGTTGAGGGTGGGTTTATCATCAGTTGTTGAAGGTGGGTTTATCATCAGTTGTTGAGGATGGGTTTATCATCAGTTGTCAGGGGTGGGTTTATCATCAGTTGTTGAGGGTGGGATTATCATCAGTGATCAGGGGTGGGATTATCATCAGTGATCAGGGGTGGGTTTATCATCAGTTGTTGAGGGTGGGATTATCATCAGTGGTCAGGGGTGGGTTTATCATCAGTGGTCAGGGGTGGGTTTATCATCAGCTGTTGAGGGTGGGTTTATCATCAGTTGTCAGGGTGGGTATATCGTCAGGGGGTCGGTGTATCATTATCTGAGTTCAGGTTTGGTTGGTGTAGTCCCTGCCCCTCTCTAGGGTTGAGTGATGTATTCATCTCCTGGTCAGTGCTGACGGCACCTTTGAGCTGGTCTTGAGACTGTGAGCCTTGGTTTAATATCCCATCCAGGCCTTGTGTTTGTATCAGTGGGATTGTAAATGGTCTAGAGATTTGGGCAGTAATGACCATCCCGGGCTCGCGGTCAGCAGCTGTGACCTCTGCTGTCAATTCAGAGCAATTAAATCGGAGTGTACACGAGGGCGTACACATATGTCTCTCACCCTGTTCGCAGAGTGGGTGAGAATCTGGAATCTGTGGCCAGGCAAGGTCGGCACCCTCTGACTACACCAGGTGACAGGTCTGGCTTACACTGAACTAAGTTGTTGTTTTTCATTGCAGCCTGCATGATGAACGTCCATAAGCGATGTGTCTCCAATGTGCCTAGTATGTGTGGCATGGACCACACTGAACGACGAGGACGCATTTTCATCAAGGCGGAAATGATCAAGGACTTGCTCACCGTTGTAGGTAAGTGTCATGTTGTTCTGCCAGATTTGTACCCTGCTCACAGGCAAATTCTGACCTTTTCCCACACCATTATGGATTGGATGGTAGCTTCGAGCTGGGCTATTGTATTCGATTTTTCCATGGCAGTTGGTGTAATATTATTCCTACCTGTGTAGGAACTGCAGATGCTGGTTTACACCGAAGATTGACACAAATTGCTGGAGTAATTCAGCGGAACAGGCAGCATCTCCGGATAGAAGGAATGGGTGACGTTTTAGGTTGAGACCCTTCGTCTGAAGAAGGGTCTCAACCCGAAACGTCACCCATTCCTTCTATCCAGAGATGCTGCCTGTTCCGTTGAGTTACTCCAGCATTTTATGTCTATTATCTTTACCTGTATCATCAACACTTTCACGAGAGCATACAAGAAAATGGGCCATACACCTCTGCCCACCTTTAGTCACTGCATCGCACTGTCCTGCTACTTTGAGACCCTGCATCTCAGCAGCCAGCTCTTGGAGAAGGCAGATATCGATGATGAAATCCATTATTGCCTTCAGTGTGTCAGCACAGCCTTTGGACATTAGAAAAAGCGTAAAGACCTCAGACCTGGTACAAAGCTCATTATATAGTGGGCAGCAGAGATCCTTGCCCTCCAGGACTCAAAGCACGGGAGAGATACCACCAACGTGGGCTCCATGAAACACTTCCAATCCACTATCAGGATAAACAGTGTCCTCTCCTGGCCATGAGTGTCAGCACTGACTTCCGAGTTACACTCCGTTAGATACGTGAAACATCATTAACAAATGTTAAGCAGATACTTACCAGATGGACAGGGTATAAGATTCATGGACGTTCTGATGGAAAACTGCAATCTCCCCACTGATTGCTGGAAATCTATGCCCTTGACGGTTCCGAGTAGAGAAGGAACATCGAGCGTAGTGTTGAGAACCACAAGGTTTTGTGCGCTGGAGACACACAGACAGTGTGTTTCAGCAAGAGAAGGAGAGCACTGTCCCCACATCATGCAGTCGGCAGGAGAGTCTGCAGTTCTCACACTGCTCTCATCAGCAACATCCAATCCCAGAGAACCAGAGCGGACACACATCAACTTGGAATGCAAGGGGCTGCCTCCGAAGAGCATTAGCACCATCTGGTGGAGCACATCCAGAAATACGTCTGCAACTTTGCAGAAGCAGCATGAGTACATGCTGCCTTTGCGAGAGATTGGGAGAATAGGCAATCACATTTCAACTTTGAAACAGAAAAGGGTAATGATTTAAAACTCTCTAAAAGCAATACCATCTATACTCAAACATAGAAACATAGAAACATAGAAAATAGGTGCAGGAGTAGGCCATTCGGCCCTTCGAGCCTGCACCGCCATTCAATATGATCATGGCTGATCATCCAGCTCAGTAACCTGTACCTGCCTTCTCTCCATACCCCCTGATCCCTTTAGCAAAAAAGGGCCACATCTAACTCCCTCTTAAGTATAGCCAATGAACTGGCCTCAACTACCTTCTGTGGCAGAGAATTCCACAGACTCACCACTCTCTGTGTGAAGAAATGTTTTCTCATCTCGGTCCTAAAAGACTTCCCCCTTATCCTTAAGTTGTGACCCCTGGTTCTGGACTCCCCCAACATCGGGAACAATCTTCCCGCATCTAGCCTCTCCAACCCCTTAAGAATTTTATATGTTTCTATAAGATCCCCCCTCAGTCTTCTAAATTCCAGCGAGTACAAGCCTAGTCTATCCAGTCTTTCTTCATATGAAAGTCCCGCCATCCCAGGGATCAATCTAGTGAACCTTCTCTGTACTCCCTCTAAGGCAAGAACGTCTTTCCTCAGATTAGGAGCCCAAAACTGCACACAATACTCCAGGTGCGGTCTCACCAAGGCCCTGTACAACTGCAGTAGAACCTCCCTGCTCCTAAACTCAAATCCTCTTGCTATGAATGCCAACATACCATTCATACCCCAAGAAGGGTTTCATTATATGGAGAAATGATAGACTGATGGTCACCTAATGGTAGATTCCGCAGTCCCTTGCTGTGAGCAGTTCCAACATCGGTTTCAAGGCTCTCGGACAACATTTCTCCAGGACATCAAATGACAATATTTACAAGGTGGTTTATTCTGATTCCAGCATTCCCTACTACGCTCAATGCTCAAACTAGACACAAAATGCTGCAGTAACTCAGCAGGACAGACAGTTTTGGGTCAAGACCCTTCTCGTTCCAAAACAACACCCATTCCTTCTCTCCAGAGACGCTGCCTGTCCCGCTGTGTTATTCCAGCATTTTGTGTCTATCTTCGGTGAAAACCAGCATCTGCAGTTCCTTCCTACACAAACGTTCAATGCTCCTTTCCCCCGAGAACCATCACCAGTGCTGCTTCTTTGAAGGTTGGAAAGTCAACTGGTCTCATTGTTCCATCTCGGGAAGACTAGCAGATCAGACAAGGTTATCATGTGACCAGTACTAAAATAGGTGATGTGTCATTGTCCCATGCTGGTTGCGGGGCCTGAGGTTTTGTAGATTGAATGCAGGTTTTTCCTACATCCTCACAGCGACAGCACTTCACAAACCATTCTCCATCTACTCAAGTACCCTGGGACATCCCAGTACCAGGTCTCTGGTACAAATTAGGCCATTTGGAATCTAGTTGGAGTTCATAGTGTTCCATAGCCTGATGGTGGTTACAAAGAGGTCCCGAACCTGGACATTGCAGCTTTCAGACTCCTATACCTTCTTCCAGATGGCAGGGGTAAAATGAGAGCATGGCCAGTGTGGTATGGGTCCTTGATGATATTGGCTACCTTTTTTAGAGAACTAAGCTCTCTAGTCTTTGACATTTCCACCCTAGTTCTGATTGTCTATCCTATCTGTGCCTTGATACTACAGCACAGAAACGGGCCCTTCAGCCCACAATGTTTGCTCTGAACCTGAGCAAAGTTAAACTGATCTCATCTGCCTGTACATGATCCATATCCCTCTATTCCTTGGACTTCTATGTGCCTAGCTAAAAGCCTCTTGAACACCACTTATTTTATGGACTTCTATCAAGTCTCCCTTCAACCTCTGATGCTCCAAAGAAAACAATCCAAGTTTGTGCAAGAGCTCCTTTAATGTGGTCCTTCTGACATCAGACGTGGTGTTATAATTATAATGCGAGGAACATGGGCATTCAGCAAGGGTGGGATGAAAGACCGTGGAACTTCCATGTTGATGTTGGCCGAAGAGATTATCTCCAATAGCACAAACTGGGTTATTGGGTGGTGTATGTTCTGTACAATATGATAACCATGCCCACTCTCTGCTTCTTGTCTGTGCCTGTCTTTATCCAGTGAAAGAAGCTCGGAACCTGGTGCCCATGGACCCCAATGGCCTCTCAGACCCCTACGTGAAGTTGAAGCTGATTCCGGACCCAAAGAGTGAGAGCAAGCAGAAAACCAAGACCATCAAATGCTCCCTCAACCCAACCTGGAACGAGAGTTTCACATTGTAAGGGTCAAACTGATAGAAACTTGTGTAAGCAGGAATAACTAGCTGGGCAGGGGCTAACAGTGTGTGTGACTTTGTGAATCCTACTCACAATTCAATATCTTACCCCACTCCGTGTCCCGTAACATCTTCCCAGCTGTTGTCAGGCAACTGAATCATCCTACCACAACCAGAGAGCAGTGCTGATCTACTATCTACCTCTGTGATGACCCTCGGACCATCCTTGATTGGACTTTGCTGGCTTTACCTTGCACTAAAGGTTTTTCCCTTATCATGTATCTATATGCTGTAGATGGATTGATTGTAATCATGTATTGTCTTTCAGCTGACTAGTTAGCATGCATCAAAAAGCTTTTCACTATACCTCGGTACATGTGACAATAAACTGAACTGAACTTCATTAATGATTGAAAACAATCATTTTCAATGGTTGATTAACTGCAGATGATGAAATCTGTAGCAAAACAGGAGAACTGTTGGAGGAAGTCAGCTGTGGGAAGGCTGTGTCTTTGGAGGGAAATGGAAAGTTGCTGTTTCAGGTCAAAACCTTCATCTGGAGGTCCCAACCTGAAGTATCAACTATCCATTTCCCTCCACAGATGCCGTTTGACCCATCGAGTTCCTCCAGCAGCTCCCTTAAATATTCACTCCCTCCTGACTGACACACCCTGTCTAACACATGTACCTTACACAAGATGGGTTACCTCAATTTGGCCACACTTCTTCTACCAGCTTGGAGCAGGAGCACACAGGAATACTGCTTCCTTCCAGCTCCTCTCCAAGCTGCAGCCCCACAAGTGTAGCTTGGATCCTTTATTGTCTGTCTAAACCCTCTGAGCGTGTCTGAGTCAGTCATGGCCCAGGTGCCTGCCCTGGAGATGCTGGGGGATGGGCCAACCTCAGCCCAATAACTAAACGCTGCTTCAGCTGCACCCAAAGGGAGCTTGTTCACAAATGTTGCCAACACATGCTCTCCATGTTGTGGGAGGCAGCTGTGCTCTGGCTCTGTGCTGATTGCTGCAGTGATCCCTTAGCTCCTAACTCTTGGTGTTCATGTCCTTCTCTCCCAACAGCAATCTGAAGGATTCTGATAAGGATCGGAGGCTTTCCATTGGAATATGGGACTGGGACCTAACCAGCAGGAATGATTTCATGGGATCGCTCTCTTTTGGCATCTCGGAGCTGCAGAAAGCAGCGGTCAATAGCTGGTGAGTGGAAGATGTTGTTGTTCCTCTCTGACAGAGGGAAAAGACAGCTGCCCAGCCTCTCATACTCAGTGCTGTAATGAGGGATGATTCTGATTATAATCATGTCAAGTCTCCAGACATCCAAATGCCCAGTGCGTGTTGTGGCAAGCAAGAGAAGGCCCTTGAGATCCCTGCTCTTGATCTGCCCACTCAAAATAACCTCAGAGGAGCAGGAAGTCATTTGGTCCCTCGGGAGCGTTCTGCCAGGATCATGGGCCTCAGCCCCATCTGCCTGCCTTTGTTCAATCTCCATGATGTCAATGCAGATCTCATGTTTATGTGGATTGAGTGCAATGGTACAGTGCCATGCCCCAAAATGGTAAGGGAACAGTTTTGAAATGATGTCAATGCTTTGCTTCATTGCGTCTATTGCACCATCTTTCTTCATGGCATTCTGTGTGTGGGGGGAGCAGGAGAATGGGGTTGAGATGAAAAAATAGATCCGCCACGATTGAATGGTGGAGTAGACTCGTTGGGTTGAATGGCCTAATTCTACTCCCATGTCCTTTGGTTTCACCCAACCCAGTGGGCTGACCAAGTCATCAGTCCTTCCAGTGAGTGGACTGTGCTGGCAGAGCAGCGGAGCGGAGCCAGGTTCCCTGGGGCCTGACACTGTCTCTGGTGAGGCTGAGTGGTGGAGACAGATTCTCGTGCTGTTCACTGGGAACTGACCAGGAAATGGAGGGTTAAAACCTGAACAGCTCTGCTGTGGTGCTCTCCGCTCCCTCGACCAGCGCTTCAAGCTCACTGCTATTCACTGGGGTGGAGTGGTAGTAACAGGCTGGTGACGCTGAACGTGTCGTTCCTTGTGCAGGTACAAGTTGTTGAGCCAGGAGGAAGGGGAGTATTATAACGTCCCAGTGCCCCCCGAAGAGGATGTTGAAGGAAATGAAGATCTCAGGCAGAAATTTGAGGTAAGTGAACTGCAATCATTTGGAGCTGGAATGCAGTCTGGGTGAGGATTTGGGGTGAAGTATGTATAAGGAGCTGCAAGCCCGACTACTATCACAGATTGTCTGGAGTCAGCCCCCACCCCATTCCAAACCCTAGTTTGGGTTCTTACTTGTCATTTGCTGCCAGGTAGCATCAGGTCCTGGATTAGAATCCCACTTTAATTCATTCCCAGATATCTATTAATTCACATACAGCCTCCCCAAACCCCTGAGGCTGTGATTCATTCTGGGTTCTCCATACTGTACATACGTACCCTTAACCTGGGTTTCTCATTCACTCATCACTGCCCCGGTACTCCCTCCATAAACAGTGTGAGCCCCTGTGTCCACTCCCACTATCTATCACTCAATACGGGACCTGTGGGAAAAAAAGTCAATGGGGAAATTCATCATGGTGGCACTCAGATCAGCAAGGGCCAACCTGAACTGAGTCATCAGGCTAGCAAAGCGTGCCCATGGTCAGGAAATCCCGAGTGTCCTTCATGACCCCATGAACACCAGGCGCATGTGGCAGGGAATCCAAACCATCACAGGCCATAAGACTGCTCCACCACCCTGTGAAGACAGCACATGTTTTCTCAATGAACTCAATAAATATTTTGGATGGTTCGAGGCACTCAACAACACACCTGCGAGGGAAGCTATTCCTCACCATGATGAACAGGCACTCAGTCTCGACACAGCAGATGTCCAGAGGACCCTAAGAAGAGTCAACGCACAGAAGGCGGCAGGCCCTGATAACATACCAGGCCGGGTGCTCAGGGAATGTGCTGATCAGCTGGCACATGTCCTCACTGATAACTTCAACACCTCGCTGAACCAGGCTATTGTCCTCTCGTGCCTTAAGACTGCTAACAACATACCAGTGCCAAAGAAAATCCACAATCACATGTCTCAATGATTACTGCCCTGCAGCACTCAATCCCATAATGATGAAGTGCTTCGAGAGGCTGGTCAAGGACCATATCATCTCCAGACTTCCCCCCCCACACTTGACCCATTCCAGTTTGCTTACCGGCCAAACCGCTCCACAGAGGACACCATATCCTCTGCACTCCACCTGCGCCTGGCACATCTGGAGGAGAAGAACACAGATGTGCGAATGCTGTTCTTGGACTTCAGTTCAGCATTCAACACGATCATCCCTCAGCACTTGGTAAGCAAATTGGGTCCACTGGGCCTTAGCACCCCCTTGTGTAACTGGCTACTGGACTTCCTCACTGACAGACCCCAGTCTGTGCGGGTTGGAAACAACATCTCCAACATCATCTCTCTGAGCACCGGTTCCCCTCAGGGCTGTGTCCTGAGTCCACTGCTGTTTACCCTGATGACCCACCACTGTTGTGCCAGGTTCAGTACAAATCACATCATGAAGTTCGCGGATGACAAACCAATGGTGGGCCTTATCCGGGACGACAATGAACTAGCTTACAGGGAGGAGGTGAAACAACTGGTGGACTGGTGCAACATGAGCAATAGGGTCCTGAATGTCGCAAAAACAAAGGAGATCATCGTTGACTTCAGGTGAAACCGGCACGGGCAGACACCACTCCACATCAGTGACACCGCGGTGGAGGTAGTCAGTAGCACTAAGTTCCTGGGGGTGCAGATCACAGACAGTCTGACCTGGTCCCTAAACACTGCATCTCTAGTCAAGAGAGCCCAGCAGCGTTTGCACTTTCTGCGCCGGATGAGAAGAGCACACCTTCCCCATCCCATCCTCACCACTCTCTACAGAGGCACCATAGAGAGCATACTGACCAACTGCATCTCTGTCCGGTCTGGGGACTGCAAAGCCTCAGACTGGGAGTCCATGCAGAGAGTGGTGAGGACGGCTGAGAAAATCATCGGGACTTCACTTTCTTCCATCTAGGACATTGCACACAGACGCTGCTTGTCCAAGGCCAAAAATATCATTAAAGACCCCACCCATCTCCATCATGGACTGTTCACCCTGCTGCCCTCTGGTCAAAGGTACTGCAGCATACGGAGCAGAACAGCCAGGTTCTGCAGTAGCTTCTTCCCCCGAGCCATCAGACTCTTGAATTCACAATGATCCACCGCCATTATTTTATGTGTGAGTTACTTATTTATTTATTTTTCTTTAATCACTTATTATTTGGTGTTACATTGAAGCCAGTTACAATGGAATTTTGTTCAAATATGCACTCGTCTGTATAGTTTGGAATGACAATAAAGTTATATTCATTCATTCATTCATTCATTCATTCTGAGTGTCTGCTCTTTTTTGTGTAAACTGCCAGAACTTTGATAGTCTTGAGCCAACCTAGTACTCTGCTTGCCACCTGTATTTCTCAATTAAAATCCAATTTTTTGAGCAGTGCCTGGGTAGCTGTTCTCCAAATAACTCCATTTGATTGGGTTCTGCCCTACAACACACACACACTCACGCACACTCACGCACACTCACGCACACTCACGCACACACACACACACACACTCACGCACACTCACTCACACTCACTCACACACACTCACACACACAAACATGCACACTCACACACACTCACACACACTCAAGCACTGTATTGAACCTAAGTCTCCAGCATGCCTTATTCACTTCACAGCCCCTTATCTTTGGCCTTGTAGTTATTCACAGTTCTCAGGCTGTAAGCCACTGCTCGAGTTTTATTTCCAATGATGTTCTGTCTTTTTCCAGAGAGCCAGAATTGGGCCAGGATCAAAGGCAGCCGAGGAAATGAGATCTAACTCCTGGTCTAAGATCGACAATAATGGCAATCGAGACCGGATGAAGCTGGCCGATTTCAACTTCTTGATAGTGCTTGGGAAGGGCAGCTTTGGGAAGGTAGGAGTGGCTAGCAGCACTGTGTGTTTGTTGAGGCAGTCTGCCTGCCATCTGCACAATCCCTGCTGAAGTGTAGGAAGCAGTGAAGGGTACTGAATTGAGTTTTTTGAGGAAGTAACAATAGAAATTAATGAAGGTAAGGCAATGGATGTTGTATACATGGAGTTCAGTAAGGCTTTTGATAAAGTCTCTCATGGTAGGCTGATCCTGAAGTTAAAATGCACGCGATTCACACTAATTGTGGTCTGTTGGGCAAGAAGTCGAGGATCCAGTTGCACTGATGAGCGCTGACTCCAAGTTCCACGAGTTTGGAGATGAGCTTGGATGAGCTGGGATAATGGTATTGAAAGCAGAGCTATAGTCCATGAATAGAAGTCTGATCTAGGACTCTCTCTTATTCAGGTGTTCCAGGGATGAGATCACTGGTGAGTAAGTTTAACAAAGAGCAGTTGGAGTTCAATCCGAGCAAGTGTGAGGTGTTGCACTTTGGGAGGTTGAATGTAAGGGGAGAGTATACAGTTAATGGCAAGACCCTTAACAGCATTGATGTGCAGAGGGATCTTGGAATCCAACCATCGCTAACTGAAGGTGACAGCACAAGTAGAAATGGTGGTAAAGAAGGCTTATGGTATGCTTGCCCTCATTGCTAGAGGCATTGAGTATAAGAGTCAAGAAGTCGTGATGCAGCTCTATAAGACTTTGCTTAGGGTGCATTTGGAGTATTACGTGCAGTTCTAGTCGCCCATTATAGGGTAGAAGTTGAGACTTTGGGGAGGGGTGAAGATAAGTATAGTCAAGTTGAAGGGTTTAGAGTTGTGTTTTGTCAGAGCTCGAATCAGCCTAACCATTAATCTCTCAGCTGGGTGTGATATACCCTGAGGCGTTACTTTGGAAAAAGTGAGGTGTAATTATCGGTGATTTCCGGGTCAATATTATAGATCAGTCACTGCACTAAATAGACTGATTGTCTGTTCATTCACCTCCTACCTGTTAAGTGCTTGCTCCACTCTGGCTGGCTGTCCCACTGCCTCCAACATGACAGAGGCTGCACCACAAAGGGATTTTTTGGGCTCTTGGGGAGTCCAGTGGTGCCATATACCAAATCAAGTCCTTTATCCTCCCCTACCCTGTCATCCACGATCCTTCCATGGTGCTTTCATTGCTCAGGTCAGGAGATCCCCGGGATGGCTAGTGTGCTGCCAAATGTAGTGTGGGCCTGAGAGTTCCAATCCAGTCTCTGCTTTCCACTGTGGCAGTCTTGGAAGAAACAGAAAATCACTGTGGATGATATTTCTTCCTAATTTGCATAAAAACAAATCATTTGGGATTTCTGAACCTATTTAGCATCTGTGCCAGGATGATTGTTAAGTGAAAGTGATGTTGTCGTCAGCTGTGGTGTTTTCTGCCGCTCAATATCTTGCTGACAGTCAGGGCTTTGAATTGCACTGAACGTAGTCTTGCATGATCTCCTTTCTAAAAGTGGGTCCCTTGTTTTCTGAGGCTGTGCCCTCTAGTCCAGGTCTCTCCCACCAGTGGAAACATCTTCATCTCTATGATGAATGTTTGATCTGCCCCGGTGTTTGGGGTGAGGAAGGACAACCTGCTAGTTCCAATTTCACATAACACCTCTCCAATTTGAGATTATCTGGATCTGTGGCTCTGAGGTAGGAGGAGAACAATAACCATTTCAATCTCTCCCCAGTATTGCACGGTTGCAGTATCCCGCAGTAAGTTCTGTCTGTGCTCTGCAGGTGATGCTGGCAGAGAGAAAAGGCACCGACGAACTGTATGCCATCAAGATCCTGAAGAAGGATGTGGTAATCCAGGACGACGATGTGGAGTGTACCATGGTGGAGAAAAGAGTTCTAGCTGCTCCTGGGAAGCCCCAGTTCCTGACCCAACTCCACTCCTGCTTCCAGACCATGGTAAGTTGGGGAGAGTGCAGGAGGCAGATCTGTCATCAGTACATTCCCCAAGTCATAGAGTCATAGAGAACAGAAACAAGCCCTTTGGCCCAACTAGTCCACGTTGACCAAGATGCCCCATCTATCCTAGTCCCATCTGCCTGTCTGGCTCAGATCCCTCTAAACTTTTCCTATCCATGTACCTGTCCAAATTTCTTTTAAATGTTGTTATAGTACGTGCCTCAACAATGTCCGCTGGCTGCTCATTCCGTGTACCCACCACCCTCTTTGTGAAGAAGTTGCCCCTCAGGTTCCTAGTAACACTGCAGCTTATCCCCTCTCAAATGCCGGTGAACTCCCTTTTGATTTTTGTGCCACATGCCTTCATGAATGGGAATTCACAAGACATGTTTATCTACCAGTACTTATTGGGGTTGTGGTAGCGCCGGGAGGAAACTCACCCAGTCAGAGAAGAGCATGAAAACTCCACACAGGCAGAGCCTGAGGCCAGGATTGAACCAGGATCCTCGGAGATACAAGCATCAGCGCTAACTGCAACACATTCTCCCTCACTGACTAGCGTCCAAGTAGTTATCTCCTCACTGTACAAGTAGTGGCATAAATATATTCTCTCCTTCCAGGAAACTAACAGAAGCTGCAGAGCAGACTTAGCAGACCGAGAGCAAACACATCAGTTGTGTCCCCCCAGTGTGATGGCAGTCAGGGAGATTGGGCTCAATTACACATCACACATGACAGAGCCTCAGTAATCAGCACAGGATAGTTGGAAAACCTCGGCGATTGAGCATGGCACTGAGCTCATCCCTGCCCCCTGCCCCATTTCACGTACACATGCCGGGGTTTGGAATGGGGAATAATGGACTGTTTGCCTGTGATGTTCATTCTGTACAGGGATCGTTGTTCTTCCTTTGCGATCAACACTCTGATCAATCAGAACCCAAAAGTCATTTAGGTCAGACTATTGAGTCTACTCCGCCATTCAATCATGGCTGATCTATCTTTCCCTCTCAACCCCATTCTCCTGCCTTCTCCCCATAACCCCTGACATCCTTACTAATCAAGAATCTATCATTCCCCACCCTCCTACTACAGAAATTCCTCCTCATCTCCTTTTTTAAAGGTATGTTCATTTATTCTGAGGCAGTGGCCTCTGATCCTAGACTCTCCCACTAGTGGAGATATCCTCATCTCTATGACGAATATTCGATCTCCTCTCATGTTTGGGGTGAGAAAGAACAAGTCAGAAGCCTGCAACCTGTTAGTTCCAACCTGCTAGTTCTAACTTGAGAATGAAGCCATCAAAATTAGCACAGAGAGGAGTTCACGAACCCCTTCATCATCATCATCAGAGAAACTAACAGGGGAAGAAGGTCCTGCAGCCGTGTTCAGTGCATCAGGTCTCAGCTGATTTCAGTGTACAAGCACAGCGTGTACCAGACCGTGCACAGCACAACTGAGCAGGACAGGGATAGCCAAATTTCTTGCTCTGACAAAAATACAACTCGACAGTCGCCAGCAACCTAAACACAGAAGAGACACTTGTAAATGTGAACATGTAGTTGACCTCAGAGACCCAATAAAATTACTTCAGTGGCAACGTGAGTAACCTTTTTGTTGTCAGTAGTTATTTAATATAGTTTAGAGATACAGCATGGAAATAGGCCCTTTGGCCCATCAAATCCGTGCCGACCATAGATCCCCGCAAGCTTACACTATCCTACGCACACTAGGGACAATTTACAATTATACCAAGCCAATTAACCTACAAACCTGTATGTCTTTGGAGTCTATTGCTGACATTATATGCTGGCATTATTATACAGCAGTATTAAATGGAAACTCAGCATGTCATTACATTAGAAATGCTGCTAAACAGCTCCAAATCAATCCACTTAAATCAACTGTGAAATGACCTTGAACAATCCCCACATCCTAGTAACATGGCCTTGGCAATTAACAAATCCATAACATTGAGACATAGGAAATAGGACAGGCATAGGCCCTTCAGCCCTTCAAGGCTGCTGTACCGTTCAATGTGTTCATCCAGATTCAGTCCCTTCCAGCTTTCTCCCTGTATCCCTTCATCTCTCCCTTGGACAATATTTGACTCCTCCTTGAATACATTTAATGCTTTGACCTCAATAGCTATCAGCAATAGGAAATTCCACAGGTTCATCAATCTCTAAGAGAAGGGATTTCTCCTCATTTGTTCTCAGAGCCTTCCTTGTATCCTTCACCTGTTAACCCTGTTACTGCCCGCCCCCTCCCCCCCCCCCCCCCCCCCCCCCCCGGGCCATCGGAAACATCTTCCCTACATCCAGTCTGTTCTATTGGCCCAATCCTTGACCTGTCATAGTATGTCTCAGGGGCGACTAATCCAGTTGTCTATCTGGCAAGGCCAGAGGTCCTGAGTGTTTACTTAAACACTGCAATACCCCTGTAAAATGTTTGAAAGATCAGTGTTTGAGGGCAATGGCGAACAGGAACTGAAGAGGAGATGAAGCCTGGGGCAGGTCAGCCCGGATCATGTTGAATGGTAGGGCAGGATTGAGGGGCCTAGTGGCCTACTCCTGGTGACTTCTGACCGCCTAAGTAAATATCTCCAACTTCATTAACCACATGATAGGACAATCCTCTCGTCCCTGGTATTAGCCTGGTGAATCTCCTTTGGACTTCCCCCAATGCCAATGTATCTGATCCTGCGTAAGGGGACCAAAACGGTGCTCAGTTATCCAGGGGTGGGCTGACCAACAACACTTTCTCATTTTTATACTGCAACCCTCTTGCATTAATGTTCAATTTGTAATATAGCGAAATTTGCTCTGACGAACGGTTGCCGACCAAAATATTGATAGCTTCTCGATCCATAAAAAAGAAACTTACACAAAAAGAGTTCAAGTTCTGGCTGGAAATGGGGCAATGATCTGTGAAGGTTGGCATGTCGTTCTGTAAAGCCGTGTTCGACTTTGCTTGCCATGAGGACAGTCCTTCCCTCACTCTCTCACTCTCTTTCTGCCAGGAGCGGTTGTACTTTGTGATGGAGTATGTGAATGGAGGTGACCTCATGTACCAGATTCAGCAAGTTGGCAGATTCAAGGAGCCCCATGCTGTGTAAGTTTCTGTCTTACCACGGAACCTATTGCTGCCTTTACTTTGGTAAAGTTCTTCTACTGCTGCACACCCCAACATTTCTTCACTTTATCAATCCAGTCAAGTCATGTGGCAAGTTCATCTTTTTTTCCAGCTTCATCCTCCCTACGCCATCAGTCAAGGGTCCTGACTTAAAACGTCGCCTGTCCATTCCCTCCACAGATGCTGCTCGTGTTCCTCCAGCACTTTGTTTTTGCTTAAAATTCCATCATCTACAGTCTCTTGTGACTCCCAAGTTAACAATCCCAGGAGGTTGTGGTTTTAGCTCCCCTCCTGGATATCAATATAAACCCAGCTCTATTCTGTTGACCGAGGGATGCATAAGCAGAGATGTATCTTGGGGGAAGATGAGTGCATCCTCGTGAGAACATCAAGAAATTAACGTGTCTCTCCTGTAAACAGGACCATAATCTAAATAGTTGGGAGGAAGATTCAGGTAAGTGGAGGTTTAGAAAGTTAGACAGAAAGGACTTGGTGATAGTGCAATAGAGCAAAGCTGACAGGAAGAGACCAAGCATACATCTGAAAATAGAATCAGCGCATAGAAAAATGGTAAAAAGTGGCTAAAAGGTTCTTTGCCTGAGCCAAAAAAGTATTTACAATGTGATACCTGAATTAACATCAGAGTAAGGAGAAACAGTTCATGTTTAAAGCTCAGGACCCTGTGACAGACAAAGATTCTGATGATGGATCCCAGACCTAAAACATAAATTGTTTCACTTTCCACCGATGCCACCTGACTTGCTGAACGTTACCAACGTTTTCTGTTTTTGTTCCAGATTTGTAATATCTGCAACTTTTTTGATTTTCTATGGCATTGGGGGTACTATTAGAAATGGGATATCCAGTAGCCACTGGTAATGACATAGTTATAAAATGATTAGTATTGGGAATTGAATATTCCAGGACACTTGTCTTTTCAGAAGGCTCAGCAGAACGGAAAGGTGGGAAACATTGTTAATTGAGATCACTGGCTTGTTAAAGAAAAGTCTTGTTTCAAAGATCAGGGTGTAGAATCAATTTGGATGGAGCAAGGGGAGAATCGACAAAAGTGTCATAAAGTCATAGAATCACACAGTGTTGAAAAAGTCCAACTTGCCCACACCAACCAACATGCCCCATCTACTCTAGTCCCACCTGCCTGTGTTTGATCCATATCCCTCTAACCCTATCTAATCCCTCTAAACCTATCCTAATAGACAATAGACAATAGACAATAGGTGCAGGAGTAGGCCATTCAGCCCTTCGAGCCAGCACCGCCATTCAATGCGATTATGGCTGATCACTCTCAATCAGTACCCCGTTCCTGCCTTCTCCCCATACCCCCTCACTCCGCTATCCTTAAGAGCTCTATCCAGCTCTCTCTTGAAAGCATCCAACAAACTGGCCTCCACTGCCTTCTGAGGCAGAGAATTCCACACCTTCACCACTCTCTGACTGAAAAAGTTCTTCCTCATCTCCGTTCTAAATGGCCTACCCCTTATTCTTAAACTGTGGCCCCTTGTTCTGGACTCCCCCAACATTGGGAACATGTTTCCTGCCTCTAAGAGGCAACCGTGGCTGACAAGGGAAGTCAAGAACAGTATAAAAGTAAAAGAGAAGACGTATAACATAGCAAAGATGAGTGCGAAGCTAGAGGATTGGGCAACTTTTAAAGATCAACAGAAGGTAACTAAAAAGGCAATATGGGGAGAAAAGATGAGCTATGAAGGTAAGCTAGCCATGAAGGATAGTAAAGGCTTCTTTAGGTATGTGAAGGGAGAAAAAAAAAGTTAAGCCAAATGTGGGTCCCTTGAAGACAGAAACAGGTGAATTTATTATGGGGAACAAAGAAATGGCAGACGAGTTGAACAGGTACTTTGGTTCTGTCTTCACCAAGGAAGACACAAACAATCTCCCAGGTGTACTAGGGGTCAGAGGACCTAGGGTGTTAGAGGAACTGAAGGAAATTCACATTAGTAAGGAAATGATGTTGGGTAGACTGATGGGATTGAAGGCTGATAAATCCCCAGGGCCTGATGGTCTGCATCCCAGGGTACTCAAGGAGGTGGCTCTCGAATCAGAATCAGAACTACCTTGATTGTCATCCAAAAAAAACAAGTCTTTTGGACGAGATTTCGTCACCCACAGTGGACGCATTGGTGATCATTTTCCAATGTTCTATAGATTCTAGATCAGTTCCTGTGGATTGGAGGGTAGCTAATGTTATCCCACTTTTCAAGAAAGGAGGGAGAGAGAAAGCAGGGAATTATAAACTAGTTAGCCTGACATCGGTGGGGGGGAAAATGCTGGAGTCGATTATCAAAAATTGAATAGCGGTGCATTTGGATAGCAGTAACAGGATCGGTCCAAGTCATCTTGGATTTACGAAGGGGAAATCATGCTTGACAACTCTTCTGGAATTTTTTGAGGATGTAACTAGTAAAATGGACAAAAGAGAGCCAGTGGATGTAGTGTACCTGGATTTCAGAAAGCCATTGATAAGGTCCCACAAAGGAGATTAGTGGGCAAAATTAGAGCACATGGTATGGGGGTAGGGTATTGACATGGATAGAAAATTGGTTGGCAGACAGAAAACAAAGAGTTGGGAGTAATGGGTCACTTTCAGAATGGCAGGTAGTAACTAGTGGGGTGCCGCAAGGCTCGGTGCTGGGACTGCAGCTATTTACAATATACATTAATGATTTAGATGAAGGAATTAAAAGTAATATTAGCAAATTTGCAGATGACACAAAGTTGGATGGCAGTGTGAACTATGAAGAGGGTGCTATGAGGATGCAGAGTGACTTGGGCCGGTTAGGTGAGTGGGCAGATGCATGGCAGATGCAGTATAATGTGGATAAATACGAGGTTATCTCCTGGAGGCAAGAAAGGGAAGGCAGATTATTATCTGAATGGTTTCAGGTTAGGAAAAGGGGAAGTACAACAAGACCTGGGTGTCCTAGTACATCAGTCACTGAAAGTAAGCATACAGGTACAGCAGGCAGCGAAGAAAGCTAATAGCATGTTGGCCTTCATAACAAGTTGAGTAAAGGAGCAAAGAGGTCCTTCTGCAGTTGTACATGGCCCTGGTGAGACCACACCTGGAGTATTATGTGCAGTTTTGGTCTCCGAATTTGAGGAAGGACATTCTTGCTATTGAGGGAGTGCAGCGTAGGTTCACGAGGTTAATTCCCGGGATTGTGGGACTGTCTTATGATGAAAGAATGGAGCGACTGGGGTTGTATTCACTGAATTTAGAAGGATGAGAGGGGATATTATAGAAACATATAAAATTATTAAGGGATTGCACAAGCTAGATGCAGGAAACATGTTCCCAATGTTGGGGCAGTCCTGAACCAGGGGCCACAGTTTAAGAATAAGGGGTAGGCTATTTAGAACTGAGATGAGGAAATACTTTTTCACACAGAGAGTTGTGAATTTGTAAAATTCTCTGCCTCAGAAGGCAGTGCAGGTCGATTTACTGGATGCATTCAAAAGAGAGTTAGATGGAGCTCTTAGGTCTGGTGGAATCAAGGGGTTTGGGGAGAAGGCAGGAACGGGGTACAGATTGTGGATGATCAGCCATGATCACATTGAATGGCGGTGCTGGCTCGAGGGGCCGAATGGTTATTGTCTATGTATCTATGTATAAAATCACTTGGGATTATCCTTAATGCTATCAGCCAGAGCTCCATCTAACTCCTAACTCCTGTCCCCTTTTTGCCCTTTTGATTTCCTTTTTTAACTCAATAGTCAATAGTCAATAGTCGTTTATTTGTTACATACACATAAATGTGTAGTAAAATGAAACATTACCCGCAGTTGAACAATAAGACCAATAAGATTAATCAATAAAAATGCAATAACACATACAATCACAACTAACACCAAACAAAAAGAAACATCCATCACAGTGAGTCTCCTCCAGTCCCTCCTCACTGTGATGGAAGGCCAGAATGTCTTTTTCTCTTCCCTGCCGTCTTGTCCCGCGGTCAGGCTGTTGGAGTTGCCACGTCGGGGCGGTCGGGGCTCCCGATATTGAAGCCCTCCTTAGTTCCCGAAACTCCTCCAGGAATACACTTGATCCCAGCTGCCTACAAATGTCCCATGCCTCCTTCTTACTCTTGACCAAAGCCTTAATTTTCCTTGTCATCCAAGCATCATTACGTTTGCCTGCCTTGCCCTTCACTCCAACAGGGATGCTCATGTCCTGAACTCTTGTCAGCACACTTTTTAAAACATCCCAATTTCCTGACATTCCTTTTCCTTCAAACAACCTACTCCAATCAACTTGAGCGAGTTCCTGTCTCATAGTCTCAAGCGTTTGATCCCAGGACTTTTTAACTCCGAAGTGGATCCCACTGAACCAAGGCTGAACTTAAAAATACATTTCCGGAGCAGTAAAAGTGTCCACAAATTTCAATTTCCCCCAAAGCACAGGTGTTTGCCCAGACGATCTAGGGCAAGTGAACCTGGGGTGTTTCCAGATCTGAATTGTTGTTTAACATTGCTTTGAGGAGCCCCATTACTGTTGGGTCCGTAGGGAGCGGGGATGGCTGTGACAGCAGCACCCCACTGATGTACTCAGGCTTCGGTGGGACACAGTGATCAACGTGTGTGTGGGCCTTGGGGGTGCCTGCCCCACTGACTCTTTATTCACATCCCTCTGTTTTTGTAGGTTCTATGCGGCTGAGATTACCGTTGGTCTCTTCTTCCTCCACAATCATGGCATTGTTTACAGGTGAGTGTTGCACCTTGCGCCCAATGTGACAAGTCGGGGCTGTGCTCACGAGCGGAGTTGTGGGGAACTGAAGATGTAATCCAATGGCAGATAACACCAGGGGTTAGTCATTCTGATACCATCCGGCATTCACTCAGTCAAAACAGACAAAGCAATAGCTCCTCCCCATCCCTTTCCACCAATATTTAACAAATAACTATCTTCCTCGAATGTTTACCTTCTTTATCTTATAGAGAGAGCCTGAAAGCCTGGTGACACATGGCAGTGTTGAATCTCTCCAACCAAGTGATCATCACAAAATGGGGCAGGCTTAAGTCCACATTGAGAGGGTTCACACCTGCCTTGCTCATCTCTCTATCTCTACAGTTGATAACCTTAATTTTTGTTCAGCTCCTGTGCACAATAACAAGCACAAGAGCCAGGTAACCTGTGCTGTAAACCAGTCCGTGCTGATTATCTGAAGGAGCCCTGGCCAGTCTGGCACAGGCACTGTCTTCCATACAATTGAGAGCAACTACAGGAGGCACTGCCTCAGGAAAGTGGCACCTATCCTCATGGAAACCCATCATCCAGGCCATGCCCCCCTTCTTGCTGCTACTGTTCAGCAGGAGGTACATAAGCCTGAAGTCCCACACTACCAAGTTTAGGAACAGCTACATTCCTACAGGTTCTTGAACCAACCTGCACAACCCTAATCCTACCTCGACATGGGAACACTGACCATCTCTTGCATTACCTTAGACTTGTTTTCTGATAATGTTTTGCACTAATGTAATTTTAATGGGGATTAATGGCAGCCTTTTACTTTTCCCTGACTTCCCAAACTTATGTGTAATCTATGTATAATTTACATTTGGTGAGCAATGTGACAATAAACATTATATGACTTGACTTCACTTGAGCTTGTTCCAGTTAAACAGCTACACAACATGGAAACAGGTTCTTCGGGCCAACATGAGTTTACTTTAGAATTTAGAGATACAGCGTGGAAACAGGCCCTTTGTGCCCACTGGGTCCACGCCAACCATCGATCATCTGTACACTAGTTGTATGTTACCCCACTTTCTCATCCACTCCCTTCACAGCAGGGGTATTTTACAGAAGCCAATTAACCTACAAACCTGCAGGTCTTTGGAATGTGGGAGGAAACCAGAGCACCCAGTGAAAACCCACAGGGTCACAGGGATACTACGCACAAACAGCACCCATAGTCAGGATCAAACCCAGGTCTCCAGTGCTGCGAGGTAGAATCTCTGCCGCTGCACCACTGTGCCGCCCCGTGCCAATCAAGTTGGCACTGGGCCAGTGGCTGCTAGAGCCCATCACCATCAAGAAAAAGTAAGGATTAAATTCGGATATCGCCAGCCACCCAAATGATCCTCTCCAAATGCAGGTTTTTTTTGGCAAGATTACTCTTTTACTGACTGTGGCTGGTTCCTTGTTTCATTTTCTCCTCACTTTACAGTTTTAACTTTTTGTTAAGTGTTATCATTATATTTCCTCTTCCTTTATTTCATCCTCTCCCTGAGCATTGCAACCTCTGGGAGTGCTTGCTTCAGTACATCAGCTCCGCCTCGCCCTACCAATACCTTTCCCCTTCTCCACAGCTCACCTTCCTCCTCCAGCCAGGCTTCTGGGTGGGTGCGTCTAAACAATTTTTCCCACCCCCAGCTAGTCTCTGTTGATCTTCTGTACCACTTCTACAGCAGCTCAGGGTCTCTGTTTCCAGATAATCCTCTTTGGTGGCTTCAGGAAGCCCACAGTTGTCCACTAGTGCTCCTCATTCCTTGGTCTAAGCAGGTCCCATGTCCCGTCTGGTGGGTCAAAAAGATTTTTTTGAGGGAGGTGGACTTGACTTTCCTCCCACACCCACCACAAGGAATCGGATTCTCCTTTTCCCATCAGGCAGCTCCTCACCACCTGCTTTTCCTGTAGTCTCAGAACAGTACGAGAATGATCCGCTACTTCATCTTCCTCTCTGTCTGGTCTTCATGAAGATTCCTCCTTGCTCTTTAATAGAGTCAAGGCCCTCTGAGGATGCCTCCAGAGACCCCCTTCAGCTTGTGTACCTGAGCCAACAACAACAATCCCCACCATGGCCCACCATGAATCTGTCAAGAACCTCAACCGTTATTCCTGCCCAGATGTTTGGACCGAGTCAGGCAGTGGAGACAGCTTCCTTGCACATCCTCAGTAACGTAAGTACGGTGCTGGTGGAGGCTGTATGTAACTCTTGGTACTTTAACCACCCACAGAGATCTGAAGTTGGACAATGTGATGCTGGATTCGGAAGGGCACATAAAGATTGCTGATTTTGGCATGTGCAAGGAGAACATGGGGGACGGGGTGACAACCAAGACCTTCTGCGGTACTCCTGACTACATCGCTCCTGAGGTAAGGAGTAATGTCAGCAGTCTGGCACTGGCTTCGAGGAGGTATTGAATTCGGCAGTAAGGTGACCAAGAGCATATGCTCACATAGGAACAGGCAAAGGTCTTCAGCTCCAGAAGCCTGTTCTGCTCTTCACTCATGCACCTCAACTCCACGTTCTCACTTTCCTGACCTAGAAACACTGATCATACTTAGTTTTAGATTTTCAGGTGCCTTTTTATGGGATTTCAGTGGAGTGCAGGGGGGAGTGAAGAGTTCATTACTGGGCAGTGTCTCTCATTGCAGTGATGTGGCAGAATGCTGCGAGCACACTCCTTGCTCCATGGACCGTAGTGGATGTAGCACCAGGGACAGCCCTCGTCCAACATTCTCGCCCACCCCATCTCCCATCATGATTCATGAACACCATTTTAAAACTAAGGGCAATACAACTTTTTGCAAGGAACTGTAGATGCTGGTTTACATAACTAAACACAGTGCTGGAGTAACTCATGTAGTCAGGCTGTATCTCTGGAAGACATAAATAAGTGATGTTTCAGATTCGTACCCTCCTTCAGAATGATTGTAGTACAGGGGAAGGGGGAACTGGAATAGAGGTGGGGCTGGGACAAAGCCTGCCAAGTGATGGGTGGATACAGGTGAAGAGGGACTTCATTGGCAGACAGGTGGACAAAGCTAGAGATGAAAAGGAGACAAAAGGGTGTAAGATAAGGAGAGAGGAGGAGGAGTGAAATGTGATGCCAAGGGAAGGGATATAGGTGGAAGAGCATGGAGGAAGGGGGGGTGGGATAGTGGGAGAAATGGGTGCACAACCAGGTGGGGCACAGGAGAGAGTTGGGTATGAGGGGAGCGATTTTGATGTTACCTAAAGTTGCAGAATCTAACTTTATGTTGGGTTGTAAGCTACCCGAGCAGAATATGAGATGCTGTTCCCCTGGTGTTGGGTAGCTCAATTATATGAACATTGAATTCTCCAAATTTAGTAACACGGACCCACCCCCACCCACCCCCTGCCCCCCTCTTTTTCTCCCTCTCTTTCCTGTTCCCCAGCGAGGAGCGCTCCCATTTTTCCCACAACCCTGCCCCCCCTTCCCCGTCTGCCTCTATCCCTTCCTGTGACTTCATATTTCATTCCTCCCCTTATCTTACACCCTTTTGTCTCCTTTTAATCTCTAGCCTTTGTCCACCCATCTGCCAATCAAACGCATCCTCAACTGTATCCGCCTGTCACTTGCCAGGCTTTGTCCCATCCACACCTCTTTTCCTGCTTTCTCCCCCTCCCTGCTACAAGAAGGATCCCGACCCGAAACTTCACCTATACATGCCCTTCAGAGATGCTGCCTGACCCGCTGAGTTACTCCAGAACTTTGTTTTTTTAATACATGAATCATTGATATCATTTCCATCTCAGAATTAGGAAGTGTTATGAGGAGATTTCTGAGCTGTGCATCTGAAACAAACATATCTAGATTCAATTGTTGATCGGATGCTTACAGCATAGAAGGTCAAAGTATAGTTCCAACAGGAACATGCTCCCCAAACCAAACCATCCAGAGGATCTGTAGCCCTGGACCGATGAATTGTGCTGTCTTTTTTTTGTGTAAATGTTTCAGAATCTTAGGCTGACAGCACACACACGTCTCACCCAAATCACAGTGTGTGTTTGCAGTGATGTGCAATGTGGACATGTGCTAGCTATGAGCTGCTGCCGCTCTCTCTGATGCAGGATGTCCTTGTGCAGTGTAAGCACAGACTGGTGATTCTGTTGACTGTGCAGGAAGACTGGCGCATTATGCCAGAGGCCTGTTCTGTAAACTGGGGGGTTTAACGCATTGAACAAATGAAGCTTTAATCAGGCTTCAGCTGTAGCCAGGCATATTTCCATTGATTTGTAAAAGATTTTCGTCTCGCCTAATATCTCTGGTGCTTCTGCCGTGCCTTTCCCGCACCAGCCCACACTGGGCAAACTGGAGCTGGGTCATTGGGTCAACAGCAACAGGCCTTCAGCCCATACTATCCATACTGACCATAGGTTGTAAGTGGGAGCATCATTCATCGGCTCTGGTCTGACTTGCTGATGGCAGGTGAATGTCAAATCATCGAGAAAATGACGCAGTGTGAAAGCAAGCCCTTCATCCACTGAGTCCGTGCTGACCAATGTACATCCACCCACACTGATCCCATTTCATTCTGCCCACATTCCCATTAATATCCCTCTCCAGATTCCATCCTTTATCTACACACGAGGCACGAGTAACCAACTAACCTACCGTCTGCACATCTTTAGGAAGTTGGAAAAATAAACGGAGCACCCGGATGAAACCCACGCGGTCACAGGGAGAATGAGTATTTTCCACACAAAATACTGGAGATCAGGTTTGAACCTGGGTCTTTGGAGCTGACGGACAGCAGCTACCATCACAGTGCTCTGTGAGATGCTGTGGTATGGCCTGGCACATCTCCAGCCACCATACTTAGCCTGGTTGTTGGAGACATTGACAGAGATCCTGGTGTGTTTTAAACTGGTCTGGCTCTGCACCATTGATGTTAAAACTAACAAAATCATTTCTGTCATTTCAGATCATTGCTTATCAGCCGTATGGAAAGTCTGTGGACTGGTGGGCTTATGGAGTGCTACTGTATGAGATGTTGGCAGGACAGGTAAAGACTTCATAGAACCTGCTGCAAGTGTTTGCAGCTGGAAGAAAATAATATTCTGGCAGCGGTTGCCTGGAACTGATTCCAGTACTAGTTAACTAGACCATTTAGAACGGAGATGAGGAAGAACTTTTTCAGTCAGAGAGTGGTGAAGGTGTGGAATTCTCTGCCTCAGAAGGCAGTGGAGGCCAGTTCGTTGGATGCTTTCAAGAGAGAGCTGGATAGAGCTCTCAAGGATAGCGGAGTGAGGGGGTATGGGGAGAAGGCAGGAACGGGGTACTGATTGAGAGTGATCAGCCATGATCGCATTGAATGGCGGTGCTGGCTCGAAGGGCTGAATGGCCTACTCCTGCACCTATTGTCTATTGTCTATAATCTGGTAGTGATGTGTACATTTGAGTGTGTGTTTGGCTTTATATATGCATTTGTATCTGTGTGAACTGTGCACTTCTCTGGATCTAAGTTGTGGTGCACTTGGCCACTGACCACATGCGCACCCATGTCTGTATGAGTGCAACCCAGGTCTATGCATGCATCCTTTTACAACTGGGCCTGATTTCTCAACTTTCTCTTTTAATATATAGTTGGTCTAATTCCTGCTCTTTTTATGGTTTTTCAGCCTCCTTTTGACGGTGAGGATGAAGACGAGCTTTTCCAATCCATCATGGAGCACAATGTAACTTACCCCAAATCTATGTCCAAAGAAGCAGTATCCATTTGTAAAGGGGTAAGTTCGGACTGACCTCTATGCTGCCATATTCAATGGGAGGGAAAGGCTAGGGTACCTCAGCAATGTGTAAATGTAGGAAATTTGAAATGAGGAAGAGACTGAAAATGTCTTCAAATTCTCAAGGATAACTTGCGTCAAAGATCTACACAGGGCGAGTCCACTGCTTCGAGACCTCCGCCTGCTCCTGAAAAAGCAAGGCAATGGCAATGGAAAAATGTTCGGCCCATTGGAACTATTGAACGTCATTTGCAGCGATAGAGATTGTATGGGAGATGTTACAGCAAGTAATATCCTGCTCAGTGCAGCATCTGAAATAGATGCCGGATGTTTAATCAAATAGGATGTAATATACTGCATGCACGGAGGGTGTACAGTACATGAAAGATTGGAGGGAGCATCTGGCACTGACACAGAACCTCATACCATTTGTATTCAATGTCCTTCCACTCATCAGTCCATTCATCAGTCCATACATCAGAATTGCTTCCTGTTCCCCCAGGCCGAATTAATTCCGAGCTTCGAGGCTATCTCTTCAAAGCTGAAGTAAATTAGAATAACACTACATCTTATCTGTCCAGCCTTATTTCCCATGCAGTCAATCAAACCAGAAAGAAGAAGCTGTCAATGAAGAGATGATAATTGCAGCATCTGTTATCTGTTCGTTCACTGAATTCTTGCAGGCCAATGAGATCAGCCACCATCAAATTATAGAAAAACTGCAAAGGCAGCAGCTTCACTGAATTAAATGTGCAGCCACGTCCACACAGCGTTCAGAATCCAAAGGTTAATGGAGATCAGTGAGGGCGATGTGAAAAATCTACATTTGACATCCCAAAAACATTTGAAATGTTATATTTTACACTTTAATTAACTGATCTCAAGCAAAATTAAAACAATTAACTACAAGTGAGTATGAATTTTATTAAGATAATTGTGGGATGGGAAGCAAATGGAAATGAAATGCAATGGTGCTTGAACCCTTTTTCTGATTCAGCAGTTTGGAGAGCAACAGAATTATTTGGTAAATTATGTATCTCTTGAGGAAACTCGTGGGTATTTTCTTGAAGGGTCACTCATCAAAGCTCTTGGTTAAATTGTGTTTTTTTTTTAAATCAGGAATGCCCATGTGTGCAGCTTAGATTGCTGATTCATTCATTCAATTTTTTATGAAGGTACACTCACTTCTAGGATTAATCCTTAACCATCACCTTTCCATTCTTAATGGTTTCTGCCAGCCAATAAATATATTAAAACGTCTGTGGGAATGAGAGGGCAGTTGTTTGAGCTGCGTTTCTGTTCCAAGCTGTGAGTGGAATAATTCTGGAGACTACAAAAAAACGACACAAGGTGCAAATATTTTCTCCAATTCCCCCTCCCCTTGTCCCCTTCCTACAATATTCCTTCCTCCGGCTTCACAATTCGCACCTCTTCTATCCTTATCTCACACTTTTTCTCTCTTCATCTCTGACCTCTGTTCAACCATCTACCTATCAACCCCTCCCCCTCCCCTCATCTCTATCCAACTATCACTTGCCAAGCTTTGTCCTGCCCCCACCTCTAGTTTTCTCTCTCTCCTTCCCCCCCCCCCCCCCCCCCCCGCACCACAATGACTCTGAAGAAGGATCCCAACCAAAAAATTTGCCTAATAGGGGTATTGGCAGTTTCCCTAACATCCCACAGGGGAAGTATGCAATGGCCCTAACTGCCATTGTTACTGCACTGGACCAAGGAAAGTTTTCAAAAGAAAAAAAATACAAGGCTGTACCTTATCAAGCTGTCACCCTCCAAGCCAAAGCCTCATTCTTACTCTCCACACAGCACTTAAGCCCCTTGAGCCAAAACCTTCACACTCACCCTCCACAAAGTCACTCCCAACACAGCCACTCCGCTTTTATCTACCATCCTTTTATACACCCACAGGGAGTAGTCACTAAAGGATGTCAGCTCTTTACGTCAATTGTCTGGTCTCTTTAAAAGTCCTGTTTGGTTTACTTTGGCGATACAGAGCAGAAACAGGCTCTTCGGCCCACTGTGTCCATGGCGATCAGCGATCCCCACACACTAACACTATCCTACACCCACAAGAGACAATTTACAATTTTTACAAAGCCAGTTAGCCTACAAACCTGTACGTCTTTGGAGTGCGGGACTAAACCAGAGCTCCCGGAGAAAACCCACTCAGGTCACGGGGACAACGTACAAACTCTGTACAGATAGCACCCGTAGTCAAGATCAAACCCGGGTCCCTGGCGCTATAAGACAGCAACTCCACCACTGCGTCACCACGCCAGCCTGCGCACAATAGGATCCAGGGCCACCTTCACCGAGTCCGCACCGACCAGCGATCCCAGCAGATTAACACTATCCTACACTAGGGACAATCTTTACATTTATATCAAGCCAATTAACCTACGAAACCTGTACATCTTTGGAGTGTGGGAGGAAACCAAAGTTCTCTGAGAAATTCCACACGGTCATGGGGAGAACGTACAAACTCCATACAGACAAGCACCCGTAGCCAGGATTGAACCTGGGTCTCCGGCCTTGTAAGGCAGCAACTCTACCGCTGCGCCACCATGCCGCCCATAACAAGGAGAAAGGAACCAGAAATGACAAGAAACTCCTTCAGTGCATAGTTTATAACTGGTGTGAGGAGACATCCCTTCATGCAAAGTGTGATCAATGGTTGGAATGGACTTTGGATAGAGCAGAGGGGGATGAACCCTGCCATTAAAAATGACGTTAGTGTGATTATTGCTATGAATGTGAGAAGTCAGCTGAGATAAGTGAGATTGTCATCTCCATGTTTACAATTTCCTTTTTGATCACAGCTTTTAACAAAGCATCCAGCGAAGCGCCTGGGCTGCGGTCCTGAGGGGGAGCGAGATATCAAGGAACACGCGTTTTTCCGATGGATTGATTGGGAAAAGCTGCAACACATGGAAATTCAGCCTCCGTTCAAGCCAAAGGCGGTAAGTTAGATCAAACTCTCCTTCTCAGACATATTACAGAGAATGATGGTGCAACGGTAAACTTCTGTCTGATGTGTTCACGGTACGTGGCCCACGCTGGCAATGCCGGCAGCTGCCATCCCAAATGGCCCTTTTACTGAGGAGGCAATTAACAGGTAGTCACAGTCGTGGGTCTGGAATCGTGGACAGCAGCTTTCCTTCCAGAAAGACATTAGTGAAGCAGCCAGGCATGTTTATACAACAATCCACCAGTTTCACGGCCATCGTCTGAGACTGCATTTATTTTTCAATGGTAGATGTAATAAATTGCTTATACTGAAATTCCCCAGCTTCCAGGGTAAGATTTAAAGCTGCCTCTCAGGCTCACTGGTCCAGAACTCTCACTGCTTATGCAGTAAATTAATCAGTGCAATGCCGTATCCCAATAAAATTGGGGCGCTTTAGGTGTGGATCAGAGAATTAGTTAAGACCAATATTTTATTGTCAAGGACGCGATGCAACCTACATTTTCACTCCAAAATGAACCTCTTGGCATCCCAATAAATACACACTCCCACTGACCTTTCCATCATTCCCCTTCCACGGATTCATCAACAAACAGGCACCTTGCACTGACTCCTTGACAAGCATGCACCTTGTGAAGAATCCCCAACAAACAGACATCTGATCCAGAGAGGTACACACATACCTGAAGGTTCTTGAAACAAACGTAATACACAGTCGCTCTGCTTCTACCTGTAACTACTGTGCACCTCCTGTAAGGAAGCTGGAACAGAGTCCTCAGTATACACACATGTCCTATATACACTGGACAAGGTCAGTGGGTCAGGCAGCATCCGTAAAGGAATATGGGCAGTCAACATTTCGGGGTCACGATTCTTCAGGGTGTTCCTCGGCCAGTTTGTGTTTTCCAGCATCTGCAGTCCCTTGTGTCTCCCTAAATATACTCCCTGACAACACAGCTTTTGATCTAACCCTGACCCCTTCAGATTGACTACATAAACATAAATTGGAATTATGGAATTAAACAGTTGATTTAACCTGCTGAGGGTGAGACAGCCCCTGTGGAGATGATTCATTTCTTTGTGCTGTTGATAGTTGTGTGTCCCTTAGCCCGTTTATTGCAGATTAAAGATTGACTCCCGGCATATGGTCTGAAGTGTAAGATTTTACATTTCAGTCCGTACAATGTCATTGCAATTATTGCACAGAAATTTCTTTATAGTAAATGTTTATTTTTTTGTGGAGGGTATGAGGGAGAGGATGAAAGTCCTCAGTGATAAGAAGGACACTTACGTACAATAGAATTAAAAAGAAGAAAACAGTAACATTGGGATGCTGAGCAACATTTAGCATGAACATAGTCATTTTTTATATTAACTGGTAGAAGCAGGTACTTGAGTTAAAGCAGACCAGCCATAGATCACATCAGCCAAGCACAACACGACATTGATGTAAGTCCTGGCGTTAGGCGTTATATCTGCCCAGGGACTGGATTTGCCAATTGATGTGGACACTTTGTTGGGGATTTCATCATGAGACTCCCTATCACCAATGACTGCCACCACAAGCAACCAATCTTCCCCAAGTTCAATATTTTAAAATCACACTCAGTCAGCTCCCAGCACTCTCTGGGAATATTGGTGTTTAATTTTTGGAAGTTGCAGGACAATTTTGCAGGGTTGGCAACCCTAGTGTGTATAGTAAGGAATCAGGAGTATCCTGGTCATTAGGAGTCAGGAGGATCCTGGTCATGTCCAATATCAGACAGCTCCTGACATTGGACAGATAGTGGTCAAGTCATCAATGTTTATGGGAAATTCTGACTTGGACCAATATCTTTACTGGTCAGTTGGTCCTACAAAATGCTGGAAAACTGAAACAAAAGCAAAATTGATGGAAACACTCAGCAGTCAGGGACAACTTGTGGAGAGAGTAATTCAGCTGAAGGTTTCATCAGAACTATGACAAGTTAGAAATCAAATTTGTTTTAAGTTGCAAGTGAGAAGTGGAAACAATAAGAAACTCTGCCAAAGGGTGGAGACTAAGTTTCTGCTTTCCTAGTTCTGATGAAGAGTCATTGATCCAAAACATTGACTGTTTCTCTCTCACACATGCTGCCTGACCAGCTGTGTATTTCCTGAGTTCTCTATTTTCTTCATTGCCTATGTCTGTTTGTTTCTCTGCAAATTTGTGTGTGATCACTCCCTCTTTCTCTCTTGTTCACACTCTCTTTCTCCCACTCTTTGTCTGCATGTTATGATTGGAAGAGGGCAATCGGAATTGGGAATTATTGGATTAGATAGTAATGAAAGACAAGTGGGAGAGTCCTTTCATCCGGGTCATTGAAGCAATGGATTGGGAAACGAGTTGGAGGGGGATCTCAGCTGTTGGGTTTGTCAAAGCCAGGTGGAATACAGTGGCAGCCGGGTTGGTTAGTTGGTGGGGTTTGTGGGAGATGCGATCAGGGGTGCAGTGCCTTCTGAGCTCACCGGAGCACCGCTCCGGCACCTCTGTAAAAAAAAAAAAGCCAAAATAAACAGCGGGGAATTTTAACTAGTGGGGAATTTAACAGTGGCCGCTCCGGTACCTGTGTCAGCTCCGGCTCCTAAAAAATTAACACTGCATGGGATTGGTTAGGTTAGAAAGCACCTGCAATTGTGTAGGCCTCAGGAAGTAGCTCTAGCTGGGTTTAGAGTGGAGAGGCTGTACACAATGGATGAGAGGGGTGAGGGTCAGTGCATGATTGGAGTACAAGGAAGAGATTGTATTCAATTGGATGAGAATGGGGAGAAGCTTTGTATGGGAGTGGGGAGAGAATAGAATGGAAGTGACTGAGTTGTACTTGATGAGGTAACTGGGGGTTTAGAAGGGAGCAGAATGAGTAAAAAATAATGGAGAGCAGCAAGAGTGGAGTGGCTCTGTTGTGAGAGCAGGAGGGATCTTTGAGAGATGGTGGGAGCTGCCTTGTGAAAGGAAGAGGAAATTCAACAAATATTTTTTTCTGACGAATATATACAAAGTATTTCCTCAAGTTTGGCCAAAGCCAATGAGTTGCGGGGTGTGGAAGTGATTGAGGGTTAATAATGAGGGGCTGGATGAAGTACAGTGTCTGAAGGGTTAATACAGGGTGTAAATGGGACTGTTCCAAATATTGTTGAGTGAACAAAATGTGCTTCACTTTTAACGTTGTATAAATGATGTTTTTGTACATTTGAACGTGTTTGTTGACTTACCACTGCAAATTGATCGTCTGATCTCTCTCCTGGTCACTTTTGCTCAGGTCACCTGCCATCTGAGCCTCTTGACCCAAATTGTCATTCTCTCTCCCTCCTTCCCTCATTCCCACATCCTCAGCACCACCTTTTAGTTCCACGTCCTATCCAGAGTGACTACCGGTTTCCTCCTGCTTTGGAGGGAGTGTCCTGAATCAATTCCTGCTCTGGCATCTGGGTGGCCAAAGCCATTGTGGGACTTTCAGTGCCTTCTCAGGTAGGGCAAGAGGCTTGATACCTTGGGATTGGAGTGTTTGGGAGTTCTCACCATCATCGCTGAGCTTCACCATACTCCCAGTGAAGAGTCTTTGGTTTCTTGATGCCTACCAGTCTGTCAGCATATTACCTTTAGTAGTGTAGGGTCCAAGACCATCCCTCAAGTGTCTCCTCTCTCCAGCTGTGACAGAGTCCAGAATAGAGGGCCTGTTTCAGACATTGGTCCCAAGCCATGCAAAGCAACTGAATATAATAGGAGCCTCAGTGCTGAGGACATTGGCCTGAGAGAGGATGCTGACATTGCATGCCCACCCATGTGTCCATGGAAATGAGTGGAGTGGACGTTGGTGGTAGTTCTCCAGTGCTGCCAGGCAAGAGGTGATCACATGCTTCTCGGAAGGCGGGGAGCTTGGTGCTGGATTTGAAGTCCTGATATTTGAATGTACGCTTCCTCAGATGACCAGAGGTTTTACTGTTGCACTGGAAGGTGCGCTGTTCAAATGCTGCCTTCACTGTGAGAGGTCTCCCAAGATAAGGAAAATGAGCCCCAGGTTCCAAGATCTGGTTTATTGCTTGGTGTAGTTTGGTCTGGTGGACTACCTTTGTTTCATGACATTGAGTGCAAGCACCATTTAATTGTACACTTCAGTGAGCACATCAATGCAGGACTTGGAGCTCTCAGTCCAAGTGTGCATGTACATAAAGTCATCTACACACTGCAGCACAGTGACTGAGGTTGGAGACGCTTTGTTCTCAAGGTTGAACACTTTCCAATCTGTCCTGAGGGTTAGTTCCACTACAGCGGGCAACCTGCTGGATGCAGAGTACTACTGCAGCATGAAAGATTGAGAAGGTTGTCTCAACCGAACCCTTCAAAAATGTTGTAAGAAGGAACTGCAGATGCTGGTTTAAACTGAGATAGACACAAAAAACTGGAGTGACTCAGCATCTCTGGAGAGAAGGAATGGATGACGTTTCAGGTCAAGACCCTTCTTCAATAGAGAACATCTATTCTGAAGAAGGGTCTTGACCCGAAACGTCACACATTCCTTCTCTCCAGAGATGCTGCCTGTCCTATTGAGTCACTCCAGCTTTTTGGGTCTACCTTTAAGAATGTCGTATCTGTCAATGAGATCTCCTCTCATTGTTCTCAACTCCGGAGATTTCAGTCCCCAGTGCACACTGGGGTTGGTGAATCTTTTGGTTAAAATCACGGCAGGCCTGACATCATGTAACGGATGTGGATTGCCGATGAATTTCTGAGGATTCCCCACGCTCCCGCTCAACTGTGAGTTCAAAAAGGCAGTTGATGCAGCTCCCTGCATCTCTCTTGGAGTTGTCGCACAGAGAAGATCATGTCTGCTGTACATCTGAATGGTCAGAATCCACACTGTGATTCGGGGAGCAGTTCTTCAACCCCGGCAGGGGGCAGTTGAGGAGGATGCTGGCATTAACCTCTCCTGTGCCAGTTGCCAGGGAGCCCCTCTGTACTATCTGCAGCAGATTTGTCTCCTTTCTAGACAAGGGACATAGCTGGTGTCTCAGCTCACCACTGTAATCCCTCTTTCCCTTCGGATGAGTCAGTGGATTTGTGGCGAAAGTTCCTCTCTGTTGAGGTTTGCTCTGGAGGCTTGTTTCTTGTCTGACATAAAGCCTTTTCAATCAGAGCGATCATGGCCTGGTTGGTGTGGTGTTATACTGTGATGAGAATGGAAATGGGATGAATGAAGTGGGATTGTAATATTCAGCCCTTCGATCCCGCTGCACCCATTTGTTCGGATCCTGGCCGATCTTCCTCCATTTCCCAGCACTATTCCCATATACCCTGCTGACCTTTGCATCAGAAAGCTCTCAATCTCTGTCATGGATGAATGCAAAGACCAGGTCTATGGACAACATCGCTAACCTCTGGATGAAGACATTTCTCCTCATCTCAGTCTTGAACATCTATTCTGAGCCCATGCCCCTTGACCTCAATCTCCTCATGCAGCCCCCCCCCCCCACCACCACCACCACCACCAAACCCTCTAAGAATGTTCTATCTTTCAATGAGATCTCCTCTCATTCTTCTCAGTCTCAGGCTGTTCACTCTCCACTCACATGCTAAATCCACCATCCCGAGAGCCGGCTCAGCGAATCTTCACTGTCCCTCATTCACTGCTGATGCAGAGTCACAAAAATCAACAACCCCATAAAGCCACGGGGAAACCTCAAATCTTGTTTACAAGCCCTCCAGGTCTGAACACTACCTGTCGCCAACCCTCCTCCACCTTCTGAGCTCATCGCCATTTCTCTCCAGTTCCAGCTGAACTCACCTGTCAGTCTGTCTCTCCTCCTCAACACTTGACCAAGCATTTGTCTTCCTATCGCTCTGTCTTTATGTCGAAATGTTCCTGCTTAGTAAATACAGATTATTGGTATTCCAGGACTCGGAGTGCTTGTCCACTGCTCGATGCACATTGATTACACAACAACAAGTCTCAACTTGCTGATGCTGGGGTGGGGGAGGGGGTGTGCTGGGGAAGGTTGTGAGCAAACCTGGTCCCATCAGAGTTCCAAAATAAAACCAGGTAACTCCACAGTTCACTTTGTAGGTGTGAGTTAATGTTGGGATCTCGCACAACCCAGACGTGCCTGCCACCACCTGTCCTGCTGCCAGACTACCCTGACTGACTCTCAGTGACCTGTGCACTGTATGTTTGACTGCCAGACTGCTTTAGGTTGGTTGATCTTTGTCAGAGCCCCACTTATTCTCCATGTCGCTTGGTTGCACTAAGAGAAAGTCAGTGATTCCTGCTCCTGGGTTACATCCCTGTGGATGTTAAGTGAAGATAGAATGGTGTTCAGCAACACTCCTCGTTAAACTGCATCATTGTGATATGCATGGGGATTGGGTAACCTGCTATACACAGATTAGGTCATTGTAAAGGAATATTGGAAAAACCACATAGAAGTTAAAGGGTGATGGTTGAGTCAGGAGCTTGCTCTTCCATGATTGCAATCAGATTGTAGTCCCTGTACATTTGCAGTACAGCTAACATGTAGGGATGTTCATTGAGTAGAGTCAAACCATGTCTGAACAATTGACAGAGGAATCTTCGTCTGTACCAATCCTGCGTGACTCAGGAGCCCAGAGCAAAACTGTGACCAGCACTCACACAGCGTGGGGCCTTTGATGTGGTGCGTGCGTGCGTGCGTGCAGTAAAAGCAGTAAAAAAACATCGTGGTGGACACAGGATATTGCTAAACATATCACAATTTTATAGTTTCACCATTGAGTTGCTGAACCCCATTCTATCTTCACTGAACATCTACAGGGATGTAAACAGGAGCCGGCAACCCTTCTCGACTTTCTCTTAATTCTGACTAAGGGATGTAAAGCAGAAGCAGTTTTGACCCAGATCAACCAGTCCACAGCAGTCTGGGAGTCAAGCGTGCCCTGCACAGGTTGCCTGAAGGGCATATATGTACAGGGCCATTTTGCAACAGCCATAGTGGCGGGTGTAGACTTATGCAGTCATTGAATGTATCCAGCTCCTATGATGCGATGCCAACCCATTACTCTGAATCATTAGTGCTGGGCCCTGGATGGCTGGTCCAGTGGACTAGCATTAAACTTCAGGTAACGAGCTCAAGGAGGTGACTGGTCCACGCTGTTCCAAAAAAAATGCCTATGTCTCTGAATAGCTTCCTCGAGTTCCTGTGTTGAGATGAGGGTGGAGACGCAGAAAAGTACCTGAATACGGGCATTGGTTTAGTCTGATGTAATGAATTATGAGCTGGAATATAGCCAGTGTTATTCTAGAGTCAAGTGTCATTGGACATGATAAATCGATGACATCACTATTCATTGCATTACTCATCCTCCAATATTGGTTTGTTTTAAAGAACTAACCCTTTTACAGATCCTCAACACTCCATCCCATCATCCTTTTTCTTTCTCCTCCCACAGTGCGGGCGCAACGCCGAGAACTTCGACCGATTTTTCACCCGTCATCCACCAGTTTTAACACCACCTGACCAAGAGGTCATCATGAATATTGACCAGGCAGAGTTTGAGGGCTTCTCTTTTATTAACTCGGAGTTTGCGAAGGCTGAGATTTCGTGTTAATTATGTTTGGGGAGGAAATGAGGGTACGAGAGGGGAGGGGGGTCAGGCATCCTCTTCTGCATAAGGGCCAAGTTTTGGTTTGTGCAGCATGTTCAGAGGCTGTTCACTTTCTGCAATGTTCGCTTGGCAAATCTCTCAAAGTGTGTTGGGAATGCAGTACTTCATTCATCAGCTCACCACAGCAGGACTAAGAATGCTCACAGCAGCGGACACGCCGGTGCTGACAGTTCACGTTGCAGGTGCTTCCCTTTATATTCCGTCTGTACGAAGATGCTTTGCTATATTATTTGCTGCCTGGTTGCCAAAATTCGTGATCTCTATTAATTGGCTCAGGCCAGTGGCTTCCCTGCTGCTCCGATACACAAAGGTAACCCCTTTCACTATACTGTGAGATGCCTCTGCCTGTGAAATCCATGGTGTGTTTGTGAAGGTTTCCTCGTGAAACGTGTCTGTGGCTTTTGGGAAACATAGTCCAGGGAGATTTTTGCTAATGGATTTAAAATGTCATTCTCAGCAGCTCTTAAAAATGTGTCAAGGTCGTTCTAAATGTTTTCTGGCCCGCATAATGTGATTCCAGAGGCTGATATGTAATTATAATTATACTTGAATTAAACATCGTGTTTGTAAAGTTTGCTCAGTTTTAGAAGTGTTAGCACCTGTCCCCTCCCCGAATAAATTCTTTTCCGGGCTGAATAAGATGCTGAAGACCTAGCTGCCTTCTCACTGGCTTGGTCTGACCTTGTTGATGAACCTTCTAGCTGAGTGCTAGCATGATTAAAGTGAAAATGAAAATTTGCAAGAAATTTAAACAAATAAGTGCATGCCTGTTGTTTTGTAGTGTGTTGCCTGCAGTTGATGTGCCAAATATTTTTCCAGTATTGATAAACAATAAAGAAAATCGCACCAAACAAACAAAGCTCCGCATTGCTTCAGTCAACTAATTCATTTAACATCACTTCTACAATTTTTGTTTGGGAGTTTTCTATGCTACTGTAATGACTCAGGAAGCAAAGTTAATTAAATCTGCCTGAAATATACGACGAGAGCTTATCAGACTTTTCCGGCCCTATCAGCCCACAACAGGTCACCTTGCTAATGCATTCATTTCCGACTGACACGCTCTATTTTAATCCTTTTTTCACAACTTCCTGTACAAATTACAGAAGTGTATCAACCAGCTGAAAAACCATATAAAAACAACATAGGAATGAATAGTGACAGAATGGAAGAGAGCCATTCAGTCCAAAGATTCTATACTGGCTCTGTGCAGCAGCGATCCAGCCAGACTAAACTCCCACCATCCTCATAGATCGAAGCTTGTACCTTTCAGATACTTCCCAGCTCTCTTCTGAACGTTTTAATTGTCTCCTCCACTTCCCTGCCTCTTCTCCGGCAATACCTCCAGGAGCTTGATGTGTAAAAGATTCTCATGCCACTCTGTTCCTCTGCCATTTACATTTTTCAACTCTGTGTTCACCAGATCATCGCCCGCTGCGATGGGAACAGGTTTTTTCTCTGTGTGTCCTTCATGAGCCCGCATCCTCCTCTGTTCCGAGCGATCATCTTTATCAGTTGCTCCCTGCTCTCCTCCCTACAATCGTGTAAACCACTTCTGCACCCTCCTCAAAGCTGTTGCACATATCCAGCAATGTCAGGCACCCTGCCAGTGTTTTCTAAACATTCATAATTTCCTTGCTCCTGTACACAGGATGTTGTTTGTAGTTTTAACCACTTTCAGTGAATACCCCCAGATCTCTGTTCTTTTATTCATTCTTGCAATGCCTCTTATCGTTTAGAACATATAACTGTACAGTACAGCAACAGACCCTTTGGCCCACAATGTCTATGCCAAACATGATGCCAAGATCAATTCTTATCCACCTGCACATAATCGATATCTCTCCAAACCCTGCATATCCATGTGCACATCCAAAATGTCTCTTAAATGTCACATCTGCCTCCACCAATGATACTTTACTGTCACGTGTACCTAAACACAGTGAAATTCTTTGTTTTTGCATGTAAGCCAGTAAAATCTTACAACAGATGCCACGCAGGCAGTACACAAAGAGTCGTCAGGATTCTGGCGCCGACAACTTTTCAAAAGTTCTTCGTACTTTCTTGCCTTCTCGCAGTGGTGAACTAGGCCTGTTGCCACACATGGACGTAGGCGACCCACCAGGTTTCTCTCTATTCTCAGCGGCCAGTCCTCTGGGTTGTTCTCGGAGGCTTCCCCCCCTCCCCCGCCGGGACTGTCGTTGTTCTCAGCGGCCCCCCCGCCGCATCCCTCTTGCTTTCAGCGCCCCCCGGCCAGTCCCCCTTTGCTCTTGCCGGCCATCTGCCAGGTCCCTCTTTCTTCTCGGCGGCCCGCCTGCCCGGTCCCTCTTATTTCTCAGCAGCCCGTCCACCATTCAGCTCCACGGCATCACAAGCCTCCGCAGAGCGTCCGAGGCACTCACCGCCCTCTGTGTTAAACAAAAACTTACCCTGCACATCCTTTAAACTTTGCCCCTGGTGGACTCGGTGGGCCGAAGGGCCTGTTTCCGCGCTGTATCACTAAACTAAGCTAAACTAAACTAATCCTCTAGTTTGGACAGATTACAACCGAATGGTATGAACATTGAATTCTCTAATTTTAGGTAATGCCTAACAATGCCCACTCCCCCTCCTCCTACTCACCACACTCCCCTTATCTCTCCCCCTCCCATCTGCCCCACCTAGACTTCTCCCCGCCCCCTCACCTACATTCCTTCTTCTGACTTCACAATTTGCAACTTTTCAATCTTTTTGTGTCATGCCTTCTATTTTTATTTCTGTTCATGCTCACACTTGTGTACGAGAAAAAATGGAATCAATTGCCTCAATTTTCATTGTTATGCATTATCAATTATTTGATCCCAGTACATTACTATCACTCTCTTGTTCTAGAATTGTACAAGAGACATCATCAGTCCTTAATGTTAGATGTGAACTACAATACATTCTGATACTTATTTTGCATTACTTACTTAATGCCCTCTCCTCAATCTGGGCTCAATTAATTCTTCCCAGATAAAATTACTATCATTTCCTGTTTGGTTTACATTATTAACGTTGTGTATATGTTATTAACATTTCTGTGCATGCAATTATTCAGAGTGTGTTGTATTCATGTGTCACTTCTCATCATCATTGAATGCCAGCTGTCAATTATTTCATGGTGCATTGTATCAGGATCAGCAATCAATTTCAATTACATGCTGCATATCATGTACTGTATTAATCATTTACTGTTACTCATTTTGCACTGTGATTGTATGCACAATTTGGACCAATTTATGTTGCTGAAGTGTGTATAGTATGTTATTTCAGAATCAGATTGTGATTCTTCCTTACTTAACCAAGCATGTCTTACTAACCAGAACGCACAATGTAAATAACATCCTTTATCAGGGTGCTTTGCATGAATTTCTAATCGACCAAGGATAACAGAAAAAAATATCTTGTACAATCCGACACAAAATGCACAAAATATACCTTTAGTCAAGTAACGGTCAAAATGTGTGATCCTTTATTACCTTGCATGAATGCCATGAAAATCCTTGCTCAATGAAATGCACTAAATGCTTATTCACTTCCCTTAACCCACTAATATCAATATCTGAGCATGTGAATGGTTTGAAAAGTTGCATGATATTGAACATGCAGTACATTGCAACCTTATCCTCATACAGTCATGCATCAAGGTCCCCTTACTCCAGTTTACAGTGCATGAATGCTCCATTTGTAATGGAGGCTGTGTATCAACCTGCTCATTGTGTACTAATACTACTTCCGGGAGTTTCTGTACGTATTTCGTGGAACTCATGATATGAAATTTTTGAGGCTCTGGTTTCCATTTATTGGAGTAACTGCTTAATATTCTTCAAGTCCCTGGTCTGTCTAAACTGTATTGCCTGGATACGACAAATTGTCCATTTTTACATCTCCGATCTGTCTATGTTGTGGTTCGTGGTCTCTGTTTTGTCATGTTTCTGATCCACATTGGATGTAATCTTGAGATTTCCTGCCTGGGTTTCTCAGGCTCACTGGATTATATGTGTTGAGAACTCACGTTTGTAGATATGTTGTCTTTGACTGTATATCTTTGGGATTCTGGTGTTTGTGTTTTGATCTTGCCTGTGTGTAGATCCTGTTGTCTTTGGTGTGTATATAAGAAATAGCAGCAGAAACTTTTGTTCCTTCAAGCTTGCTCACTAGGATCACGGCTGATCTTTTATATCAGCTTCCACTCCTCATCTCAGATTTGAAATCCCAAAAAATTATTGGTCTTGTTCTTGACAATAATCAACAATGAGGCCTCTGGATGGAGGGTGTTGAGCTCTCAAATTTGGAGCTATGTTTTCAGAAGTTTGATCTCTTGCGGATGGTTTTATTGAAGGACTCCGAATTGAGTTATTTTGTCTTCAGACTTTGTTGTGTTTTTTATGTGATGTCTCCAACCATTTTGGCCTGATAGATTGCTTTCATTTGATTGGACCATTGGTAATTTTTAGTCAAGGCTTTGTCAGCTCTTCGTTGGTTTTGGGTGGTTATTTGTTTCAGCATCTTCACTGCTAATATCTCTGGAGTGTTGTTTTTGGATGTTTCTATCTGATCTGTGTTAATTCATTGTTTTAATTTATGTTATTTAACAGTTTTTTGTTTATCACTTTTTGAGTTATTTTGCATTAATGAGAAGTTTCCCGATTCTGTATTTTTGTTACTTTCATACTGCATTTGGATGTAGCCTATCTCGTTCTTACTGGCATTTAAAGACAGAAGACGAAAGAAACAAAGGAACAAATTGAGACTGAAATATCGAGAAAGAAGAGCTAATTATTTGAAATTACTGAATTTACTATTGGGCTCTGAGGATTGAATCCTACTACAGCACTGGCTTTAAATGTAATTATTACTTGACAACATTTATCAGTACCTTATCCCAAACATTTCCTGCGTTCACTCCTTTGCAACTTAAAATCTGCTTACATTCTCAATTTTCCAGTTCTGACGAAGGCTCCTTGACCTGAATTGTTAACAATTTCTCTCTCCACAGATGCTGACAGACCTGCTGAGTGCTTCTGCAATTTATGGGGGGGAGGGGGGGGGGGGGTAATAGTACAGGCCTTATTTCTTTAATTTGTCCTCAGTTGACAAAATCCTGAGTCCCAGGAATGATTCTGGTGAAGCTATATAGCATCCATCTGTCACAAATCTTTATCTAGAGAGGCCAACCTGTGCTCACCAAATCCTGTGTGGTTGCAGTAAGATCTACTCAATTGCCCTTCAATTTCAGGGCAAATACAATTTTCTTTTATCGTTGCTAGCTCTACCTACACATTAACTTGTGGTGATTCTCATACAACCAGCACCATCTGAACACCAACATCTTTCAACATCTCATCATTTGAAAAGACATTCTGTTATTTTATTTGCCAGAATAAACACCCTCACATTTTCCTAATTCCATCTGCCAGGTTCTTGCTTGTATCACTGCAACACCTGTCTACATCCTCTTTACAAATCCCACTGCTTTGTTTCATCAGGAATAAACCATCAGTCTCATCGATATTTATTGGATAGCTTTCTAGCAAATGTGTGTGACTTTTGTTCTTTGCAGTCTGTGTTTGGTATAAATATCTCTACTGTGTGCTATGGACCATGCTGTTTATGAGTGGCTCCCACCTGGAGTATTGGGATCACGCTACATAGTACGTCTGGGAACCTGGTCTCTGTTTGTTGTGAGCTCTGATGTGTACTCATTAAGGACTTGGGTCCATATTTAATGGGATGCCTCACTTTGATGTGGATAGTTTAGTGTATACTGTACATCTATAGAGAGTTCAATTTAGGGATTCCTGTTTTTCAGGGACCTTGATCTTCATTTATTTGGATCTTCAGCCCACTACAATTTGGGTCTTTATAATTGCACTTCTATTGTTGTTTCATAATTGGTGTCCGTATTGATGTCCCCATATTTCACTTCAATGTTCTGTGTTGAGAGCTGTTTTCAATATTTGTGCCTTGGGGTGCATTCATTTTGAAACAACCTGTACTGCTAAAAATATGGTCCACAATCTGTTACCCAACCTGATATTCCAGCAGCTCCACCACGGATGTACAGATAAGACAGTAAATTCAACAGCACAGGTACGTGAACAATTTAAGATTTGCCGGGGCAGAAACAAGGGTTGGAGCAGTTAATTACTTGGTCTGCACCAACTCAGTGGGTCGAAGGGCCTTGTTTGTGCTTTATGACTGTATGACAATTGGACTGCCCCATTGGTATCACTGCTTGCTTTCTGCAGCGACACTGCCACTATCATTCAGCAGGTGCCTGCACAGCTACAGCACCCCAATGCCTGAACCCAGGCACTTCCACTGCCCAGTGTCTGCAACAATCTCCCCTACGCCCACTCGCACTTAATTCCAGTCTGCTCTCAGACAGCCCCAGTGTCCCAGTGTCTGCCCTCAGACAGCTCCAGTGTGTGTATCCAGACAGTCACAGTGCCTACTGTCAGACAGTTCTATCCTGATGCCTGTTGTCAGACAAGCCCACTGCTTCTGGACAGTCCCAATTCTCCAATGTCTGTTCTCATTTAACTTCAGTGCCCCAGTACCTGCTGACTAACAGCCTCACTCTTTGCCTCTAAGTGGCCCCAGTGCCCCAGTGTCTGCTCTCTGGTTGTCCCAGTGCCCCGGAACCCAGTGTCACAGTGCCTGCAGTCAAGACAGTCCAGCTGCCCCAGTGTCTGCTGTCAGCCAATCTCGCTGCCCCAGTGTCCACCATCGGACAGTCCCAGTGCTCCAGTGCCTGCAGTCAGACATCACTGTGTGTCTCTGAACGGCGCTAGTGCCGACTGTCAGTCAATCCCAATGCCCCACTGCCTGCTCTCAGATGATACCAGTGATCCAGTGTCTGCTTATAGACAACCCCAGTGCCCAGTGTCGGCTCTCAGACATCTCCAGTGTCCCAGTGCCCACTTCCAAATTTCTCACCATGGCTCCCTGGGGAAGTGGGATCACTTGCTGCTTTTGGATGGAGGCGAGGAAGGAAGGGGTAGGAAGATGTGGCCATCGTTCAAACTCGCCCCTCCCTACCCGAGCGATAAGTCCGTGGGCCCCAACCATCAGACTGCCCGAGCCCATCGCTGCCACCCGTCCCACGCCGAGGGACAGAGCACCCACTGGGGGATGGGGCGGGCGAATTGCGGGGGACGCCGGCTCTCGGTACTGACCAGCTGCCAACGCACAGACACTTCTGTTCTTTCCTTTCAGAGGAACAACAGAGACGCGGGCAACTTCGACCGTGAGTTCACCCGACAGCCCGTGGACCTCACCCCCACCGACAAGCTCTTCATCATGAACCTGGATCAGAACGAGTTCGCTGGGTTCTCCTACGTCAACCCCGAATTTGTGATTCAGGTCTGAAGAAGAGGGATGCGGTCCCTGAACACCCTTTGTCGTTTTCTAACTGAAACGCAGAACCTAATGTGTTCAAATCCTGCATCACCACCACCACCCTTCCCCCACCCCCCTGATCACGAGGCTTCATTGTGATTTTACTCTCGTACAATGGTTGCAAATGTCGATCAGGAGAGGTGGGCTGCTTCTGCACAACGTCACCGCCGTTCCTTGCAGGCATGAAGGAGCAGGAGCTGACACTGACCTGTGTTGATTGAGAGCTGTAACGCCCAGCGCATCGACGCAGGAACAAAACGAAATTGGCTCACAAAGCCCTCTCACACACGCGCTTGATCTATATGTTCATCCTTGTAATAACCCCCCCCCCCCCATCACCCTCTCCTCCCCCCCTGTCTCCCCCCCCCCCCCCCCCCCCCCATCACCCTCTCCTCCCCCCCTGTCCGTCCCGTCCCCCCCGTGGGTCTCCCTTATCTCTGCTACTGCCACCAATTCCACTGCGCATTGAATTCTCTGCTGCTCCAACTCAGGTCGACTGAGCTCCCTTAAATTACCTCGTTAGACGAATGATTGGAATTTCACCCCGGGACTTGTGCATCTGCGCTGTAAAATACTTCTCCGCACGTCTTTCAGAAGCGCCTCAAAGCAAGCAACATTGACCGGGTTGCTCTGAAAGGGCTTTGCTGCGTTAAATCGCCATTTAATACGAGGTTTGTGTCTCTGAACTCCGGGTTTCCAAACATTTAAACTCCCCTTCCCATACTGACCTTTCTGTCCTGGGCCTTCACTGTCAGAGTGAGGGTGCACGCAAATTGGAGAACAACACCTCATATTTCGCTTGGCAACTTACAACCCAGCGGCATGAACGTTGATTTCTCATTTCAATTAACCCCTGCATCCCCCCCCCCCCCCCCCCCCCCACCACCACCACCATAGTCATCCTACTAGTTCCATTGTTCGCATCCTTGTATCCGTCGTTATTCACATCTTCGCCAGCCAATATTGGGCCATTGTAGGATCATCCCTTCTTTGGTCATCTGTTGTCGGCCCTGCTTTGTTCTGGCCTTTTCTTACCTCCAGTTGCCACCCCTCTACTTTCAGTCTGGGGAAGAGTCCCGACCAACAGAGATGTTGCCTGATCCGTTGGGTTACTTCAGCACGCTGTGTTTATCTTCGGTATAAACTAGCACCTGCAGTTCCTTTCTACACATTTTATCCACTATGCAGTTTGCAAATAATCTCCCACATCCCATTCGCATGTACCAGACGGCCTAACCTGTCGTCCACAGGGCATTGGACGGATGCTGAGGGCATTTGCTTATTGAAAAGCCCTAACGACCTCCGTGGCCCTGTGCTTTCACCAAAGGGACAAGCGCACTTCTAGCTCGCTCTGAGCACGTTGTTCCTGCTTGCGACCTCGGGGCTTGTGTGCTGGGTTAACGCCCAGCATACGGCCACTAGGACATTGCACGTCAAGACCCATAAGATGAATGGAAAAATACTTCAGTTTAGAACAAAAAAAACGTTATGTGTAGGATTTTGGTCTACCTTCGAAAAAAGCTTTATGTATGGTTTAGAATTATCTATATTGCAATCCATTGAAAAATATATGTTTTCTAGCGAATATACTCTTCCTGTCAAGATCATCTTTGTATCAGACCAGCGGGAAATTAGAAATTGAACATTAAACATGAATCAGACACGGGAATCAAAGGGCAAAGAAACGTCTTAAAGCGAGGATAGACACAAAATGCTGAAGCAACTCAGCGGGACAAGCAGCATCTTTGGCGAGAAAGAATTGGTGGCGTTTCGGGTCGAGGTCTCGACCAGAAACGTCACCCATTCCTTCTCTCCAGAGACGATGCTTGTCCCGCTGAGTTATTCCAGCATTTTGTACCTATCTTTGATTTAAACCAGCATCTGCAGTTCCTTCCTGCACGTCTTGAAGCGAGGTACGGTCTGAGCGACTGAGAATAATGCTGTTGGCCGCCTGGAACTGAGCTATAAAATGTGTCGTGGATCTTCGACTTTTCCCCATTTCCACTCCATTCTCGCCATGTCTGCGCCTGTAGTTCTACCCGCTTGCACGTTGTGCCTGTCCATTGTCCACCTAATACGTAATTTCACACGAGGTGACTTTGAGCCTCTCCTCCGATTCGTGACACCGCAGGTGATCTTAACCACAGACTGCCTATTGTCGCGTATCCTCAGTGAACAGAAACTCATCGACATCGCGTCCAATGTTAAACACTGGGCTGGCATCCGTTGTCAGTTTCAGAGGAGGGTAGCTAATTATTGCTAGTGTCTTGACTATAGATGTGGGCCTGAAAAGCATCTGAAGGGTCGCGCTGGCCTCTACAATCCCAGATTTCTCAACAAAGTCTAACTTCTAATTCTAACTTCTACCCTTTCATTTCCCTTTCAAACAAACCACTATATTCCAAGAAACATCACATAAATGCCCTCCCGCTGAAGTGGTATGGCAATCTTTGCTGATTGAACTCGCGTCTATCGACTGTGTTTGTCACGCTCCCTGTAACCTAATCCTTGGTTTTCAGGTTTAATTCCCTTAATTCTACATCACGCTCACAATGTTACTTGAAGTACACTTATGCCTTGGCCAGATCTCATTGACTTATTCTGTCCATGCCATTCATTAATCCCGACATTAACATCCCACTTTGCCAAGGCGAACCAAAAGAAAAACCAAACATATTTTGTGTAAGAAGGTGTTTTTACAGTATGATTTATTTTCAATTAATCGTTGACCCCCGCAGGGGTCAAAGTCATTCTGCTTTTTCCCATCTCATCGCACTTGATCCAACCATATCTGCTGTACTAGTGCTCCCAGTTTCCAGTAGTTTGTTTTTATTTGTGATGTCCCAGTACGCATCATTTTGCTTTTGTTCTCACAATCTAACCATTCTCTAACGATTTTAACTCCATCTCAGCCTGTTGATGTAAAATTTCAGATGGGATTGTGCGCTTGATCCATTAGTGTTGCTGCCTCGCCGCCCCGCGGCTCGACCCTGACCTCAAAGTTTGCACAGGAAAGAACTGCAGATGCTGGTTTAAACCGAAGATAGACACAAAGAGCTGCAGTAACTCAGCGGGTCAGAGAGCGTCTCTGGAGAAAAGGAATAGGTGACGTTTCGGGTCGAGACCCTTCTTCAGTCGTAACGTCACCTATTCCATTTCTCCAGAGTCGCTGTCTGACCCGCTGAGTTACTCCAGCTGTTTGTGTCTATCTCCCATCTGAATCGCGTTCAAATGAGCACGATTTATCCATGCATCTCGTTCGAATGAAGCTACCTACACTGAAATCCCACCCCCTTGAATCATTACTGTCTCCTGTTCTTGAGACCCGCATCCAGTGCCAGGCATGGTCACAAGAACGTACTCTCGGGCAGATGATTCTGTGTCCACAACTTCCTGCTTCGTCTCGTGTGCCGTTTGGGCAAAACCTTTTAATTTCCGTTCATTAGTGAAGAACCTGAAGTTTCATTGACACCCCGGTGCCAGTGACATCCTTTGCACTTTCACTTTCTTCAGAGCCCACTCCTTTCTCCCGTCTCCCACTTCCTATTCTGTCGCCTGACGTCACCCTTTCTGATCTTGGACAATAAATCCTCTCTCGGAAAAGGCTTTTGATTTCTTCCCTTTATGACCTCTATGACCTTGGCACCGTGATGGCACCGCTGAGTAAGGAGTCTTTCCCCTGCGCAACGGATCATTTTGACAACCTTCAGACCTCTCGCCTGTCTAGAGGATTCATTTTGTCCTCCTATGCCTTCCACATACTTTCAGTGGGAATTGCCATCAGGACAACCACGATGGAGATCCGTCAGTTTATTGTTCCCTCCTTAATTTAGGATTGAAAATTAGTGGGTGGAGCTAAATGGTGACTAAAGCTCCAGGTATGAGGTGCCAATTGTATCCAGACCACTCTGAAAAATCCATAATCTTTGCTGCTTTCATGCGCTTCAGGGTGCAAATGTAGAGGCAATTCAATGCAACGAGACAGCGGCGAAGATGGGCTCGGGAGTGAAAATTGATGGAAAGGGGCACATCAGGTAGATTTAAACCAGAGATAAATAAGAAGTTTAAAGCACGTTGTAACTTTTTTCTAAATAATGTCTTCCATGCTATGAACGTAGATGTTTTATACTCGGTTACATTTTGTGGAATGTAATGTACTTAAAGATTTCTATGCTTGTGATGTTTATGCATCTCCTTTTCACAGGATCACAGTGAGTGTTTTTACAGTTGATTACAAAATAACTTAATGTGTTTAGATGTCTGCCAAAAAAAGCAAAACAATGTACTGCAATAATTACTGAATTAATTTGCATGCATTTTGTAAATCAGGCTGTCTATTGTTGGCAAAAAAAAAAATATTTGCACGACTGCTTTTCAGTTGCTCTATCTCAAAGTACGAAATAAAATTATGGAATGAAATATCTGCATCGCCGTGCGAAGAATTCATTTGATCCGTCTCGTGTGGCATCGCTTTCAACAGAACGCTTAAATCAATCCGCCCTCAGTGAATCGAGGACAATTAGCATAATTGCGTGAATCCTTTGCATAAACCATAAATGAGAAACAGAAATGTTTCCCTCGTTCTCCAACTTGTGAACCTGCTTCAGTTGGAAAAGACACACTGCTCAAAGATCCTCACAATCCTACAACTGGTAACATTATCATTACCTTCCTGTACCTTCTGTAAGGGAATTGATGCACTTGCTTATATTCCCGTAACATTTAAAAGACTGATGACACTACAGAGCGGAGGTCTTTCAGCACAAGGTAACAATAATTAGGGTCATGGGCCCCATCAGCACACCATGATCATACCAAACACGCTAACTTTGTCAGCGCCCTTTATGTGGCGACTATTTGCATACCCCGGGTAGTATGCAAGCAAATAAATCCACTGTGACTTGTATTCATTCAAACACTGCGGCCATCTGTACTGATTCTATTTACCAGCACTTGGTCCATTGTCTTCTGTGCCTTGGCGTTCAAAAGTGTTCGTCTAGATACCTTTTAAATGTAGCGTGTCTTCCTGCCTGCATCGCTTTCTCAAATATCGGCCAGAATTTTAAAAAGGCATCTAACAGCAGTACCTACTTCAAAACAGCATGAGTTCATCAATTAATCCACATGTTAACTGCACAATTAAATCCTCGTTAAAAGCTTATTTGAATTCTTTCATTGAGCATTTGTTACAGATGTATTGGTTAGTTTTAGTGTGAATAACTATTCCTTCCACATAATTGCAATGACTTCAGTTTTACAACAACTGATTGATCTGTCAATCTAATCTTCAGAGTGAAGAGAATTACGAGGCCTCACGAATAATCAAAGGCGCTCTGGATGTTACTCTTGCATTGGATGTCATAATTCAATCTTGCAGATATACATCCCTGCGTTGGTACCGCGACCCTCAACTCTCCAGTACCAGACACCCTGCTACCCCCTTTTGGAAGTAGCAGGATCAGCATGACAATAGACAATAGGTGCAGGAGTAGGCCATTCACCCCTTCGAGCCAGCACCACCATTCAATATGATCATGGCTGATCATTCTCAATCAGTACCCCGTTCCTGCCTTCTCCCCATACCCCCTGACTCCGCTATCCTTAAGAGTTCTATCTAGTTCTCTCTTGGATGCATTCAGAGACTTGGCCTCCACTGCCTTCTGAAGCAGTGAATTCCACAGATTCACAACTCTCTGACTGAAAACGTTTTTCCTCATCTCCGTTCTAAATGGCCTACCCCTTATTCTTAAACTATGGCCCCTGGTTCTGGACTCCCCCAACATTGGGGACATGTTTCCTGCCTCTAACGTGTCCAATCCCCTTAATAATCTTATATGTTTCGATAAGATCCCCTCTCATCCTTCTAAATTCCAGTGTATACAAGCCTAGCCGCTCCAATCTTTCAACACACGACAGTCCCGCCATTCCGGGAATTAACCTAGTAAACCTACGCTGCACGCCTTCAATAGCAAGAATATCCTTCCTCAAATTTGGAGACCAAAACTGCACACAGTACTCCAGGTGCGGTCTCCAGCATGCTGTGATTCTGCCCACTGATCGATGCACACCTGCAATCCTGCCCAAGGCTTGTTGCAGAATCAGTCGTGTCAAAACTAGCTCAGTGAGTTTAGCTCCACCTAAAATGTTAAGTTCATATGAAATAGCAATAGCAACCTAATTTTGAAACCCGTTAGAATCACAATAGTACGTAGTTATGGAGTGTTGCATTTTTGGACTGTTTTGCCAGGCGTTGCTTAGGAAGAGCTTGATGCATTGTTCCAATCCACCAGCGGTCACTTCTGTCAAATGTCATGCTGAAAGTCAAGCAACTGAGGGGAACCCCTATCCCTCCGCCTGCCACTGTGTATTTCCTTGTTTCCTTACAGCATTGCAAGAGGCCTATTCAGTCTAAAGTCAGCTCACCGATCAACTAATCTCTCAACCAACTGCCTTGGCAGTTATTGTTCCCTTTGAGAAATACGGTGACTATTTCCAACTTGTTTCAGTGCATTTTATTTGTGCCTGGGGCCTCACTACTGAAGATTTATCACAGATACTTCTTTATGTAACTGAGCAATAGAAAACAATGACCAGAACTAATGCTTAAGAAATAAGTTAAAATTGCACAGTGTTTTAATATAATTTATTAATATGGAGGTCCATATTCCTTAATGGAAATTTACATCTAGTCCCTTCATGGGTATTAAATTATTAAATGTTCCAGGTCTTGAATTCAGAAATTTGGATTGATTTTAAGGAAAGAAACGTAAAATGGACGCAAGGCAAAAAGAAAAACGTCGTTTTATCACGATACTTTACCCTTCCTCGCCAAACCCTTTTCAACATTTTTTTGGCCATCTGATCGACTTCTCTGAGATTTAAGATTTAGCTGAAAGAATCTAAGACAGCATAAATGACAGGAGCATCTATTTTGTGCACCGATAGAGTCTGTTCTGTGCAGTGGTTTTCGCAAGGATATGTGTGTTGTTTTCTGGGATGCGCTTCACTGGCCCTGGGCTCTGTGGTTTCACAGTGGTGGCCGTCAATAGCATCACATCGGCCACACCCTGCACTAACTGGCCTCATTAAAGTGACGACCAGCGGTTACGAGGTAACCCAGTGATTTTCACAGTATTTAGCTGCGATTGGATGCCTCAGTGGCCACATCTTGGGAGTTCGCCCTCGTTGACAGCAATGTCTGAGACCTCGGGCAGGAACCACGGACAGTCCCATCTACAAGAACTCACTTCCAGCCGCATGCCGACACTACCACCACCCACCCGAACCTCTCCAATGGACAATGTATCCCAGGCTCGAGTTGTCCAAGCAAAACGTGTAGGGCCCTGAGGAGGGGCACCAGCCACACGTTGATGCCTGGGCTCCTGTCTCGGAGGTCAGCGTCACCTTGAGTTCCAGACTCTTCACCACGGGATCATTCTGCATATTGTAACAGCATCCTCCTCACCGCTACGCCAGAGAGGCATCGTGTCCGAGACAGCTGAATTCAGACAGAGTCAGGCACTGGGATCTATTGGCATCATTGGCTTCCCGCGAGTTTTAGTTTTAGAGATACAGCATGGGAGAGGTCCTTGGGCCCACGTATCCACCGTTCGCACTAGTTCTATGTTATCCCATCCTCGCATCCACTCACCGCTCATTAGGGGCAATTTCACAAAGCCAATTGATTTACAAACCCACACATCGTTGGGACGTGGGAGGTACATAGATAGGACAGGTTTCGAGGGATAAGGGGCAAACGCAGTTAGGTGGGACTACTGTAGAAACATAGAAAATAGGTGCAGGAGGAGGCATTTGGCCCTTCGACCCAGCACTGCCATTCATTGTGATCATGGCTGATCATCTACATTCAGTTACCCGTGCCTGCCTTCTCCCCATATCCCTTGATTCCACTAGCCCCTAGAGCTCTATCTAACTCTCTTTTAAATTCATCCAGTGAATTGGCCTCCACTGCCTTCTGTGGCAGAGAATTCCACAAATTCACTACTCTCTGGGTGAAAAAGTTTCTTCTCACCTCAGATTTAAATGGCCGCCCCTTCATTCTTAGACTGTGTCCCCTGGTTCTGGACTCCCCCCAACTGAAGGGACATGTTGGTTGGTGTAGGCAAGTTGGGCCGATGGGCCTGTTTCCACGCTGTAAGACTCTATAAGACGATATTAAGGAATGTCTTGTACAACTGTAACATAACATTCCAGCTTCTATACTCAATAGTCTGACTGATGAAAGCATTCTTGAGCAACCTATGGAATTGTGACACCACTTTCAAGGAACTACGTACCTGCTCTGTTAGATCCTTCTGCTCTACAAAACACCTCAGAGCCATGCCATCTACTATGTAGGCCCTGCCCTGCCTTGAGTTTCCAACATGCAACATCCTGTCTGTGTCCATCAACCATTCCTCAGCCAACCTGCCTAACCGACCGGGATTCTGCCGCACTATTTGACAATCATCCTAGCTTTGACAACCACCCACTTTAGTGTCATCTGCAAACTTACTAATTGTGCCTGTAGGTTCTCATCCAAATCATTGATTTAGATGACAAACTGCAATGAGGCCCAGCACCAAACCACTAATCACAAAAACAACCGAAAAATAACTTTCCACCATCACAGATTTGATTGGGGAACTCAAGGTAAATAAACCATTAGGAGTTAGCGAACACAACTTGACATGTTTTAACCTGCAATTTGAGAGGGGGAAGGTGAAATCGGATGTGTCAGTCTTTCAGCTGGGCAAAGGGAATTAGAGAAGCATGTGAGGAGCTGGCCAAAGTTGACTGGAAAGGGACCCTAGCAGGGATGACGGTGGAACAGCAATGGCAGGAATTTCTGGGAATAATCCAGAAGATGAAGGATCTTTTCATTTCAAAGAGGAAGAAAGATTCTAAGGGGACAAAATTGTGACCTTAGGGAAGGCTGACAAGGGAAGTCAAGGAAGTCAAGGACAATATAAAGCTAAAAGAGAAGGCGTATAACATAGCAACGATTAGTTGGAAGCCAGAGGATTAGGAAGCTTTTAAAGAACAACAGAGGGTAAGTAAAAAGAAAATATGGGGAGAAAAGATGAAATACGAAGGTAGGCTAGCCAATAATATAAAAGAGGATAGTAATAGTTTCTTCATTTATATAAAGAGCAAGAAATAATAATAATAATAATAATAATAATATTCATTTATTGTCATTGCAACGAGTACAACGAAATTAAAAAATAGCCAATCCTGACAAAAGTGGCCGTTGGACCGCTGGAGAATGATGCAGGAGAAGTGATAATGGAGAATAAAGAAATGGCAGAGGAGTTGAATAACTTTTTTTGCATCAGTCTTCACAGTGAAAGACACCAGCAATGTGCTTGAAATTCAAGAGAGTCAGGGGGTGGAAGTTAGTGGAATGGCTATTAGCAGGGAGAAGGTGCTTGGGAAGCTGAGAGGGCTGAAGGTAGATAAGTCACCTGGGCAGGATGGACTGCACCCTAGGGTTCTGAAACAGGTGGCTTTAGAGATAGTGGAGGCATTGATAGTGATATTTCAGGAATCACTAGTCAGGAGTGGTCCCAGATGATTGGAAAGTTACCAAAATTACCCCGCTGCACAAGAAGGGAGCAAGGCAGAATAGTGGGAACTATAGGCTGGTTAGTCTGACATCGGTGGTTGGTAAGATTTTAGAGTCCATTATAAAGGATGAGGTTACGGAGTACTTAGAAGTTCACGACAAAATAGGCTGAAGTCAGCATGGCTTTGTGAAGGGGAGGTCTTGCTTGACAAATTTGCTGGAATTCTTTGAAGAAGTAAATAGCAGGACAGACAAAGGAGAGTCAGTGGATGTTGTTTACTTAGATTTTCAGAAAGCCTTTGATAAGATGCCACATGTTCGGCTGCTTAGGAAGATGAGAGCCCATGGTATCAAAGGGCAGATACTATCATGGAAAACAAGTTGAGTGGATGGCAGAAGACAAAGAGTGGCAATAAAGGGGGCTTTGTCTGGTTGGCTGCCAGTGACTAGCGGAGTTCCGCAAGGCTTGGTGCTGCGACCGCTACTCTTCGCGGTGTATATTAATGATTTGGACGAGGGGATTAAAGGCTTTGTAGCAAAGTTTGCGGATGATATGAAAATAGGTGGAGGGGCAGGTAATGTAGAGAAAGCAGGGACTCTGCAGAAGGACGGACAAGTTGGGAGAGTGGGCAGAGAAGTGGCAGATGGAAATATAGTGTAGCAAAGTGTGGAGTCATGCATTTTACAGTTGGAATAAAGGTGTAGACTATTTTCTAAATGGGGTGAGAATCCAGAAATTGGAGGTGAAAAGGGACTTGGGATTGCTGGTGCAGGATTCCCAAAAAGTTAATCTGCAAGTCGAATCAGCAGTAAAGAAAGCAAACTCAATGCTAGCATTTATTTCAAGGGGCCTTGTATACAAAAACAGGGATGTAATGTTGAGGCTCTATAAGGCACTGGTTATTGTGAGCAATTCTGGGCACCATATCTGAAGAAGAATGTGCTGGCTCTGGAGAGGGTCCTGAAGAGGTTTACAAGAATGATCCCAGGAATGAGAAGGTTAACCTATATTGAGCATTTATCAGCAGAGGGCCTGTACTCGCTGGAGTTTAGAAGAATGAGGGGGGACCTCATTGAAACATACAGAATAGTGAAAGGCTTGAATCGAGTGGATTTGGAGAGGATGTTCCATTGGTGGGAGAGTGTAGAACTAGAGGTCATAGCCTCAGAATTAAAGGTCGTTCTTTTAGGGAGGAGATGATGAGAAATGTCTTTAGTCAGAGGGTGGTGAATCTGTGGAATTCTTTGCCACAGAAGGCTGTGGAGGCCAAGTCAGTGGATATTTTTAAGGCAGAGATAGATTCCTGATTCGTACAGGTGTCAGATGTTATGGGAAGGTAGGAGAATGGGGTTAGGAGGGAAAGATAGATCAGCCATGATTGAATGGTGGAGTAGACTTGATGGGCTGAATGGCCTAATTCCACTCCTATTCCTTACAATCTTATGACCTTATGACCCTCTGAATGGCCTAATTCCACTCCTATTCCTTACAATCTTATGACCTTATGACCCTCTTCTTCCTTCCATAAAGCTAATTTTCTATTCAGTCAGCAAGCTCTCCTTCGATCCCATGCAGTGCTACCTTCCTGGGCTGCCTACCATGTACATCCTTGTCAAATTCTTTGCTGAAACCCATACATACAACATCTACAGCAATGTCCTCATCAACCATTTTGATCATATCTTCAAAAAACTCAATCAGATTTATGGGACACAATCTTAAATGGAGGCACAACTTTTTCCACCCTCCAGTCTTCCAACTCCTTGACCATATTTAATGATGTCACATAAATCTCAACCAGGGCACCTATAATTTATTTTCTAGCTTTCCAAAGTGTTCTCGGGTATATCTTATCTTCATTGTCTATCTCCATATGCATTCAAGTCAAGTCAAGTCAATTTTATTTGTATAGCACATTTAAAAACAACCCACATTGACCAAAGTGCTGTACATCAGTTCAGATACTAAGAAAACGAACATACAATGGCACACAAACATAACAGCACATACATAAACAGTTTACAGTGTCCCCTCAGAGGCCTCAAACGTTAGGGAGTAGAAATAGGTTTTGAGCCTGGACTTAAAGGAGTCGATGGAGAGGGATGCTGTTCCACAGTCTAGGAGCTGCAACCGCAAAACGCGGTCACCCCTGAGCTTAAGCCTAGACCGTGGGATAGTGAGTAGCCCCAAATCGGCCGACCTGAGGGACCTGGAGATAGAGTGGTGGGTTAGAAGATTTTTGATATCGGGAGGGGCCAGCCCGTTTAGGGCTTTGTATGTGAATATGAGGAGCTTGAAGTTGATTCTGTACCGTACTGGGAGCCAGTGGAGAGAGGCCAGAATCGGGGTGATGTGGTCCCTTTTACGGGTACCCGTCAGGAGTCTCGCTGCAGCGTTTTGGACCAATTGCAGGCAGGACAGGGATGATTGGCTGATCCCAGTGTATAGGGAGTTGCAGTAGTCTGGGCGGGAGGAAATGAATGCGTGAATGATTTTTTTTCAATGTCGTCAAATTGGAGGAATGGTTTGATTTTAGCTATGGTACGAAGCTGGAAGAAGCTGGCTTTTACCACAGCGTTGACTTGCTTGTCAAACTTTAATGCAGAGTCAAATATCACGCCAAGGTTTTTGACATGCGGTTTGACTAGGGAGGATAGGCTTCCAAGGCTGCCTGTTATCATTTTGATGGAGTCGGGTGGGCCGAATAGGATGACCTCAGACTTGCTCTCGTTTAGTTGAAGGAACTTCTGTGCCATCCAACATTTTATGTCCTCAAGGCAGTGCATGAGGCTGATTAAATTTGACCGGTTGTTGGGTTTCAGGGGGAGATAAAGCTGTGTGTCATCCGCACAGCACTTCCTCGACCATAATACTGACTGCCCTCCAGACATTTCCATTGACTGCTCCAAGTTCCCCAGTCCTCATGTCTTTCTCCACTGTAAAACCAGAAGAGAAATTCTCATGGAGGACCTTGCCCATCTCCTTGGCTCCACCCAGAGTTGACTGCTTTTATTCCCGAGCACTGCTCCTTATGACTGCTTCTATTCTCTGTCTGGTTACCCTTTTCCCCCTCAATGTACTTATAATATCTCTTGGGATTATTCTTAATATTAGCTGATGGAGCTATCTCCTGCCCCCTTTTTGGCTTTCTGATTTCCTTTCTCAGCATGCTCCTTAGTTCCAGGGATACACTTGATGCCAGCTGTCTATACCTGCCCCATGCCTCCTTCTTATTCTTGACCAGAGCCTCAATTACTCTCGTCATCCAAGCCTCCTTACACCCACATGCCTGCCCCTCACTCTCATGTGAACATGAATGTCCTGGGCTCTTGTCAGCGGACTTTTAAAAACATCCCCCTGCATTGGATCTCATGAAGGCAGGAACGGGGTACTGATTGTGAATGATCCGCCATGATCACATTGAATGGCGGTGCTGGCTCGAAGGGCCGAATGGCCTACTCCTGCACCTATTACCTATTGTCTATCCCACGTTCCTTTTCCTTCAAACAACCTGCTCCAATTAACTTGAGCGAATTCCTCCAATTAACTTGAGCGAATTCCTACCTTTTCACCAATAGGAAAGATTTACATTGACCCGATCTGCAGCCGATGGTGGCTCGGGACAAGTATTTTCACGTGAAAAATGCCATGTTCCTGGAGGGACTTGTCTCCTTCATTCTCAACGCTGGGACTGGCTGCCGGGATGGGTCCCAGCACCCCAACGCATTCAATAGACAATAGACAATAGGTGCAGGAGTAGGCCATTCAGCCCTTCGAGCCAGCACCGCCATTCAATGCGATCATGGCTGATCACTCTCAATCAGTACCCCGTTCCTGCCTTCTCCCCATACCCCCTCACTCCGCTATCCTTAAGAGCTCTATCCAGCTCTCTCTTGAAAGCATCCAACGAACTGGCCTCCACTGCCTTCTGAGGCAGAGAATTCCACACCTTCACCACTCTCTGTGAAAAAGTTCTTCCTCATCTCCGTTCTAAATGGCCTACCCCTTATTCTTAAACTGTGGCCCCTTGTTCTGGACTCCCCCAACATTGGGAACATGTTTCCTGCCTCTAATGTGTCCAATCCCCTAATTATCTTATATGTTTCAATAAGATCCCCCCTCATCCTTCTAAATTCCAGTGTATACAAGCCTAATTGCTCCAGCCTTTCAACATACGACAGTCCCGCCATTCCGGGAATTAACCTAGTGAACCTACGCTGCATGCCCTCAATAGCAAGAATATCCTTCCTCAAATTTGGAGACCAAAACTGCACACAGTACTCCAGGTGCGGTCTCACCAGGGCCCGGTACAACTGTAGAAGGACCTCTTTGCTCCTATACTCAACTCCTCTTGTTATGAAGGCCAACATTCCATTGGCTTTCTTCACTGCCTGCTGTACCTGCATGCTTCCTTTCAGTGACTGATGCACTAGGACACCCAGATCTCGTTGAACATCCCCTCTTCCTAACTTGACACCATTCAGATAATAATCTGCCTTTCTATTCTTACTTCCAAAGTGAATAAACTCACACTTATCTACATTAAACTGCATCTGCCATGTATCCGCCCACTCACACAACCTGTCCAAGTCACCCTGCAGCCTTATTGCATCTTCCTCACAATTCACACTACCCCCCAGTTTAGTATCATCTGCAAATTTGCTAATGGTACTTTTAATCCCTTCATCTATGTCATTAATGTATATCGTAAATAGCTGGGGTCCCAGCACCGAACCTTGCGGTACCCCACTGGTCACTGCCTGCCATTCCGAAAGGGACCCATTTATCCCCACTCTTTGCTTTCTGTCTGTCAACCAATTTTCTATCCATGTCAGTACCCTACCCCCAATACCATGTGCTCTAATTTTGCCCACTAATCTCCTATGTGGGACCTTGTCGAAGGCTTTCTGAAAGTCGAGGTACACCACATCCACCGACTCTCTCCTGTCAATTTTCCTAGTTACATCCTCAAAAAATTCCAGTAGATTTGTCAAGCATGATTTCCCCTTCGTAAATCCATGCTGACTCGGAATGATCCTGTTACCGCTATCCAAACGCTCAGCAATTTCGTCTTTTATAATTGACTCCAGCATCTTCCCCACCACTGATGTCAGACTAACTGGTCTATAATTACCCGTTTTCTCTCTCCCTCCTTTCTTAAAAAGTGGGATAACATTTGCTATCCTCCAATCCACAGGAACTGATCCTGAATCCATAGAACATTGAAAAATGATCTCCAATGCTTCCACTATTTCTAGAGCCACCTCCTTAAGTACCCTGGGATGCAGACCATCAGGCCCTGGGGATTTATCAGCCTTCAGTCCCGTCAGTCTACCCAAAACCATTTCCTGCCTAATGTGGATTTCCTTCAGTTCCTCCATCGCCCTAGGTTCTCCGGCCCCTAGAACATTTGGGAGATTGTGTGTATCTTCCTCAGTGAAGACAGATCCAAAGTAACGGTTTAACTCGTCTGCCATTTCTTTGTTCCCCATAATAAATTCCCCTGCTTCTGTCTTCAAGGAACCCACATTTGCCTTGACTATTTTTTTCCTCTTCACGTACCTAAAAAAACTTTTGCTATCCTCCTTTATATTATTGGCTAGTTTACCCTCGTACCTCATCTTTTCTCCCCGTATTGCCTTTTTAGTTAACTTTTGTTGCTCTTTAAAAGAGTCCCAATCCTCTGTCTTCCCACTCTTCTTTGCTATGTTATACTTCCTCTCCTTAATTCCCAACAGTCAGATCCATCCAAGTAGCAGGATCACAGTGGAAGTCACGAAAGTCTCCTGCATTGATCCGGATGAACCGTGGTCGAGTTCAAGAGATACTTTGTGTAATCCAGCCGCCCAACTACAGAAACAGCAATGGTCAAGAACAACGGGGCAGTGGTCCGCAGCCACGACTCGCAGCTGAGAGGAGAGGCAGGTGGTGACTGCGCGGGTTACATGCAGACCAAACTCCCGGTTCAAAGACAGTGCCCCTCCGTGTTGGACAGACCGTACACCATGACCCAGGTGGGCACATCCTACTGAGCAGTGTGTTCAATGTTCAGTTCACATCCCACTGAACGTGCGCGGACACATGAAGACGAGTGCATCCCTGCCCCATCCCTGCCGTTCTCGATGGACTGGGAGGACATGGGGCATCTGGGGAAGCCCGCAGTCATAGGGAGAACCTGCAAACTCCACACAGCGCCCGCCGGACGTCAGGATTTAACTATGGTCGCTGGAGCTGCGAGGTTACGGCTCTACCAGCCGCGCCACTGTGTAACGCAAACAATACTTGTATGTATGTTGAGGGGTGTGACATTCCTTGTTGCATCAGGGCTTCTCGGGGTTTCAACCTCTGGAAGAGAGGGGACCCCTTACCCGGCACACAGGATCTCCCCCAGACACACAGGATCTCCCCCAGTCACACAGACCCTCGCCCCAGACACACAGGGCCTCCGCCCCGGCAAACAGGATCTCCCCCCCCCCCCCGGCACACAGACCCTCCCCCCCGGCACACAGACCCTCGCCCCAGACACACAGACCCTCGCCCCAGACACACAGACCCTCGCCCCAGACACACAGACCCTCGCCCCAGACACACAGACCCTCGCCCCAGACACACAGACCCTCGCCCCAGACACACAGGATCTCCCCCAGTCACACAGGATCTCTCCCAGTCACACAGGATCTCCCCCAGTCACACAGGATCTCCCACAGTCACACAGGATCTCCCACAGTCACACAGGATCTCCCCCAGTCACACAGGATCTCCCCCAGTCACACAGGATCTCCCCCAGACACAGGATCTCTCCCAGTCACACAGGATCTCTCCCAGTCACACAGGATCTCCCCCAGTCACACAGGATCTCCCACAGACACACAGACCCTCGCCCCAGACACACAGGATCTCCCCCAGTCACACAGGATCTCTCCCAGTCACACAGGATCTCCCCCAGTCACACAGGATCTCCCACAGTCACACAGGATCTCCCACAGTCACACAGGATCTCCCCCAGTCACACAGGATCTCCCCCAGTCACACAGGATCTCCCCCAGACACAGGATCTCCCCCAGACACACAGACCCTCGCCCCAGACACACAGGGCCTCCGCCCCAGACACACAGACCCTCGTCCCAGACACACAGGATCTCCCCCAGACACACAGGACTTTCCCCCCGGCACACAGACCCTCGCCCCAGACACACAGACCCTCGCCCCCGGCACTTCCTGCCGAGCTCTTCAGAAAGTGGGTTTCCTGCCCTCCCCAAACACTAATCCACGGCACACTGGTCCTCTCCCCCGGCGCCAAGACCCCTCCCCCGGCACACAAGACCCTCGCCCCCGGCACACAAGACCCTCGCCCCCGGCACACAGGACATACCCACCTCCACCCGACACACGTTCTCCCCCTACATTGGATCTCCTGAATGTGGACATCGTCCCTCCCCCCGCAACCCCCCTCTGCTCCATGGTGCGTGTTGCTATGTAACTGCTGTAGGGAGCGTGCCTTCAAGGTTGGCAGGCGAGTGGGGCTTCACCGGTTGATCCCGTTAGCTGAATGCTGGGCGACAAAGTGTTGCGGGTAGCACTGAATTTTGTGAGGTTCCATCGGGAGTGCCACAGAACCCGGGTCAATCTTATTTCTGGGAGTAAGCCCACCCGAACGCCAATTTAAATTGCACTGCTATTATCTGTGTGTTAGCATTAACCGTAGCCATGTTTCAGCAACCCCTAAAATGCGTGCCATGTAATTCCTCAGCATGCATTTCTAATTCTAATTATTACTCTAAAATCCAATTACAATTTGGAAATTACCAGAGGTCACACTGAGATGCAATGTTAGATTAATCGTTAACTGCAGAGTCAATGGTTTGAGCTAATGCGATGATTGAGTGGTAATACATCACTATTGGATCTTCAGTGAAGTAGTGACTGATGCATCACTTTGCCAGAGATGTTGAACTGAGGCCCTGTCCACTCAGGTGAACATGTGGATCACACGGTGCAGGGCAATCATCAAGGGTGTCTTGGCTAATACCTACCTCTACATAGACCAGGGCGGGACCTCACAGTGAATAGTACGGCATCGAGGAGGGAATGTTGTAGTAGAGTGAGACCTGTGAGTACAGGTACATACTTCCCTAAAGGTGGCCACACAGGTAGATAGTTTGGTAAATTGGGCGTTTGGCATGCTTGCTTTCATCAGTCAAGGTAATGAGTACGGTGGTTGAGATGTCATATTAGTGCTACACAACACATTGGTGGACATTACTTGGAGTATTATGTACAGTGTACAGCACCCGGAGTGTTGTGTACAATGCTGCATAGTTATTGGAAGGATGTTATTAAGCTAGAGCGGGTCCAGAAAACATTCACAAATATGTAACAAATAGGAACCACAGATGCTGGTTCATACGAAAGATAGACACAAAATGCTGGAGTAACTCAGCAGGTCAGGCAGCATTCCTGGAGAAAATTGATAGATGATGTTTCGGGTGGGGGCCCTTCTTCAGACTGATTGTAGCATGGGGTGGGGGAGGGGGGTGGACTGGAAGCAAATAAAGTCCAGGACAAATCAAGGCTGGCAACAGATGACCCCAGTTCCTTAAGCCAATTGTTGGCTAGGAATAGTATGATCCCAGGAGAGCTACATGTTTGCGGACAGTGAAACTGGTTAACGGACTGTAGGTGGAGGAAGGGGGTGGGGTAAGAGAGGGGGGGCGGGGGGGAGTGTATATAGATGTTACATACAACCTGGAGTACTGTGTGCAGTTTTGGTCTCCAAATTTGAGGAAGGATATTCTTGCTATTGAGGGCGTGCAGCGTAGGTTTACTAGGTTAATTCCCGGAATGGCGGGACTATCATATGTTGAAAGGCTAGGCTTGTATACACTGGAATTTAGAAGAATGAGAGGGGATCTTATCGGAACGTATAAGATTATTAAGGGGTTGGACACATTATTGGCAGGAAACATGTTCCCAATGTTGGGGGAGTCCAGACAAGGGGCCATAGTTTAAGAATAAGGGGTAGGCCATTTAGAACGGAGATGAGGAAAAACGTTTTCAGTCAGAGAGTTGTGAATCTGTGGAATTCTCTGCCTCAGAAGGCAGTGGAGGTCAATTCTCTGAATGCATTCAAGAGAGAGCTAGATAGAGCTCTTAAGGATAGCGGAGTCAGGGGGTATGGGGAGAAGGCAGGAACGGGGTACTGATTGAGAATGATCAACCATGATCACATTGAATGCGGTGCTAGCTCGAAGGGCCGAATGGCCTCCTACTGCACCTATTGTCTAAATTCAACATTCTTACCGCTGGTCTGCAAGCTACCCAAGCAAAATATGAGATGCTGTTCTGCCAATTTGTGAGTGGCTTCACTCTGATAGGACTGTAATATCAGTATGGGAATGGGAAGGGGAGTTAAATTGTTAACAACCTGGAGATCCAGTAGACCTTGGTGGACTTGTATGTCCTGAACTTTTGTCAGCACACTTTTAATAACATCCCATTTACCCGAGGCTTTTCCTTCAAACAACCTGCTCTAATCAACTTGAACAAGTTCCTGTCTAGACCTTGTCACCAATAGGAAAAGTTTTCACTTCCTTGATCCGCAGCCGACGATGGCTTGGGATAAATATTTTCTCATGGAAAATCCCATTTTCCTGAAAGGTCACATCTCATTTTTCCTCAGCCCAGGGGCTTACTGCAGGGATGGATCCTGGGTTCCAGGCATCCCAAAGCATTCTGAACAGTCAGAGCCTCCATATACCAGGATCATAGTGGAAAACAGAAAAGTCTCCACAAGGGGCCTGCATCAGTCCAAGCACACGTGTGCTGCAAAACAGCTGGCGATTCTAGGCTTGGTGTCACCAATGTACATGAGCCCATGTTGGGAACACCGGATGCAATAGAGGAGCTGCATGTGATCCTCTGTCTCACCTGGAAGGACTATCAGGGTCGTTGGATGGAGTCGAGGGAGAAGGTATAAGGGCAGGTGTTGCAGCTTCTGTGGTTGCAGGGGGAAGTACCTGGGGATAGAGTGGTTGGGTGGGAAGGGATGAGTGAACCAAGGAGTTAAGGGAGGCGGGAAGGGATTGAGAGGGGTAGATCTGATTAATGGTGGAATCACATTGTGTTGGATGTGGAGGCGAATGGGGTGAAAGGTGAGGACCAGAGGAACTGTCCTTGTTGCGGCTGGAGGGATGGGGAGCAAGAACAGATTTACAGGACACAGAGGGGACACGTGTGAGAAACACATCTATGACAGAAGGGGGGAACCATGTTCACTAAAGAATGAGGGCATCTCAGATGTCGTTGTGTGGAAAACCTCATCTTGGGAGCAGATGCGGCGGAGAGGGAAGAATTGAGTGTAGGGACAGCATCTTTGCATGTGGCAAGGTGGACTGGAGAGCTTCACAAATATGTTACTGGGACTGGAGAGCTTCAGTTACAAGGAAAGATTGGATACCCTGGGCCTTTTCTATGGAGCATTGGAGAGAGAAGGTGACCTTATAGGGGTACATAAATTTCATGAAGGACATAGATTATGTGGATGCTCATCATCTTTTTCCCAGGGTGAAGGATTCCAAAACTAGGGGGACATAGTTTAAGGTGACAGGCAGAAGATTTAAAGGGGAACTGAGGAGCAATTCTCTTCACACTGGATGTGTGAAATGAGCTGCCAGTGGAGGTGGTAGAAGCAAGTACAACAATAATGTTTAAAAGACATTTAGATAAGCACATAGATAAGAAGGTTTGGGAGGAATATGGGCCGTAAGCTGGCGAATGGGAGGAGATTGGGTGGAAGGGTCTGTTTCTTTGCTGTAACTATGGCACTAAATATCACTAAAACAGATAATAAAAAAGACAAAAGTAAACAAAAAGGATAATAAATGATGAGCGACCTCTCATTAGAATGGAGAAGGTTTAGAAATCAAATATGTTTCGTTGCAGAGTAGGGAGAGAGGTTGACAGAACAAAGTGAATATCGTTTATTGTGTGAATCTCAGAAGAGACTAAATCACACTCTTTATAATGTTGGCTGAGCGAGGATGGTGAAGGCAGGTTAATTAGAAATGTTATAGTAGATGAAAGGGGAGGGAAGTTAAGTAAAAAGGATGAAGCCAATCTGGAACTGGGCAATGTAAACTGGAGAAGCAAACCATTGCAGGTGCTGCAAAACTGAAACAACAGAATAATGGGAATAATCAGCATGCCAGGCAGCATCTGTGGAGTAGAACAAAGTTAATATTTTAGATTGAAGATCTTATGTCATAACTGCCTGGTTCAAATCAAAACTGGAAGGGTGGCTATCTGCAAATGTCAATTTGAGCATTATTTCCTAAGGGCTAATATTTGCGAAGCCAGAATACATAGTCATACAGCATGGAAACAGGTCCTCCAGCCCCAAGCTTCCCTGCCATCTTAGCTGGTCCTTTTTGCGCATGTTTGGCCCATATCTCTACAAATCTTTTCTACGCATGCACATGTCTAAATGTCTTTTTAAAAATTCACGCCCTGGGAAAAAGAGTCTGTGCCTTAATTCTATTGATTTGCCTCATGTTTTTCTACATGTCTATACGATCACCCCTCAATCTCCTGCACTTCAAGGAAAATAAACTTAACCTGTCCAACCTCTTCCAATAGCGTTCAATTCCTGGCAACATCCTGGTAAATCTTATCCATACTCTTCCTAGCTTAATGGCACTTTTCCTACAGCAGGGTGATCAGAACAGAACGCTATACTTGAAGTATAAGAAAATAACTGCAGATGCTGGTACAAATCGAAGGTATTTATTCACAAAGTGCTGGAGTAACTCAGCAGGTCGGGCAGCATCTTGGGAGAGAAGGAATGGGTGACGTTTCGGGTCGAGTCCCTTCTTCAGACTGATGTCAGGGGGGCGGGACAAAGGAAGGATATAGGTGGAGACAGGAAGATAGAGGGAGATCTGGGAAGGAGGAGGGGAAGAGAGGGACAGAGGAACTATCTAAAATTGGAGAAGTCGATGTTTATACCAAGGGGCTGCAAACTGCCCAGGTGGAATATGAGGTGCTGTTCCTCCAATTTCCGGTGGACCTCACTATGGCACTGGAGGAGGCCCATGACAGGAAGGTCAGACTGGGAATGGGAGGGGGAGTTGAAGTGCTCGGCCACCAGGAGATCAGTTTGGGGCTGCTACGGAGAGGAAACGGTGGCCCACCTCTTCAAAGAGTGTGGATTTGCCAGGAGAGTCTGGAGAGGTCTGCAGGGGTCCCTGTCACGATTCATTCCGAGCAGCTCCGTCACAGAGGACTCTGTGCTCTACGGACTGTTCCCAGGGACGCATTCCGAGACTGACATCGAGTGCTGCTGGAAGGTCATCAACTCGGTGAAAGACGCTCTTTGGTCTGCCCGATCCTTGTTGACCTCCCAGCGGAGCGAGCTGTCCGTCAAGGAATGTTGCCGACTGGCCCACTGCAGACTGCAGGAGTACGTGCTGAGGGACGCTCTGAAGCTCGGTGCAGCCAACGCCAAGGCCCTGTGGGGGAGGACCACAGTCTAGGGTCCTTCCGCTGCTGGACATGGGGGGCAGGGTGTGGTGGAGATAGACGCCCCTCCAAATAAGGGATATGTATGTAAATGTATGTAAATGTCTAAGTAAATGCCTGTATTGAATATGTAACCTCCGGAAATGTCGGATGGGTTTGTTTAAAAAAGATGTTTTGTAAATGATATTTATTACTTGAATAAAGTATTTTTTGATAAAAAAAAAAAAAAAAGTTAATGCGGAGCGAGCGCAGGTGTTGAGCGAAGCGATCGCCGAGCCTGCGCTTGGTTTCGCCGATGTAAATAAGTTGGCATCTAGAGCAGCGGATGCAATAGATGAGGTTGGAGGAGGTGCAGGTGAACCTTTGTCTCACCTGGAAAGACTGTTTGGGTCCTTGGATGGAGTTGAGGGGGGAGGTAAAGGGACACTTGAAGTTTGGCCTCATCACATGTTGTACAACTGTAACATAATGGAGACACAAGGAACTGCGGGTACGGGAATCTTGAGCAAAACACAGAGTGCTGGAGGAACTCAACATGTCAGGCAGCATCGTGATGGGAATGGACAGAGAATGTTTTAGGCCAGGACCCTTCTTCAGACTGATGGAGAGAAGAGAATGCTGGAAAAGAGACATGGGGGTGGCACAAAGCATGGAAAGTGATAGGTGGATACAGGTGAGGGGTGTTTTGATTGGCAGATGGATGTAATCAGCAATATGGCTTGAGGTGAAAAGGAGACAAAAAAGTGCCAGATAAGGAGAGTGGTGGTGGCTCAAAGGGCCAAATGGCCTCTTGCTGCACCTATTTTCTATGTCTATAAGGAGGAGTAAAATGTACATCTAGAGGGTAGGGGTTCCATTCCATTCTGCATAGTATTGGTTCCTATAATGAGGCATTCCATGCAGATGTCTGTGAGAAGTCTTCCTTCTTCTTTAACCAGGTATTTTAGACTTTAGAGATATAGCGTGGAAACAGTCCCATCGACCCACCAAGTCCGCGTCGACCAGCAATTACCCCGTACACTAGCACTATCTTACACACTATGGACAATTTACAATTTACAGAAGCCAATTAACCTACAAACCTATACGTCTTTGGAATGTGGGAGGAAACCAGAGCACACGGCGAAAACCCACGCGGTCAAAGCAAGAACGTACAAACTCCATACAGGCGGCACCCATAGTCAGTATCGAACCAGAGTCTCTGGTGCTGTAAGGCAGCAGCTCTACCGCAGTGCCACTGTGATGCCCTACCGTTGTTTGCTTTTACCTCTACCATAGTTAGCAGAGCTCTTGGTACTGTAATTTATTGATCCTTGTGAAAAACAGCAAACTTCATTTCACCTGGCACCTCAATCGAACAACATCCAACCATATTTCCACTCAGAGGTGAATAGTTTTACTCTGTTCACAGGCACTCTCCCAATATCTTTACAATGTTGTTAGGGCAGAAAACTCTCCGGTCACTCTGCACTCGTGTTAATCAATAGCCTCATTTGGTAAGATGCCCATGCACCTGGGGTGTCCAGCCCATCCAGTCTGTTTGTTTCTGAGTTTCATTCATAGTAGTGATTCCCAATTGCTTGAATCAATGTCACCCATTTCATTTGGCACTCTTCTTTTGTGGTCCCATGGGATCCCAGCTGTAAGTTTCCTGTATTTTCTTGTTACCAGTGTAGTTTCTAATTTCTTTGTAATCTTGTAGGCGAGGAACTGAACAGATTCAGAGCTCAACTCTTGGCTGTTCTTTTCCAGATTAGCTTGGCAAGCTGCTGCAGACACAAGAAACTCTAGATGCTGGAATCTTGAGCAAAAAACAAAGTGCTAGAGGAACTCAGTGGGTCATGCAGCATCTGTGGATGGAATGGACAGACTACCTTTTGTTTCAGGACCTGAAGAAGGGTCCTGGCTCATAATGCCGTCTGTCCATTCCCTCCACAGATGCTGCATGTTCTACTGACATCCTCCGCCACTTTGTTTTGTGCTCAAGATGCTGCAGACCACTGCTACAACCTGAAGAGGAGTCCTTTACTTAATGTAGCAGCCTTGACCATTCCTTTCCATGCACAAGTGCTGCTTGACCCTCTGAGTTCTTCCAGTGGATTGTTTGTCTCTGAGAGCCTCTAGGAGACTTCAGCATTGATTCCTGCCCCAATCATGTCAAACACAGACAAAGGAAACATTTAGGTACCACACACACTCGTTCCTCAGCCAATGAATCAACTACTCCATGTTGAACAACATCTGCGACAGAGGATGTTAAACAACATCTGCGAAAGACGACAGAGCACAGAATAGACTCAGCGGTTCCATCGCAGAATGATCGGGGGAACAGTTGAAGAACACAGATACCTTTCATTTCTGCATGAGATGGTGAGAAAATTCCCTCATTCAGGATGATCAGAAGATAATTTGTCTGTGGAATCTTGCGGTCCAATTGTAGAAAATGATTGGAAGACATCTTCTGTTTTCAGGGTCGTTTATTTAAAGAAAATTCAAACAACATAGTGATAGGCACTCTGCCTGGCATCCATGTCAGCCTCCGAATCCATCCATGTCAATGGTGTATGCATTACACTGCAGAGGGGAGGCTTTCCAGAAGGTATCGTCACCACTCACATTTTATACTTTTGGAGAATTAGTCTTTCAGACTCAAAGATCTTTGTGAAAGTGCTCCCTTCAAAATGCTTGCTGCCCCAGAGCTCCTAAAATCAACTCATTGCATAAGCTATGTCTTGTCATAGCTACAGAAATAAAACTGAGGCAGAACTGTGAGTGAAACAGGCCTGGTCATTTCCAAATCAAATAGTTTCTAAATTTGCACATTAAGAATGTAAGAAGTTCAGTGAGTGCAAATTGCATCAGAAACATGGCAAGAGCAAGATTCCACAGACAAATTATCTTCTGATCATCCTGAATGAGGGAATTTTCTGCTCCTTTTCCAATAGTGCCATCATATCATCTAGTCAAAATAATTGGTGGAATTAACACATAGCTCTTTATTTGAACATTCAGTCTGAAAGCTGGCACCTTCGGTAATGTACAAATGTCTTATTACTGCACAATTACATCTCATAGACTAATACACTGAAATCCTATGTCAGAGATTAGATTCACAGCCCTCAAAACATTGCTGAGTTACACTCAATGACAGCATATCCGACCTTATCTGAACACCCACCATCCCATTCACATTCCAGATAGCTGCTGAGAGGTGTACTGTACCAGCCTCACATGTGCCTGTCTGCCACAGTAACGGAGGTAGGAGTAACCACTGCCCATTCCTTCTCCAACGGTGGCCTTTCTGCAGAAGACACAGTGACAGAGCCCCTTCAACCCTGGTTCAATCCTGACCTGGGGCGCTTTCTGTCAAACTTTGAACATTCTTTTCATAGCCACGTGGGTTTCCTGTGGGTGGCTCGGTTTCCAACCAAATCCCAAAGATGTGTGGGTTCGTGGGTTAACTGGTCATTGTAAATGGCCCCTGGTGGAGAGGGGACAGGGGAGGGGTTGTGGAATGAATAAGAATGGAATTGTCATAAGTTTGGGGAGTGGAGGACCGGTTACTGCGGAGGGAATGGGAAAGCTGCGGCCAGGGTGGATGTGAGTTGGTGGAAGAGGGTAGATGTGGATTGGTGGAAGGGGATGGAGGATGGTGGGGTGAGTCATTAGATAGAGTTGAACTGCTGGGGAGGTTCAGTGTGTGGGGATGGTTCAGTGCTCATGCTGAGGGATGGGGCAAGGTTGGGATTAATTGAGAGATGGGGATGTTGGGACGGAAGGTGTTTTGGGGTGAGGTGTTCCTGGGTTGGGGAGAGTTCTATGGTAAGATTATCGTGGGATGAGGAGATTTGGAGTGTGGGAGACTTCTGACGGGGAGGGTTTGGGAGGACGTGAAATATTGGGATTGGGAAGGTTTTGAATTGAGAGTGGTTTGGGTGAGGGCTCTTGGGATGAGGAGGGTATTGGGATGAGGAGGGTATTGGGGTGAAAGGATTCCGGGGGCAGGTGGGGGACCTTGTTGCAGCTCTGAGCACCCGATACGGGCGGTCCCTCGCTGTCCGGCGGCGGGGGGGGGGGAGTTACGTTGCGAGGCGGGTGACGAGCGGAGCCGCCCCCTCTCTCCCTCCCTCCCTCCCTCTCTCCCTCCCTCCCTCCCTGCCTCCCTCCCTACCCACAGCCGCCGAGGCGCCCAGCTGCTCAGTGCTCGGGCGGGTAACAGAGCAGAGCAGGGCCGGGGCTGGCTGGCTCTCGGGCCGGGCCAGGGCATGGGGGGCGGTGTCGAGCGCGGCGTACAGATGCTGCTGACCACGGTTGGGGCGTTCGGTGCCTTCAGCTTGATGACCATCGCCGTGGGCACCGACTACTGGCTGTACTCGCGGGGCGTGTGCCGGAGTAAGGGCGGCGGGGACAACGACACGGTCCACAAGAACGAGGAGGTGATGACCCACTCGGGGCTGTGGAGAACCTGCTGCCTGGAAGGTAAGGTGGCGGCGGAGCCCGTTCCCCTGGATCCTTGGCCTGGCCCGGGCTACCGGACAGTCCCTTCGGTCCTCGGCCCGCACACCGGGACCCCGGAGCGTCTCCCGGGACCCCCGACCCCTCCACTCCCCGGGACCCCCGGCCCCCCCGATCCCCCAGGACACCCGGCCCCCCACTCCCCCGATCCCCCGGGACCCCCAGCCCCCACTCCCCCAGGACACCCGGCCCCCCCGATCCCCCACTCCCCGGGACCCCCGGCCCCCCACTCCCCGGGACCCCGACTCCTCCATTCCCCGGGACCCCCGCCCCCCCACTCCCCAGGATCCCCCACTCCCCCAGGACACCCGCCCCCCCAATCCCCCACTCCCCCGGGACCCCCGATCCCAAACTCTCCCAGGACCCCGATCCCCCACTCCCCGGGACCCCCGACCCCTCCAGTCCCCGGGACCCCCGGCCCCCCCACTCCCCCAGGCCACCCGGCCCCCCACTCCCCGGGACCCCCGGCCCTTCTCCCGCCAGCCCCTCCAAATCCCTGCCCCATGCCCGGTTCCCATGTCCCCCCTCCCCCCCCCCCCCCAACCTCCCGTGTGCTGCTGGTCCACATGGAGGGGAGAGAGGGTCGGTGCCGGAGCCGCTCTGACACTTCACCGACAGGGCCATTTTTTCAGCTCCGTAACTTCACAATGTGGCAGTTTATATATTTATATTAAAAAAAAGAAAGGGGGAGATAAATCCCGAAACGCGGTTAACAATCTCCGATACCAGAATAATCACAGAGTTACAACGGGACAACTGCCCTCCCCCCCCTCCCCCCCCCCCCCTCCCGTCCTCCCCCCCCCCCCCCCCCCCCCCCCCACTCCAAGGGCAAAGTGACCGGGAGAAGCGATACCTTCCTGGCATGTTAACCCCCTCTCGCAGTCACAGCGAGCGGCACCAACACACCATCGTAACGCGGGAAATACTTCCCCAACAGCCGCTGAAAACTCCACCTTGCTCTTTGGCACATCTCCGGGATTTTTGTGACCTTTCTGGCAAAAATCCAATAAACAAAGGGGTTTCTCATTGTTAACTGTCAGAACGCAGCAGAGGGAAATAAACGGTGGATTAATAATAATCAGAACATGAAAACATAAGGAGCCAACATCTCTCATCTCATCCCCTCCACCCCCCATCAACCCCCAACCTCACCCCCCACCCCCCATCAACCCCACCCCACCCCGGGCTTTACCATTCAAGAGAACACGATTGGAAGTAGCACTACCTGTGCGAACCCTATTTGCTTTGAAACATGCTTAATATGCAAAAAAATCTATTGATCGCTCCCGCGAATATGCTCTGCGCTCAAGTCTCGGCATCTCAAATTTCCAAAGATTCACTTCTGTTCGGCCACGGCCGATCGCATGTCTCTCACAGTAACCCTGATTATAAGCACCCCAGCCACAAGACCATCAACACGGCGTCTATCTCTCTCACCCCACTGTGCAATCTTGCGTCTTTCAATGTGATCACTTCATTCTTCTGAACGCCAGAAAGCTTGGAGTTCGATGTAACATGACTAAACAGAACAAGCCGTCAATGAGAATCAATTTTAAAAGGGACTTTCTGCTTCCAGACAAAAATGGACAAATTATTTTTGGTCTGTATTGCTGTGAAATACATCATTTTGAAAACGTGTCACTCGAGCATGAGCCAGGAATGTGAAGGGTTTTAGTGGGAAGTATCGCCACATGGTTAAAAGAAAGAAACGCTATTTTTTTTAAAGTAAAACGAGACAGATGCTGGGAATCTGAAATAAAACAAAAATTGCTAGAAGGTCAGGCAACATCTGTGGTGACAGGCAGGGAGTTAATGTTTCAGTTTGGTGATTTTCCATCCAGAAACGAGAACGTTAGAAAGAGAAAAGAAGGCGGCACAGTGGCGCAGCGGTAGAGTTGCTGCCTCAGCGCCAGAGACGAGGTACCGCCGCGGTCTGCACGGAGTTTCTACGTTCTCCCTGTGACCGCGTGGGTTTTCTCTGAGTGCTCCGGTTTCCTCCCACATTCCAAGGTCGTGCAGGTTTGCAGGTTAATTGGCTTCTGTAAATTGTCCCGAGGATGTAGCACAGAACTAGTGCTACAGGTGTACGGGTGATGGTTGGTCGACACAGAGGCGCTTGGCCGAAGGGCCTGTTTCCACGCTGTATCTCTAAAACTAAAATGAAAACCATGTTTTAAGATGCAGAACACTTTTGGGTGGAGAGAAGACGGTGAATGTCTATGACAGCGTGTCAAGACTGGGGGAGAGGTGGGTTGGGTGACAGGGGTGTTAAAGACCTGTTAATCACAGATGATGTGTCTGGAGAAGATGCAGGTGGGAGATGAGGGGTAATGGAGAAAGGGGTAACATTGTGTTGAAATAATGAGATTTCAATTCAAAGCACTGCAGCAACTTGAAATCAGAAATAAAACGGAAAATGCTGAAAATACTCAGCAGGTCAGGCAGCATCTGTAAAATGAAAGAAACAGTTCATAGTGAGACACAAGTGGCTTTGGATGCTGGAATCATGAAGAGAAAAAGAAACAAAGTGCTGGAGGATAGACACAAAAATACTGGAGTAACTCAGTGGGTCAGGCAGCATCTCCGGAAGAAATGGATAGGTGACGTTTTGGGTTGGGATTTTTCTTCAAACGGTTTGTGTGAGGGGGGGGGGGGGGGTGGGGGTGGCTGGAAGCAAGGGAAAACCAGGACATATCAGGGCCAGCAACAGATGACCTCAGGCAGGGATATTTATTCACAAAATGCTGGAGTAACTCCGCAGGTCAGGCAGCATCTCAGGAGAGAGGGAATGGGCGACGTTTCGGGTCGTGACCCTTCTTCAGACTGAAGAAGGGTCTCGACCCGAAACGTCGCCCATTCCTTCTCTCCTGAGATGCTGCCTGACCTGCTGAGTTACTCCAGCATTTTGTGAATAAATACCTTCGATTTGTACCAGCATCTGCAGTTATTTTCTTACACCTCAGGCAGGGAGGTTCCCATATATAAGAAAATAACTGCAGATGCTGGTACAAATCGATTTATTCACAAAATGCTGGAGTAACTCAGCAGGTCAGGTTCCCTTATAGGTTGATTGTTTGCTGGGGACAGTGTGATCCCAAGAGGGATACGTCGTTACGAACTATGGAACTTGTTAAACGATTTTTGTGAGGAAAGGGGTTTGTGGTAGAAGAGGGAGTGGGGAGGGGAATGTATGCAGAAGTTACCTAAAATTAGAGAATCCAATGTTTACAGTCCGCAACTATGCATCACGCCGCCCTTAGCCAACAATCAGTCTATCAAGGAACCTCCCTGCCTGAGGTCATCTGTTACCGGCCCCAATGTGTCCTGTTTGTTTTCTTGCTTCCAGTCCCGTCCTCCTCCCCCATCAGACTGAAGAAGGGTCCTGACCCAAAAGATAGCCAATCCATTTTCTCCAGAGATGCTGCTTGACCCGTTGTGTTACTCCAGCATTTTGTGCCTATCTGTGGTATAAACCAACATCTGCAGTTCTTTTAGAATTTCATTTTAATTACTGGGGGAACTCAGTGGATCAGGTCGCATCTCGTTGCAATGGACCTGCAACATTTCAGCTCAGGACCCTTTTTCGGTCTGATGGATTGCTTTTCTCTGTCCATTTCCCTCCCAAGATGCTGCCTGACCTGCTGAGTTCCTCCAGCATTCTGATTTTAGAAGTTGACCTGTCATTGGAACTCACTTTTCTGGTTAGCTTAAAATTCACCAATGGCTCTCATGCCCTAAGGACTATAAGGTGCTTAGTCAGAAAAGCCTCTGTCAGATTCATTGCAGTAATTTTCCATCATGTTTCGTGGAAAGAATGACCTTGGGTAAATAAAGCAATGTTGCATTGGTTATTGAAAGCAGTCACCAGCCATCCCTCATCAGATGCACTGAATCAAACAGAAAACAAACATGTTCCACAATAAACTGCTCACAAAGTGATTTACAACAATGAAATGTTGCAGTGTAGTGAGCATAGGACCTGGTGTGATAAAGGCCTAAACACTCATATTACAGTCTTTGTAGACAATCTCCTACTCCTCCCTTATTCCCAGATATACCTCTGTGACCACGTTTGTACGTTCTGTTTTATTTCAATATTTTCTGTCTTCCAGATTCTGCAGGCTTTGACTTTTATTCAAAACAGTAAAGGCTCAATTATTCTTAAAGTGAAATTTCTTCCAGAAGTTGGAATTAATAACCAGAAAATCCAGATTTAAAGAGATTAGAAAATGAACCAGAGTCAACAGCACGGAGGTGGCTGCCTTCTCTGCCCCTTTATCTGTTCTTTGTCCATGGTCCCGTGTTACTTCCTTCGAAAACCCTGACCAATTCCCCTTTGAAAGCACCAATTCTGGTGCTGCCATTCCTACTTGCAGCGACTCCATGTCCTAACTAGTGTGTGAGTAAATATAGTTCTCCTTGCACCAATACATATGTTTTACTCAGCATTTAAAATCTGTGTCCCTTGGTCCTCTATGCTCATGGGAGCAACCTTCCTCTATTTACTTGACAAACATGGATGGTCTTGTGCAATTCTACCAGAAAACTTACCGACCTTTTTTGCTCAGAGAAAAACAATGCTGGCTGATGCTTTCTGACCACACAGCTGAAATTCCAGAACTGTTCCACTAAACTGTTCCACTGTATCTGAAATATGAAAAAAAAAAAATGAAAACTATGCTTCAGTTGTGGAATCGATCAAAACAGCATAAGAATTCCCTCACCTTTCTTGACCCCCCCCCCCCCCCCCTTGCCCATTTTCAGACAATGCATTCTCATACCAAACACTCTCCGGGTAAAATAGCTTTCATCATGTGGACTCTGGTTAATTTTCTAATCTTAAATCGGCATCTTCCCATTATTAACTCATCAACTACTGGAAGCAATGTCACTTTAAGAATAACTGAGCCCTTAAAGTTTTAAATAAAAGTCAAACTGCAGATTCTGGAAGAAAGAAAATATTGAAATAAAAACGGAACATGGTCACAAAGGTATATGTAGGAATACGGGAGAAGTAGTTGTCTGCAAAGAGTCTATAAATGTACAATTCCAGCAGTGTGATAGAGACATGCGCTCCCATGTGGACATTAACTGCCATCAATTGAACTGAAGAGCAAATAATGCCGGAGGGGTTAATTACTTCCTCCTGTTGTCACCGTGAGCTCCTGGGAATCCTGGGCTTTGTTGTGTGATGTTGATGATGTCTGTAATAAAGGCCTCACATGGACCTTGGGAGGTAGAGTGCGCAAAAGTAAGTAGTTACTGCCAAACCTTTACAAATATTGTTTGTAACATCATGTTCTTTTCCATGGGGGAGTGAGCAGAGAGACTGGGTCTTTTCTAATGAATATTGTATGCCAAGGAAATCCAAGCAATGGTTCCATTTTGTGAAGGCTTTGATAATGATTGGTAGATATATGTTATTTCCAGTTATTAGTCAGTGATTAGAGAGAATATATTTCAGATTGTGGTCAAAATAATAGATTGCACATCTCAGCAATTGACTGTTCACCACACTAGTGATGCCCATGCTCCATACTGACCTCCACCGACACCACCTCCTCAGACCAACCAGCTTCTACATTCACTCCTTTTTCTTGGAGACATAAGAGATTGCAGGTGCCAGAAATTTAAGCAAAAAAACAAACATCTGGAGGAACTCAACAGGCCAGGCAGCATTTGTGGAGGGAAATCGACAGATGATTATTCAGGTCAAGACAGTTCTTCAGACTGATGAAGTAGAGGGGAGGTGGATGCTGTCAGAATTGTTTTGTGTTTCCATCAATTTCTGCTTACTAGTTCTGATTATAGGTACCACTCTAAGAACTTCAATGGAGTTCCATAATGATATTTATGGCCTCCCTTACACAGAGCCGGCTCCTCCCTAACACAGAACCGAGCTCACCAACACAGAACTGGCCCCTCTCAAACACAAACTGCCCACTCCCGAACACAAAATCAGCCTCTCCCTAACATAGATCCGGCCCCTGCCTAACACAGAATGGTACCTTCAACATGGAACTGGCCTATCCGGCATGAACTGGTTCTGGTGTTTCATTTGTGTTGTAGTTTGCTGGATGGACATTTGTTTGCAATTTCACCAGAGGTAACAGGTGAGGAGTTTCTGAGTAAAAGTGCTCTGCTGATTGCATAAGTATAGCACTACTGGGCTGATTCCATTGCAGTTACAGTTCAGGAGTCCTTGTGGTGCAAGGAGTGTCAACAAGTTGTGTAAAGTTGGTCTTCAGGAACTGTTGGCTGTGATCTTTAGTTCGAAGTTGTTCCAAACTAGCACTAATTCCAATTAATTAATTTAAGTACTCCATTTAATATTAGATCTAATGTTAGAAAAATATATCAGGCAGAAATGCACTAGGAACTGCTGCACAAGAGCTTATGTTTACCTTACATTTGTGCAAAACCCGAATGTGTGTGCAGCTCATGAACAATAGCCCGAGCTCGAACAATACCAGAGTTCTGAGCTGCCTAGTGAGGAGTACGTACTCCCTCAATCCCCTCCACAAAACAGATGGCCACTGAGCAATTTATTGTCTGGATGGCCTTCTTTACAGGCTGAGACCCTGGATGTAATGTAGATGTGTGCAGTATGGACGTAAGGGACACACATCATTTCAGTTCAGTGAGGAGTGTGTTCCCCAGTATCCTTATTGTCTTTTGGTTAGTACTGTACATAATGTAATAACCTGTAGTATAAGAAAATAACTGCAGATGCTGGTACAAATCGATTTATTCACAAAATGCTGGAGTAACTCAGCAGGTCAGGCAGCATCTCGGGAGAGAAGGAATGGGTGACGTTTCGGGTCGAGACCCTTCTTCAGACTCATCTAGATGAGTAATAACCTCATCTTTCTGATCAACCCCTGCTTTAATATCAACATAAAATAACTCTCTCCTGCCCCACAGTGAACATGCCTTTCCGACATAAATTGGGCTTTAATCAAATAACACGAGACAGATCTTCACCGAGGGTTCCTCATTAACCAAAAGTCAAAACCTGCAGCTGCAGTAAACCTGAAATAGAAACAAAACACTTTGGAAACACTCGGTAGAGGAAGCAGCATCTATGGAGGGAGAAACAGTTGATGTTTCAGAGTTCTGAGGTAAGGTCTTTGTGCCTGTTTCTCTCTCCACAACTGCTGCCTGACCTGCTGAGTTTCTGCTGTTCGTTTCTCAAAAACTCTGGGTCATGGAAGCAGCAGCAGGCGGAAGTTTCTCAAGCAGAGGAATAGACAGCAGCCATGTTGTGCTTCCTACATTATAAGAATGAGGTCGGGGAGGTCAGGAATAAATGTAGGTAAGGCAACAACCCCGAGAGAAAGAGAGATAGAATATCTCAGCTCATCCATCTATCTTCAGAAACTATTCAACCACAATTATTGACCGTTTCTCTCTCCATACATGCTGCCTGATCTACTGTGTTTTCCCACAATTTATGTAACACCTTACGTGGTGACAGTTTCAGGTGGTAACTGAACATCACTTGGGTGTAATGTGACAAGGATTTGCTTCAATGTAGCCTGTAACTGAGCAGTTAGTTCAGAGCTGTTACAACGATTCCCATCAAAGGAGTCAGAGACTTTGGTTCAGCTGCCTTGCAAGGGGAATGGTACATTTCTGTCACTTAGAGTCATAGAGTTATTCGCCTTGTATTAGCCTTGGCTCATTGTATCACTCTTAACATAAGGTTATGACTTTGAGCTCCAATGCAGAAACTTGAGAAAGGGTGTGTACTCCATGTGAGTTCTTGTACCAGTTGACAGACATTGGTGGAAGAGGTAATGTGCCAGAGAACTGGACTTAATTGGGGTGAATGCTCTCTGACTATCTTTGTTCTTGACATAAATCTGTGTGTATGCTTAGGACCATTTGACTGGTGAATGGAAGATCCTTTCCACCTTATCTCTCCCAGTGTATGCCTTTCCTCAGCAGTGTGAGACCTTGCAGGGTGACTGCATTTTGTAGATTGTGGTGCCTTGTTGATCATTCATTAGTTAGGGCACCGGAAGGTATGGATCAGCAGTTCCCCCCTCCCCCACTCCGACCCATGGCCATCGCCAGCAACTGTTATTGAACATTTCATCACAGTTGGCAGAAGAGATTACTTTTAATGGAAGTCACGAAGTTAGTCAACTAAACTCGCCACTGAAAGCGGTCGATTAATGCAATCATTATTGAACGCATATTATTATTGTCAGCTGATAAGTCACACATAAAGACAACTAAAAAAATGGTGTCCACAGAACCCAAATCACAAAGCATTGTAAGCCTGAGATGCAGTTATGTAGACACGTAGTCATTCCTACAGCAAGAAAGCTCCAGTTCAAAGGAATAATTACTGGCATGCAATAACGGCAGGTCAAGCCTTCTGAAAGCAGAGTGCAAGCAATATATGCGCTGACGATGTGTAATGGGACTGTCTGTACAAATACTGACTGTGTGTGTAACAGGACAGTGTGTCTCAGCACTGATATGTGTACAAGTACTGTGTTACATTAATAACTGTGCTGTACCAAGGCTGTGTGTGCAAGTAGTTAATGCATGTGGAACAGAACAAATTGCTCCAGCACTGACTGAGTGTTTAATTAAACTGATTTAATTAAATTGAGTGTGACATTAATGACTGTGTGGAGGACATAGACTGTGTGCAGCATCAATAACTGAGTGTTATAGAGACTCAAGGAACTGCAGATGCTGAAATCTTGAGCAAAGGGCTAGAGTAACTCAACAGGACAGGCAGCATCTGTGGAGAAAATGGATGGACGATACTTTGGGTCAGGATCTTTCTTCGGATTGATTCAAATAGTGGGGAGAAAGCTGGGAAAGAGAGCTAGGTGCAGGACAGAGCCTGGCAAATGATGGGTGGATATTGGTGAGGGGGGTTTAATTGGTAAATGGATGGTATTGTCTAGAGATGAGAAGGAGAGAAAAGGGTGGCAGATAAGGAGACGGGTGGATTGAAATGTGATGCCAGAGGAAGGATGTGGTGGAAGTGGTTGAGGGGAAAGAGGGGGGAATAAAAGGTAAATGAGGGATGAGGGGATGTGAGAGGACAGGGGCAGGATGACTGGGTGGGATAGCAGGAGAAATAACTGCACAAGGGGGTGGGGTTGGGGAGCACAGGAAAGGGAGAGGAGTTGGTGGGAGTATTACTTCAAATTGACGAATTCAATGTTCATACCCTGAGTTATATGCTGCCCAAGAGGAAAATTAAGAAACTGACTGTTATTGCTGAACCTTGATTGTATGCAATATGACACTAACGTGGGTGGTACGTAGATAACAAAGATGGTTATCAAGAATTATAGCAGGATCTGGGGCGGCACTGTGGCGCAGCAGTAGAATAGCTTCCTTACAGCTCCAGAGGTCCGGGTTCGATCCTGACTACAGGTGCTGTCTGTACGGAGTTTGTACGTCTTTTCTGTGACCGTGTGGGGTTTCTCCAGATGCTCCGATTTCCTCCCATATTACAAGGTCATGCAGGTTTGTAGGTTAATTAGGTTCCGGAAATTGTCGCTAGGCTTTAGGATAGAACTAGTGTGCAGGTGATCGCTCATCAGTACAGACTTGGTGGGCCGAAGGGCCTATTTCCACACCATATCTCTAAACTAAATCTTGATTGGTTGGGCTAGTGGGATGAAGAATGGTTCATGGAGTTTAATGCAGATAAGTGCAAGGTGTTGCATATTGGGAAGTCAAACCAGGGCAGGACCTTCGCAGTGAATGGCAGGGCTCTGGGGAGCGTTGTAGAGAAGAAGGATGTAAGAGTGAAGGTAAATATTTCCATAAAAGTGGCATCAGAGGTAGTTAAGGCTGGTCAAGAAGATCCTGCTGAGTTACTCCAGCATTTTGTGCCTATTATTGATTATAGAAGTTGGGATGTTATGTTATGTTGTACATGACAATGTACATGACGTTGCACATGATGTTAGTTGTATATGACATTGGTGAGGCTACACTTGGAGTAATGTGTTCAATTTTGGTCACCCTTGGGCGGCACAGTGGCGCAGCGGTAGAGTTGCTGCCCTGCAGCGCCGGATCCCCACTATGGGTGCTGTCTGTACGGAGTTTGTACGTTCTCCCCGTGACCTGTGTGGGTTTTCTCTGAGATCTTCGGTTTCCTCCCACACACCAAAGACGTACAGGTATGTAGGTTAATTGGCTTGGTAAATGTAAAAATTGTCCCTAGTGGGTATAGAATTGTGTTAATGTGCGGGAATCGCTGGTCGGCGTGGACCCGGTGGGCCAAAAAGGCCTGTTTCCGCACTGTATCTCTAAACTAAACCCTGCTGTGGGAAATATGTTGTTAAGATGGAAAGAGTGGAGAGTAGATTTACGAGTATATTGCCAGGACTTGAGGGCCAGAGCTATAGGGAGAGGTTGGAAAGGCTAGGACTTTATTCTTTGGAGTGCAGGAGGATGAAGGGTGATCTTATAGAGATCATGAGGGGAAGATGAGGGGATCTTGAGTCTTTTACCCAGAGAAGGGGAATCAAGAACCAGAGAACATAGGTTTAAGATGAGAGGGGAAGATTTTATAGGAACCTGAGGCACAACCTTTTCACACAGATGGTGGTGGGTATATGGAACGACCTACCAGAGGAGGTAGTTGAGGCAGGTACTTAAACAACATTTAAATGATTTGAACAGGTACATGGATAGGAAAGGTTTAGAGGGTTGTGGGCTAAATGCAGGCAGGTGGGCCTAGTGTGGATGGGGCATCTTGGTCAGCATGGGCAAGTTGAAGCTGAAGGATCTGTTTCCACGCTGAATGATTCTATGACTATATGTGTATCACCTGGATGAAAATATAGGTGGGCTGATCAGTACGTTTGCAGACAACACAAACATTGGTGGAGTTGTGGACAGTGAAGAAGGTTGACAAAAGATACAACAGGATACAAAGCAGTTGTAAAGAAGAATGGAGGAAGCAAGTGAATCTGTTGAGGAGTATAAGGGATGTTGGAGAACACTTAAAAGGGAAATCAGGCAGAGAAAAAAAAAACATGAGCTATCTCTGTCAGATAAGATTAAAGGAGAATTCTGAGAGATTCTTTATTCTTGATTGTTTACTGTATGTCGTGTTGTTACTCACGAGCAAAGCACCAAGGCAAATTCTTTGTTTGTGTACATACTTAGCTAATGAAATTTATTCAATTCAATTCAATTTAATTCAATTCAATTCAATTCAATTCTATGAGTAAATTAAAAGCAAATGGGTAACTAGGGAGAGAATAAGTGTAGGAAAATAACTGCAGATGCTGTTACAAATCGAAGGTATCACAAAATGCTGGAGTAACTCAGCAGGTCAGGCAGCATCTAGGAGAGAGGGAATGGGTGACGTTCCGGGTCGAGACCCTTCTTCAGACTGATGTCAGAAGGGCGGGACAAGGAAAGGAAATAGGTGGAGACAGGAAGACAGTGGGAGAACTGGGAAGGGGGAGGGGGGGAAAAGAGAGAGACAGAGGAACTATCTAAAGTTGGAGAAGTCAATGTTCATACCGTTGGGCTGCAAGCTACCCAAGCGAAATATGAGGTGCTGTTCCTCCAATTTCTGGTGGGAGGGAATAAGGATCAATGTCATCTATGTGCGGATTCTAAAAGAGATGGACGAGATGTTCAATGAATATTTGTCCTCTGTATTTACTGTGGAGAAAGTCATGGAGGCAATGCAGTATGCATGATCAGTACGTTTGTGGATGATACCAAAATTGGTGGCGCAGTGAGAAAGGTTGTCTAAGATCACAACAGAATCTAGATCAACTGAGAATGTGGGCAGAGGAATGGCATATTGCATTAACTCCTCCCTGAGATGTTGCATTTTGTAAGTTAAACCAGGGCAGGACTTAAACAGTAAATGGCAGGGCCATGGGGAGTGTTGCAGACCAGAGAGACCAAGGGGTACACATATGTAGTCCCTGGAAGTGGTAACATCGGTAGATAGGATTGTTAAGAAGGCATTTGGCGCCTTCATCGGTCTTGGTATTGAGTACATGAGTTGGGACGTCATGTGTAGGAGTCTGAAGACGGGTCTCGACCCAAAACGTCGCCCATTCCTTCTCTCCGGAGATGCTGCCTGTCCCGCTGAGTTACTCCAGCATTTTGTGTCAACCTTCCAGTTGGGAAGTCATGTTACAACTGTACAAATCATTGGTGACACCACGTTTGGAGTATTGTGCCCATTTCTAGTCACCCAGTATAGTCAGGATGTCTTTAAGCTGGAAAGGGTGCAGAGAAAATTCACAAAGATGTTCACAGAACCTGGGGCTTGAGGTATAAGGAGAGACTGGATAGACGGGGACTTTTCTTCCTGAGGCATAGGAGGTGATCTTACAGATGTTAAAAAAATCGTAGGTAAGTGAATGGTCACAGTCTTTTTCAAAAGGCGACATGGTGGCGCAGTGGTAGAGTTGCTGCCTTACAGCGCCAGAAACCTGGGTTCGATCCTAACTATGAGTGCTTAACTCTACAGAGTTTGTACATTTTCCCTGTGACCTGTGTGGGGTTTCTCCGGTTTCCTCCCACACTCCAAAGACTTACAGGTTTGTAGGCTAATTGGCTTGGTATAATTGTCCCAAGCGTGTAATCTTAGATCCCTCTGCTCTACAATGCCCTACCATTCACTGTGAAGGACTTGGCCTGGTTTGACTTCCCAAAATGCAACACCTTGCACTTTATCTGCATTAAATTTCATTAGCCATTCCTCAGCCCACGTAGCTTGCTGATCAAGATTTTGCTGTAATTTGTAACAAACATCTTTACTATCTATAATACCACCCACTTTAGTGCCATCTGCAAACTTATCATGCTTTGTAACTTGGCATCTAAATCATTGATATAAACCACAAACAGAAATGGGCTAAACACTGATCCTTGAGGCCACTAGTCACAGGCCTCCAGTCAGAAAAAAACCTTCCACCATCACCCTCTGCTTCCTTCCATGAAGCCAATTCTCTGTCGAACGGCGGGTACAGTGGTGCTGTGATAAAGTTGCCACCCTACAGTGCCAGAGAATTAGGTTTGATCCTGCCTATGGGTGCTTTCTGAATGGACTTGTACGTTTTCCCTGTGACCATGTGGAATTTCCCCAGGTGCTCCGGTTTCCTCCCACATCCCAAAGATGTGCAGGTTTATAGGTAAATTGGCTTCTGTAAATTGTCCCTAGTGTGTAGGATAGAACTGGTGAACTGGTGATCACTGGTCAGCATGGACTCCGTGGGCCAAAGGGTCTGTTTCCTGTATCTCTAAAACAAAAACTAATGTTAGCTAGCTCTCCCAGGATGCCATCCGACCTAATCTTCCAGAGCAGCTCACCATGCAGAACCTTATCAAAGGCATTTCCTGAAGTCCATATAGACAATGTCTACAGCTTTGGCCTTATTAACCTTCTTGGTTACTTCTTCAAAAACTCAATCAGATTCGTAAGACATGGTCTCCCACATACAAAACCATGCTGACTATTCCTAATCAGCCTCTGTCTATCCAAATGCATATGTATCTTATAGTGCAGAATACTCTCCAGGGACTTGCCTACCATGGATGTTAGGTTCATTGGTCTGCAGTTCCCAGGCTTTTCCTTTCAGCCCTTCTTGAACAGATGCACAACATGAGATACCCTCCAGTCTTCCAGCCCCTCCCCTGTGTCCAATGATGATATATCTCAGCCAAGGCTTCTGCAATTTCTTCTCTAGCTTCCCACAGTGTCCTCGGATATCTGATCAGGCCCAGGAGATTTATCTACCTTCATATACAATAGGACATCCATCACCACCTCCTACGGATTGTCCTCTCCATTAACTAGCCCAAGTTCCCCAGTGTTCATGTCCCTCTCCACAATAAAAACAGAGGAGAAATACTCATTGAGTACCTTGTCCATCTCTTGCAGCTCCACACAGAAATTACCTCTTTGGCTACTGAGGGGCCCTATTCTCTATACATGTTCACTGTAAGAAGTCTCTTTGCATGTGACAGGACTAAGAGTCCCAATTTTGAAAGTGTATAACAGGACTGTATATAACAGCAACAATCGCCTATGTAAAATAACCTATTACACGCACAACCAGCGCTGACTGTCTGTGTGTATCAGGGACTGTGTCCCAGCATTGACTATGTCCCAGCATTGACTATGTAACAGAACAGGACCAAATGTGCGTAACAGGACTGCATTTCCTATCTATGCACTAACTGTGTGTAACAGGACTCTGTGTTCCAACACTGGCTATGTGTGCAACAGGTTTGCGTGTCCCAGCATAGGCTGCATACCCCAGCATAGACTGGGCGTCTCAGCGTTGACTGCGTGTCCCAGTGTAGACTGCGTGTCCTAGCACTCCTGAAAATGGCAGTACAAGCAGATAGAGTTGAAAGGAAGGCATATGGTATGCTTGCTTTCATTAGTCAGGGCATTGAGTAGAAGAGTCAGTAAGTCATGTTGCAGCTTTATAGGTGTTTGGTTAGGCTGTATTTTGGAGTTTTGTGTGCAGTTTTGGTCACTCCATTGCAGGAAGGGTGTGGAAGCTTTGGAGGTTTTACCAGAATTCTGCCTGGATTCGGAATATTAGCTATAAAAAGATCTTGGACAAACTTGGATTGTTTTCTCTGGAGCGACGAAAGCCAAGAGGAGGCCGGATCGTATGTAAAAATTTGAAAGGAAAAGATAGGGTAGACAGTCAGAACCTTTATCCCAGGGTGGAAATGTCAAAGACTAGAGAGCATAGCTTCAAGGTGTAAGAAGAACACATGCAGGGCCAGTTTTTTATGCACAGAGAAGGCACAGATGAGGCTTTTTCATAGGCACATGGATATGCAGGGAATTGGAGGGATATGGATCAATTAAAGGCAGAGGAGATTAGTTTAACTTGGCATCATTTTCGGCATTGACACTGCACTGTTCTATGTTTGTTGTACATTCCACTGGATTTCATAGAGCACTGATTCTTTAAAGATGTTCGCTGGTAATCTCTCAGGCAATCTCAGGTATTTTTGACACTTGTCATTAACTTTAAACCACACATCCCTCAGGTAGCGGTACTATTTATTTCTGTTATCAAGGTCAAAGCACCATCCACTGAAGTTGGATGTTTTTTTCTTGTGTGTATTCATGACTCTTATGTACTGAATGTGGACAATTAAATATTTTCCTCATGTTGTTGTGATCTGCATAAAACATACCAACCTTCAGCGTAACACCTCAAATTAATTTCAAAGATCACCTTTCCCCAGGCTTGAAACCTTTTGGCATTTAAAAGATTGAACGCAATTTTGTTCTTGTGGGGCTTTTATCAGTGCGTATTTGCTCTAAAATGTGTGTTCCATTAGGTACCTTCAGAGGAGTCTGCAAAATAATTGATCATTTCCCCGAGGATGCAGACTATGAACAAGACACAGCGGAATATTTACTGCGTAAGTGTCCAAGAGAATTCCACACAGTTTGAATGTTTTTTTATTCCCAAGGGAATGTGAAATTTAAAGACGTGATTAATCTCTCTGAACCAGATATAAACCCATCCTGTGTAGTCAACACGTCATTTATATACTAAAACTCTCATTTGTTTGTTTGTTTATTCCTGAACTACAGCCAAAACGGTACACGATAGCGCGACAATTTTAGGCCCATCTTACTCACCGTCATCCCTTTGGTGCTAATGGAAGAAGTTTCATTGAAATCGGTGTTATATTTTTCAAGTTATTCACATTTTAAAGTTTAAATCTATCTCCTAGGGAGGGAGGGGGGAGGGAGAGAGGGAGGGAGGGGGTGGAGGGGGGAGGAGGGAGGATAAGGGGGGTTGAGGGGGATGGAGTGGGGAGAGGAGGAAGGGGAAGGAGAGGGGGGAGGGGAGGGGGTGGAGGGAGGGGAAGGGGTGGAGGGGGGAGGGGGGAGGGGGAGGAGGTGAGGGGGGTGGAGGGGGGAGGGGGAGGGGGAGGGGAGGGGAGGGGGGTGGAGGGATGGGGGAGGGGGGTGGAGGGATGGGGGAGGGGAGGGAGGAGGGGGGACAGGGGGCGAGGAGAGGGTGATGCACCAATGCAGGAGAGGTTTGGGCCCAGTGGGTCCACTTGGTCTAGTTTAAGATAAAACGCAGAAAAGTCATAATAACCGAAGACCACACTGCTCGTGGCTGAGTCTGTTCATCTCTGCCAAGCTCACACACAAAAATGTCTCATTTCTTGTTGCCACTTAGCTCTTGTTTAAATGTGAGTCAGCTGGCTTACCAATATGTTGACTAATATTCCAGCTTTATTCTTTGTAGTTTAATATGTTACATGTTACAATTAAGGCCTCCCTTACTCCTCACTTTCCCTCATATATTTAGGCAGTTTTGCAAAGTTCTGTTGACCATAGAAACTCAGAGAAGTAAAAAAACTAATTCCAATCAATATATTTTATTCCTGTAATGCAAAATCATTTTTTGCACTGTTTTAAATGTTTGTTATATTTCCGGCAAAAGATGCAACAGTTTCCACCTCTATGGCTTTGGGCGTCAAAATTCTCAGACTCTCAATCGTTTTCTATGCAAATAAATTTCTCCCAAATTTTCATCACTTTGGATCCATTCTGCAGTGCATTTCTGGTGGTGATATCTTCAATAATACACATTGTATATTATGGCATATAAACAGAGCATTTAGACTTATCCAACTGTTGTACCCTGCTTATTAAACACCAAAAGCTATTTATCGAATGCGTTACCTACATGTATTTGCATTTTTGATGATTGATATGTTCAAATCCCAAAATCTTTGTTTAGTTAATTTTGTGATCCCAATTCCTTGGTTCCTCCCCCAGAATTTACCACCTTGACTTATCACCTCCTTCAAACCTTCTGCTCATCACTGAAGGCATTTACAGTTTGTGCCAAACTCTTAACATATGTTTCAGCAGTACACAATGAATTGCGTTCCTTGTTGCTAGGATCATTATGTTTATTTACATACTCTAAGTGAGACAGAGAGTTTATGCAATGAGTGAGAAAACAAGTGAGAAATACATGGATAGTTCTGGCTATTAGTTTTAGAGATACACCATGGAAACATGCCTTTTGGCCCACTGAGTCCACGCCGATCAGCGATCACCCGTTCACATTGGTTCTGTTATCCATCTTTGTAATCCACTCTCTAAACATCAGGGGCAATTTACAGAGCCCAGTTAATTTACAAACCGCACATCTTTAGAATAGATAGGGTAAATGAGCAGTCTTTTACTCAGAGTAGGGAAATCAAGAACCAAAGACCATAGGCTTAAGGTGTGAGGGGAAAGATTAATAGGAATCTGATGGGTAACTTTTTCACACAAAAAGTGGTGGGTATATGGAATGAGAAAGTAGTTGAGGCAGTTACTATAACAACATTTAAGAAAAAATTGGACGTACATGGATCGGAAAGGATTAGAGATATATGGGCCAAATGCGGGCAGGTGGGACTAGTGTAGATGGGGCATCTTGGTCAGCATGGGTAAGGAGGAGTGGCAGGAGGTCTGAGGAAAGGTCTCAACCCAAAACATTATCTATTCCTTTTCTCCAGAAATCCTGCCTGACCCGCTGAGTTACTTGAGCATTTTGTGTCTATTTTCGGTGTAAACCAGCATCTGCAGTTCCTTCTTACACAACTGCAGCAGCAGCTGATTGACCTCAGGATTGTCCAAGAGACTAAGAACATCATAGCTAGGAGTAATAGTGATTGGATTTTTTGAAGTAACCAAGAGGGATGATGAGGAAAGTGCCATAGGTGTGAGCCTGGGCCTCCTCCATTGTGCCTGGGCCTCCTCCATTGTGCCTGGGCCTCCTCCATTGTGCCTGGGCCTCCTCCATTGTGCCTGGGCCTCCTCCATTGTGCCTGGGCCTCCTCCATTGTGCCTGGGCCTCCTCCATTGTCAGAGTGAGGCCAAATGCACGTTGGAGGAACAGCACCTCATATTTCGCTTGGGCAGTATGAATATTGATTTATCTAATTTCAAGTAATCCTTATATCCCCTCTCTCTCTGCCCCTCCCCCACCCTAGTCATTGTACTAGTTTCACTGTTGTCCTGTTGAATTTCACAGTCTGTATAATTCATCATTACCTAGCCCATAGCCAATAATGGACCATTGTGGGCACTGCCTTTCCTTGAGCATCATTACATTGGTTCCAAAGCAGGTTTGGTATTGGTTACAAAGCAGTGGTGAAGTCGGTTCTAGAGAGGGTTGCCGATGGTTCTGGAGCGGAAGTAACATTGACTCTGGTGCTGGTGATGGGCATTGCTGCTCTCTGCATTTCTCTTGGAGTTGTCACACAGTGGAGATCGTGTCCTCTGTACCTCTAAATGATGCCACAAATCTACAGTGCATTTCTAAACTCCTCTAAACTCAGTGCATTTTTAAACTCTTCTAAACTCCTCTTGCATTCTAGCAGGAATGACCGCGGAGCTGCAATGACAGGAGTTTCTGGGAGTAATTTGGAAGGCGCACAATCTTTTCATTCCAATGTGGAAGAAACATACCAAGTGGTGAATGAGGCCACTGTGGCTGACAGAGGAAGTCAATTATAACATAAAAGCAAAAGAGAAGGCATATAAATTGGCAAAGATAAGTGCGGCTAGAGGATTAGGCACCTTTTAAAAACCAACAAAAGGCAACTAAACAAGTAATAAGGGGAGAAAAGATTAAATATGGTAAGCTATCCAATAATATAAAAGACAATACCAAAAGTATTTCAGATGCATAAAGAGCAAAAGGGAGGCAAGAGTGGACATTGGACCTTTGGAAAATGGTGCTGGACAAGTAGTAATGGAAACAAAAAAATGGCAGTTAAACTGAATAAGGTTTTTGCGTTGGTCTTCGCAGCAACGTGCCAGAAATTTAAGAGAGTCAGTAAAATAAAAGACCATACATGATTACAATCAAGACATCCACCGTGCACAGATAAAGGACAAAGGGTACAACATTTAGTACAAGATAAAGTGCGATTAAAGATAGTTCATACAGTGCATTCAGAAAGTATTTAGGCCCCTTCACTTTTTCCACATTTTGCTGTGTTACAGCCTTATTTTAAAATGGATTCAACTCATTTTTTTTAATCATCAATCTACACACAATACCCCATAATAAAAAAGTGAAAACAGGTGTTTAGAAATTTTTGCAAAGTAATTAAAAAGAAATAACTGAAATATCACATTTACATAAGTATTCAGACCCTTTGCTATGACACTCAAAATTGAGCTTACGTTCATCCTGTTTCCAATGATTATCCTTGAGATGTTTCTACAACTTGATTGGAGTCCACCAGTCGTAAATTAAATTGATTGGAAATGATTTGGAAAAGCACACACCTGTCTATATAAGGTCCCATAGATGCATGTCAGAGCAAAAACCAAGCCATGAAGACGAGGGAATTGTCCGAAGACGTCCGAGACAGGATTGTGTCGAGACACAGATTTGGGGAAGGGTATAAAACAATTTCTGCAGCATTGCAGGTCCCGAATAGCACAGTGGCCTCCATCCTTCTTAAATGGAAGAACTTTGGAGCCACCAGGACTCTTCATAGAGCTGGCCGCCCAGCCAAACTGAGCAATCGGGGGAGAAGGGCCTTGGTCAGGGACCTGACCAAGAACCCGATGATCACTCTGACAGAGCTCCAGAGTTCCTCTGTGAAGATGGGAGAACCTTCCAGAAGGACAACTATATCTGCAACACTCCACCAATCAGGCCTTGATGGTAGAGTGGCCAGACGGATGTCACTCCTCAGTAAAAGGCACATGACAGCCCGCTTGGAGTTTGCCAAAAGGCACCTAAAGGACTCTCAGACCATGAGAAACAAGATTGTCTGGTCTGATGAAACCAAGATTGAACTCTTTGGCCTGAATGCCAAGCCTCACCACTCATCACCTGGCCAATACCATACCTACGGTGAAGCATGGTGATGGCAGCATCATGCTGTGGGGATGTTTTTCAGCAGCAGGAACTGGGAGACTAGTCAGGATCCAGGAAATGATGAACGGAGCAAAGTACAAAGATCCTTGATGAAAACCTGCTCCAGAGCGTTCTGGACCTCAGACTGGGGCGGAGGTTCACCTTCCAACAGAACAACGACCCTAAGCACACAGCCAAGACAATGCAGGAGTGGCTTCGTGACAAGTCTGTGAATGTCCTTGAGTGGCCCAGCCAGAGCCCGGACTTGAACCCGATCGAACATCTTTGGAGGGACCTGAAAATAGCTGTGCATCGACACTCCCATCCAACCTGACAGATCTTGAGAGGATCTGCAGAGAAGAATGGGGAAAATTACCCAAATACAGGTGTGCCAAGCTTGTAGCGTCATACCCAAGAAGACTTGAGGCTGTAATCGCTGCCAAAGGTGCCTCAACAAAGCACTGAGTAAGGGGTCTAAATGCTTATGTAAATGTGATATTTCAGTTATTTCTTTTTAATTACTTTGCAAAAATTTCTAAACACCACTTTTTGCTTTTTTATTATGGGGTATTGTGTGTAGATTGATGATTAAAAAAAATAGAATTTAATCCATTTTAAAATAAGGCTGTAATGTAGCAAAATGTGGAAAAAGTGAAGGGGTCTAAATACTTTCTGGATGCACTGTAGGTCCCCAGTGAGGTAGATGGGAGGTCAGGACCACACTCTAGCTGGTAAACCCCAGGGTTTTGAAAGAGGTAGCTGTTGCAGTTGTGGAGGTATTAGAAGTGATCTTTCAAGAATCACTAGAATCAGGAATGGTTCCAGAGGACTGGAAAATTGCAAATGTAACTCCACTAATTAAAAAGGAAGTGAGGCACAAGAAAGGAAATTATAGGCCGGTTAGCTTGAATACAATAATTGGTAAGATTGGTAAGAGTCCATTAGTAAGGATGGGCTATTGGGGTACTTGGAAGCACATGATCAAATAGGCAAAAGTCAGCATGGTTTTGTTAAGGGGAGATCTTGGTGGCAAACCTGTTGGAATTTTTTGAGGAAGTTACAAGGAGGATAGACAAAGGAGAGTCAGTGAATGTTGTGCACTTGGATTTTCAAAGGCCTTTGATAAGGTGCCACACGTGAGGCTGCTAAACAAGAGAGGAGCAATCATATTAGAGGCAAGGTACTACCATGGACAGGGTGGCACGGTGGAGCAGTGGTAGAATTGCTGCCTTACGTCACAAGAGACCTGGGTTCGATCTTGACTACGGAATTGTCTGTACGGAATTTATATGTTCTCCCCGTAATCTGCATCGGTTTTCTCTGGGATTTCCGGTTTCCTCCCACACTCCAAAGACTTAGGTTAATTGGCTTGTTACAATTGTAAATTGTCCCTTGTATGTGTTGGATTGGGTTAATGTGCGGGATCGCTGGTGGGCGCAGACTCGGTGGGCTGAAGGGTCTGTTTCCACGCTGTATCTTAAACTGGAATAAAGACTGGCTGATGGGCAGAAGGCAAAGAGTGCAGCCTTTTCTGGTTGGCTGTCAGTGCCAAGTAGTGTGCACGGGTCAGTGTTGAGTGTGCAACTTTTCATGTTTTCTGTTCATGATCTTGATGATGGAATTGATGGCTTAGTGGGCAAGTTTGGGGATAATATGAAGATCGGTGGAGGGGCTGGTAGTGTTGAAATAGCAGGCTATCTACAGAATGACTTGGACAGGTTGGGAGTGTGGGCAAAGAAGTGGCCAATGGAATACGGTATAACGAAGTGTACCGTCGTGCGTAGACTACTTTCTAAATGGGGAGAGGATTCAGAAATAGGACTTGGCAGTGTCAGGATGCCTAAAAGGCAAATTTGCAGATTGAGTTGGTTGTACGGAAGGGAAATGCATTGCTAACATTCATTTAGATTAGAGTATGAAAGCAAGGATGTAATGCTGAGGGTTTATAAGGTGCAGGTCAGGCCACATTTGGAATATTGTGAACAGTTTGGGCCCCCATATCTGAGGAAAGATGTGCTAGCGTTGGGGAGGGTCCAGAGGAGGTTTACGAGAATGATCCCGGGGATGATTGGGTTAACGTTTGATTACTCTGGGCCTGTACTCATTGGAGTTTAGAGTTTAGAAGGATGAGGGGGAAATCGCATTGGAACCTAATAAATAATGAAAGGTCTGAATAGAGTGGATGACGAAAGAATGTTTCTAGTCATGTGAGAGTCTAGAACTAGAGGACACAGCCTCAGAATAAAAAGATGTGCCTTTAGTATGGAGATGAGGCGGAATCGCAGTAGCCAAGGGGTGGTGAATCTATGGAATTCATTGCTGCTGGTGGCCGACATTGCGTATTTTTAAAGTGGAAATTGATAGGTTTTTGATTTGTAAACGCATCAAAGGTTATGGGGAAAAAGCAGGAGAATGGGGTTGAGAGGGAAAAATATATCATCCATGAGTGAATGGTGGAGGAGATTTGATGTGCCAAATGGTCTACTTCGGCTCTTGCGTCTTATGGTTTTCTGATCTTATGAAGAAAGATAAAAAGCAGGATATGCTTATTAACTTAATGTTGGTTAGTTGTGAAATCCTGGGGGATACTATCAAAGAAGAAATAGTTTGTAATGTTAAAATCATATTAAGTCAACATGATTTTATTAGAGGTAAATAAAATTTGACGTATTCTCATGGATTTAACAACCAGAGTGCACAATGGGGAACTTGTAGATGTGGAGTTGGACATCCAGAAGGCAACATAATAACAATAAAAATCCTTTATTCGTCCCACGACGGGGAAATTTGCAGGGTTACAGCAGCAAAATGGATAGCAAAAATAAATAAGCGTTCATTAAAAAAATAAAATAACAGTAATTATCTTTATTTACTGGTGTGCTGGGAGCAGTGCTGATTGTGCAGTCTGATGGCAGCAGGAAGGAAGGACCTTCGATGTGGGACAAAGTTTAAAGGAGATGTATGGGGAAAGTTTTTTTTACATGGTAATTTTTTTTGGACAGTGTTGAGTGCCTGGGAAGTGCTGCAGGGGTGGGAAGGGAGGTGTTAGTTGAAGCTGATATTTTAGTGGCATTTAAAAGGCTTTTGAAAGACAAAAATATATGCAGGGAATGGAGGGATATGGGTTATGTGCAGGTAGATAAGTGATGGTCTGGGCACCATGTTCGGCACACACATTGTGTGTTGAAGGGTCTGTCCTTGTGCTGTACTGTTGTATGCTCCATGTTCTACGTCACCAAAGACTGGTGCACAAGAGCTCATGATAAGAGGGAAAGTGCGTTTGAGTGGATTAAAGACTGGTTATCACACAGCCAATGATGGGAATAAATAGGTATTTGTCAGTCTAGAAGGATGTTACTGGTGGAGTAACCACCAGTAACCCTTGGCCCTCAGTTATTTATTATTGTTATTAATGACTTGGAGGAGGAAGTGTGAGGTGTTTAATGGTTAAACAGGGTTTAATGGTTAAACTGGGTTCTTAGTCGGTGACTTTAACTTCCCTAATATTGACTGGGAATTGCTTGGTGCCAAAGGCTTACATGGGGCAGAATTTGTAAGGTGTATCCAAAAGGGTTTCTTGAAATAGTATGTGGATAGTCCAACCTGAGAGGGGAACATACTTGAGCTTGTGTTGGGAAATTGGCCTGGCCAGATGACTGTTATTTCGGTGGAAGAGCATTTTGGGGGATAGTGAACACAATTCCATAAGTTTTAAGATATTTTGAATCGGGAGAATGCTGGACCTTGTGGGAAAGCACTAAACTGGAGTAAGCCAATCTGCAACTTGATCCCGACTACAGGTGCTGTCTGTACGGAGTTTGTACGTTCTCCCCGTGACCATGTGGGTTTTCTCTGAGATCTTCAGTTTCCTCCCACACTCCATCGACGTACAGGTTTGTAGGTTAATTGGCTTGATATAAGTGTAAATTGTCCCTAGTGTAGCATTTATGTGCAGGGACAGCTGGTCGGTGTGGAAGTGGTGGGCTGAAGGGCCTGTTTCCATGCTGTATCTCTAAACTAATCTAAACTAAACAGTATTGGAGAGGAACTTGGGAGGGTACACTGGTAGCAATTGTCATCGGGTATGTCTATATCTGACAGGTGGGAGTCGTTTAAAGATCAGTCAATTGACATTCAGAACCGGCATGTTCCAGTGAGGAGGAGGAATAAAGATGACAAAGGGAACTTGAACTGAAGAGGTTTTAAATTTGGTTAAAAAGAAAACGGTAGCGCATACAAGATTTACGAGGATGGAATCAGACAGGTCTTTTGAGGAATATAAAGAAAAGGAAAGAACTCAAGCAGATAATTGAAAGGCCCAAAGGGGACCATGAAATGGCTTTGGTGAGTTCCAGATTAAAGAAAATCCCCAAACTGGGGATGTTGGAGAGGTACTAATCGAGTACTTTGCATCTGTTTTCATTAAGGAGAAAGAGATGGAGGACAGTAAAGTAAGTGTGAAGAACACTAAATATGCAAGGACAGTTTGTGATCAAGGAGGAGTTGTTAAAGCTCTTGAAAGACCTGATGGGATTTACCCAGGTTATTGTGTGAGGTAAGGGAGGAGATTGCGGAAGCCTTTATGAAGATTGTGCTGTGCTGTTTTATGTTCCATATTCTAACTGAACTGGGATATGGAATAAAATTTGCTTTCTTGGAATGTATGTACAGAGAAGTAAATGAATAAATGCAGTTTTAGTTCTTTACAGCTCACGTTCCTTGATGCATGCACAGATGATGTTTAACGTAATGGAAACAGCGATGCTGACCATTTTCTGGGATGGTAACTGCCACATCATACGCAGGGATTGCCTGTCTTGTTTAAATGGAGAAAAGCTGCAAATGAGCCAATTTCAGGTCGGAGCAGTGTGAGAGCCTTGAAAGCAAGTCCGTGGATAGGTTGGATCATCTAAATTGGCTAATTGAGCAGCTAATAAAAAGTAGGCAAGGTGCAGTGGTGTGGTGTATTTGGAGTGGCCATGTTGGGAGAGAGGCAGTGTAGAGGTTAGTCATAGTCATGGTGTGGAAACAGGCCTTTCCGCCCACCTTCTCCACACTGACCAACATGTCCCATCTACACTAGTCCCACTTGACTGCATTTGGCCCATATCCCCCTAAATCTGTCCTATCCATATACCTGTCTAATTCATCGCGATAGATCCTGACTCAACTACCTCCTCTGGCAGCTCGATCCATACACCCACCACCCTTTGCATGAAAAAGGTGCCCCGCAGATACCGATGAAATCTTTCCCCCTTCACCCTCTGGTTCTCGATTCCCTCACTCTGGGCGAGAGACTCTGTGCGTCCACCCAATCTATTCCTCTCATGATTTTATACACAAGTGCTGTGTTGAAGACAAATGTGAGTCTTTGACTCAAGAGTCTTTGGCGAGGAGGCTGAGGAGACATGGGTACAAGGTAAAGGTGTGTGTTGCACCTGTTGTGTAGCCTGTTACGTTTGATTCTTGTGCTTTTTCTTTCTTGTGTCAGTGCAGTAGCGCTGACTGGTAGAATGGTGCAGTGTACCTCTGGCAGCATGTGGGAAGTCAGGGAAACTGCTGGTATCCCTGATGACTACAGCTGCAGAAATTGTGTCCAGTTGCGGCTTCTTGCAGGCCGCGTTGGGAAACTGGAGCAGTAGCTGGAGGACCTGAGGATCATCTGGGAGAATGAGAGCTTCTTGGATAACACTCATAGCGAGGTGGACATGCCTAAGGTCCAGGAAAAGAATAGGTGGGTGACCACAAGGAAGGGTAGAAGGCAGAGAGTGCAGGTAACCCCTGGTCATTCCCCTTCAAGCTAGGTATGCAGTTTAGGATGCTGTTGGAGAGGATGACCCTTCAGGTTTGAGCAGCACTAGCAGGCAGGGCACTAGCATCGGGCCTGGCTGGCTTGGAATCCAGTCCCTAGTCCCAGGGTTCAGGACGTCTCGGAGCGGCTATATGACATTCTCAAGAGGGAGGGTGAGCAGCGGGAAGTCATTGTGCATGATGGCACAAATGACATCGGTAGAAAAAGGGATGAGGTTCTGCGAAATGATTATAGGATTATAGGCAAAAAGTTAAAAAGCAGGACCCTCCAGGGTATTAATCTCTGGATTACACCCGGCGCCACGTGCTAGTGAAAGTTGGAACAGAAAGATAGGGCAGATGAATGTGTGGCTGAGGAGTTGCTGCAGGGGGCAGGGATTTGAATTTTTAGACCACTGGGATCTTTTTTGGAGCAGAGGAGACCTGTAGAAGGTGCACCTGAACTGGAGGGGAACCACTTTGCTGGAAGGCCAATTTGCCAGTGCTGCACGAGTGGGTTTAAACTAGATTTTCAGGGGGGTGGGATCCAAGGCAGGTTTAAGGCTGGAAATCGGAATGGATTATGATGAAAGAAAGTTCAGTGGGTAGAATAGGCATGACAGGGAGTGAGGAAGGACTGAAGGATTGAATTGCACGTCTTTTAATGCGAGAGGACTGACGGGTAAGGTGGATGAACCCATCTGTGTAGATGTCCATGTACACTAGGGCAGTGGATGTTGTACACATGAATTATAGTAAGGAGTTTGATAAAGTCCCCATGGTAAGATTAGGGATAGAGCTTGATGTGAGAGGTACGTGCTCATGGTGACCGCTTATTCTTTCTACAGGAATCGTCCGAGCTTCCAGCCTCTTCCCGATACTCAGTGTGGGACTACTGTTCCTGGGAGGGGTCTGCGTAGCAGCTGGTGAATTCTACAAAAGCAAACACAACATTGTCCTCACCTCTGGGATTCTTTTCGTCGCTGCAGGTTTGTCATTTTTTGACTGAAACGATTTTCTGACATGATTTCTGAAGTATCAGCCAATCATCAGTGCAGTGTTAAACTCCAATTCTAAACATTATTCTGAAGAAGGGTCTCAACCCAAAACATCACCCATTCCTTCTCTCCTGAGATGCTGCCTGTCCCGCATTTTGTGTCTATCTTCGATTTAAACCAGCATCTGCAGTTCTTTCCTACACATTCTTTTAGTTTAGTTTAGTTTAGTGATACAGTGCCCACCAAGTCTGCTCAGACCAGCGATCCCTGCACACAAACACTATTCTACACACACTAGGGACAATTTATAAATTTACCAAGCCAATTAGCCTACAAACGTGTGTGTCTGTGGAGTGTGGGAGGAAACCGGAAATCCTGGAGAAAACCCACGCAGGCCACGCGGAGAACCCTGTATAGTCAGGATCGAACCCAGGTCTCTGGTGCTGTAAGGCAGCAACTCTACCACTGCGCCACCGTGCCGCCCTCGTGATGAGAACATAGCAGCATCCCATCCAAACCTGCAAAATGCGGCTGCATGCTGGACAGGGAGCAGGAGCAGTACATTGGCATTGTGGAACAGTTCAATGGATGCTTGCCTTCACACAAATATTCTCCCCCTTCACACACACTCTGGGATGCTGGAACAGACTTTGGGACTCTGGAACTGAATCTGTTCTTTCATACACAGGAACAGTGTGTCAAACTCTACACCACTGGGTCTGATCCAGTCCTTACACATAGTGGGATACGATGTCATTTCACACACTGAAATACTGTAAATACACAGTTGAGGGCAAAATTCAAACATAGAAGAAAAAAACTCGGGCTAACCAGACATGGGCGTGGTAAAACCCATGCAAGGACCGCATCTACTTATATGCAAGAAGCCTGACTAGAAAGGCAGATAAGTCGAGAGGATTGATCAGCATGATGACATATTGTTGATTAAAGAGACATCTCTGTAGGAACAAGGACTGATATCCAGGAAAACATGTCATATAAGGCCCTACAAGTAGACCTTAGAAATTAAAGAGAAAATAAATAAAATGAAAGATAATTTTTCTGGAATAAACAGCAGGCCTCTCAACACACAGAGGGAGAATAAGGAGCTGATATGTAGGCAAGTTACAAAGAGTTGTAAGAGGAATAGGGTTATCTAGAGACTTCAGCTTCCACAACATTAATTGGGATTACCTTTTGTGAAAGAATTAGATGGAGTGGAAATTTTCAAGTGCATCCAGGAGAGCCATTCATTTCAATATGTGGAGCGGCACGGTGGCGCAGCGGTAAAGTTGCTGCTTTACAGTGTCAGAGACCAGGGTTCAATCATGACTACGGGTGCCTGTCTGTACAGAGTTTGTATGTTCCCCCCGTGACCTGCGCAGATTTTCCCATGGTTTGGGAAATTTAACCCACTCACTCTCCCAGCACATATGCACAGAGACATCAACCATTGTGACTTGCGTATCTTGCACATGTGAAGCTAACATTGGCACCTTGTTCAACGTTGCCAGTCATGGGGAACGGAGTGCTCCCTCATTGTAACCATGCCAATTGTAAAGCCAGGTCTCACTTTGCTCTTTCACTGTAGGTTGTTGTAAGCTTACACACTGAGGAACACCAGTCAGATCCACACTAATCTTCACTTTCCCATGGCGATTTCATAGAATTCTGAAAAGTTAGAGACTTACTTATGGAAGGCCATTCGGCATGTTTGCCTTCACCGGAGGAGATAATGAGTATCATGCTTGGTTCGTCATGCTTCAACTATGTGTCATGTTACAAGACATTGGTAAGACCAAACCAGGGACATTGTGCATAGTTCTGGATGCCACACATTAGGAAGGATGCAATTAAGCTACAGAGGTTGAAAGAAACATACACAGCGATACTGTTGGGACTGAGGGCTTATAAGAGGAGACAGGATAGGCTTGGACTGTTTTCCCTTTAGTGAAGAAGGCTGAGAGGTGACTCTGTGGAGGTTTATAAAATCACGAAGGGCATAAATAACGTGGATGGTCAGTCATTTTCCAGGGTGTGGGAAGCTAAAAGAAGGCATTGGTTTAAAGTAAGAGGGGGAAGATTAAAAAGGATCTTAAAAGTGGTTGAGTCAGGAAAAATATAACTTTTAACATTCAATTGGACAGGTAACTGGAGAGGAATGGTTTGGAGGAGTATAGGCCAAATGCAGACAAATGGGACTAGTTCAGGAAGATACCTTGGTTGACATGGATGAGTTGGGCCGAAGGACCTGTATCTGTGCTGTTTAACTCTATGACCTTGAACTACCATCCTGTCTCCGGATGATTGCCCCCACCAGACTGGCTCCTGAGTTGTGATGGATAACACTGCCCACATCACACACAAATACACTGTTAGCCATGCTCTGGACAGTTCTGTCAGGGCCATGGTCAAACAGCGCATGCCCCAGGTGCCTGACCATGAGCAGGAAGGGTGTGCACAAAGTACACTGTCACTTCGTGATGGCAGTGGGATTCTGCACAACATGAGTGGGAATAGGTTAGGGCTGCAGCAAGGGTTTCCAGTACTATGTAGGCATGATCCCATTTCTTAGCAGTTATCTCTCAGTGGGCAGAATATAAAAAAATCAAACCTGATCATCTGGCCTTTAATGAAATGAGTAAAAGAGTCAGCAGCTTTATGAAAAATTAATCAGGCTACATTTGGAGTATTGTATGCAGTTCTGGCCGCTCCATTACAAGAAGAATGTGCAAACTTTGGAGAGGGTACATTAAAGGTACACCAGGATGTTACCTGGATTACAGTGTATTACCTATAAGGAGAGGTTGAGCAAAATTGGATTGGTTTCTCCTAAGTGGAGGCTGAGGGAAAACCAGATAGAACTATATAAAATTATGTGAGTCATAGACAGGGTAGATAGTCTGAGTCTTTTTCCAAGGGGGAAATACTAAATACCAGGGTGCAGAGCTACAAAGTGTGAGGGGCTCCCTCGCTGTGAATTATTTTACCCAGAGGGTCATGAGTGCCAGAAACACACTGCTGGGGAAATAGTGGTAAGAGACACCACAGCAACATTTAGAGGCATTTGGACTGACACATGAGCAGGCAGAGAATGGTGGGATATGGATCATGTGTGGCAGATGGAGTTGGTTGGATTGTCTCATGATCAGCGCAGAAATGGTGGATCGAAGTGCTCCTGTGCTGCACTTTTCTATGTTCTGTAATGCCCACAGGGTTTTCCTTTCGCTAAAGCCTGTGACTGTGATCCAGAATTACAGCAGGATCTGGCAGCTGAAGTTAATGATAGGCTGGAACCTTGGTGGGACATCCTGTGATCAGGGAGTGGCACCTGAGAAATGTTTTGTCCACCTTGTAAAATGTTGATTCAGTGGCAGTCTTGCACTGCTCTAATATCACAGCATGTAATTATAACCTGTCCTTTCCCCTTCCATTAGGTTTAAGCAACATAATAGGAATCATTGTGTACATATCGGCTAACGCAGGAGATCCCGGACAGAGTGATTCCAAAAAAAACAATTATTCTTACGGATGGTCGTTCTACTTTGGGGCACTGTCATTCATCATTGCCGAGACGGTGGGTGTGGTAGCGGTGCACATGTACATCGAGAAACATAGGCAGGTGAGGGTGAAGTCTCGGAGCCATGTCCTGAAGAAGTCCGCGCTTGCCCGCATTCCCAGCTACAGGTACCGGTTTCGGCGGAGGTCAAGCTCCCGATCTACAGAACCTCGATCGAGGGACCCTTCTCCAATCGGGGGCAAAGGCTACAGCTCGCCCCCCTCAACTGAGATATCAATGTACACGATGTCCAGAGACTCTTCAAAAGCAATTGTGGCAACAAACTTGACTTCCGAAAGGAATGCTAAATTCCTGCAGGTTCGCAACTGTATTTCCAAGGACTGGAAGGGGAGTGTTCAGACCAACGCTGCCAATAGGCGCACTACCCCTGTCTGATTGTGCAGCCCCGGACCATTCCCTGCCAATTTAGTGTCATGAAAACGTTTCTCTTGAAAACGCCCTGGAAAAGGTTCCAACAAACTCCCGGCGGATGGCACCACCCTTCTCAACTTCTGCATGTCCCTTATGAACTCACCGGTTTACTGACAGACCTCCCTCACAGAGCAGCACCTAGTTTTTAAGAAACAGATTGATATGTTCCTAGCACTTTAATGCTCAATTTCATTAACATTTTGAAAAATATGAGCACAGCTGAAATTGAATAGTTTAGGAGCACTGAATTAGATTTATGAACCTCGATGATTTATGTAAAACAATCAAGAGGAATAAAAACATAGGTCATTTAACTTTTGGTATCACTCATTATTTGTCAGGCAGTTTTGATACCGTTAACCTGCCCGCACAGAGATCAGGTCTCTTTCAGTGCTGGCTGTCAATGCCCATCATTAGATATCCGCCCACGATTATACATCTGCCCATTATTAGATATCATTGTGCATTGTTAGATATTGTTGCCCATTGTTGGATATCTGCTGATTATTAGAATGTTGCCTATTGCTAAATATTAATGCCCATCATTAGACATCTGTCCATTGTTAAATACCTGTGCCCATTGTTACAAACTAGTGTCTATTGTTACAAATCGCCCTTTATTAGATATCTATCCATTGTTAGACATCAGTGGCCATCGTTAGATGTCAGTGCCCATCATTAGATGTCAGTGCCCATTGTTAAATATCTGCCAATCGTTAGATATCAGTCATTTGATATAAAGCTATACATTGTTTAATATCAGTGCCCATAATAAGAGATCAGTGCCCTGTGTTAGGTATCTGCCCTGTGCTAGGTATCTGCCCATCATTAGATATCAGTGCCCATTGTTATATATCTATGCCCATTGTTAGATATCTATACCCATCATTAGATGTCAGTATCCATTGTTAGTGATCCGTGCCCATCTTTAGGTATCAGTGTTTGATATCAGTGTCCATTGCTAGATATCTTCCCATTGTTAGATATCAATGTCCATTGTTGGGTATCATTCCTAGACACTGATTTTCATTGATATGTATGAATGTTGGGTATAATTGCTCAATGTCAGGTGTCAATGATGGGTATCAAATCAATGTTTGGGTTCCACTACACATCGCTGGGTATAGGTATCTATGTTGTGTATAGGTATTAGTTGCTTCGGTTACCGTCTGTTACCGGTTTCCGCCATCTGCGTTCATTCTTGGATATTAGCGTTAGACATCATGGCCCTTGATGGCCTCTTTGCACTTGATTTGCCAAGGCAATGCAGGCTTTGGACTAAGTGCTGATAAAAGGATGAGTTGGGTTGAAGGGCCGACCTTTGTGCTGCACAAACTCTGACTTTATGGCTCTAAAGGAGATTTGCCCAGTTAGGGACTTGATGGTCAGCATGGGGATGGTAGCTAAGGGCCTGTTTCTGTAACACTCCTTCAGTGCTCATTGTGCATATCGCTGGGCATCAGTGCCCATTGCTGTACATTGTTGCTTGGTAACACCAACTGGTGTTATGTACCAGCACCTAAATTTGATTTTTAGCATCATTGCCACGAGCTGGGTACTTGTGTTGAATATGAGCACTTCTGTTCCGTTTTGGCACCCATATTGGGGATCAGTGCCAACTGTTTGCATCAGTGTCGGGTAACCGTGTGTATTATTGGGTATCATGGAAGCATATCCATGCCAAACTTTGGGCATATGTATGCAAAGCTGGTTATTCGTGTCCATTGCTGTGTATCAGGATTGAGTAATGCCAGATTTGTGGCATATACCAGGGTCCACTGTTGATAAAGGCAAAAAGCTAGGGAACAGCAGAGGCTAGGACTGGGTATTAATGCAGTATATCATAGCCTATTACTGGGTATCCGTACTTTGGGCTGGATATTAGTTCACAGAATCAGAACCCATTGCTGTGTATTAACACCCGGAATTGGGAGCAGAGTCCAGTGTGGGTACCAAGTTTGCATATCAGAGCCCACTGTGGGATAACAATGTTCCATATATGGTATAGTATCGTATATCGGTGGCCAGTATGGGATTTCACTACTGTTTTAGAGTCTTATTTGGGATGTTATTGTTCAATTCGGAGCCCGGCATGGGGTATCAGAATTGAGTATCAGAGCCCAGAGTGGGGTATCAGTGATGAATATCAGAAAGCTGTGTGGTGTATCTCTAAGTTTCTAAGCATCAACAAGTTTGCGGATGACACAAAGCTGGGTGGCAGTGTGAGCTGCGAGGAGGATGCTATGAGGCTGCAGGAGATTTGAATAGGTTGGGTAAGTGGGCAGATGTATGGCAGATGCAGTATAATGTGGACAAATGTGAGGTTATCCACTTTGGTAGCAAGAACAGGAAGGCAGATTATTATCTGAATGGTGTCAGATTAAGAAAAGGGGGGGGTGCAACGAGACCTGGGTGTCCTTGTACATCAGTCACTGAAAGTAAGCATGCAGGTATGGCAGGCAGTGAAGAAAGCTAATGGTATGATGGCCTTCATTGCAAGAGGATTTGAGTTTAGGAACAAGGAGGTCCTACTGCAGTTGTACAGGGCCCCGGTGAGACCACACCTGGAGTATTGCATGCAGTTTTGGTCTCCAAATTTGAGGAAGGACATTATTGCTATTGAGGGAGTGCAGCATAGGTTCACCAGGTTAATTCCCAGGATGGCGGGACTGACATATGAGGAAATAATGGGTCGACTGGGCTTGTATTGATTGCGAATGATCAGCCATGATCACATTGAATGGTGGTGCTGGCTCGAAGGGCCGAATGGCCTACTCCTACACCTATTGTCTATTGTATTCACTGGAATTTAGAAGGATGAGAAAGGATCTTATAGAAACATATAAAAAATTTAAGGGATTAGAAAGGCTAGATGCAGGAAAAATGTTCTCGATGTTGGGTGAGTCCAGAACCAGGGGTCACAGTTTAAGAACAAGGGGTAGGCCATTTTGGACTGAGATGAGGAAAAACATTTTCACCCAGAGAGTTGTGAATCTGTGGAATTCTCAGCCACAGGAGGCAGTGGAGGCCAATTCACTGGATGTTCTCAAGAGAGAATTGGATTTAGCTCTTAGGGCTAACGGAATCAAGGGATCTGGGGAAAAAGCAGGAATGGGGTACTGATTTTATGTGATCAGCCATGATCATATTGAATGGCGATGCTGGCTTGAAGGGCCAAATGACCTACTCCTGCACCTATTTTCTATGTTTCTATGTATCAGTATTGTATATCAGAGCTCAGTGTAGGATATCAGTGCTGGGCATCAGAGTATCATTGTTGCATTTCAGAGAGCAGTGTGGGGTGTCAGTGCTGCATATTGTATGATGAGCGTTTGACGGCACTGGGCCAGTGCTCACTGGAGTTTAGAAGGTTTAGGAGAGACTTAATTGAAACTTACTAAATTGTGAAGAGACTTGGACCAGAGGAATTAGCAATGAAATAAAAGGATGCACCTTTAGAAAGGAGGTGAGGAGGAATTTATTTAGTCAGAGGGTGGTGAATCTGTGGAATTCATTGTCACAGACGGCTATGAAGGCCAGGTCACTGGGTATTTTTAAGGTGGAAATTGACAGATTCTTGATTAGTAAGGGTGTCAAGGGTTTTGTGGAGAAGGCAGGAGAGGGAAAGATAGATCAGCCATGATTGAATAGCAGAGTAGACTCGATGGCCGAATGGCCTATTTCTTCTCCTATGACATATGAACATGAAGCTAAAAAAAAACTTTCATGTACCTTGGCTGAGATACATGAATCAGCATTAGATATGACTGAGGTGCCGGAAGACTGAAGAGTTGCTAATATTGTGCCTCTATTTAGGAAGAGCTGCAAGGGAAAGTCTGGGAACTATAGATCAGTGAGCCTAACATCTGCAGTAGGCAAGTTACCAGAGAGTATTCTGGGGGATAAGGTATATATACATTTGTATAGAAAGAGGTTGATTAGGGATAACCAGCATGGTTTTGTGCATGAGAGATCGTGTTTCACGAATTTGATTGAGATTTTTGAAGAACTTCAGTCTAGTTTATTGCCACGTGTACCGAGGTACAGTGAAAATCTTTTGTTGCGTGCTAACCAGTCAGCAGAAAGACAAATCATGATTACAATGGAGCCATTGACAGTGTATAGATACATGATAAGGGAATAACGTTCAGTGCGGGGTAAAGCCAGCAAAGTCCGATAAAGGATCGTCCGAGGGTTACCAATGAGGTAGTTAGTAGTTCAGCACTGCTCTCTGGTTGTGGTTGGATGATTCAATTGCCTGATAACAGCTAGTATGAAACTGTCTCTGAATCTGGAGGTGTGCCCTATTTACACTTCTATACCTTTTGCCTGATGGGACAGGGGAGTGGCCAGGGTGCAACTCGTCCTTGATTATGCTGCTGGCCTTGCTGAGGCAGCGTGAGGTATAAATTGAGTCAGTAGAAGGGAGGTTGGTTTGTGTGATGGTCTGGGCTGCGTCCCAAAGACCAAAGAAGTAACCAAAAAGGTTGAGGACAGAACCATAGATGTTGTCTATACGGATTTTAGCAAGACATTTGATAAGCTACTGCATGGGAGGCTGCTGTGGAATGTTAGATGACCTGGGATCCAGGGAGAGCTATCTGACTGGATCGAAAAATGCCTTCATGAAAGGAAGCAGAGGGTAGAAGATTGTTTTTTAGACTGTGACTGTTGAGGCCTGGTGTGCTTCAGCAATTGCTGTTGGATCCATTGGTGTTTTTGGCTTATATCAATAAATTTGGATGAGAGTGTAGAAGGAATGATTAGTAAGTTTGCAGATGACACTAAAGTAGGTGGTATTGTAGATAGCGAAGATGGTTATCAAACATTATAGCAAGATCTTAATCAGTTGGGCAAATGGGCTGAGGAATGGTACAGACAGCACCCATAGTCAGGATAGAACCTGGGTCTCTGGCGCTGTAAGGCAGCAACTCTAATGCTGCGCCACCCTGCCGCCTTGTTCAAAACAATCCTAAAGCTTGTTCGGAACTGCAGATGCTGGTTTACACGAAGATAGATATCAAATGCTGAATAATTCAGCAGGACAGGCAATATCTCTGGAGAGAAGGAATGGGTGACGTTTCGGGTCAGGAACCTTCCTCAGACGTCCAGCATTTTGTGTCTATTTTCGGCTAAAACCTATGGAGTTGATCATCTCCTTGGTCCCTGAATGGAGGTGAAAGAGCATGTGTGGGGACAGATGTTGCACCTCCTGCAATTACAGGGGAAGGTGACTTTGAAGGGGAAGGGTGGGTGGAGAGGAGAGTGAACCATGGAGTCATGGAGAGTACATGAATACTTTGGCTACATCTAGTTCAAGCCTTTATCTAAGGTTTTAAACTGCTATTCATGGACCATAGACTTTAAATGATATATTGTTTTAGTTGTCTCTTCGGTTTCTTATGCGAAGGAGACTAAAAGTCAACCAGAATTTAGTGCCAGATCATTGTGAGGACCAATCGGAGAGATTGTGATGGACCAGGGCATCGAAAGACCCCTCAAAGACAACGGGTTAGTGCTTGTTTTTTTAATGGTTTGTGAATTACGCTAGAAGTGCCTGTGTGTTTGACAGTAAGATCCAATGCATTTGAGTGCAGGAAGATGTCAATGAACTGTGCAAAGGATAGTGGAGAGGAATAGAAATATGCTGCAATGCATATGCACAGCACAGAAACAGGCCCTTTGGCCAAACTCATCCATTCCAACTTAAATGCCCTATCTAAGCTAGTCCCATTTATCTGCCTTTGGCCCATATCCCTCTAAACCTCTGCTAACCATGCACCTGCCCAGTGTCTTTTAAATACTGTTATAGTACCTTCCTCAACTACCACCTCTGGCAGCCCGTTCCATATACTCATCACCCTGTAAGTGAAAAGGTTACCCCTCAGCTTCCTATTAAAATCTTGCCCTTCTCACCTTAAAGCTATGTCCTCCAAACATAGAAAGATACAGCATAGGAACAGGCCCTTCGGCCCACAAAGTCTATGCGGAAGTCATTAACATAGCTGCTTCAACCATTACCCCCAGCAACACATTCCAGGCACTTACTACCCTCTGTATAAAAACTTGCCCTGCACATCTACTTTAACCTGTTCACTGCCAAGATTTTCTTTTCACTTGTATACTCTAACCCGAGCATACTCGGGGATGGCACTGAACAGGTTTATTTTCTAACGTGACATTGAAGCCCTTCTTAGTTTTCCTCATGTAAAAGAATAACAATTTTTTTTTAAATGGAGTTAGATAGTGCTCTTAATGATAGGGGAGTCAGGGGGTATGGAGAGAGGGCAGGAACGGGGTACTGATTGTGAATGATCAGCCATGATCACATTGAATGGTGGTGCTGGCCCGAAGGGCCGAATGGCCTACTCCTGCATCTATTGTCTTTTGTCTATTGTTTATTGTCTATAAATTACAACTTATTGCCCAATCAGTTTCTTTATTGGGAGTCTCTGCAGCAAACATTTTTTAAGATTTTAAAGAATTTTACCACGGAAAGCACTTTGGATGCATGGGTGCACTTGTTTTCTTTATATCCTGCTCTGCCAGCATGTAAGAGTAAAGCCATTCTTCCGAGTTGATAGCTTGCGGCTGTGCTCTAATAAACTGCTTTTATCTTACTCAACTGTGCCCAGTGTACCACGATGAAAATTAAGTCTAACAGTATTGAGAGATTCAAGCAGTGAACCCCTGACCTCAGATCCAAGAGTAATAAGTTTCAAAGAACTGACAGCTGTGCTAAATAGGGAACACAAACATATCCCACAGAAAATGATGCACAGCACAATGTTGCTTCATAAAGTGAAAGTGGCAGAGCCTTGGGCCAGTTTGCAATTGATTGAAACTCAAGAAAATAGGAGGCTTAGAAATGCACAACTGAATTTGGGTATGGATCATGTCTTTCATGACAGAAGAGTAACGAATAAAGTGGCTGATCACTTCAGTGTGAACTAGAATGATTCTTTGGAAAATTCATCAAACATTTAACTTTTAACTGGCACCAAAGAGCTGTCATAAGATTATAATTCCAATATAATTCCACTTTACTTTGACAAAATAGTCATGCAGAGTCAAACAGCATGGAAACACATCCATTCGGCCCGACATGCCCATCTTACAGAGTTTGCTCAGATTTCCATCTGGAACACATATTTAATTTTCATTGTAAAAATATGAATTCTAGAAACATAATACATGCCCACTCATTGGCAACCTTCATCCATGCCACAAGGGTAACTTATCCAGCTCTAACAAATGTTTTTTTGATGCAGATTTCATTTGTTGGTGATCTTGCAAGTTGCCCAATTTCCCTGGCCTTGCAAATGTTTTAAGATATCACACTGGCGAACAAAGGGGTAGAAGGGAGGAGGGAGTGGAACACCTCCCTGCTAGCTGTGTGCCCCTGTCACAGGTTTGAGGAAGACAGTCACTGGGACAAATCCAAGACCACCAGCACCACCGTGTGGTCAAGTCTGGTCTGCCAGGAAAGAAGCCCTGCACAACCAATGTCTCGACCTGGGGCTAAGATTGAATGTGTAAGGAGGAACTGCAGATGCTGGTTTTAACCGAAGATAGACACAAAATGCTGCAGTAACTCAACAGGACAGGCAGCATCGCTGGAGAGAAGGAATGGGTGATGTTTCAGGTCTGAATGGCTTGGGCAAGCCTGAGTTGCTGGCACCTCTTCCTGCCCACAGACAATGAGGGACTGCACCTACACACACACACACACACAGGGGTAAAGACTGCCCACCAGGATAAGCCTGCGTCACCTCTTCATGCTCAAAACTGAGCCGCCAGTAAAGAAACCTGTACCGTCAGCACCTCCTCTCGAGTCAAGGGTGAACTGCAGGAAGAAGCCTGAGATTGCCACACCTCCTCCTTCGAAGACCAGGAGTAAGTTGCAAGGAGATCGCCAACATCATTGCACATGCGCCTTAAGATTTGTGGAGGAGTGTATTCCCAAGAGACACAATCTGAATGTTCCCCTACCAGAAGCCTTGGATGAACCAGGAGGCCCGCAATCTTCTGAGGACAAAATCTCAGGCATTCAAGTCTGGCGACACCGATTCATATGATAGGTTATTGAGAAAAGCAAGAGAGGAGATTGCAGGTACGCCTTTTTCGGGCTGTCTGTCACTGACAGGAGGAGCAGAAGGCAGGTAGGGGACATGGAAGTTACATGTCAAATTGTTGATTCCAGAAAACATCAAGGAACTAAAGAGGGGCTAAGCAGGTTGAGGAACTGAACCTTTATTAAATCACCGATGCACTGATGGAAGCAACCAAGGAAAACATCAAGAGGTACTTCATTCCTAAACTGTGTTCTTCGCCTCAGAATCTTCTAATCCAGAGTATGTTCCATGAACCAGGATGAGGATTACTCGCACTTCTTCCAAAGGTTTATTGGATCACTCTATGGCGTACTGGTTGAGTTGTGCTCAGCACTGTGGGAGTGGATGGGCCCAGAACTGTTGGAAGGGTATGATGCTATGTTTCTGACTGGTAGATTCCATGAAAAAGGGCATCATCACCCCCGCCTACTGAGTGCCCAGTACTCAGTGCCCCTGAGGACAAGCAGAATGGGGAGAACAATGTCATCAGGAATTGGACACCCTTTTCACTGTTAAAAATGGACTATAAGATCCTGTCCAAGGCCATTGTCAACTGAGTCAATTCTGTCTGGGACAGGTGATCCACCCAGACCAAACCTGTGCTGTACTGATCAAAAACTTCCTGTACATGGATGATGCCGCCATCCTCTGCTCAGATCCATGGTAGGTTCACAGATTAATCAGCACCTGTGACCAGTTTGAATTGGCATCCAGAGTAAACCGCACTAAAAGCATGCTCATGCTCTTTGACAACTGCTACCAAATTGGTCTCCCATCATGGCGACATGTCTGTAAAGGAATGCTGCTGACGTGCTCATTCAACACTGCAGGAGTACATGCCGAGGGATGCACTGAACATTGGTGCTGCCAACCTGAAGGATCTGTGAAGGAGGACCACAATTAGGGTTCTTCCGCTGCTGGGCATTGCCAACTGAATCAATTCTGTCCGGGACAGGTGATCCGGGAGGCTGTGTCTGGGGCTGAGGGGCGGAGTCTGATGGGGACACTCCTGAAACAAGGGAAGGAATATCACCTCAGGGGGTCACATGAGTGCCAAGAGTGTTTTGTGTAAAGACAGGTACAAACACTACTGAGTAAGACACTACTGAATGTACGGATGCTAAAAATGTATGAATAGCTTTTGTACAATTTTTGTTTTATATTATTTTTTTTTTGGAATTCTTATTTTTAAAATAAAAATAATAAGATTTTATGACATAATCCCATTCAATACCCCTGCCCCTCATGTTGTACACACGATGGGCTCCAGTACCCTACATGCAGAAGAATCACTGGATTTCATCTTCCCATGTTTTGGGTAATAGCAGGTTAAGGTGCAACCTGTTCTGGGCAATTCTTACTAGCTTTTTGGTGTTGTAGAGATGCCAAGTGGGATAGTGGAATGCTCCTCCTGCAGGATGTTGGAGGTAAAGAGCATTTGCAGTGCCCCTGAGGACTACACCTGCAATACGTGTGCTCAGCTGCAACTCTTTGAGGACAGTTTTTGAGAATTTGGAGCAGCACCTGGATGACCTCAAGATTATGGGTGAAAGGCGTGAGATCATCGTGAAGAAGAGTTACAGTGAGGTAGTCATGCCTAAGGTACAGGCAGGAAGTAGTTGGGTGACGACCAGGAAAGAAAGTAGGCAGAAAGGGTTGGAATCCCCTGAGGTCAGACCTCTCGACAGAGGTATGCTCCTTTGGATACTGTCATGGTGAGGGGAGAGCTGCAATAGCAGCAGTGGTCTGGCCTGCAGTATCAGGCTTGGCTCTAAGGTGGTGAGTAAGGGAAACATCAGGCAGCCATAGCCATAGGAGACTCATTATTTAGGAGCACAGACAAGGGATTTTGTGGCAGCAAATGAGACTCCAAGATGGTGTGTGCCTCCCTGGTGCCAGGGTGCAGGATGTCTCTGAGCGGTCGCAGAACATTAAGGGGAGAAATAGGAAGATGGGATAGATGAATGTGTGACTCATGAGTTGGTGCAGGGGGCAGGGATTCAGATTTGTAGACCATTGGGATCTCTTCTGGAAAAAAGGTGACCTGTGCAAGAGGGACGGGTGTCATCTGAGATAGAGGGGGACCAGGATACTTGCATGGAGGTTCACTAGTGCAACTCGGGGGTGGTTAAACTAAAGGGGCAGGGGGTTGGGAACCAGAGTAGAAATTGGAAGAAGTGTTGGGAAGGTAGAGGGTTAGGACAAGTACGTACTAATGGAAAGACAGGTAGGGAGAGGTGAAGGAATATGGTGATGCTGATTGGCTGAAATGTGGTTATTTCAATGCGCGTAATGTGGAGAGAGCAGATGAACTTAGAGCCTGCATTAAGGCTTGGGATTATGATGTCGTGGCCATTGTAGAAATGTTGTGGGAGGACATGACTCGCAGCTGAATGTTGCAGCATTTTGATGTTTCAGATGTGATTGAGAGGGAGGCAAAAGAGCTAGAGGAATTGTGCTGCTGGTCAGGGAGACTGTCACAGTGGAACTCAGACAGGATATACTGGAGGATTTGTTCGCTGAGGCGCTATGGGTTGAGTTAACAATAAGAGAGGTGCAAGCACTCCAATGGAATTTTACAATAAGCCCCCCAATAGCAAGGAGATAGAGTAACAGACATGTAGACTGATTTCCAAAAGGTACCAAAGCAATAAGGTTGTCTTAATGGGTGATTATAACTTTCCCAATATTAACTGGGACTTGCTCAGTCCCAAAGGCTTAGACATTGCAAAAATAGTGAGATGCATTCAAGACGGTTTCTGGAAATAGTATGTGGATAGTCCAACCCGAGAAGTGAATATACTGCTAGGAAATAGGGCTGGTCAGGTGACTGTTGTTTCAGTGGAAAAGCATTATGGGTACAGTGGTCACATCTCTATAAGCTTTAAGATTGTTTTGATTAGGGGGAAGCCTGGAACTTGTAGGAAAGTAAATTGGAGGTAGGCAAATTGTAATGTTATGAGGTAGGAGCTCAGGAGGGTACATCAGGAGCAATTGTTAGTGGGCAAGTCCACATCCAGTAATGAGGAGGGATGGCAAAGAGAACCTTGTTTGACTAAAGAGGATGTAAATTTGCTCAAAAAAAAGGAAGCGCATGCAAGGTTTAAGAGGTTGGAATCTGACAGGGCCTTTGAGGAATATAAAAAAACGAGGAAAGAAGAGGTTGATTAGAAGAGCCAAAAGGGGCCACAAAATGGATTTGGTGTATCAGATTAAAGAAAATACAAAACTTTTCATACCTATATCAAAAACAAAAGGCTAACTAGGGAAAACGTAGGACCACTTGCGGACATAGAACAATATTCAGGCTAGAGGTCTGTATCCAGTAGGGATCCAATTACCTGTGCTGGGGCTGCTGCTGTTTGTGATTTCTATATAAATGACGGATTCAAACGTAGACGGGTTGGTTAGTACATTTGCAGATTACACCAAAATTGCTGGTGTCAAGAACCGCGAGCAAGGCTGTTGAAGTGTACAGTGGGATATAGATAATAATAATAATAATAATATTCATTTATTGTCATTGCAACGAGTACAATGAAATTAAAAAATAGCCAATCCTGACGGTGCGTACAAACATATATGCAATAAATGCAAAAACAAATAAATACAATTATATTAAGTACAAAGATTTTTTAACGGTGTTGCGTAGTGCAGAAGGTAGTGTTCAGTTCTCGTATGGCCCTGGGGTAAAAACTGTTCTTAAGTCTGTTTGTTCGGGATTTGATCGACCTGAAACGTCGACCAGAGGGCAGATGAACAGGGCAGATGGCCGGGGTGGGATGGATCTTTTATTATTTTGCCTGCTCTACTGAGGCAGCGTAGGCTGAACAGGTGCTCCAGGAAGGGCAGTGAGCAGCCGATGATCTTCTGGGCCGTTGTGATGACCCTCTGAAGGGCCTTCCTGTCCTTTTCTGAGCAGCTGGCATACCATGTGGTTATACAGTATGCCAGCACACTCTCGATGGAGCAGCGATAGAAGGACATCATGAGCTTCTCCTGCAGGTTGGTTTTCCTGAGGATCCTCAGGAAGTGGAGTCTCTGCTGTGCCTTCTTTACTGTGGTGATGGTGTTGGTAGACCAGGTAAGATCCTCTGCGATGTGCGTACCCAGGAACCTGAAAGCGGGTACCCTTTCCACACAGACCCCATTGATGTAGAGTGGGTCGTATTCTACACTGGTTTTCCTGAAGTCAATTATAAGTTCCTTTGTTTTGGAGGAGTTCAGGACAAGATTGTTCACTGAACACCATGCTGCCAGCCTTTGGATTTCATCCCTATAGGCTGTCTCAGCTCCTTCTGAGATGAGTCCAACCACAGTCGTGTCATCCGCGAACTTGATGATGGTGTTGGTGGGATGGGTGGGGGCGCAGTCGTGAGTGTAGAGGGAGTAAAGGATGGGGCTCAACACACAGCCCTATGGTGAGCCGGTGCTCAGTGTAATGGTGGAGGAGAGGTGAGGGCCTATTTTGACGGTCTGGGGGCGGTTGGTCAGGAAGTCCTTGATCCATTGGCAGATGGTTTGGGAAAATCCAAGGTTAGAAAGTTTGGTGACCAGTCTGCTCGGGATGACCGTGTTAAAGGCAGAGCTGAAGTCGAGGCAGAGCATCCTCACATAGCTCCCCTGGTGTTCAAGGTGGGTCAGTGCAGTGTGAAGAGCAGTGTTGATGGCATCCCCTGTAGACCTATTTGCTCTGTAGGCAAACTGGTGTGGGTCGAACAGAAACAGAAAGCTTCTCACTGTACCTTGGTCCGCGTGCCAATAATAAACTAAACTGGCAGATGGAGTTTAATCCAAGCAAGTCTGAGGTGTTGCACTTTGGGAGGTCGAATGTAAGGGGAAAATATATAATTAATGGCATGACCCTTAACAGTACTGAAGATAATACAGAGGGATTTGGGGGACTAAGTACAAAACTCCCTGAAAATGGCAACACTATTAGATAGTATGCTTCAGAAGGCAAAGGTATGCTTGCTTTCATAGGTCGGGGCATTGAGTATAAGAGTCAGGAAGTCGTGATGTCACTTTATAGGACTTTGGTGGGACCACATTTGGAGCATTGTGTGCAATTCTCCTTGCTCCATTACAGGAAGGATATAAAGGTTTTGGAAAGGTTGCAAAGTAGGATGACCAGAATGATACCTGGATTATTGGATATTAACTACAGGGAGAGCTTGGACAGACTTGGATTGTTTTCTCTGGAATGTCAAAGGTTGTGGAAAGACCTGCTAGAAGCATGTAAAATTAGATAGGGTAGACAGTCAGAATATTTATTTTCTAGAATGGAAAAATGAAATACCAGAAGGCATAGCTTTAAGGTGAGAGGGCCAAAGTTTAAAGCAGATGTGCAGAGCAATTTTTTTTAAGACAGAGGGCAGTGACTGCCTGAAATATGCTTCTGGGGGTGGTGGTTGAAACAAATATGTTCGTGGCATTTAAAAGACTGTTGGTTAGGCACATGGATATGCAGGGAATGGAGGGGTATGGGTTATATGCAAGTAGATAAGTGATCATCTTGGCATTTTGTTCAGCAAAGACATTGGGCAGAAGGGCCTGTTCTTTTGCTGTACTGTTCTATGTTCCAGGAAATGATTACTTTGATGGAACTGAATTTTAGGTCCCCAAATATTGTGCTGGAATTAGAAGAGTGGATGTGCAGGGAGTTTGCAGGTAGCTGTAACAATAATAGGGCAGTATTAGTAGGAGTTTTCCTAATGTTGACTAATGGGAATTGGAATTTGTTCAATTTGTCAAAAAAAGCTTCCTTTATCAATATACAGAGGCCTCTATAAGACAGTGCAACACTAGACCTCCTCTTCGGAAATGAGGTGGTACAAGTGATTAATGTGTCAGTGGGGAAGCACTTCAGGACCAGTGACCATAATTACATTGGTTTTATAGCAGTAATGGAGAAAGACAGGACTCGTCCACAAGTTAAGGTTTTAACCTGCTGCAAGACCAATTGTGGAGGTATTAGGCAGGAACTTAGAGGTCATTTGGGGCCGTCTGTTTGCAGTAAGGGGATGACTGGCAAGTGGGTGGCTTTCAAATGTGAGATAGTAGGAGTACATGGGCAGCATGTTCCTCTTAGGGTGAAGGGTGAGGAACGAAATCCAAGTTTACACCAGGATCTAGATCAATTGGGAAGGTCAGCCACAGAATGGCAAATGGAATTTAACTCGGACAAGTGTGAAGAGTTGCATTTTGGCTAGTCACAACAGAGCAATACTTAGAGTAGGAGGGGTACAATAACATTTTTAAAATATTTGGCCAGGTAAATGGATAGGAGAGTCTTAGAGGGATAATGGACAGGTAGGCTCATCCAGAAGTTTAGGATGCATGAGACCTATGGTGACTTGGTGGTTTGGATTCAGATCTGGCTTCCTCATAGAAGACGGAGTAGTGGTAGAAGGGTGTCAGCCTGGCTGGAGGATTGTGTGCAGTGTTGTTCTGCTGGGTTCAGTGCTGGGACCTCTGTTATTAATATCTATAAATTACTTGATGGGTTGGTTAGTAAGTTTGCAGATGACACAGAGTTTGGTAGAATTTTGGAGAGTGAAGAAGGCTGTCAAAGGATGTAGATCATTTACAGCTATGGGCGGAGGAAGGTTTTTTGGAATATAGGCCAAATGTGGGCAAATGGAACAAGCTTGGATGGGGCTTCTTGGTCAGCATGAACAAGTTGGGCTGAATGCCCTGTTTCTTTGCTGCATGATTCTATGATCCTGATGCAGTGTCTCTTTAACTCACTAGTTCAAATGGTTCAAATGTAAAATAGAACCGAAGTTGACAATAACAAAGGTAAAATGTCTGATAATTACAACACTGTACTAACTTTTGATAATTTAACCAAGCTCATTATAGATCTGGATTGCATCGATAGACAGCAATTAGTTTCAGGTCAGTACAATTGCTCATTAACCCATCATAAGCTTGAGGGATAATTTGATTACAATTGATTTGTTAGTACAAGGGGACAGACAAAGAATCAAGAGGAAACTGCCTAAACCAGGAAACTAAATGTCAAGGATTTTTGCAAAAAAACCCCAATCTTTTTTTGGAAGGCATCACTAGGTACAATTCCTTTGATCTGCCTCTTTTAATTCCACAATAAATTCGTTCAATGGCTCATTTAGGTATAGATGTGACAATATTGAGTCCATTCTGGAGTCCAAGCCTTAGTCAAGACTTTAAGCCCTATCTGTTTTAAGCATCTAGAAGCTGCCTGACTATAGGGAGATTGGATTTATCAACCTGAGATGACCCAGGTTCACTCCTGACTGTGGGTGCTCTCTGTACAGAGTTTTGCCTTCTCCCTGTGAACACATGGGTTTTCTCTGAGTGCTCACACATTCCAAAGACGTACTGGTTTGTAAGTTAATTGGTTTTGGTAAAATTGTCCCCAGTGCATAGGATAGTGCGAGTATATGGGGTGATCACTGTTTCGGTGCAGACTTGGGCATGTTTCCGCACTGTATCTCCAAAGTAAAGTCTAAAATTCTGCAAAGGTTATAATTTACAAAGGATTTGCAAAACAGAAATGCTATTCATACAGTACTAGAAAAACATACCATTGAGTTACAGAGAAACAAGTCATATGGTGCTCGGATAACAACCTGTCCCTAAATACCACCAAGACCAAGGAGCTGATCATCAACTTCCGTAGGTCACATAACGGGGAATATGCCCCGATCTCTATCAACGGGGACAGTGTGGAGAGAGTGTCCAGCTTCAAATTTCTGGGCACTCACATTTCGGAGGACCTAACATGGTCCAATAACACTGCTGCGCTGGTCAAGAAGGCACAACAAAGACTGTTCTACTTAAGAACACTGAAAAAGTCTGGTCTACCCCAACAGCTGCTGACGACCTTCTACCGCTGCACCATAGAGAGCATCCTAACGCATGGCATCCCTGTGTGGTACCTCAGCTGCACGGAGGCAGAAAGGAAAGCTCTACAGCGGGTAGTCCATAGAGCTCAGAGGGCCATCGGAACACAGCTACCAGACTTGGAGGGCATCTACAACACACGATGCCTCAGAAAAGCCACCAGCATCCACAAAGACTCTTCACACCCCTGCAGCAGTCTGTTCGAACTCCTTCCATCGGGCAGACGATACAAGGCCTTCTACGCCCGCACCTCCAGACTCAGGAACAGCTTCATCCCCAGGGCCATAGCTGCTATGAACCGGTCCTGCTGAGCCGGATGGCCACAACGCATAGATCAACTTGCACTTTACCCTGTCTAAAAACTGTTACAATTGTTTCGTTTCGTTGGGTTGCTGTTAATTACTTAAATTATTGCATCGTATGGGAGGCGCATTCCCAATCTCGTTGTACCCCTGGGTACAATGACAATAAAGATATATTGTATTGTATTGTATTGTATTGCATGTTAATGATATAGGCATTCTGTGTCTTTGCATTGTTCCTTCGAACACATAATTCCAAAAACATCCTCCATTTTTCTAATTTTTACACTATTTTTCAGCTAACTGCATCATCTATGTACAAAGGTTAAATTTCCCAGATCAAGTGGATGGCATGACCTAACTATGCTGAGGTAGACCTTATCTTTTCTTTTACTAACACCATATTCCTTTTTAGGTAACTATGTGTGCCTTATGGCTTTTTTCTTCCTTTGGTCCTTGGCACAGGTTGGTTTTATTCTGAAAGGCATAATGGGTCAGTAATATATATATATCTTGATAGTGGGAAAGATCCACTTAATCCACAATAAGCCTTTTGAACCTAGTCAGCTTCCAACGCTGGCTGAAATATCTTTTAACCAGGTCAGCTTCAGGTGTTACGATTGATTGAAAGATACTGCATGGATGCAGGCCCTTTAGCCCACCGAGTTATCGCTGATCATCATTCACCTGTTCACACTGGTTCTATGTTATCCCACTTTCGCATTTACTCCGTACACACTTGGGGCAATTTACTATGGCGAATTAACCTACAAACCCGCACATCATTGGAATGTGAGAGGAAATCAACGGAGTCTCGGAGAACAACCAAAAGTTGCACAGACAGCATTCAAGGTCAGGATCAAACTCGGGTCTCTGGTAGAATGAGGCAGCAGCTCTACCAGCTGTGCCACCCGTCAGTTTCATGCCAAGATTCCTCCCATGAGCAGATTCTCATTCAATCAGTTGTTCTAATATGCTACCGGTGCTAGAGGAGTTTTCCTCGATCGAATGCTCAAGGGAGTCATCGAGTACCTCTCAATAGAAGAGTTTCTCTGTGATCATGTTTTCTTGCTGTAATCATCTTAATCTCAGAAGCACACATTTCTCTAAATCTGAGAATATGTTTGTCTCTACATTGGTCATTTTTCAACTGCGTGACAACGATGCACCAATGTTAATATAAGTCAATTTTAGTCAATCTTTAATATTTCTTCCTCATGAAATTCTTGTTTTCTTCCAATCTTCAAAATAATTCAAGTTTTGACTACAATTGTTGTTACCATTAATTCATCGTGTCAGCTGGTGCTGTCATATGTTGACCTAAAGTAATTCATTCCTTTTCACAGGAGTGTTCATATGTTTTTGCATGTTGGTTAGGATTCATTATTTGAATTTTCTGAAAATAAGTCATGTAAACAAACTACAGATTCTCATTTCATTAAATTGTGCACTTTAATCATTTGTACAAGGATTTGTAACCTACTAGACTAAGTGGACCCATTGGGCCCAAACCTCTCCTGCATTGGTGCAGCACCCTCTCCCCCCCTCCCCTATCCCCCCCTCCCCCCGTACGGTTCATATGGTTAGCTGGTAAGCTACCCAAGCGGATTATGATGTGCTGTTTCTCCAGTTTGTACGTGGCTTCACTCTGGCAATGGAGAAGTCCAGGACAGCAAGGTCAGTCTGGGAATGGGTAAGGTGTTAAAATAGTTAACAAGCAGGAAATCGAGCAGGCTTTGACAGACCAAGTGCAAGTGTTCCGGTGAAATGGTTGCCTAGTCTACACTTGATCTCGCCAATATACAGGAAGGACATGTGAAACTCTATCTCACCTACAAGGGTTGCTATGGTCCCTAGATGGAAGTGAGGGAGAGAGTGTTGAGGCAGGTGTTACATCTCCTGTGGTTGCAGTGGAAAGTACCCGGGAAGGGGTGGTTTGGATAGGAAAGGATGAATGAACCAAGGAGTTGCGGAAGGATGGTCTCAACAGAAAGCAGAAAGGGATGATGATGGAGCAATGTGACTGGTGGTGGGATCCCGTCAAATTTCACTCCTCTTATCTTTCCTAACTCCCATTTGTCTCATTTATATCTCTAGCATTGTTTCTTTTTGTTGTGCTCAATATTCCAGCATTCGCAGTTCCTTGTGTCTCCATGAGTAAACACATGTTGGTTTAAATATGAATGTCAAGATAATAAACTATAAATACTATAATTAGCAGTAAATAACATGTTAATAAAGTACAATACATGAAATCTTAAAAATCATATATAAAAAATATACATGAAGTACCCAAAATGGATGAGTAACAATGTTTGTCGGCTCTTCTGTCAGCAAAATTGTGTCATTAGACCGATTATTTGCAATAGACACATAAAGACGTTCCTCAAGATGAGGTGAGAATCATTTATATCCGGAAGCAACAATGGTGATCCTGGAATCAACAATGGTGATCAGGACCAGGAAGAAAGAGCAAGAATGGCACGATAACTCTTATGGTAGAGGATGAACCTGAGGAAGAGGTAGAAGTGGAGGATGTGTCAGTGTATGCCAAAGTAAACATATGGGAGGTAATCTATGATACCCAAGAAGAAATATTAGATATTCGGGTCAGAGGACCATGATTATATAATAAGCAGATGTCATCAAACATCAGTCCTTCAAGGCTTCAGCACCAACAGGATGAGCACTATATTAAACAAAACAAAAATCCAATGGCTACAGGGGAAACAGCAAATAAATCTTCCATCCATTTTAACGTATAGATTCAGGATCAGTTCCTGTGGATTGGAGGGTAGCTAATGTTGTCCCACTTTTTAAAAAAGGAGGGAGAGAGAAAACGGGAAATTATAGACCAGTTAGTCTTACAGCAATGGTGGGGAAGATGCTCGAGTCAATTATAAAAGACGAAATTGCGGAGCATTTGGATAATAGTAACAGGATCGTTCCGAGTCAGCATGGATTTACGAAGGGGAAATCATGCTTGACTAATCTTCTGGAATTCTTTGAGGATGTAACTAGGAAAATTGACAGGGGAGAGCTGGTGGATGTGGTGTACCTCGACTTTCAGAAAGCCTTCGACAAGGTTCCACATAGGAGATTAGTGGGCAAAATTAGAGCACATGGTATTGGAGGTGGGGTACTGACATGGATAGAAAATTGGTTGACAGACAGAAAGCAAAGAGTGGGGATAAATGGGTCCCTTTCAGAATGGCAGGCAGTAACTAGTAGGGTACCGCAAGGCTCGGTGCTGGGACCGCAGCTATTTACAATATACATTAATGACTTGGATGAAGGGATTAAAAGTAACATTAGCAAATTTGCACATGATACAAAGCTGGGTGGTAGTGTGAACTGTGAGGAAGATGCTATGAGGTTGCAGGGTGACTTGGACAGGTTGTGTGAGTGGGCGGATGCATGGCAGATGCAGTTTAATGTGGATAAGTGTGAGGTTATCTACTTTGGTGGTAAGAATAGGAAGGCAGAGTATTATCTGAATGGTGTCAAGTTAGGAAAAGCGAGATCTGGGTGTCCTAGTGCATCAGTCACTGAAAGGAAGCGTGCAGGTACAGCAGGCAGTGAAGAAAGCCATTGAATGTTGGCCTTCATTACAAGAGGAGTTGAGTATAGGAGCAAAGAGGTCCTTCTGCAGTTGTACAGGGCCCTAGTGAGACTGCACCTGGAGTACTGTGTGCAGTTTTGGTCTCCAAATTTGAGGAAGGATATTCTTGCTATTGAGGGCGTGCAGCGTAGGTTTACTAGGTTAATTCCCGGAATGGCGGGACTGTCATATGTTGAAAGACTGGTGCGACTAGGCTTGTATACACTGGAATTTAGAAGGATGAGAGGGGATCTTATCGAAACGTATAAGATTATTAAGGGGTTGGACACATTAGAGGCAGGAAACATGTTCCCAATGTTGGGGGAGTCCAGAACAAGGGGCCACAGTTTAAGAATAAGGGGTAGGCCATTTAGAACGGAGATGAGGAAAAACGTTTTCAGTCAGAGAGTTGTGAATCTGTGGAATTCTCTGCCTCAGAAGGCAGTGGAGGCCAATTCTCTGAATGCATTCAAGAGAGAGCTAGATAGAGCTCTTAAGGATAGCGGAGTCAGGGGGTATGGGGAGAAGGCAGGAACGGGGTACTGATTGAGAATGATCAGCCATGATCACATTGAATGGCGGTGCTGGCTCGAAGGGCCGAATGGCCTACTCCTGCACCTATTGTCTATTGTCTATTGTTGTGCTAACTCACCCAGAGGCTGTGTTTGTCACTACAGAGTGGCCACTACAAGCTGGCTACTTCTGCAAATGTCTTTGCTTGTAGAGCATTAACTCAGTCAAGGGCTTGATAAGAGTCTGCAAAGGAAACTTGCAAAAGGAAGTGTATTGCGCGTCTAATTGTTTCAGGAGCATTATATTTGGTAAAGGTGACACGTCATTTTGTAGCACACATCCACGCTAAGATGCTGGTTACAACTGTGATCTCTGCATTCTGAACAATAGGATCATTAAATTTGATTTGTGAGGAAATGAGCTGATCAATTATTTTAAAGTGGGCACCACAACAAATGGATCTCTAATGGTGAGCGCCACACTCTAGGTAGTATAAGAAAATAACTGCAGATGCTGGTACAAATCAAAGGTATTTATTCACAAAATGCTAGAGTAACTCAGCAGGTCAGGCAACATCTCAGGAGAGAAGGAATGGGTAACGTTTCGGATCGAGACCCTTCTTCAGACTGATGTCAGGGGGGTGGGACAAAGGAAGGATATAGGTGGAGACAGGAAGATAGAGGGAGATCTGGGAAGGGGAGGGGAAGAGAGGGACAGAGGAACTATCTAAAGTTGGAGAAGTCTATGTTCATACCACTGGGCTGCAAGCTGCCCAGGCGAAATATGAGGTGCTGTTCCTCCAATTTCCGGTGGGCCTCACTATGGCACTGGAGGAGGCCCATGACAGAAAGGTCAGACTGGGAATGGGAGGGGGAGTTGAAGTGCTCGGCCACCGGGAGACCAGTTTGGCCAACGCGGACCGAGTGCAGGTGTTGAGCGAAGCGATCGCCGAGCCTGCGCTTGGATTTGCCGATGTAAATAAGTTGACATCTGGAGCAGTGAATGCAATAGATGAGGTTGGAGGAGGTGTAGGTGAACCTCTGTCTCACCTGGAAAGACTGTTTGTCACACTGCAGGTGTGAGATTACAGGACTCGTCGCACGGTGAAGTGGTCATCATCCCATATGACCTATTACCAAATCCATATGTCAGTAATCACCAAGAACTGAAATAACTGACAGCACAATCAAAGTATTCCCACTGAGGAATTTCTGACAATTACCTTGCCAGAAGCAAGAATTAAGGGTTCAAGTCTGTATCTACAAGAAAAAGAGGCCTTTTTTTAACATTTAAATTGTCATTGTTTGTCATCTCTTGGATTGAGTATTTTCTGAAATGTTAAGGGCTTGATATGATGCCAGATTGTGCCAGATGATGCAAGTTCTGTGGTAAATGCAGCTTTATCTGCTAAAAAAACCACATGATGTGTAAAACAGCACATTATTATAATCAGCATAAAGATCAAAAGGTGTAAAAATAACATTTCTTTATGGAGTGTGGACCTTTCTTATTCCACAATCTTATTCTTATTAACACAAATTGGCAACATTTCCTCCTCGAGATTACCATCAGCACAGGAACACCTCAAGGCTGTGTGCTCAATCCCCTGCTCTATTCACGCTGTATCCATGACTGTGTAGCCGAACACATTTCCAGCTCCACCTTTAAATTCGCCAACAAAATCACTGTTGTTGGACGAATTACAGGTAATGATGAATCAGTGTATGACGGAGATTGACTGGCTGATTAAATGGTGCCAGAACAACAACTTTGCTCTCAAAGTCAGTAATACCATGGAAGTGATTGTTGACTTTAGAAGAGCAAGGCTGAGAATCCACAAACCTGCCTTTATCTACGGGTCGGTGGTGGAGTGAATCAACATCTTCAAGTTCCTGGGCATGCATATCTTTGAAGATGTCCTAGACCCAGCACATTTATGCAGTCAGAAAGAAATCCCACCAATGCATCTACTTCCATAGAAGATTGAGAAAAATCCTAGGACAGTTTGGGAAGCTGGAGAGAAAATTGCAGGTGCCCTGGCTGAGATTTATGTCATCATTAAATATGGGTGAGGCGCGGTTAGAGTGGAGGGTGGCAAATGTTGTGCATCTATTTAAGGGCTGCAGGGAAAAGGTTGAGAACTATAGGCCAGTGAGTCTAATATCTCTGGTCGGAAAGTTATTAGAGAGTATTCTGAAGGATAAGATATACATGTATTTAGATGGACGGAGGCTGATTAGGGATAGTCAGCACGGGTTTGTATGTGGGAGATCGTATCTTACAAATCTGATACGTTTTTTGAAGATGTCATCAAAATGGTTGATGAATCCATAGCATACATGGATTTCAGCAAGCCATTTGTCGAGGTTATGCATGGTAGGTTGCTCTGGAATATTAGATACATAGGATCCAAGGAGAGCTTGCCCGCTGGATGGAAAATTGGCTTCATGGAAGGAAGCAGAGGGGGATGGTGGAAGGTTGTTTTTCCAGACTAGAGGCCTGTGACTATTCATATGCCTCAGGCATGGGTGCTGGGCCCATTGCTGTTTGTCAGCTATATCAACGATTTGGATGACAGTGTAGAATTGAATTGAACTGAATTGAATTGAATAAATTTTATTAGCCAAGTATGTGTACATACAAGGAATTTGCCTTGGTGCTTTGCTCGCAAGGATAACAACACAATATACAGCACACAATTAAAAATAAAACCTTATAATTTAAACATGTGAAGAATAAAATAAAATACCAGAGCAAAAGGAGGCTACATACTTTTGGCTGTTGAATAGAGCTACTGCTCATGGAAAAAAGCTGTTTTTATGTCTAGCTGTGGCGGCTTTGACAGTCGGAGTTGCCTTCCACAGGGAGGCTTCAGAATTTGTAGCCAAGGTGAGAAGGGTCAGAGATGACCTTAGCCGCTCGCTTCCTGGCCCTTGCAATGTACAGTTCGTCGATGGGTGGTTTGCAGCCAACAACCTTCTCGGCTGATCGAACGATACTTTACAACCTCCGGATGTCATGCTTTGTGGCTGAGCCAAACCAGACCATGATGGAGAAAGTGAGGACAGATTCTATGATGGCAGTATAAAACTGGACCATCATTGCCTGTGGCAGATTGTATTCTCAGCTGCCGCAGGAAGTACATCCTCTGTTGGGCCTTTTTGACTGTGGAGTTTGTGGTGGCCTCCCATTTAAGGTCCTTGGAGATGATGGTTCCAAAGAACTTAAATGATTCCACAGACTGATCTATTGGCCCGGTGTGCAAACTGCAGGGAGTCCAGCAGGGGGTTTGTGATATTTTTCAGGTGAGCCAGCACATCTTTCAAGGGTCTTCATGATTATAGAGATCAGTGCGACAGGCCTGTAGTCTTTAAGACCAGTAATCCTTGGCTTTTTGGGTACAGGAACAATAGTGGAGACTTTGAAGCAGGCAGGGACAGTGCAGGTTTGCAGGGACTGATTGAAAATGTCTGTGTAGACTGGTGCCAGTTGTTCAGCACAGAGCTTGAAGGTAGAGGAGGAAACATTGTCCTGTCCTGGAGACAGCATGATTAATAAGTTTGCAAATGACACAGAAGTGTGTGGTATTGTAGACAGTGAAGATGGTTGTCAAAAATTGCAGCACAATCCTGATTGGTTGGGCAAAATTCCCATTTCTTCTATCCTTATCTGACATAATTTGTCTTTTCATCTCTGGCTGTCCAAACATCTGCCATCAAAACCCCCCACAACTGCATCCACCCATATTAAGATAGACACAAAAAGCTGGAGTAACTTAGCGCGTCAGGCATCATCTCTGGAGAAAAGGAATGTGATATTTCGGGCTGAGACCATTCTTCAGACTGAATTGAGGAAAGGGAAACGGTAGCGCAGCGGTAGAGTTGCTGCTTTACAGCGAATGCAGCTCCGGAGACTCAGGTTCGATCCTGACTACGGGTGCTGTACTGTAAGGAGTTTGTACGTTCTCCCCGTGACCTGCGTGGGTTTTCTCCGAGATCTTCGGTTTCCTCCCACACTCCAAAGACGTACAGGTAAATGTAAAAATTGTCCCTAGTGGGTGTAGGATAGTGTTAATGTACGGGGATCATTGGGCGGCACGGACTTGGTGGGCCGAAAAGGCCTGTTTCCGGCTGTATATATATGATATGATATGATATGATATGATATAGATATATAGAACAAATGGATGAAAGATATGTAAAAAGCAACAATGATCAAGGAAAGGTGGAGCCCACAATGGTCCATTGATAACAAGTTGTACAGACAGTGTAACTCAATAGAACGATAGTGAAACTAGTACAGCGACAAGGGTGGGGGAGGTATGGAAAGAGAGGGGATGCAAGGGTTACTAGAGAAATCAATATTCATACCGCTGGGTTGTAAGCTGCCCACGTGAAATATGAGGTGATGTTCCTCCAATTTGCATTTGGCCTCACTTTTACAGTGGAGGTCCAGGACAGAAAGGTCAGTATGAGAATGGGAATTCAAGTGTTTGGCAACCAGATCGTATAGGCCAAGGCGGAATTAGCGGAGGTGTTCAGCGAAACGATCTCGCTGATATATAGGAGTCTACACCTGGAACAGCAGATACAGTAGATGAGGTTGGAGGAGGTGTAAGTGAAACTCTGCCTCATCTGAAAGGACTGTCGGGGTCCCTGAACAGAGTTGAGGGAGGAGGTATAGGGACAGGTGTTGCATCTCCTGCGGTTGCAGGGGAAGGTACCTCGGGAGGGGGTGGTTTGGAGGGGAGGGGGTGGCAATCTAACAGGTTAGGCAACATTCCTGAAGAATACAAATGGTCAATATCACAGATCAGAACCATTCTTCAGAAATGTCCCAACCCGAAACATCACCCATCTATACTCTCCACACAGATGCTGCCCAACCTGCCAAGTCACTCCAGCACTTTTTGCTGTCTTCTTTTGTAAACCCGCATCCGCAGTTGCTTGTGTCCACACTCGTTATCATTCTTTCAGTTCAATGAAAAATCACTTACACTCCCCATAATTAAACTGATAGAATGTACGTTGTATGTAATCTGCAATGTATACCATGTCACATTTTTGGTACTATCCCAAACGCATGGCCTCAGCGTTTGTTCCCAGTCGCACAATATCTTGACTTGGAAACAATTCGTCATTGCAGCGGGGAAGGATGGTTGGTTGGCGGGCGGGGAGGGGTGGGTTGCGTTGCGCGCGGCCGCAGCGCGGGGAGGGGCGGGGATAAAGGCTCGCGCAACGTCCGCCTCCTGGTGCCTTTTGGCGGCGATTGTGACGTCACTGCCCCTGCGCTGGGCTGCGGGAGACCCCTGGCGTTATTGCGTTGGAGACGCCATTGTTTTGGAGGTGGTGTCGGTTTGAAGGTGTCGGCTCACCGCCGAGCGGCTACGGATCCTTCGCCGCCCCCGCGGCCTTCCGCTGCTTCGTTTGCCCGTTGTTTGTGCGCTTTGGCGGGCTGGACTGGGCCAACGTCGCGACGATGTGTGTGGGGATAGCGGTCTGCACTTCCGCCGGCTGCTGAGCCGGGTGCGGCCCTGCTCTGCCACCCGAGCCGCAGCCTTGTCTCCTGTCCCGGCCCTGCCCCAGATCCCCTTCCCCCCTCCCTCCCCATCCCTCCCCTTTTAGTTCCCGTTCGTGCTCCCATCCCCATCTGCTCCATGGCCTTTGCTTGTCCGATGGATCCAGCTGACGGTTGAGAAGGGATCGACTGAGGCCTGGTTGACCGTCGCTGGAGTGGAATCCGCCCGACGTGAGATTGGTCATTGGCGCCTCGACCCCGGCGTGTGTCCGCGGTAAGGAGCGCCCCGGATCGACGTCGTCCGGACTTTCCCACGAGGAGCAGGAGCAGTGGACATTATTGTCTTAGATTTAAAAAAAGACTGCGCCCAGACTTGCTGCATTGCGGCTTTGTAATAAAAAGCACGAGGGACAGCAATCTCAAGACCTGCGAACTATTTCTCTGCGAGTTAAATCCTTTGGACTTCATTCAATTTCATGGACGTTTAAAATATACCATTGACTTTTGAACTACCCGGTTTATTAGTGAGTAAAACAGCCAGTATATGATTTTTTTTGTGCATTGTGAAGTTAAAAGGAAGCTAGTTGCTTATTGAGTTACGGTCCAGATTTAGTGCTTTAAAAAAAAATGCTATAATACAACAAAGTCTAAATACTTGAATTTCAGATATGGGAATTAAATTGTGAGAAAAGAGATTTTTTTGTTTTATTTTTGCAATTTTAAAAGGGTATTTTTTGTGGGTAAGACTTGTCCCATTAAAAAACCAGAAATGTCGTGTATACATTACAAATTTTCTTCTAAACTGAACTATGACACGGTCACTTTCGATGGGCTTCATATTTCTTTGAGCGATCTAAAGAAGACTATCATGGCCCGGGAGAAGCTGAAGGCAGCAGACTGCGATTTACAAATCACCAATGCACAGACTAAGGAAGGTAAATGAACTGTGACTTTTAAACTGTTTCAGGTTGTCCTTTTTTTATTTTCTCTAACCATGTTCTGTAGTAGACAAGATGGCGCGGATTGCTGGATTTGTCTGATTTCATTAGGAAATCTTGCTGTATGTCCGGGACACAGGAAATTGAAAGATGTAAATATATGCTGGGTATTACGTTTGTAATTTTGATTTGATCCGTCGAATTTTCTGCACAGTTTTAAAATGTTCACCTTTGTTCTTTGTCCGTTGTTTTTAATATGAAATCCGTTCCTTGCCTTTCGTCATTCTCAATCTGTTCTTCTGGGTTTCGAGAACTGTGGTGAGCTTTTTGGTGACCCGAGGAAGAGCTCATAACTGGAGGTCACATTGTACCCGCCTATAATCTGTCAGATGCTGGCAGTCAAAAACAATATACTAAATTAAGAAACAACAAAACATAAGGAAGTTGGAAAGTATGTTGGAGTTGTCGAATTTGGTTTAAATCTTCATAAAACAGTTTAAAGACTAAAAGCAAGATAGCACATATTAAATGAAACCACAAATTATATTTAATTGCTGCATACTTTTACACGATTCTGGGTTTTCGAATTCCACATGGCCTGCTGTTTAGGCTGGTAAAACATTGTATGGAGCTTGATCTCCTGTAGTTTTAATGACACATCAGTAGGATTGGTTTGTTATTGGACCGACTTTGGCTAAAATTCCAAATTTTTGAATTGTGGAAAATTTGTGAAAGGAGAAGCCTTCTGACTGTTAATGTTGGAAAAGCGCCACTCAAACCAAGTTCACTTTCACTGTTTGATCCCTGTACATTACAATTGTCGAACTAATATTGAGGCATAGCATGGTCAATGTTTCTTTACCATGTTTTTCCAGCAGTGAAGTACACAGAGATTGGATGGGGGTAACTCGCATCGTTCCTCCAACTCTATTTCCAATTGTAGGTGCTTTGACTTGTAGAACATAGAACAGAACACAAGAACAGGCCTTTTTGGCCCACAATGCTTGTGCCAAACATGTTGCCAAAGCCGTCATTTATCTACCTGCACATAACTCATACCCCTCCATTCCATGCCTTTCATTCCATGTGCCTATCCAGGTCTTTGAAATGGCACTAACGTATCTGCTACAACCAGCATCCGCAGCAGTGCGTTACAGGCACCCGCAAGCTTCTGTGTTTAGAAAAAAAATTGCCCTGCATGTCTCTAAACGTTGCCCCTCTTACCTTCAAGTTATACCCTCAAGTATTTGATTTTTCCATCCAGGGAAAAAGATTCTGACTCTCTTGTTCCAGGGAAAACAATACAAGTTTGTTCAATCTCTCCATGTAGGTAATATCTACCAATGCAGGAATCATTCTGATAAACCTGTGCACCCTTTCCAAGGCCCTTGCACCTTTCCTGTAATGGGGCAACCAAAACCACACAATATTCCAAATGTGGCCTGACCAAGGTCCTTTCAAGCTGTATCATGACTTCCAGACTTCTCAATTCCCTGACCTATGAAAGCAAGCACATCACATGCCACCTTTACCACTCAGTTACTTTTAGGGAGTTATGGACTTGGACCCCATGATCTCTCTGTACATCAATGTTGTTAAGGGTCATGCCATTAATTGTACATTTTCCCCTTGCATTTGACCTGCCAAGTGGCAATGCCTCACACTTGCTCAGATTAAACTTCAACTGCCATTTCTCCACCCGTAGATGGAGGTGATCTCTGTATCCTCTATAGTAGGTGATCTATATCCTGCTGTATTTTTGACAGCCTTTGCTTAGTCTGAGACCCCAGCAATCTTTGTGTCAACTGCAAACTTGCTAACCAATCCAACTATGTTTACAACCAAGTCATCTGAATCACAAAAGCAGAGGTCCTAGCATAGGTCCCTGGGAATTCCACCGGTCAGACTTCCAGCCCGAATATTGCCCTTCCACCACAACCCTGTCTACTATGAATAAGCTAGTTCTGATCTAGTACATGTAGACAGCATCCCCTATCCTCAACCATCACCTGTGGCCGCTCAATAAACTTGACCAAGTTAGTAAGACACAACCTGCCATGTAAAAGGCCATGCCTACTGTCCTTACTGAAACAGCACAATTCTGCCACTTCTTTTGCGTCCCTCTTGATCATGTCTGAAACATCAAAATCCTGGAGCATTGAGCTGCCAGCCATGTCCCTCCCGCAACTACCTTTTCATAATGGCCATAACATCATTGTCCCAAACATCAATCCAGGCTCTAGATTCATTGGCTTTCTTCACAATACTGCTTGCATTGAAACACTTCAACATCAACATATTTCTTCTCCTGTCTCTATCTATTCTTCCTTTGATATTTACAGGTCCTAACCTCTGATTCCCAACGCTCCTTCAATAGCCTAACCTACTCCCAACCTCTCCTGTCTCTAGTTTAAATCCTCCCGAGGAGAATTAGCAAACCTCACTGCAAGGATACTGGTCCCTCTCCAGTTCAGATGCCGCCCGCCCCTCTTGTCCCATCAATTTTTGATGCCTCAGTCTAGGGGAGAGTCTTTCCTACTTGCATGTCTGTCCCCCCCGCACCCCCGTTAACTTAACACATTTCTCTTTAGATGAAACACATCGAGGTAAGTTTTGACGACATTCTCCCAAATCGCAGCGCCATCTAACCATATTGTTCTGTGTACGTAAATGCATTTTTCTTTCATGTCAACAATTTATGTATTGTTGCAAATTTCATTATCGCTTCGCTCTCCAATATTTGGGTCCAGATTGTTGCTGTAAAGAGTGAAGAATAATAAGAATGGGATCTGAGCCTTGTCGAATACCACTGGTAGCAATTCCAGCTGTAAAAATAAATGCCTTTGTTCTTTTGACAAGTCTGCTAACCTGATTAAAAAAACGTTCATACTCCACTTGAGACCGACTGAACTCATCAATCCTCTTTCCATTGGAAAAAAATGGTTGATCAAAAAAAAAATCCTTTCCAGATGATTAATCTGCCTTTGTAATTGAAGACTTTATTTTTCAACTGATTCCAGCATTTTATCGCCAAACATTTCACATCACATAATTTGTCCCTGCAATTTCCTTCTACTTTCTATTTCCTTGTAGGGTTTCCATAATTGTTAGTATGTATCAGCGTCCTTTTCGACTTAGCCAGGGTTACTATCGTGGCTTCAAATGCCATTCTTTTTTATCTGTGGCAACGTGTACTCTTTGAACATTTCCTTTGCTCAATTAAAAATTAAGCGTGGGTTAAGTCAGTGTTTCCATTTTAAAAGATTGTGTTAGTGAACTTGTCTGTTTTTACATAGCACAGGACAGGAAGACTTGTCCCACGATATGTGATACCAAGTTAAACTAATGCATAGGAGTGTAGGAAGGAACAACAAATGCTGGTTTACACTGAAGATAGACACAAAATGCTGGAGTAACTCAGTCGGCCAGGCAGCATCTCTGGATATAAGGAATCGGTGATGTTTTGGGTCGAGGCCCTTCAGACAGAGTCAGGGGAGAGGGAGACACCGATATGGAAGGGTAAGGTGTGAAAATTAGACATCAAAGGGAACGGTTCAAGGAAAATGTAGAATAGATCATTGTTTGCTAGGGAAAGGTAACAATGAAGCATACAAAGATAAAATTTAATCAGAAGGACAGTCGATTAGTCGGAGAACTAGGACGGAGAGAGAGGGAAAGCAAGGGTTACTTTTAAGTTGGAGAAGTCAATGCATTCTGCCTTTATGTAATCCACATCCCTCCATTTCCGGTACATTTATGTACCTGTCTAAAGGCCACAAGTAATCCCATTGCATGTACTTCCACCATGTTACAGCATGTTCCAGGCACCTAAAATAAAAACATGCCCCTCCCATCTCATTTAAACTCCTTCCCTCTCACCTTAGTGTTTGACATTTCCACCCTGGACTCGTGACTTGTCTATCCTATCTATACCTCCCTTCAGCCTCCTTTCCAGAAAATGCCATCCAAGGTTATCCCAACTTCTTACAATCTATACCTTCCAGGCAACATCTTGCATCCTTGGTTAAGCCTCCACTTCTTGAAATTGAATGCAATTGGAGAGTTGAAGTATGGGTGGTAGAATGGCGTGATTATAGAGCTGCTGCCTCAGCCCAGGAGACCCAATTTGATCTTGGTTGTGGGTGCTGTACATGTGGAGTTTGCATGTTTTCCCTTTGAGTGCATGGGTTTCCTCTGGGTGCTCTCCCACATCCCAAAGTTGTGGTTTATAGGTTAATTACACTCTAAATTGCCCCTCGTATGTAGGGAGTAGATGAGAAAGTGTGATAACATAGAAGTTGTGTGAATGTTTGATCAATGGTCAGCGTGGACTCTGGGCTGAAGGGTTGTGTCTCTAAAATAAAATATTTTGGGTTTCATTCCCATGTCACCACAAAGTATGGTCTAAGTAGTTGATTCCTTCTACCTTGTGTATCAGGCTGTTGACAACCTTTATGTCTGTTGACCTTACAACTGATTGGTTGGTCTCCTTTTCCACTCGCCAAACTAGCTTCCATAAACCCCACTAATCGTGTCCTAATTTGTACAAGCTCTATTTTTCCACTTTCTAATTACCTTTACTTGTCTCACCATCTCATTTTTAACATGTTTGGAACCTGTTCTTAGCTCAATTCCTTCAGATGAGCAATCCAATAAGTACCCTGTCGTTTTGTGCTGCATCTGCTTCACTTGCCCATCCTATGCAAACATCTACACCTGAAGTTAGGATTTCCTTCTGTCCACAAGCCTCCCACTTTTGAGACATTTTGATGAAGCCTGCACCTGATCCATCTTGTCACCTGTACTAATTTATTTTCAAGTTATACCATATATATTAATGATTTGGATGAAGGAATTAGAAGTAACACGAGCAAGTTTGCAGATGACACAAAGCTGGGTGGCATTGTGAACTGTGAAGAGAATGTTAAGAGGTTGCAGGGTGACCTGGACAGGTTGAGTGAGTGGGCAGATGCATGGCAGCTGCAGTATAATGTAGATAAATGTGAAGTTATCCACTTTGGTGGCAGAAACAAGAAGGCAGAGTATTATCTCAATGGTGTCAGGTTAGGTAAGGGGGAAGTGCAGCGAGACCTGGGTGTCCTTGTACACCAGCCACTGAAGGTTGGCGTGCAGGTATAGCAGGCAGTGAAGAAAGCTAATAGCATGTTGGCCTTCATAACAAGAGGATTTGAGTATAGGAGCAAAGAGGTTCTTCTGTAGTTGTATAGGGCACTGGCAAGACCACATCTGGAGTATTGTGTACAGTTTCGGTCTCCTAATTTGAGGAAGGACATCCTTGTAATTGAGGCAGTGCAGCGTACGTTCACGAGATTGATCCCTGGTATGCCGGGGCTGCCGTATGAGGTAAGATTGAAAAGACTAGGCTTGTATTCACTGGAGTTTAGAAGGATGAGGGGATCTTATAGAGACATATAAAATTATAAGAGGACTGGACAAGCTAGATGCAGGAAAAATGTTGGGAGTCCAGAACCAGGGGCCACATTCTTAGAATAAAGGGGAGGCCATTCAGACCTGAGGCGAGAAGGACCCTTTTCACCCAGAGAGTTGTGAATTTGTGGAATTCTCTGCCACAGAGGGCAGTGGAGGCCAAATCACTGGATGAATTTAAGAGAGTTAGATAGAGCTCTGGGGGCTAGTGGAATCAAGGGATATGGGCACAGGTTACTGATTGTGGATGATCAGCCATGATCACAATGAATGGTGGGGCTGACTCGTAGGGCCAAATGGCCTCCTGCATCAATTTTCTATGTTATCAGTTTTGGCCTGATAATTTTCCTGTGAAGCATTTTGGGACTCGTACTACATTCAAAGCACTTACATAAATATAAACAAATTAACTTAATATCTATATTTTCTTATTTGGGCATTAACACTATATGAATCGTGTTTCCTCAAATAAGTTGCAGCTAAGGCATATGTCAAAATCTGCCATTAATTATTTTACAAAAGAGTAGACAAATTAGTCACTGGTTGTTATTTTATGATTTGCATTTCTCATTTCAAAAGATTCTAAACTTTATAATTCAAACATTTCAACAGGTTTCCCTTTTGACTTTGACTTTTAAAATTTGGATTTTGTTTTAAAACTGTCCAAATATAGGATTTCCCCCCATGGATTGTTCCGAAGATAAAAGATTATTTTAGCTATTGACTTTACAAATCTGTTGTAGGGAGAAAGGGTATGCATTTTAAAGCGATAGTGCTTCTAACACATCAATGCCAAGAGTAGTAAGCTACCTCAGCACTATATGTGGTGCTGTCCCATTTTGCGCATGGCCTCACTGGAGAAGGCAGGGGACAAGTCAGTATGGGAAGGCAAGTTAAAATGGGTGGTAGCTGGGAAATCCAGCAGGCCTTTGCGGATAGAGCACGTGTGTACAGGAGGCCCGATCGGGAGCACTAAATGCAGTGGTTGAGGTTTGAAAATATGCTTGTGGACCTCTGTCTCACGTGGAAGGGCTGCTGGTGTCTGGATAGGGAGGAGGTGTAGGGACAGGTGTTGCATCCTCTGACTAGGGGAAAAGGGGAGGTGGGTTAAGTGGGAAGTGATGAGTGAACCAAGGAGTTGTTGCAGATTGACTACGTGCATCCTTGCAGCTCAGTGTCTCTTTCTCCTTCCTGCAACTTCTCTAGCCTTGTTATCTGCAAATTTAAAGATGTGGCATTTGGACCCCTCATTCAAATTATTGATATATTATGGACAGCTGGGGCCTGAACACTGAACTCTGGTCCCCCCAATAGTCACTGTCTGCCATCTGAAGAAGACCTGTTTTTTCTCCATTAACTATTGTATCCATTACTTGATTGTTTGCGGATGTGGACTTCAGTATTTGTTTTCAGACCCCATGCTAGCTTTGTCCAATCCTGCAATATGTCTTCTGTTACTCATTTAAAGTAGATTGTTATTTTCTCTGCTACTTATGTTGGGCTTCCCTGGCTTTTATCCCCTCTTTTAAATACTGGGGTTATATTTGCCTCCATCCAATCTGTAGAATGTACTTCAGAATCTAAAGAATTTGGAAGATGACCACTATGCCATTTATAAAAATGAATTTTTAGTTATGTCAGAGTATTTTGCTTGTTTGACATGCCTGCCCTTGTTTTTGCCCTTGTCCCTTCTTATCTGGTTTGGATGCAGGCCTTTGTTGGTGGCTTGAAGCCTTTAGGACTTCAGCAGCAAAATCTCTGCACATTGTTTGCTGACTGTTTAAACTGAAGTTAATTCAGAGATATTTTTACTTAGTTTCACTTCAAAAACCTTTAACTAAGAACAAATTAGGGATTGAGAAATAACTAGGCAAGGAGCTTTGCTTTCTGGTTTGCGTCCCTCCAACGTCTTATCAAATTTGATCCTAGTTGGACATCAAGTAAACTGCCATCCAATGACTCGTGATTGGAAAATCAGTCTAATTAAGTACAGAAAATATCTTTCAATTCTCATTGCATCTATTCAGAATTTGAAGCCAGTCTGTTAGCTCCAGGGTTGAAGGATAAAAAGCAAATAAAAAAATTATGGAAGAATACTAAATTTATGGCAGGATAATTGTGCATCTACCCGCTGTTGCATGAGCAGTGTTCCCACATTACTAAGCTACTGTTTCACTCTAATCAAATGCTCATAATCCTGTGTACTTACTCAAGGTGAATCAGCACTCGGGTTAAATTAAATGGAACTTTCTAGTGAAATGCTTCAGGGTTTGTGTCCTAAACCTTTTAAAGAGTGTCAAACTTCTGATCAAAGTAATATACGCCAAAATGCCCAAAAATATATAATGCACAAAATCCTGTATAATCTGACAAAGGTTCATGTGCATCATCTAACCTCATATACTCTATTTGATGTTCCTGATGTGGTCTCCTTTACATCAGGGAGACCAATAGTGGACTCGGTAACTGTTTTGCCGAACATTTGCATTAAGGCCTAATGGATCTCCTGGTTGCTAACTATTTTAACTTCCCTTTCCCATTCTGACTTTTGTGTTGGGTTGTTTGCATGCAGGTTTTGTTGTAAATAAAAGGGCTGACACAGTGGTGCAGCAGTAGAGCTGCTGCTTCACAGTGTCAGCGATCCAGGTTCAATCCTAACTACGGATGCTGTCTGTGTGGAGGCTGTACGTTTTCCCTGTGACCCTAAGAGTTTTCTTCGAGTGTTCCGGTTACGACCCAAACTCCAAAGACACGTAGGTTTGTAGGTTAATTGGCTTCTGTAAATTGCCTCCCTCCTGGTGTGTAGGAGAGAACTAGTGTGATCAATGGTCGCCTTGGACTCGGGCCCAGTTTCCATGCTGTATCTCTAAATAAATAAAAATAAATAGATTTTCTCACCATTGATCAAAAGTACTTAATCCAAAAGCTGTTGCGTGGGGAAAACATCCCTTATCCATGTAGTTGCGGATGAATCCATAAATCAAAGTGAATAAAATCTTCAATGATATAAAGTATCCCTGGGAATAGAATGTTCTTGTTTTTATTCTGACACCGTTAATTCTTTACAGAATATACAGATGATAATGCTCTAATACCCAAGAATTCATCTGTCATTATAAAAAGAATTCCCATCGGAGGTGTGAAATCTGCTGGCAAATCATTTGTCATGTAAGTCTGCAATTTTATTTTAATGATTAACCTATTGCACTTTCACAGTGAAACAAATTCAAATGGTTTGGGAATAGTATTCTTTCAGAGTTGAATGTATTCTTGATTTTATTTTTTTAATTAACAAATTAGTAATTTACTGAATGTTTAAGAGATTAAAAATTTACATTTATATGATAAAATGTAGGCTCGCTGGTGACTTGTGAAAGTGAATAGAATGGTGTGAAAGACAACTTTCAATTTTGGATATAAGGTTTTTCGATTTTGTAAAACATATTTGATCATGTATTTTGATGAAAATTGTGACTCAACTTGAAGGATTATGGACATTAAAAGTAAAAGTTGATTCTCTTGTCATAAAGCATTTTGTGATTGGCTATGAACAAGTTGTCTATTACATTAACCACATGTCTCTGATTACACTTCATTAATTCTAAAGAGAGGCTCCAAGTGGTGCTGTGAAAATTAAAGTCGCTTATCATTTTTGTATCGGAGGAGGGCTTTTGTTTCAAGACAGATTTGGATGCGAACTACATGGCACAATTAGCAAGTTTGCTGATGACACAAAAGTGGGTGGTATTGTAGATAGTGAAGATCATATCAAAAAATGGCAGCAGGATCTTGATGATTTGGGCAGGTGGGCTGAGGAACAGTTGATGGTATTTAATACAGAGAAATGTGAGGTGTTGCATTTTGGGAGTACAAACATGGGCTAGGCCTATTACACAGTGATGGATAGGGCTCTGGGGGTGTTATAGAGCAGAGGGATCTAGGAGTACAGGTACAAAGTTTGTTGAAAGTGGTTTGCAGATGATAGGGTGGTCAAAAACGCTTTCGGCTCATTGGCCGTTAGTATTTAGGATAGAGGTTGGGAGGTCATGTTGCAGTTGTATAAAATGTTGGTGAGGCTGCATTTAGAGTATTGTGCTCAGTTTTGGGCACCATGTTATAGGAAAGATGTTGGAAAGGGTGCAGAGAAGATTTATGAGGATGTTGCCAGGATTTGAGGGCCTGAGCTATAGGGAGAGGTTGAGCAGGCTAGAACTCTATTTCTTGGAGCGCAGGAGGATGAGGGGTGATCTTAGAGGTATAGAATCATGAGAGGATTAGATCGCCTTTTGCACCCTGGAAGTCTCCCCAAAACATTGGCACCTAGGCTGGGCAAGGCAGCCAATCTCAACCTCACCGGGACTTCCATGGTCGATCGGTGGGTTGAATTTGCAACCTGCGGCCGGGGCTCTTGAACTCCAGCCCAGCTGGAGCCAGCACATCTATCCCCTTAGCCAACTTCCTTGGCCTGCTGGATAAACCAGCAAAACTCTGGAACCAAGAGTGCCAGGCAATGGTGTGCATCTGCTGGTTGAAGGGCTCAACTGTAGAACTGTTGTAGAACGGTGGAACTGTAATGAGTAAATATTACATTTAAGTGCAAGATTATATAACTATATTAATTAATTAAGACGGGGTTAAAATATAAAACACAGCAGAAAAGCCAAGTATACACCATTCTCTGTGTGGGAAAACAGGATCCTTCAGATCCTATCTAAATCTCTTCTGTGCCTTATCTAGGGAATATTGTCCTGTTGTCTACCTGGAGTATTGTGTGCAGTTTTGGTCTCCTAATCTGAGGAAAGACGTTCTTGCCTTAGAGGGAGTACAGAGAAGGTTCACTAGATTGATCCCTGGGATGGCGGGACTTTCATATGAAGAAAGACTGGATAGACTAGGCTGGTACTCGCTGGAATTTAGAAGACTGAGGGGGGATCTTATAGAAACATATAAAATTCTTAAGGGGTTGGAGAGGCTAGAAGCGGGAAGTTTGTTCCCGATGTTGGGGGAGTCCAGAACTAGGGGTCACAGCTTAAGGATAAGGGGGAAGTCTTTTAGGACCGAGATGAGAAAACATTTCTTCACACAGAGAGTGGTGAGTCTGTGGAATTCTCTGCCACAGAAGGTAGTTGAGGCCAGTTCATTGGCTATATTTAAGAGGGAGTTAGATGTGGCCCTTTTTGCTAAAGGGATCAGGGGGTATGGAGAGAAGGCAGGTACAGGTTACTGAGCTGGATGATCAGCCATGATCATATTGAATGGCGGTGTAGGCTCGAAGGGCCGAATGGCCTACTCCTGCACCTATTTTCTATGTCTATGGTATCTATACCTGATATCAATCATGTCCCCAGTTAACCTTCACTCTGAGGGGAACAGGCCCAGTCTCTCTGTATAACCAGCATTCCATCCCAGGCAATATCTTGGTGACTCTCCACTGCACCCTACCCATTACTGTCACATCCTACCTACAACATGGTGACTAGAATTTTACGCATTGTTCCAGCTTTAGTCCAGTATTAGCAAAACCTCCCTCCTCTTGTATTCAATGCCCCAACTAATGAAGGTCATCATCCCATATGCCACCTTAATTTATTACCAATCTGCCATTGCCACCTTACCTTCGCAGTTTGTTTGGATTTGTACTTGGCACTCCCAAAGATCCTACCATTAATGTTGTACATTATAGCCTCACATTTATCTGGATTAAGTGTAGAAACAAGGAACTGCAGATGCTGGTTTATACCAAAGATAGTCACAAAGTGCTGGAGTAACTCAGCTGGTTTGGCAGCATCTCTGGAGAAAAAGAGTGGTTGCGTTTCAGGCTGGGATCCTTTAGACTGAAAGTAGGGTGTTGGGTGAGGTGAAGAACTGGAGGCAAGAAAATACCAGGACCAATTAAGGCCTGCCACTACAAAGATGTATAGGTTTGTAGGTTAATTGACATGCTATATTTGTAAATTGTCCATAGTGTGCGGGGATCCTTGTTTGGCGCGGACTTGGTGAGTCAAAGGGCCTGTTTCCGCACTGTATCCCTAAATTAAACAAATGACCTTTGGCATGGCAATGCCCGTGTAAGCCCATCGCTGGCTCGGGAAGGTCTGATCTCAAGATGCAAAACAACTTGGAGAACTGTGAAACTGTTCATACCACTGGGTTGGTTGTAAGCTACTGAAGCGAAATATGAGGTGCTGTTCTTCCAATTTCCATGTGGCCTCACTCTGGCAATGGAGGAGGCCCAGGACAGAAAGGTCTGTGGAAATGGGAAGGGAATGGTTGGCAACTGGGAGATTCCACGGGCCTAGGTGGACCAAGCGCAAGTGTTCGCCGACCGGTCGCTGAATCTACGCTTGGTCTTGCTGATGCACAGGAACACACTTCAGGAACACTGGATGCGGTAGATAAGGTTAGAGGAGGTACATGTGAACCTCTGTCTAACATGAATGGATTGTCTGGGTTCCTGGGTGGATTTGATGGAGGAGATACAAGGACATGTGTTGCATCTCTTCCGGTTGCAGGGTAACCTGGGGAGGCAGTGGTTTGGGTGGAAAAGGATAAGTGAACCAAGGAATTGTGGAGGGAGCAATACCTGTGGAAGGCAGAAAAGAGTGGAGATGGGAAGATGTGATTAATGGTGTGATTCCTTAGGAGGTGGTGGAGGCCGGTGGGGTGAAAGGTGAGGACCAGGGGAACTTTGAATGTTGCGTCTGGGGGGAGCGAGAGCAGACTTGCGGGACATAAAGGAGTTACGTGAGGACCTCATCTATGACAGAAGGGGAGTGGCCACGTACTCTGAAGAATGAGAAAATCATGGATGCCCTAGTATGGAACACCTCATCTTGGGAGCAGTTGCAGCAGAGACTGAGGATTTCCTAACTTTCCCTCTTGGGATCACACCTTCCTTAGCCAACAATGGGCTTACCCGGCACTGCCCTGCGTGAGGTCATTTGTGGCCAGCCTTGAATGGTCCTGGTCTTTTCTCGACTCCAGTTCTTCACCCCACCCACCCTCATACTTTTAGCTTGAAGAAAGGTCCCGACTAGAAACGTCACCCGTCCTTTTTCGACGACTGTCCGAGTCGCTGAGTTACTCCAGCATTTTTGTCTATCTTTTTTATCTAGATTAAACTCCATCTGCCAGTTCTCAGTCCATTTTATTGACACTTCGATATCACTGTACTCATCTTCCATATTGTCAACAACTCTGCCAATCTTTGTGTTGTTTGATCATGCCTCCTACATGCATTTCCAACCCCAATTAAAATCTATAAATGATAATACAAAAGCCAAATTCTGTTGAATGGTTGAAATATTAAACAAAGGCAGAAAATTGTGGAAGGAGCCATGATGGATGGCTAGGATAACCATGTTGGGAAGAGAAACTGCATTGTTCATGACTGCATCATCTGAATTAATGGTAACTCTCGGCAAATACTGTGCATTTCTGATATTCTTATTCCTGCGCAGAATGGAATGAATAAAAGGCAAGTGTATAAAGGACGTACTTACAGATTTATAATTTTAAAATTACTGCAGCAGAATTATTGTGATGGGAGAAAGCTGTTGGATCAGTATTGGTCCTCAAGGATCTATTAGACCATAGCAATGTATTGAACCTCACTGGCAAACTTATACATTTTTAACTAAAGGCAGTTTTAGAAATTGTCCAATTATTTACATGTCATGACTCCATAAACATTGATGACATAACAATGAAATTGACAAGATAACACTCCCCAGCGCTTTAGTGTTGCCCTCAATTAGACAAATCCATAATTAGCATGATTTCAGTATTCCAGGTTATTTTATTATCGTGATCAGTCCCCAAAGATATCCGTTTAAGTCTTTGGATTAATGTTTTGCAGATGGTTAACTCGGAATAACTTGGAGTACATTTAGTTTAAATGTTAGAAATTTGAATATACCAGCCACAGAAAGAGACCACACACAAATGGACCTTTTAGCCCATTCCAACCATTGTCCATTTATCTAGTTTTTCTTATTCTTCCAACATTTTCATTCCTTCCCCATCCTCAGATTACACCACCTACACATTGAAGGATTTACACTGCGCAGTTTAGTTACCAACCTGCATAGCTTTGAGGTGTGGAAGAAAACAGAACACTGAACACGCTATGTCAAAACATCTTGTTTTCCCCATGCTTATTTTTGATATAATTTGATTTATGAAATGAAAATTTCATGACTGTAACAACTTGAAACATCTTTACTTTCCAGAGATCGATCTGAACCAGCAAGTGGGACATCGAAAGCAGTATGTAAAACAAAAATACAATCTGAACCTTTCTATTGGTTAAATCTAAGTTGTTGTTTTTAATAAATGCTATTCATAAGTCATTAATGTTTTTTGAGTGCTTAAAAAATGCTTAAAGCAAGTATACATACCTGACAAGGTCATGTTTTGTAATGCCTACCAAAGTACATTGGTAATATTTTAATGCTGTTGGGCAGCACTTAGTGATAATTGCCCCACCTACAGATCAATTATGTGTGTGACCTGATAGTGCAAGGTAAAGCATTGTATTTCATATTGAAACTGGAACTTAACTTTCGGACACAGTCTGTAACAGATCAGTGTGTGATTTTTAGAGACTGGTTTAACAGTTTGCTGTGGAGAACATGAACGTGTTCCTGCAATGTCTGTCTTTTAGCATTATGTGTATAGGGATTTTTGTGCATTTTCCTTTAAATAAAGAATGTCTGAAGTGTATTATCTTCCATTTCACATTGTATCACTCAAGTTTTTAATGCTTTATTAGGTATGATTTAATGGTGTAATGGGTTGCTTTACACTATCATAAGTCACATGAAAAGCATGCTAGATGACTGTGATTGTAAATGAAATGCTGAATTTGTGCAGTTTAACAACTTTCCTATAACTTTCATATCAGTATATATTATATTTGAGCTCAAATAAACAAAATTTGCCGCATCTAGAATATATATGTTAAATAATGTCTTTGTTTTGACTCCCACCCCTCCCCTTCCTGTTCCCAACTTTACACATGGAAGTTAGTAGGATTTTGTGGTGCTCTTAAAACAATTGTAAATTTTATATGTGTGTTAGTAACAAGCCGATGTTTCATACATTATGTATTTTATTTTGTACCGGTACACCACAGAAATCTCCTGACTTGTTAATTTAAAGTTCAGATCTGGCTGTTTTCTTCTGCAATCTTAGCATAACTTTTTGTTTGAGCCATTTTATAAAATATGGATTTGTTTTTTTTAAAAAGCACTAAACTTCTGTAGTCAGACACATAGAATTAAGTTGTCGAATAAATGTAGCTATTGAGTACTTGATTTAATTTTCAATATCCAAACATGTGTTGTGAAATGTAAACTGCAAAGTTTTTACTCTTTGAGGACGTAAATTGTTAGAAGCAACTTAACTGAGACAATTTAAAAAGTTGTTTTCTATTGCTTTATTGGTTGTCAGTTCAGTGAAGTAATATTTAAAAGAAAACAAGTTTTTCTGCTTTGATTAAATATAAGTGGATTTGAAAATTGATGAATTTTTGTATTACTGGTTTTATGAACAAGGCTTAGCTCTGTGGCCATTTGCAAAAATATTTAGCACTTCATGAATGTAAAAAGAATAAAGATGTTTTTAGTAGTTTTGAACTTAGAGCTAATGATTTACTGAAGTCTACTTTGGGGAAGAGGATTTGGGAATTCCATAATCATTGCACTGACTGAGCACATAGTTGATTTTTGCCATCAAATTTCTAAACAATATTGTTGCATTCTTGGCCTTCAAAATGGGTAGTGCAGTAGTTTTATAACACATTTGTTAGATAGGTTGTGGATTTAACTGATGAAACTCATGGTTGTGAAAATTGCTTCAAAAGCAAGAAAGCTGAAGCATGCTTCACACATTAGCATTGAGAACATGGAAATCTTCATGTTTTTGGTGTTCACGAGTTGAGAGTAGATTCATTTAGCCCAACCCAGGTCTGAATTTGTCCTCTATCACTGCCAGAGTGATGCTACTTGCAAACTGGAAGGCCATCACTTGCTAGGCTTTGCCCCACTTCTAAATCACTTTTCCAGCTTTCTCTCCTGTACTCTCAGACACCACAGATGCTGTCTTGCCCACTGAGTTCCTCCAGCACTTTGGGTTTTTTTGCTCAAGATTCTCATTTCTGCAGTCGCTGGAAGTGCTTCACAAGTGGTTTACATGAATGCCAATGTCCCCTTTAATGTTGTTCCCCAAATGACAATGTGATGAATGACCAGCAAGTGGGATAAGATATATATCATATTGTGGTCTTGTAATAGTATTTTATTATTTAATTTTCATGTGTGGAAAGCTTCACAGACACAATATCAAAATCTGCCACAAAGGTATCAAAGGGTATGTTATCCTAACACAAAGCTTAAGGGGGTGGCAAAGAGAAATAATTTCTGAAGATAAGGACCCAGATAGTTGAAACTGCAAATTGTGAAGTAAGTGAAAATCAGATTGCTTGTGGCCAAAACTAAGTGGTAAGACCTGAAGAAGTAAGAGAGGACAATTCTCAGATTTAAATGCAAAGATGAGAATATTAAAATTGAAGCACTATCTGACTGGGCATGAAAACAGAAAATGCTGAAAAAAGTTGACAATTCAGGCAGTATATACAAAAAAAAGAAACAGTCAAAATTTTAGGTTTGCTACCCTTGGTCAAATCATCTTGAGCTCAAGCTCCATAGAGTTGTAGAGAGGTATAACATGGCCACGAGCAATTCAATCAGCTGAATTCCTGATGATCATCAACCACCCATTTACACTAATCTACATTAATCCCATTTTTTATTCTCCCTGCATTATAATCAAATCTCCTGTCCAAACCACGCAACCCCTCTCCCATTCTACCCATCATCTATCTCCACATGAGGGACAATTTCCAATGACCAATTAAACTCCACAGTTTGCATTTCTTTGGGATATGGGAGGAACCCAAAGCACCCAGGGAAAATCCATTGGCCACAAGCAGAATATACAAATTCCACACACAGGAGCCAAGGTGGAGAGAAAAATGTGGGAGTCAATGTTACAAATAGATTTTCAGCAGCAGCTGAGGGACGAGCTAAGCGATGTCATAAAGTTGAATAAGACACAAAAATGACAAGTTGTCTGGTTCATCATCTCCAGGGTGAGGCAATGAATTGTCTTGAGTAATTGAGTTTAGAATCAGGGCTGAAAATGATGATGACTTGAGGAAAATTTCAGTTCAACAAAACTTGGTATGTGGCCAGTATTGTAACACTTTATCATGGAATGTGTTCTGGAAAGGTAGTGGAGCAGTTGCTCAGGGTAAATTGGATGTGTTGAAACAAGTAAATGAAAAAATGATCCTAATGTGGAATGGGGCAATACCAAGTATGAAAACAAGTGGTGGCCGGTTATGGATGGTTTTTCGAATTGAACCAGGAGTGATATCGGTCAGGTGGAAGATAGTTGAGAGGCATTGGTCAATAATATCAAAAACTGGGTAAGGAGGGAAAAAAGTTCATGCTTATACAAGATATTCATTTTGATGTGAGATATTTGGTTACCTTGATGGGAGGGACATGATTGGAAGGGTTCAAGTGTATAGCTATTATAAGTCGGAAGATGGCATTTTGGGAGTTGAAGTATGCAATGAAGGAGGTGAAACATTTTGAACTTGATATTGGGGGTAGCTGTTGTATATAGTCATGTGCATAGTTATAGATCTTGCCCAGAACGTGTTTATTATCCACCTACAAATTTCATGAAAACAATACTTTTGTTTAAATCCAGTGCCATAATTCTTCATGTGAATGCTTCAATTCACTGGTTCTTAGTCATAAAAAGAGAGAGCATAGAAACTGGCCCTTTCATCCACCATGTTTACGCTAATCATTGGCCAGCCATTTACATTATTTCCACATTGGTGTTATTTTTTAAATTCATCCCATATTCTCATCTGCTCCCCCTAGATTCCACCACTCACCACACAATGGACAATTTACAGTGGCTGAGTAATTTATCATCCAGCATATCATTGGTATCTGTGAGAATCTGGGGATGTCCATATGTAACTGGGAAATCATGCAAGCTCCGCACAGAAATCTGGATATAATACAATAGTTGCATTCGTAAGAAACCTAGTATTGTAGAAACAATTATTTTGATTGGGGGGGGTTGGGGCTAGAGAGTTTGATTTGCTAGAAGTTATGTTTTCCTGCATTTAAAAAAATTTGTAATAGCCAAGTTTAATTTTGGCACTACAACCTAAAACCACCAAAAGCTGTGTGTTATTTGTAATCGAGTACAAGTGCATTGCACAGGTGTCAATAGAATCAATTGCTTGTCAATTGTGATGGCTTCCTGTGACAAAACTGGCAGCCGTGTTCTTAAGAAACAATGAGGTCTGATTACTGTGGGGGCTTTGCATGTTTTTCTTCTAACATTGATGGGTTTTTTCCCAAGACAGCATTTTTTCTGCTTGTCGATTTCCAAAGGAACTTTTAAGTGGTTCTAGTTCCCAGTCAAAGTCGCATCTAACCAATTTGGCCATGTTACAAAGATAATGTTTCCTAATTGATCAGTCATATTATATCCAATTTGCATTATGGAAACACGAGTTATAGCAGAACAACCTGTCCTCTAATGTTTTCTTGAGTTACTATATTTTGGATACATTCGTGTCTGGGCATGCTCTGGTTTTGATGATGATGTCATCATAATGTAAATTCAGTATGTTAATTTTCCAAAATCTGTATGCTGTAATGTTTAACCCATTAGCTTGATATATGGTCGTTTATTCTTTTTCCAATGATTGTCTTGTACTTTTACTTTTAGTATTTTTAGTGCCTCAAATTCACAGTCTTTCTTTATTCTGTTTTGTCAAGTTTTATCCTTTTGCTCACGGAAGCAACAGGGGAAGGCAAGAGAAAGAGGTGTCAGACCTAGTTGCCAGACTGCAGGGAAAGCTGAATGAGGTCAGTGTTGAGCAGTAGTAGAGGGATATACAATGTATTTAATGGGATGACTATGGAAGGAATAGATAAGGTAGATGGGTTTCAATGGAAGGGAGACGGTTCTCGTATTCTTGGCAATGCAGGCTCTTGAATATTAAAAATGCTCATCTGAGTTGAAAGCCCTTCTCAGTAAACTTGTTCCTGATTCAGTAACTTGTAGATTCAAAACTGCATATTAGCATGTTCAAGCCTTTAAGCTCTGGAATGAAAATGCTCTTTAAAAATATTTAAATGAATTTGAGAATATGGTCAAGAGTTTTTAGCGCTATTACAATATTGAAATAGTTACTTGTTGACCAACTAATTTTTAAATGATTAGGGTAGTGTTTGAAAAGGGCCAGATCTTTGCTTAACATTTATCCACATTCAGGTGCCTGGCAAGCAAGACTACACAATTGATGCACAAAATCCATTAACAGCTGGTGATGCACCACTTAGTTCTGGTAAAGTGTTAGAAATATCTGATGCTGCTGACATTTAGAAACGGCACAAGATTTTCATTTTGTCAATGGTGATCATAGGGAACAGATGGTACAAAGTGACTCTTGATCGGCAGGAGGGCACAGCAAGGTCAGTACTCTACAGATTGTCCCCAGGTATTGAAGAGGGTCTGTTTATACATATCCATAGTCAATTTTGGCCATAAGTCAGAAAATGCATAAAAATAACTTTATGGTAATCATACCTCCACAGTATTGTAATGAATGGTATCAAAAGCAGTGTAAGGAATTATTCAGTGGAGTGAGAGGGAAACCAGTTCTGTCGTTAGTAGAAATGAACGTCTATATGTACATACATTGAACTTTTGAATTTAATAATCTGGGAATTTGTTCCTATGTAGTGGTGTCCATAACCTATGGAGAACTTGTATTTGCTGTGAAACTGTTGGTCTTGAGTTTATGCCTCCAGGATACTCTATTAGAACTGTACTTGGCAATTTCCAATTTCATTTGATTGAAAGAAGTATTTAACCAGTTTGTTTTGGGTGACACCGCTAACAAAAATGCTCGCTCTCTGTTCCAGTAACCCAGGTCCAATTCTGAGCTGCTCAGTCCTTGTCAAGTTTGTGCATTCTCCTAGTGACATGTGTGTTTCCTCCCCATCCCAAAGCTGTGCTTGTTGGTAGGTTAATTGGTCACTTTAAATTGTTCCTATTGTGTAAATTAGTGGTAGAATCCATGGGAGGGGTAGAGTTGATGAAATGTGGGAGGAATAAAAAGTGTTGGGGTAGGACGAGTCTAAATGATCGATAGGCTTGGTAGTTGGAAGACCCTATTTCCATGTTGTATCCTTCTACAACTTTAGATCAGCTATCGATAATGTGACTGCCAGTGAATATTGGGTGATTTTTGATGTAGAGCATGGAAACAGGCTTCTTGCTCTACTAAGTCTGCCAACACATCAAACACAGATTTACACTACTCCCATACTAATCACATTTATTGTCTCCACAATCCCATTAATTGTGAGATTCTACCATATCCCTAACTGCTTGGGACAATTTATAGTGCCAATTAACCTACCAACATTCACGTCTTTGGCATTTGGCAGGAAACCAGAACACTCCAGGGAGAATGTGCAAATTGCACACAGCACAAGAAATTTGGAGCCTGAAGCAGCAGCTCTACTACCTTTGCCATTTTATTTTTAATAGGCAGCAGGCTGCACAGTGATGCATCAAGTAGAGCTGCCTCAAGGCGCCAGAGATGCGGGTTTGATCCTGACCTCGGGCGCTGTCCGTGTGGAGTCTGCACGTTCTCACTGTGACCGCATGGGCTTCCTCCAGGTGTTCTGGTTACTTTGGGTCACTTGGTTACTTATATAAAAATTAATCTAATTAATGAGACATGCTCTCTTAGTCAACTTTTTTTCCAAATATATATTTTATCCTTCAACCTCTTCAGCAACCTATCTATCAGTTGTAGGATCTTGTGGCCTGATGACTTCATTGGGTGTAGATTCAATGTACAGATATTTCCAGACTGCAACTGGATTTGTTCTGCCATTAGAGAGGGGGGGTTGTAGAGCAGGATCCCTGGACATGCGTTGAAAATGTGGAGGAAATTATTGTTTGTGAGCCATAGTTATCACAGACATGCAGTGGGGTTGAATTTCTTTATATCTGGAATTAGTATAGGATCAGGATATTTTATAAGTACATTAAGGGAAAGGGGATAACGAGAGAATGTGCCCTTAGGAAAGCAAAGAGGTAATCTTTGTGCAGAACCGCAGGAGATGAGCAAGATCTTCAATGAGTATTTTTTCTGTTTTTACTGTGGAGAAAGACATGAAGACTAGGGAACTTGGTACAGTTAATGGAGATATGTTGAGGACAGTCCGTATTATGGCGGAGGAGTTGCTGACCATACTAAGGAATAGTACGGAAGGGGAAGTACAAGGCCTAGCAAATGATAGGTGGATACATGAAGGGGGGTGGGTTTCATCCTCAGAAGGTTGGACAAAGGCCAGCGATGAAAAGGCAGTGTGAGATATGGATAGAAGTTGTACAAATTGTGAAGTCAGTGGAAGGATATAAGTGGAAGGGGAGAAATGTTTGCGACCCCAAGTATAGCACAAGGAAGAGAGGGGGAAGGGAATACAAAAGTGGGGAGGAGGTTTGTTTGTACGCCAGTTACCTAAAATTGGATAATTCAAAGTTCATACAATTAGGTTGTAGGCTACCCAAACGGCCAATGAGGTGCTAATCCTCCATTTAATGTGTGGCCTCATTCTAGCAATGTAGGAGGCCCAAGGCAGAATGGCTAGCAACCAGGAGATCCAGCAAACCTTTGAGGACTGAGTGCATTTGTTCAGCGAGACTATATAGCCTTTTCGATGTAAAAACTGGGAACACCAAATGCAGTAGATGAGCTCAGAGGAGGTGCATCTGGAAGAACTGCTGAGTTTCATGGATGGATGCGAGGGAAGAGATATAGAGACAGGGTAGAACCTCTGTGGTTTCAAGGAAAGTATCAGGGGAGTAGGTGGTTTAAGTTGGAATGGACGAGTGAACCAAGGAGTTGCCGATGGAGTGGACTCTGGAAAGCAGAAAGGGGTTGGGATAAGAAGTGGTGGAAATGTCAGAATTATGTGTTGGGTGCAGAGGCTGTTGGAGTGGAAGATATGGACCAGAGGAACACTGTCCTTGTTCCATCTGGGGAGAATGTGAGCAGAAGAGATGCGGGCGTGGGATCCATCTATGACAGCAGGGGGAAAACAATGTTTACGAAACAAAAAGGACATGTGTCCTACAATGGAAAGCCTCATCTTGTGAGCACATCAGCAGAAGCAGAAATTGAGAGAGATGGGGATAGCATTTTTGCAAGGTGGACGGAGGTGTCCAGATAACTTAACTCTGGGAATCACTGGCTTTGTAATACATGTCTGTTGATAATCTGTCCCCTGGAAGCTGAGAGTTCAAGAAAAACGTCGGAGATGGTCCAAGTGAATTTGAGGGCAAAGTGGAAGTTGGTGGTAAAGTTAATTAAATCAATGAGTTCTGCAGGGATGTAGGAGGCAGTAGAAGCAATTGTCGATGTAGCAAGAAAGACTTAGGGCATCGTGCCAGTATAATTTTGGAACAAGGAATGTTTGACATAATCAACAAAAAGGCAGACATTGCTGTGCCCTTTAACTTGAGAAATTGAGAGGAGTCAAAACAGAAGTTGTTGAGGGTGAGGACAATTTCTGCCAGGTGGAGGAGAATGTTAGTGGAGGGAAACTGATTGGGTCTGCGTTCAAGGTAGAACTGGACGGCTTTGAGGCCTTCCTGGTGGGGTGTTGAGGTGTAAAGGAAATGGATGACTATGATAAAGATGAGGCAACGGGGGCCTAGGATTTGAAAGTTATTGAACTGTTGAAGGTGTGGGTGTCTCAGATGTACTTCGGAAGAGACTGAATAGTCAGGATCAAATCCGGGTCTCTGGCGCTGTAAGGCAGCAACTCTACAACTGCACCACTGTGCCGACCTAGTGCTTGGGGCAATGCAGGTGATCTCCCCTGTTTTGACGTAGCATTTTAGTGCCTGTTGGGTCATTTCAGAAGCTATTTAAACATCTATCAAAATTCTAAGATTAGCTTGAATAGACTTCATAACTGGAATGCTCTTAATCATTTTGTTACCATAAATCAACTTTTATGTCAGATGTGTGCAATTATAGATCTCAAAACAGATTTGTGCAGCTTATTGCAATGTGTGGGTGATGTTGTTGGAATTGAGTTATTATCAAATTGGTTTCTATTAAATCTTCCCTTCATTACTTCCAGTAAGTCGAAGGATGACTTCCAGATTGGAGGCAGGACTTGTATCATGATTCGTTGGCAATTCATTGTGTGAAAGCAGTTTAAATAAAATCTCTGAAAAGAACCTCCCCTTGATAATCCAAAACCTCATAGGAAAGCTGTGCTGTTGTTCTCATCTCAGTGTATACATTACTCGGGCACATGTAGGTCACCATTTGGATTGCTGAAGCTTTTCGGGTATTGCATCACAGAACAACTTAGTAGTTTGGCAGTTAATATTTTTTCGATACATGTCCACCACCGATTTTCAGGCACCTCTGTTTCCAGAGTCTTTCTGAATTGTGCATTTTGCCGAACCAACAGAGGTCACAGCCCATAAGAGGAGTCCAACAGTATGGGAACATTCCGCCTAGGCAGCCGAGGAATCGCGATACCAGCCTGCAAAGTTGGCTTCAGAATTTGTCTATGGGAATGTTCAGGTGCACCCTGTTTTGTCCCGATTAAAGGAGGTGCCAGACCACCAGTTGCTGGAAAATCAGTGGTGGACCTGTAAATGTGTTTCCAAATAGAACATTTGTTAATAGATTGCTAATTGCTAACATTTTAGAGATGGTAGGCAACATCGGAACTATTACACACGTGTAATTGACGAAGGTTAGCATTTTCATGGTATTAATGGAAAATAATGTTTCAACAAATACATGTGTTTAATTGGAATGCAGCATTTTTTGGATGTGAACAGGCACTCATAACTAGTAAAGAGCAGTTCTCTCCAGGGAAGATGTCCTAAACTGTTAGTTATGTGTACATGTGCAAATATCTTGGAACATGACATACATTTGGAAACAACAATCAAATTTGGAGAAATTTCAATTATATTGATCTTGTGCTTGGCAATGCGAGTGAAATTTGCAAAGTTGGCCAGTCTGAGGAATGTCAATGGATAAATTATTTGTGAAGCAACAAGTGGACTTGAACTGTCAAAGCTGATTGAAATGTCATGTCTAATGCATGAGCAGATAATTAAGTTGTTAATTGTGCCTCCGTTTTGAATGGATTCAAATTCAGCAAAAATGGATTTTGGGATGCCCTCTATTGCTTATAGATTAATGCACCTCCGATTTTGTTGTAAAAGTGCAGGATAAATAATAGTGCTTACAAAAAAGTTAATGTCCATTCTCATGAATAGTTCCAATGACTTCCCTGGTCTTAAGTCATTTGCTCCAGAAATTTTGTAAAGCAGATATTATTTGAGTGGGAAGTATTGTTGCCGATCATCTTGTATTTGCCAAAAGTCTTGCATTTTGAGTCATGATTTTTCTGAGGCCATAAAGAAGCAGATTATAGTGTTGAGCTGAGGATTCATTGCATCAAGTCTGTATTTCGCAAATGTCCTCAACAATGGGTTTGTGGCAAAATTCCAGATTCTATATCCTTAATGTCGTTAAGCACATTTTTCTAGCTTGCTGTTTTACTTGACCTAATATTATCCTCTCTGGGACAAGCTCCATCATCTCATTAATCATTCATATTTGGAGATCTCAGGAGAAAACATGTCTTTGTAACTGTAAACTCACATCTTCCTGGCACTTTTTTTTTGTCCTTTTAGTATGCACTTGCTATAATTCCAAACTGCGATAATGTTTTTAATTTCTTTGTGTGTAATGTCATCTGTATTTTCTCTGCGAAAAGGAGAAACATGATTTCAACTTACATTTTAAGATCTGGCTTTGTATATGCTTCAGATAGCATGGAAATATGCCTTTGATCATGTCTAGAGGTCTTTGTTGACCAAGTAGTTGGGGCAGGTACATTAAGAGCATTTAAATCATTTGGACATGTACGTAGAAAAGAAAGGTATGGAGGGATATGGACCAAAAGCTGGCAAATGGATTAGCTTTGATGTGGTATCATGGTTGCATGGACGAGTTGGGCTATTTCAATGCTGTATGACTCTGTCAAGTACCCATTTCTACTAATCCTATTCTTTCATGAACTTCACTAATTCGCCAATTCACAATGCCCAAATAACCTACCAGCCTGTAAATGCTTGACGTGACACAAAAAACCCCCAAAAAACAGCACATCCAGAGAAAATCAATAATTTATTGCTCTATTCTATTTGATATTTTGACTATTTTAATGTAAATGTCATTCTCTCCCTTTCTGTCAAGCAGTATTGCGTCATTTTAAATTCTGCATTGACCTGCATCTTCTGCCTACTCCCTTTCCTGTTAACATGAAATGTTTCAATCCTTGTATTAATTTCTGATTCACACAATCATACTTATTGCTGTTGAGATACACTGAACATTTGTTTTGTATCTGCAAATCCCCTTTTGTCACTAAATTTTCAAATGGAGCAATCCCTATTATTGAGGCACTTGTGTGTGATCAAAGACAAATAATACCATCAAAGCCCATATTTGCTGATGTTTCTGAACAAGAAAATAGCCGCTTTCCAAGGGCACCTTTTGCCCAAAACATTTATGTAAATGACAAGCCTGTTTTTTGACCAACCGAGGCTTTGAACACTTGAGCACAAGGTAATTAGCTGATATTATGAAATTGTGGATGACCTATTTTGTCAATTTTGCTGTCCATGCCTTTTAATTTCACCAGTGGGTTGTGGATTAGGGAGGAAGGCTGTGTACAGATTTTTTAAGATCACCGTATTAGTGAATGTCTTAAATCCAAATATCAGGATTCTGTAGTATACATGTTTATTGGTTTATTGCTTCTTATGGGGAAAATAATTACACCGTATTTGTGAATAGTAAAACGCAGTGAAAGAATGTGGGTCAAGTCGTCTCATCAGAATTTTATTTCTAATTCAAAAATTGTTACTAAGGGAGGAAGTGTACAAAGAACCATGGGGAGAGGCAGGAGTGAGACATTCGGCCTATCTTCATCCCCATCCTTTCACAGTTTTTTCCATTGTTCTCCCTTAACTTTGTCCTCAATTCTTTACAACTTGTTTTATTTCTAACTTTTCATCAGTACTAGTTAATGACTTGAAATTGTAAACAATTTCTCTATTCAATGTTGCTGCTTGACCTGAATATCCTCCAACTATCTTAACTTCAAAATTCTATCATGGGTATATTTTGCTTGACTTGGTGCTTGTAATACAGACTGTAGTTAATGTTGTTGGTCAATGTTATAGAGCACAAGGACAGGGATGCACCTGGAATGTACTATTATTGAACACCAGTTCAACATTAAGTTGTGCATTTGGATCTAAAAATATAGTGAATGCACAATCCTTTTTCCAAGAGTATGGGTAGAAAGAACTAGAGGGATAAGTTTAAGGTGTGAGGGGAAAGATTTAATAGGAACTATCCACACAGAGGGTGTTCGGCTATGTGGAAAAGCTGTGAGGAAGCAGTTAAGGCAGGTACAATAACAACATTTAAAAGATGTTTAGATAAAAAGATGAACAGGAAAGATTTAGAAGGAAAAGGGTCAAACATGGGTAGATGGGACTATCTTATATGGGGTATCCTGGAGAGTTGGGCAAAAGGGCCTGTTTCCGTGCTGAATGACTTGGATTGCCAAGGCTGCTCATTACATTCTACTTTCAGCTGACATTTGTAACTCAAAACATATGTAAAAGCTAAATCCCCTGCATGTGTAAAACTGGTTTTGTACAATTGGACCTATCATTATACCGGTAAAAAATTGGAACATTTTGTTTGAGTTATAGCTTCAGTAACACTTCATTTTTGGTTTTGATCATAATATTCCTTACAACTGCAAGGATTGTGTCATATCCTAAGCAGTTCAAAACATGTCCTCAAAACACTCTTGATGCTTTTTCACTTCCTTGTAATTGCAAAACCGAACAGTAGGTTTGATGCACAATTTGTACGCTCTCTTCGATATGCATTCTGCACACCACATTTAAATTCTTCAAATTATTTTCTTTGCTAAAGCAATTGTATGAATTCACTTGCTGATTAAGGGTCAAGCTCTTGTAATAAACATCCCTGTTCTTCTATTAAAGTGTATTGCTATGTAGTGTGAATTTTCTTTTTTCTCATGTGCGCGTACACACACGCACGCACATACACATGCAAAAAGGTGAGTTTGCAAATGGAACACTATTAGTAAACAAGCTATCTGTTTGGGTTAAAAATATGTGCCTTATGTTTTAAATGTGAATGTCTGTATTTAATTCTTCCATTAACAGATTGATGACTCTGGAACTTCTATCTCACTGGCGCAGCTTACAAAGGTAGAAAATGTTTTATTTTGTTGTTGTTAGTGGTGAATTTTCTTTTCCTCCAAATTCAGTACTTTAAAATTTAATTGTGTTCAGCAATCCTCTAATCTGTAATTGTTGCATTAGTAAATTTACTCCAATACCGTGTATTATTTTGCATTATGTTACTTGTTCAAATGCATTTCTTTTGTCGCAAAAGTTACTGTAATTGAGCATAAATGTTAATAGCATTAATATATCCTGAATATCCTGTAAAGAACGAGTAACATGGGGGTGATGGAAAGGGAGTCCCTTGATAGCCTGACCTGGCTACCATAATTCTTGCCTACTTTGGTTAGTTCTGAAAATACATCAGAAAAAACCATAGCAAAATGTTTTTTTTTCTTAACTTGAAATGTGGTGAATATTAAGTCGGTTATTTCACCTTTGGGTTTGAACTCTTTGCCAGCAAAGGAGGTGGTAGAAGAATGAAAAAGCCCAAATCACTGGATATTGGTATGAAGGTTCTTGCCTTTCGCACCATCAAATCCGTGTACGGTTGTAAATAAAAGGACTGTAATTTCGGCAACACATCCAAGGATTGAAAGCTTCTGTGATGTACTGTGTGTAAATTTTCTCTGATTTTTATAGCAATGTCAATGCACTCAAATAAATCAATTTAACAAGTGTATGACAATCCCCAGTGTTGTACTGACCCAACTTAGTTTTGAACATGTAAATGTAAACCAAATAAAATAAAATAAATTTTCTCTTAAGACCAGATGTTGGAGAGAATGTATATGGGTTCTCATTTGTTTGAACACAGACTGTGTAAACCTATATGAAAATCATTTGTTTATTGCGTACTCTTTGCATGGCTGATTCATAAGAAGAGAAGAGTATTATCATGTTAGCAGATGCTTACGGCATAGGGTTAAAGGTGTGCATACCAGAAATGGCTGTGCGCTTGCATATATTTTTCTTATTTAGCTCTCTGGTGTTTAGAGATATCTGAATTTAAACCAAGTGTGCATTAAGCATATTCCCATTTGGGGACCTGGAGAGCCATATATCCATTCACCATTATCCATTGTTGACAGTGACATTCATGTTTTATAAGTAAGGTTACTGTTTGGGTTCAAACAAATTTGTTTGTGTGAGCAGTACAGTAAAACCTTGATAGGATCATTTGCTGCATGGCGGAACTAGAGTTAAAATACTAAATACCTGTGGAAAATGGGTGAGCAGTGAGGTTTTCTTGTCAATGGGGCTTTTGGCATGCAAGACTTGAAACATTGCGCTATTAAATGTCCAGTGGGAATTTCCTGTTCAAGCACTTTGATTTGTACATTGAAATTGTGTTTGGTTTTATATTGTTTTTGAAATGAATTGTTCCTAAAATGAAAAGGTGGTTTAAAAATATTGCATTTATCCTCAGTATTACAAATTAAGTGGTCTTCTATGACAAATACCAAAAGTTCAACAGCATGTAGTGCCCCTCCCTCTCTGTTACATTGGCATGACATGTGAATATTTTATTTTCTCATCCAACTTGATGAGTTGCACCTATTTGCCGAGATGACCAAGAACATTTCCTTTTGAGTTAGCATTACCTCTGAAGCCTAGGGACTGGCTTAAATCCGAGCAACTATCAAGAAGTCATCCTAGTCTTGACAGCTCCCTGCTTATCCTCGTTTAATACTCAAATGCAGAGGGTTTGACATGAAAACCTTACTTGGTTAACAGGAAAATCATCTCAAATCTGCACAATGGTACATCAAGTGCGAAAATCCAAGAAGGAACCTATTTTCTATCCAGGCATATCTCCAGATGACTTGAGTGCTATTGGATAAGCAGGAACTGTCATTGCAATATTAGTACTGGATTATGCTCAGATATCATTAAGGGTCAATGGTGCAATAATTTAGAATAAAATTGTACCAGATTATCGATTCCTCATTGAGAAAGACTTTAGGTTTTAGAAAATTGTAAACTGAACCCTTGCCCACTTCGCCATCAACCTCTGAACCTTCAACCCCCCCCCCCCCCAAAAAAAGAACCATGCATCCTAAATTTGGTAAATATCACCAGATAATACAAATAATCTATTGCGGTGTACACTTGCTGTTTAATAATTACGCATCTTAACACATTTTAACACTTTTTAGTCTCAACTTGAAGACCCCATTTGAATCGCAAACCTAGCAAAAAAATCAACTGTCTTAATTTCCCCCTTATTGATATGACACCTGTATTCTGCAGCACCAATAACTATCATGGAAATTGTCTTTTCACCATAGAAATTATCTATGGTTTTACAATTGAAATAATCATGTTTTCCTAATTCTACATATCAATGTTTCCTAATGACAATTGCCCTCATTCCTTTTTGGTGATACCCTCCAGGTTTGATTTCTATATTGCTCTCCCAAGTTTTTGCATTGCAGTATCCAATATAAATAATTATAGCTTGGTTGTAATTGTTTAATACTATAGTTTAACTTTCATTTGTAACTACATTTGTATCTAAACAAATGTTAGATATTACTTTGGGAGTACTGCTTGAAATGGATAGAGGGATTAAAATTTCAAAGATGGGTTTAATTTACAGTCTTCAACCTGCCTGGAATCACTGAAGGATGGGTAAATAATATTTACACAGATTACCAGAAGCCCCTTTGGTCAAGTAATAAATTACAGGATTCCTTACTGGTCACTGAAACGTGACAACTGAAATAGAAAACTTTTCCAAAGTAAAAGTCCTGAAGGTTAAAACCCAACGTAAGAGATTTCTGATGAAAGGAAGTTGCTTAGCAGTGACAATACTTCTGTTTTAAATATAATGTTTAACTATTGCGCTTAAAACTTTAGTGGAAGGTAGACACCAAGGAGGTGGGATGTAATAGCTTGACTTGAATTACTAAAAACCCTTTGGAGTAGTGTTGTATTATCCAATTAAAGAGATGTGTATTTAGAAGATGTAAAAAGATTTGGATTCATATAGTGCCATTTATTTTTAGATTGTGGAATATTTTTGAAATGTAGTTATAGGGATTACAGCAGAACTCGCCAGAAACAATTATATGTCAGTAACCAAGTAATCAGTCTTAGAACTCCACAGAAACAGACACTTCGGCCCACAATATCTTTGCTGAATATGAAGCCAAATTAAACTAATCTCTGCCTGCACATAATCCCTCTATTCCCTGCAATTCCTGCGTCTATTTAAAAGCCTCTTAAATATTACTGTCATATTGGCCTCCACCACCACACTTGACATTGGGTTCCAGGCATCCACTACTCTTGTGTCTAAAAAAAATCTTTACATTTTCCCCTCTCATCTTTGATATTTCCTCCCTGGAAGAAATGAGTCTAACTGTCCCCCCTATAATTTTATATATTTCTATCGTCTTCCATCGGCCCCTGAGGCTCCAGCAAAAACAATATGTCCAAAGATAGACACAAAATTCTGATGTAACTCAGTGGTTAGTCATGGAGCATCTCTGGAAAAAAGGAATAGGTGATGTTTCAGCTCAGAACCCTTCTTCGTCCTTCTCTAGAGATGCTGCCAATTCTAGGTAATGCTATTTAGCTATAGAGACGTACAGCATGAAATGCCCTTCAGCCGAACTTGCCCATGCTGACCAAGATGCCCTGTCTACACTACGTTCACGTTTGGCCCTCACCCCTCTAAATCTTTCCTATCCATGTATCTGTCCAAATGTTGTTCCTAGTACCTGCGCTCTTTGGTTTCCCTTCTCACCTTAAACCCATGTCCTCTGGTTTTCGATTCCCCTGCTCTGGGTAAAAGACTCTGTCTATTCACCTCATGATATTATGCATCTCAGTAAGATCACCCCTTACACACCTGCGCTCCAAGAACGAAAGCCCAAACCTGCCCAACCTCTCCCTATAGCTCAGACCCTCGCGTCATGGAAACATCCTCATAAATCTTCTCTGCACTTTTTCCATTTGTTCTTGGTTTAGAGCTTACTTTAGGATACAGTGTGAAAACAAGTCCTTTGGCCCATCGAGTCCACGCTAACCAGCAATCGTCGTTACATTAGTTCTATGTTATCCCATTTTCACATCCTACATATTGCAGGGGCAATTTACAGATGCCAATTAACCTACATACCTGTACGTTTAGAATGTGGCAAGAAACCAGAGCGCCCAGAGAAAACTCATGTGGTCACAAGGAGAATGTACAAACTCCACACAGACAGTACCCAGAGTCAGGATTGAACCCAGGTCCCTGGCACTGTGAGGCAACAACCCTACTGCTACACCATTGTGCTGCCGCAATAAACTTTATTATCTTCACAAGTACAGTGAGGTACAGATACAATAAAAGCATGCTTGCAGCTGCATCACATCCACCTGTAGAAATTTGTTACGAGTATTTGGTAACATGCCAAATCTCTTTAAAAATCAAAGAAAGGAGAAATGCTCACAATTCTTTGCGATTTCAACTTTGCGCTAGGACCAGGGCAGATTATCTGAGATGTTAACGTCCAGGAATTTGAAGTTGCTTACTCTTCACTGTCAACCACCTGTAACTTGGTCTCCCAATACCCCTTTCTTAGTCAACAATGTTCCTTTGTTTTGTTACATTGAGTGTTTGGTGAAGTTGTTGTGGCATCACTCAACTAGGTGTTCTATCTTTTGCACACTGACTCATCACCATCCGTGATTTGGCCAACAACAATAGTAATGGTGATGCCTTTAGGAATAGTTGTGTTTTAGTGAGCGAGAGATCCCAAGTTTTATAGTGGGATTTAATCTGGGCGACTGGGGTATCAGAGTGCACCATGTTTAAGGGAGTATATTGTACTCTAGGCATTATATAAAGGAATAATATATATTATTGGGCTTACGAACATTGAATTCAAAATTCTGGTTAAAACAAAATGGACTATGATTTTCAAAAGAAACAAAACAGGATCAAAGGAGAGCAGTAAATGAGGTTGTCATGATCATTATTATGGTTATTAGAGATGTTATTATTTTCCAGTGTGATTTGCAGCATGGACATTAGACAATGGCCTTCCTGTCCAAAGTTTCCAATATTTTGTAGTCTTAGGTGGATATTTTTTTTAGAGGAAATGGGCCATTCCAAATGTGTTGGATGATAAATCATGCTTTTAATAATTGTGGAGTGAATAGGATAGTCTTTATTTTTTTTTGCAATAAAATCACACTGGAAAATAATAACATCTCTAATAATGATCATGACAACCTCATTTACTGCTCTCCTTTGATCCTGTTTTGTTTCTTTTGAAAATCATAGTCCATTTTGTTTTAACCAGAATTTTGAATTCAATGTTCGCAAGCCCACATTCTAAGTCTGGCACCATCTGTTTTCCTCCTTATCCCTTCCAACACGAGAAATTGCAGTGTTCCACTTGGTAGCATCACAGTTGATAGCTCATCTGAAAAAAGAATTGAATCCCTTCACGGTGGAATCTGTCCCCCGTCCCCCCACAGTGGAATTTATTTGCAGTTATGTTTACAGGTTGCCTCCCAGGCATTGATGTGCAGCGGCATTGAAATAAGAGTTTGAATATTTAAATTTACTCTTAGTCCAAAATATCCAAAGAAGATTGAGGCTCGGAAACCGACATTGTCCACACCAGTAGACTTTGCAAGGATGAAAATATTAATTCCAATGAAATGTCAGCAGACTTGATCTCACCAAGGGTTTTACTGTACATGTGAATATTTACTGCTTGTCTGGGGTGGTGCCCTAAGCTGTGTGTGCAAGTTGAACAGAATGGAACCCAAAGAGCCAGATATTGGAACATCAAAGAATTGTTTTATGGTTCTTGTACTTGAATTGTTGGCATATCACTGTTTTAAAGTCATGTAAATGGTGGAAGAACATATCCCCTCCTGTTGCCAAACAAGAAGTTTCTCAATTTTAATTTATTTTTCATAAATGTTAGCTTATTGAACATTTTTTGATCCTATTACTTGGGCTGTGGACTTATCCTGAAGTAAGAGTGACATCGACATACTTGGCCCAACTTGGGTGAAGTCGTTTTCCTGTAACAGGTGTCAGAGTACTTTGAAGCATGAACCTAGTTCAGACTATCCCAGAAACCACCAGATAATCCACTTAAATATTAACAAAAGTATTTGTTTTAATTGTTTTGCATGGTTATCATTTTAATAACATTTTTCATTTTGGAGGTGATTACCCATGGAATTGCAAAAATGTGATTTCCATAACCTCCATGATATGATGGAAATGCTGCTAATAATTTCATTGGTGTTTCAATTGTATACGATTGAAAGTATTATAATTAACAGCAGTACCAGGGTTGAGGAACACCTACCCCCAACCCTTTGATTCTTCCACCATTTCCCGTGTCCGAGTCAACTTCTTTTTCCTTGGATCATTGGCAAGCTGGATCAACAGTGTTCTCGATAACATAGTTGCGATAAATACTGGACATCTTGCTGTTCATTACAGGATGTGAACTGGAGTGTATAGAAAATTCTGGGTAACTACTTTTTTTTAATAATACACACCTGTCAAACAGACGGCCAATCTGGCTGAAGCTAATGCCTCCGAGGAAGATAAAATTAAGGCTATGATGACTCAGTCTGGTCAAGAATATGATCCAGTGAAGTGAGTTGGAAAGATGAAATTTGATAACATTTAATGTTGTTTTATAATCCATTCGTAGTAAAGGACATTGTGTATTAATTATGTTACATTTTCTTTCCCAGCTACATGAAGAAACCTTTGGGTCCTCCTCCTCCAACATATACGTGTTTTCGTTGTGGCAAACCAGGCCATTACATTAAAAATTGCCCAACAAATGGGGTGGGTAAAACTAGTTTAGCTTTTTAACATTGTTGTGATGGTATTGTGTTAAAGGCAAAAAAAAACAAAAACTAGATAGACACCTGGGAAAGGAAAAATGGAAGTTGTGGAGATATTCAGCGTATCAGGCAGCACCTGTGGAGAAATAAATAATGTTTTCATTGGTTTGCTGGAGGATCTCTAATTTTTCTGTTTAAAACTGTAGCTCTTGAGGTAGCTCCATGTCTTCTGTGGCTGCACCAATAATTACATTGTCAGAATATTCAGTGCTCCTGTGAGAAATGCTTCCAGAAAATTATCTCAATTAAGAGAAGAGCAACATTGCAGCATACTGTTGCTTTGAGGTTATTTCCAAAGCAGTGTCAGTCCAGTTGGAATACTGGTCACATCGAACAGCATTAGGCAATTTAGTTGCTGATTGTTTACTGCTGAAATTAATGGATTTCCTTTTGGCCCATTGTTAGAGTTGACAAGTAATATCCTTAACATGTTTACATATTGTCCAAACAACTTCCCAGGCAAAGAAAATCTGGATTTGTGCAAAGTCTTAAGCAAATCAGTTGTTAATGCACTCTTATTCCTACCCATTGTACTTGCACAACTGAGTTTTTGTGACAATAGACAAATTTCCATGATAAGATGGAGGCTCTAGAATGTTTTCGGACTCACGTCCTTTACAACAGCAACAAAATTACTAACATTGCTGTGTCAGAAGGAACTGCAAATGCTGGTTTACACTGGCGATAGACTCAAAATGCTGGAGTACCTCAGCGGGACAGGCAGCATCTCTGGATAGAAGGAGTGGGTGACGTTTCAGGTCGAGACCCTTCTTAAGACTGAGCTCAGTCTGAAGAAGGGTCTCGAACCATAATGTCACCCATTCCTTCTCTCCAGGGATGCTGCCTGTCCTGCAGAATTACTCCAGCATTTTGTCTATCTACTAACATTGCTGTATGTGTGGGAAGATTCATATAATAAAAAAATAAACACTGCAATTTATCTGTGAAAAACATTTAGGACAAAAATTTTGAAGCTGTGCCAAGGATTAAGAAGAGCACGGGTATTCCCCGCAGTTTCATGGTAGAAGTTGATGACCCAAATATGAAGGGTGCAATGCTCACCAACACTGGGAAATATGCCATACCTACAATTGATGCGTAAGTAGCATAACAGTTATCTGCATTTCCAAGCTGCACTTCTCATATTGATAGGTGGTCATGGTCTTATTTATGTAATTGGATGCTTTTAAATAATGTGACGCAATGGGTTAAATTGTTTACGTTTGTAACAACCACTTCAAAATTTCCTACTTAATCCATTTCTATCTCGGCATGCATTCGGACAAAGTGATTAAACACTGCTTTTGTTTTCAGCCATATTATGTCTTGAGTTTTCACATTCAAAACTTGAGGTGAGATTTTTAAACATGCTAGGAATTGCAAGTGGTAGCACAGAACGGATGCAACTGTAACTGAATGTATCTCCAACAAAGTACAAAGGAGAATTCAGTCAGTGTGGGAAATGGTGAAAAGTTACTTTTTTTTAAAGAAAGTTAAATCAATTCGGATTTCAAACTAAATGTAGATTTGAGCAATACTTAAAAATTAAAGGATGTATTGCTCTCCAGTAAACTGGGAATGTAAAGTGGACAGAAAAATAGTGTTCATAAATAGGGTAATGTGGGAACTTGGAGACACTGCATCAGGGGTCTGGTCTTGGAGAGCTGTCTCCTTGTAGAACTCAGAAATGCAGCGTGGAAACAGGTTCCTCGGACCATCGAGTCCGTGCCGACCAGCGATCCCTGTACGCTAAAACTATCCAATACACGAGGGTCTCCAGCGCTGTAAGGCAGCAACTCTACCACTGTGCCGCACTACCGGAGATGCAAAGGGACTTGGGTGTGCTGGTGCAGGATTCCCAAAAGATTAATTTGCAAGTTGAATCAGTCGTAAGGAAGGCAAATGCAATGTTAGCATTTATTTCGAGAGGACTAGAGTATAAAAACAGGGACGTAATGCTGAGGCGTTATAAGGCACTGGTCAGACTGCATTTAGAGTATTGTGATCAGTTTTGGGACCCATATTGGAGTAAGGATGTGCTAGTGTTGGAGAGGATACTAAGGAGGTTTATGAGAATAATCCCTGGGATGATTGGGTTAATGTATGATGAGTGTTTTGATGGCACTGGGCATGTACTCACTGGAGTTTAGAAGGATGAGGGGGGATTCTCATTGAAACTTACCGAATAGTGAAAGGCTTGGATAGAGTGGATGCGGAAAGGATGGATACACTAGTGGTAGAGTCTAGGACCAGAGAGCATAGCCTCAGAATAAAAGGATGTGCCTTTAGAAAGGAGATGAGAAGGATTTCTTTAGTTAGAGGAGGGTGGTAATTCTGTGGAATTCAGTGCCACAGACATCTGTGACGGCCAAGTCATTGGGTATTTTTAAGGCTGAAATTGACAATTTCTTCGGAATTTTGAAGAATGTGGAGTAAACTTACTGAAACTTAAGATCCTGAGCAGAGACTCGGGTAGATTTTGTACTGTGGGAGAACCTAGATTCAGGGGATATAGTTACTAGGTAATGGTCTGTAATTCTCTATCCCAGACAGTTGTGTATCCTGGATTACTGGGGCTATTGAAAGAGGAAATACATTTTTGAAAGATCAACAAAAAGAGGCACAGGAGGAGGAAATGAGTTCTGGGGTAAATCAACCATGTTATTGAATGGTGGGGCAGGCTTATGGGGCCAAGTGGCCTATTGTCGTTCCAATTTTCTTGAAAAGAAGCTACCAGAATTTTAGTAGAGTTAGTGTTTGGGATAAAGAATGAGGTTCTAGTAAAACTGGCTGTGCTCGGGGTGAACAAGTCCCCTGGTTTAGAAGGGTTGCATCCAAGAGAGTGTTGGGGCTGATGTTTGAGGAAGGGTTTGCCACAATCTTCCAGTTATCACCAGGAACTAACAAATGTAACAGCATTAAATATGAGATGTCAGGATATGGGCAACTACTTCAAGCCTAACAGCTGATCTACTTTTATGGATAAACTTTTTGAATCAGTAATCTGGGGAAAATATTCACTGTCATCTTGAGGTGTTGGTTGATGGTGCAAAGAATGCACAGATTTGATTGGAAAATAATGACTGACTGGCATAATTTGTTACTTTTTAAGTAACAGAAGGTTGGTGAAGAGAATGCAGATAGATGATGCATATGATTTTTGCAAAATGTGTATTAAAGTCCTGCACAAAATGCAAGTAAGCAAAATTGAGGTCCATCCAATCAAAGGATGGACAGCATGATTGTAGATTGGCTGCTTTTACTCTGAAGTATTGTCAGTGGAGATTTCCAAATTTAGTACTAGGACCATTGCCTTTTTGCTGTTGTGCACAGTATAACTTCTGTTTGCAGTCACTCACTAAGTTTGAAGAATGTTGGATAGTCAAATTTGTCATTTAATGAAGTGTCAGCCCACCCTTGTATTTAAGCATGAAAGATTGAAAATTGCTGGATAACTTGTCTTATTATTGAGAGTAAAGAGTAAAATTAAATTAATGGTAAACAATTAAATTAAGCCTATTACAGAATGTTTGACGAGTGGAAATTTAATATAATGAAATGCTGTATTATGGCAGGAAGAATGAGACAATGCAGCCTAAATAATGCAATTCTAAGTATGCAAGGAGACTTGGCCATGGTATTCAGGGCATAGGGGATCCTAGGTTCATAAAGAAGCTGGGGAGTTAAAGCATTGGTAGGCTGAACAGGACTGTTGTGGCCAGTTCTGATCAAGCTGTAGGAGCAATGTGAAGGTCTTAAAAAGGGTGCATGAAAGTTTTGTTTACTTGAAAGACACAGGATACTGGTGTAACTCTGCGTGTTAAGCAGCCTGTTAGGGGAACATGGATAGGTGGCGTTTCAGGTCGGGACCCTTCTTCAAACTTGTATGAGTTATTCCAGCATTTTTTGTCTTTCTTTGGTAAACCAGCATCTATAATTCCTTATATTTACTTAAATGAATCCTAGGATTAGGAATTTCAATTGTAAGACTATGTGTATTTTCCTCAGATTAAAGAGGTATGCCAGATTAGGTAGATGAAATCATGGAAGCTCTTTAGTGGATAGATCAAGAATCATGAAGCACAGATTTCTCATAATAGTATTTAGGGGATGTGTGGAAGAACACTTTTAACAGAGAAAGCATTAATCTTTTTGGCCTTTTTTAAGGGATTTAGATGGGCATTAAAGGAGAATGGAGACATATGCATTTTATACAGGCAGATAAGAGTTGATCTTGGCATCATGTTCGACACTGACATTGAGGCCCAAAGGACCTGTTCCTGTGCTGTACTATTCTATGTTCTATGTAAGGGAGAGTATTCTATAGGGCTAAGGTGAGAGAGTGGGAAAGAGGAACTGACAGTGTTGTCCTACATAGAACTGACGAGGTTGCAGCTTTATAGGACTTTGGTTAGGCTGCATTTGGAGTATTGTGTGCTATTCTGGTTGCTCCATTATAGGAAGGATGTGGAGGCTTTGAAAAGGTGCAGAGGTGATTTACCAGAGTGATGCCTGAATTAAATGGTATTAATTACAGGGAATGGTTGGACAGACTTGGATTGGGTTTTTTCTGGAATGCCAGAGGTTGCGGGGACCTGATTAAAATAAAATAAAATGATGAGGCACTTAGATAGGGTACACAGAATCTTTTTCCCAAAATGGAAAAATCAAATACTAGAGGGAATAGCTTTAAGATGAGAGGGGCAAAGTTTAAAGAAGATAGGTGGGCCAAGGTTTTTTTTTTTACACAGAGGGTGGTGAATGCCAGGAAAGCACTGCCAGCGCCGAGGTGGTGCTTGAAGCAGCTTCGTTAGTGGCATTTAAAAGAATTTGGGTAGCATATGGATAGGCAGGAAATTGAGGTATATGGGTTATGTGCAGGTAGTAGGTAAGTGATGGTCTTGGCATGTTGGGCGCAGACATTGTAGGCTGAGAAAGGCCTGTTCTTGTGTTATACAGTGCAATGTTCCAAGTACTCATACAGACCAAATAACTATCCTATCTGTGTCATTCAGGTTTTGATTTTAATTATTCCATTACACTAGCAAGTTTGTGGATGACACAAAACTGGGTGGCAGTGTGAACTGCGAAATATGATGTTAGGAGGTTGCAGGGTGACCTGGACAGGTTGAGTGAGTGGGCAGATGCAGTATAATATAGATTAATGTGAGGTTATCCACTTTGGCAGCCAAAACAAGGAGGCAGATTATTATCTCAATGGTGTTAGGTTAGGTAAGGGGGAAGTGCAGCGAGACCTGGGTGTCCTTGTACACCAGTCACTGAAAGTTAGCGTGCAGGTACAGCAGGCAGTGAAGAAAGCTAATGGCATGTTGGCCTTCATAACAAGAGGATTTCAGTATAGGAGTAAAGAGGCTCTTCTGCAGTTGTATAGGGCCCTGGTAAGACCACATCTGGAGTATTGTGCACAGTTTTGGTCTCCTAATTTGAGGAAGGACATCCTTGTAATTGAGGCAGTGCAGCGTAGGTTCACGAGATTGATCCCTGGGATGGCAGGACTGTCATACGAGGAAAGATTGAAAAGACTAGGCTTGTATTCACTGGAGTTTAGAAGGATGAGAGGGGATATTATAGAAACATAAAATTATAAAAGGACTGGACAAGCTAGATGCAGGAAAAATGTTCCCAATGTTGGGCGAGTCTAGAACCAGGGGCCACAGTCTTAGAATAAAGGGGAGGCCATTTAAAACTGAGGTGAAAAGGAGCTACTTCACCCAGAGAGTTGTGAATTTGTGGAATTTCCTGCCACAGATGGTAGTGGAGGCCAAATCACTGGATGGATTTAAGAGATAGTTAGATAGAGCTCTAGGGGCTAGTGGAATCAAGGGATATGGGGAGAAGGCAGGCATGGGTTATTGATTGTGGACGATCAGCCTTGATCACAAATGAATGGCGGTGTTGGCTCAAAGGGCCGAATGGCCTCCTCCGGCATCTATTTTCTATGTTTCTATTAAGAATTTTGAATTCTTGTGTAACAGCTTGCCCCAAGTATTTTCTTCGTAATACGCTCTCTTGATCTCTTAGTTTAAATGACTTGCAAGGAATAAGATAAATTTACAGCACAAGAATGGCTATTTTACCGATCAAAAATAGAACTGTTCTATTGCTCCCAAATCATAGTTGATCTGTTGCATTGTAGCTCATAGCTTTTCAAATGCGCATCCAGGGGAGAGTTTCAACCTCATCAATACTTTTGATTTCTTGCAGGATACCAACAGTGAAAAGAGGGCACTGATTACCCTTATGTATGATTATGAATAGAGACAATTTAATAATCCAAGGGCAAGTTCAATATCCAAAAAGTGAACCTTTTCACTGGTAGTCCTGCTTTTGTTTTCTGCACTGCTGACTCCATTTTAGATATTCACCTTTGCTGCCTTGGTACCTAACTAACATATCTTGTATATTCTAGAGAGGCATATGCACAAGGCAAGAAGGAAAAACCACCATTCTTGCCAGAGGAACCTTCATCATCATCAGAAGAGGAAGATCCAATTCCCGATGAACTGTTGTGCCTTATCTGCAAAGATCTCATGACGGATGCTGTTGTCATACCGTGCTGTGGAAACAGTTATTGTGATGAATGCAAGTGGTTTTGAGTATTTGTGTCTTCTTGACTTTTTTTTTGTAAACTTTTGTATTTGTATCTTAATGAAGCCTATCTGCTTGCATGGAGTGATACAGCATGGAAACAGGCCCCTCGGCCCAACTTGCCCACGCTGACCAACATGCCCCATCTACACTAATTCTACCTGCCTACATTTGTCCCATATCCCTTTAAAACTACCCTATCCATGGACCTGTCTAAATGTTTCTTAAACATTGCAATAGTTCCTGTCTCAACAACCTCCTCCGATAGCTTGTTCCATACCACACCAGCCATTTTGTAAAAAAAAGTTGCCCCACAGGTTCCCATTAAATCCTTCTCCCCTCACCTTCAACTTATGTCCTCTGGTTCTCGATTCCCCTACTCTGAGCAAAAAGACGGTGCATTTACCCAATCTATTCCTCCCATGATTTTACCTACTGCTAAGATCACCACTCATGCTCCTGCGCTCCAAGGAATAAAGCCCTAGCCTGCTCAACCTCTCCCTATAGCTCAATCCCTTGAGACCTGGCAACGACCTGGTAAATCTTGAACCTCATTCCCACCTTCTATACCCAATACTCTGACTGATGAAGGCCTTCAGGACCACCCTATCCACCTGTGATGCCACTTCCAGGGAACTATGCCCCAGCGCTCCTAGATCCCTCTGTTCCACAGTACTCCCCAGAGCCCTACCATTCACTGTGTAGGTGCTGCCTGTGTTAGACTTCCCAAAATCCAATAGCTCATTTCTCTGTATTAAATTCCATCAACCATTCCTCAGCCCACCTGCTCAACCAATCAAGATCCAGCTGCAATTTCTGACGACCATCTTCACTATCTACAATACCAGCCACTTTAGTGTCATCTGCAAACTTGCTAATCATGTTCTCATCCAAAGCATTGATATTGATGACAAACAACAATGGGCCCAGCACCGAACCCTGAGGCGCACCACTAGTCACAAGCCTCCAGTCTAAAAACGTCCTTCCACCATCATCCTCTACTCCTTTCCATGAAACCAATTTTCTATCCTTTTACCTCTTTCTTCTTGGGGCCCATGCTATTAAACCTTCCTAAGCAGCCTATCATTGTGGAACCTTGTTGAATACCTTGCTGAAATCCATATATCCATCTACAGCTCTCCCCTCATCAACCATTCCATTCCTTCTCTCCTGAGATGCTGCCTGACCTGCTGAGTTACTCCAGCATTTTGTGAAATAAATACCTTCGATTTGTACCAGCATCTGCAGTTATTTTCTTACACAACCTTTTTGGTCACATCTTCAAAATAACTCAATCGGATTTGTGAGACACACTCTACCATGTACAAAACCATAGCTAGACACAAAATGCTGGAGGAACTCAGCGGTCAGGCAGCATCTCAGGAGAGAAGGAATGGGTGACGTTTCGGGTCGAGATCCTTCTCCAGACAAGCTAAAAAAGGAAATCAGGTGGGCAAAAAGGGGCAGGATATCACTCTGGCAAATAGAATTAAAGATAATCCCAAGAGATTGTATAAGTATATGAAAGGAAAAATGATAACCAGGGAGAGAATAGAACCCCTGAGGAATCAATGCAGTCAACTATGTTTAGAGCTGCAGGAGATGGGCAAGGTCCTCAACTAGTATTTCTCCTCTGTTTTTACTGTGGAGGAAGACATGAGGATACCTTCCTTTTTTAGCTTGCTCCTCAGTTCAAGAAACTCCTCCAGGGATACATTTGATCCCATCTGCTTTTACCTGTCCCATGCCACCTCCTTCCTCTTGACTAGAGCCTCAATTTCCCTTGTCATCCAATTTTACTTACGCTGACCTGTCTTGCCCTTAACTCTTAACAAGAACATACATGTCCTGGACTCCTGTTAGCATACTTTTTTTAATACTTTCCTAACTTCCCTTTTACTTCAAACAACCTGCTCAAATCAACTTGAGTGAGTTCCTGTCTTATACCTTCAAAGTTGGTCTTGCCCCAATTTAGATTTTTTACTTTCAAGAACCAGACCTGAATGTGATAATTTAAGACGGATGCATCTAACCTCATCGTAGCTATTGTGTCTTCTCTCATGAAGCATTTTCAACACACAGATTTTTCTGTGCTGTATGGAAAATGGTGCTCTCTTGAATAGGTGGGATTTGAGATCAAAAGACTTCAGAGTATTCAGAAAGATACAGCATTGAAGCAGACCCTTCAGCCCACAGAGTCCGCTCCGGCCACCGATCACTCAGTACTCTAGCACTATCTTACACACTAGGGACAATTTATTATTTACTGAGGCCAATTAATCTACAATCTTGCATGTCTCTAATGTGGGAAAAAATTGGAGCACCTGGAGAAAATCCATGTGGTCAAACCAGTTGGGCCACTGTGCAGCCCTAATCCTATATCTACCATTTATCTTCATGGCTCCATGTGTTGCATCATCTGCTCCCTTAACTACTTGTGCCATGAACAATAAATTACTGGGCACGTTTTGTATATCAGATCTGCAGTGATTTTTTGCATTTTATTGTTTACAAATTGGTTATTTTTCTCTTTCTATGATATGCAGGTATTAGAACATCACTACTGGAATCTGAGGAACACACCTGCCCTACCTGCCACCAAACGGATGTTTCTCCAGATGCTCTAATTGCAAATAAATTTTTAAGACAGGTATGCTTGAGTTTCTTGCATAATGCTTCAATTCAAAATCTAATGTCACCAATTTAAATGTGTATACAACAAAGTAGATTGATCCATCATCCTCAACGTAATGTATTAAGATTTAGGCAGGAGAGTGCGAACCAGAGTAGTGCAGGTTAGGACCTGTAAGACTCAAAGGCAGGGAGAGGTGAAAGAATATGGTGATGCTGATGAGCTGAAGTTTGTTTATTTCAATACAAGGAGTATTGTGGAGAAAGCAGATAAACCTAGAACTTGGATTAATGCTTGATTAATGTCTCTGAGAATCCTTCAGTGCTTCTACTCTGGGGCTGCAGGAAGCATCTTGTCTGGCAACATCTCAATCTGGTTTGGGAATAGCTCTGCCCAGGACAGGAAGGCTCTGCGGAGTGTAGTTCATTCGGCTGAATGCACTATGGGAACTACCCTCGCCCCCCTGCAGGACCTATACATCAGGGAGGTGCAGATCCAGAGCCAGCAACATTATGGGGGACCCCTACCACCCCAGAAACGGACTGTTCCAGCTGCTACGGTCAGGCAAACACCTCCGCTGTCACGCTGTGAAAATAGAGAGGATGAGACGGAGTTTCTTCCCACAGGCCATCAGGACTGTTAACTCGTATCACCAGGGACTAATTTACTGTATTAATTTATCTTTTGTGTTGTGTCTTTAAAAAAAAAAAATCTATTCTGTTTGTAGTTTTAGCACAATCTGCAGGCACTGCCACTTTCATTTCACTGCACATCTTGTATACGTATGTGACAAATAAAGTTGACTTGACTTGACTTGGGACTATGTGGTTGTGGCGATCGTGGAGACTGTCAAGGCGGCACTCAGAGAGAACATACTGGAGGGTTTTCCGCTGAGGCGCTATGGGAGTTTTCTAAGGAGCTTAGAAACGAGAAAGGTGCAACACTTTAATGAGATTGTTCTATCGGCCCCCAATAGCAAGCTGGAGATAGAGGAATAGATATGCAGACATATTACCAAAAGATGACAAAGCAACAGGGTTGTCTTTGTGGATGATTTTAACTTTCCTAATATGGACCAGGACTTGCTCAGTGCCAAAGACGAAGGCAAAGTTTGAGAGGTGTATCCAAGAGGATTTCTTGAAACAATATGTGGATCGACTAACCCAAGAGGAACATACTCAACTTTGTGTTGTGTAATGATTCAAGCTAGGTGTTTCAGTGGAAGAGCATTTTGGGGGTAGTGATCACAACACTTAAGGATTAAGATTGTTTTGAATAGGGAGAAGATTGGACCTTGCAGGAAGGTGCTAAGGCAACCTATGACGTTATTAGGCAGTGGATCGGGTGGCTACACTGAGCAATTATTTTTGCGTAAGCCCACATCTGACATGTGGGAGTTGCTAAAAGGCCAGTTGATCGGTGTATAGGACTGCCTGTTCCAATAAGGAGGAGGGATAAGGATGGCAAAGTTAAGGGCCTGTCCCACTTAGGCGATTTTTTTTTTTAGATGACTGCCTGCGACTGTCATAGTCGTAGCAGGTTGCTGAAAATCCGGCGACTGGACCCCCCACGACAATGTCTACGATAAGCTACAACAACCTACCACCTAGTCGACGTCAAGCTACCGGCGACCCAATCGTCGCGACAGGACGTCCATCTACGACGACACCTTCGACCACACAGGTGACAACCTACGACAGTCAAAATCAGTCTATGTCCACCCGCGACAAGCTACGACCCTGTCGGCACAACTGATGACAATTCATGTCATTTTGGCCTCCCAAACAATGGAATCACCCAGTTTCCCTATAAAAAAGGGGGTGTAGGGTAGGGTTTCCAATCATTCTGCATCATGTCTGCCATGGAGCAACATCAGAGAGCATTGCTCTCACAAGAAGAAGCCCTGCTGCTTGCAGCGGCCCTCTTGCTTTAAAGATCAGCAAGACAGAAGGACAAGAAGAATTGGGGAGAAGAAGCCCAAGAAGACGTCTGTGTGGTTGAAGCCCTTGTCCCTGAAGAGACCCAGTTTGGACCAGTATGGCAACCTGATGACTTAGCTCCAGCAAGAAGATGTAGCTGCCTTCATAAACTTCACTAGGCTCCCCCCTGAGCTGTTTCACGGGCTGAAGACACGGGTGGGCCCTCTCCTGAAGAAAAAGGAGACGTTCATGATGAAGCCACTGGAACCAGGCCTGCGCCGAGCCATCAGCCTCTGCTACCTGACATCAGGAGACTCCTGCAAGAGCCTCTCCTACAGCTTTCTTGTGGCCCACAACACAATCAGCAAGGTTATCTGAGAGACCTGTGAGGCCATCATCATTGCTTATGAAGATGAAGTCATGGACTGCCCGAGTACACCAGATGAGTGGAAGAGAGTGGTGCAGGGCTTTGATACCAGATGGAACTTCCAGAACACATGTGGGGCAGTGGACGGCAAGCACGTGGCCATCAGATGTCCACCCCATGGAGATTCGATGTACTTCAACTACAAGAAGTTCCATTCCATCGTACTCATGGCTGTGGTGGATGCAAACTATAACTTCCTGTTTGTGGATATGGGCACACCTGGCAGTGTCACAGATGGTGGGATCTGGAGAGAGACCTCCTTTGGGGAAGCACTGGAAGAAGGAAGAGCAGGCTTTCCTGATCCAGAACCTCTGCCAGGAGAAGCCAACCCTGTCATCCCATACACACTGGTTGGTGATGACGCCTTCCCTCTCAGGTCATGGATGATGAAGCCATACCCTCACAGGCAGATGTCAAGGGAGCAGAAGATCTTCAACTACAGGCTGTCCAGGGCTAGGAGGGTCGTGGAAAACGCCTTTGACGTCCTTGCCAGCAGATTCAGATGCTTGCTTGCTGACTGCAATGGAGCAGGAGCCCAAGAATATGGAGACCATTGTCTACACAGCATGTGTCCTCCACAAGCTGATCTGCACCAGAAGTGCAGCAGCCATGATGGAGGGTGACCGAGTGGACAACCAGACAGGCAACATAACTCCAGGTTCATGGAGAACTGGAGGACAGGCTTCCCTGATGGTGGGGACTGGAGATATTGCCAGGAAACACCTCCAACAAGAGAGCCAAGGACCAGAGAGACCATCTCTGCACTTAATACAACTCCGAACCAGGCAGTGTACCATGGCAGAACGACATGATCTGAAGATCAACAGCAAACAGCCCACACCACAAACGGAAGTCCACCACTCCAGGAGGAGAGCCCACGACAGACCACAAGAAAAGCCCCTTTTCAGGGCCACCCACATCCTCCCAAAAGAGTTTAATTTTCAATGTAGTACAATGCTAGTGTTTGTGTTTGTTTTATTATTCAAAATATATGAAATTAAAATATTTGAAAGTGTTGCCATGAGACCCTACTCTGAAATACAATATCTTCTACACCAATGACTGCACCTCCACAGACTCCTCTGTCAAGCTCCTCAAGTTTGTGGGTGACACTACCCTGATTGGACTGATCCAGGATGGGGAGGAATCTGCCTACAGAGGGGAAGTGACAGCTGGCGTCCTGGTGCCATCGCAACAACCTGGAGCTCAATGCACTCAAGACAGTGGAACTAATTGTAGACTTTCGAAGAGATCCCCCTCCCCTCCCCCCCACTCACCATCAACAACACCATAGTCACATCTGTGGAGCCATTCTAAGTTCCTTGGAACCATCATCTCCAGGGACCTTAAATGGGGGGCCACCATCGACTCCACAGTCAAAAAGGTCCAACAGAGGATGTACTTCCTGCGGCAACTGAAGAAACACAATCGTCACAGGCAATGATGGTCCAATTCTATACTGCTATCATTGAGTCCGTCCTCACCTTCTCCATCATGGTCTGGTTTGGCTCAGCCACCAAGCACGACATCCGGAGGCTGCAATGGATCGTTCGCACAGCTGAGAAGGTTGTTGGCTACAACCTTCCCCCCATTGACGAACTGTACATTGCAAGGGCCAGGAAGCGAGCGGGCAAGATCATCTCTGTCCCCTCTCACCCTGGCCACAAACTCTCCGAAGCACTTCCCTCTGGAAGGCGACTCCGGACTGTCAAAGCAGCCACAGCCAGACATAAAAACACCTTTTTTCCCATGAGTGATAGTTCTACTCAATAACCAGAGTCTGTAGTCTCTTTTTTGCTCTGGTTTATTTTCACCCACATGTTTAGACCTTAATGTTGTATCCTTATTGTTTTGATGTGGTTAGGCTTTATTCTTAATTGTTAACTATGTTTGTGTTGTCATTTGTGAGCAGAGCACCAAGGCACATTCCTTGTATATGCACATACTTGGCCAATAAACTCATTCATTCATTCATACATCAATGGAATTCATCGAAGTCAGCAACGGCGATAACCTACGACAGTACCTATGTCAGGAGACGTCAAGTTACTCTCATTGGCGTCAAACCCGCTGTTGCCGATTTTTTTCTCAACATTCTGAAAATCCAGAGGCGACCAGAAAGACGCTGTGACTCTGGGCGACTGAGGAGACTCCTCACGACCATACAAGCGACTATGTGGCGACAGCCTAGTTGCCTGTAATCGCCTAAAAAATCGCCTAAGTGGGACGGGGTTTAAGGGAACCTTGGATGAGGAAAGAGGTTGTAAAGTTGGTCAAAAAAAGGAACACATCAAGGTTTAAGAGATTGGAATCAGACAGGGTGTTTGAGGAATATAATGAAAGGAAGAAAGACCTCAAGAGGGCGATTTAAAAGGGCCCATGAAATGTCTGCAAGTCGGATTAAAGAAAATTCCAACATTTTGTTAAGTCCATGTTAAAAACAATGGTTTAAAAACAAATTAAAATCAGGGAGAAGGTAGGACTGCTCCTGGCTAAAGAGGGAAATTTGTGCTTGGAGTCTGGGAATTAGGCGAGATACCAAACTTTATGTCTGTTTTCACCAAGGAAAGGGATAAGGAAGACAGTGAGATCAGTGTGGAGAATTTTAATATGCAAGGATAGTTTGAGATTAAGAAGGAGGTGGGTTGGGGCATTTGAGGAGCATCTCAGGGCCTGATGAGATTTATCCCAGGTTATTGCGAGAGGCAAGAGTGGAGATTTGGGAACCTTGACGAAGATTTTTGAATCTTCTCTACCCACAGGCGAGGTCTTGGAGGACTGCAGAGTAGCTATGTTGTTCCTTTATTAAAGAAGGGAAATGGAGAGAATCCAGGGAGGTATAAGCCGGTGAGCCTCACATCTGTGGTAGGGAAACTATTGAAGAGGATTCTTCAGGATTGGATTTAGTTCCATTGGGAAAAGAATGGGTTAATTAGTGATGGGTTGTACACGGCAAGTGGTGGCTTATGAACATGCTCATGTTTTTTCAGGAGGTGACGAAGGTGGGCGATGGAATTTGTTTACGTCCCATGGTAGGCTGATCCAGAAGATTAAGTTGTACATTTTTAATAGTGACTTGGTCGTATTGACTTGGAACTGGCTTGCTGATAGAAGACAGGGTTACGGTGGAAAGAGAATATTCAGGTTGGAGGTCCTCAACCAGTGGAGTTTCACAAGGGAATGCTGCTGTTTGTGATATATATAAGTGACTTGGGTGTAAATGTAGACTGTTTGGTTAGTAAGTTTGCAGATGACACCAAGATTGCTGTGGTCTCGGACATTGAGGAAGGCTTGTATACAGCGGATCATAAATCAGCTGCATAAATGGGCATAGAAGTGCCAGATGGAATTTAATCTGAGCGAGTGTTGAATGTTGCACTTTGGGAGGTCAAATGTAAGGAGGAAATATATAATTAATGGCATGAGCCTTAACAGCATTGATGTACAGAGGGATCTTGGGCTCCAAATCTATAACTCCCTGAGTGTGGCAACACAAGTAAATAAGAGTGGTAAAGAACGCAAATGGTATGCTTGCCTTCATAGGTCAGGCATTAAGTATAAGTCAGAAAGTCATGATGCAGCTTTATAGGACTTTGGTTAGCTGGTATGTGGAGTATTGTGTGCAGATTTAGTTTTCCCATTACAGGAAGGATGTGGAGGTTTAGGAAATGGTGCAGAGGAGGTTTACCAGAATGGTGCTGTGGTTAGGGGGTATTGGCTATAGGACGAGGTTGGACAGACTTGGTTTATTTTCTCTGGAACACCAGAAGTTGTGGGAAGACCTGATAGAAGTATATAAAATTATGGGAGGCATAGATAGAGTAGACAGAATCTTTTTCCCAGGATTGAAAAATAAAATATTAGAGGTGAGATGGGCAAAATTTAAAGGAGATAAGCAGGACAAGTTTTTACATGGGCTCATGAGTGCCTGGAACGTGCTGCTGGGGGTGGTAGTTGAAGCAGATACGTCAGTCACATTTAAAAGACCTTTGATAGGCATATGGATATGGAGGAATGTAGGCTATGTGATAAGTGACATCATGTTCGGCATCACTTCGTATGTTCAGACATTGTTGGCCGGTGGGCCTGTTTTTGCGTTGTTCTGTTCTATGGTTTGTGTTAATAGCTTAATCTCTACAAATTTGATTTGGCAAACAATTGTGTGAACTAAATCAGTAAGTTGGTGATAAACAAAATTCTATAAATTTGACTTCATTTGGATCAACTAAGCAATAACTTGAAGTGGATGGCATTTCTGTTCAATCACATCAATAGAATTCTTTGCTTTTGCAGGCTGTTAACAACTTCAAAAATGAAACCGGCTACACAAAAAGAGCTCGTAAACAACAGCTGACCCAGCAGCAGCCAAGGCTACCTTCTCTTCCAATTCAAAATCTGCTGCCCAGTCTGAGGCCATTGCATTCCATCAACCCTCAGACTGTTTTGCCCTTAACTAGAACAGCCATCTCAAAGTCAGCAGATCTCCCACTCACTAGTGCTTCTGCACCTGGGCAAGTTTCTATTGCTGTCTCCCTTCCGAGTGCAGCTTCCACCCCAGTCCGTGCTGCTTCTCCTGCAAAAGGAAATCGTGATTCCTCTGCTGCCAGTATCCCTCCTGCTCCAGACGTGTCAACAGTAGCTGTTCACCTTCATCAGCTACCTTCAAAACACGAGGAAGGAGATATTCTGTAAGTTTTATCCTTGTAAGAACAGATAAAGATTGAAAAGCAACTGAGAAAACTGTTTAGCAGGTTGTATATATAAATAAGAATTTCTGCACAGGAGTAGCTATCAGTCTACTATTCATGTGCCTCTCCTACATGGAATAATTCAGCAGACTTAGTCTGTGTGAAGAAAGGTCCTGACCTGAAACATCAGTCATCCATGTCCTCCAGGCATACTGCCTGACCTGAGTTACTCCAACACTTTGTCGTTTCATCTGAAAACTAGGCGCCAGTGCCACTGGTCTGCACCAGCAAGCTCTTCACCAGCTGGCGCACCATCGGTTGTTGTAGCTCACAACTGCAATTTTTTGTTTCTACCTAGTTCCAAGGTGATGCCGACTTGTGTAAAATTTGACTTGCGTAAAGATTTACAGAATCTTGTATTCCTAGGTCTTTCTGTTCTACAACACTCTCTGGTACTCTGCCATTCACTGTGTATGTCCTGGCTAGGTCATCTCCAAATGTTGTCAATTATGCCACCAACGTCCTCGTCCAAATGGTTAATATGTAAATGATAAACCACAGTGGATGCAACGCCAATCCCTGTGGTCAGGCATCCAATCCGAAGTGCAGTCCTTCACTACCACCCTCAACTCCTACCACCAAGCCAATTTTGTACCCATTTGGCTGGCTCACTTTGGATCCCATGTGATCAAACTTTCTCTGCCAGCCTGCCATGTAGGACCTCATCAAAGACCAGTCCTCTTCGTTACCTCTTCAAAATAAAATTCAAACTCATGAGGCACAGTTACCAACTCATCAAGCCATGCTGACTACTTGACAAGTACTTTGAATTACCTTGACATAGAACACTATGAATCTAATGCAAATAAATGGTATTTGTGTTGGTGAGTACAATGAGTAGCCAACAGGCCTGTTTCGAATAAAAGATAGCTTTCCGGGTTGTGAAACTGCTGGTTTGCCATTTTCTTAATAAAACCTATCTTATTCACTAATTTATTACTCCAGATCAGCAACAATGTGGTTAATTATTCACTTCCCTTTGGCAAAGGAGGAATAAGCCATTCAATTTAAGAGCCTTGGGTGATGACCAATAAATGCTCCCTATGCTAGCAATATCCACACCATGTCCTAAATACATTACCATCCCAACGCACCATTGTAATTGTTGAATCATACAATGTAGAAATAGACCCTTTAGTCCACCAGATTCATGCTGACAAAGTACCTATCAATACCAATCCCGTTCTCTAGCCTTTTAACTGTAGATTTCCATGCCTATTCCAATGTTTTAACCAAGTCTAATGTGTATTGGCTGCAGAACGAGGTCTTTTTGTATTATACAAATTATGTATTTATTTCCTTTCGTGGTGAGTGAACTGAGGTAGGAAATTATTTATAATCTGAATTTAGGAAATTCGCTTTGGTGAATAAATTTGAATAGATGTTTGCAGCTTCCCAAATAATTTAATAAATCTGGAAGTTAAATTTGAATTTTTTTTAAACCAATGTATGTTATTACTTCCTGTTAGGGAAATTGGCAAATCCACTGTGACCGTTACCTCTGGAATAACGACTGCTAATCCATCCATACCTACAAGCAGCACCTCGGCACTTAAGGTAAGTTACTGATCTTGTCTATGTTATAGTTAAATGTTGTTTTGCATGTCTTACTGATAAAGTAGTTAACAATCAAAGGTTTGCAAGGTACAATCAATGCTCGATATTACACAGCCAGCCACAACAACTGAATGCTTCAGTGAGCCTTTTAAGGGGCAAATCTATCTGAAGAGGCCAGTTTTCCCATTCCGTTTGAAGATTACATATAGCAGCACACACTAAGCATTCAAATACCATAGGATAACAAGGCTAAGAAGGAGTGTAGTTTCAGGGGTCAGAGAAGATAAACCAGCAGGAAAACCATTTTGTCAAAGAAGTTACAATAGTTAAAATAGAACAGAAAATGCTGGAAACACTCGGATCAGGCAAGAGAGACAGGGTTAACATTTCCGTCCAAGACCCACAAAAATATGAGAACGATAGAAGAGGTGGGGACAATGAAACCAGAGAAAGGAATATAAATGGAAAGGAAGAAGATATGAAGGTAGATAAATCCCCTGGGTCTGTTCAGATAGGTTGATGACTAAGTCAAGGATCTAGTTAAAGAGGGGGACCCAGTTTTGTGAGCTTGGTAACCAGTCTGGAGTGGATGATAGTGTTAAATGCCGAGCAATAATCTATGAATAACAGCCTGGCTATGTGTATTTATTGTCCAAGTAGTCCAGTGCAGATTTTGCAGCCAGTGAGATTGCATCCTCTGTTTAGCTGTTGTGGCAAACCCGGGTTTCTGGTGCTGTGAGACAGCAGTTCTATCAACTGCCACCCATGATATTTGACGGTTGCTATCTTGTGTATTTTGAGAAAGCTTGATATGTTGGTAAAGCACACAGTGCTGGAGTAACTCAGTGGGTCAGGCAACATCTCTGGAACATGGATAAATGACTTTCATGTCAAGACTCTTCTTCAAACTGATTTTTTTTTGGGGGGGGGGAAGAAAGCTGGAGAACGGGAGAGGCAACACAAAGTGTGGCAGGTAATAGGTTGACACAGGCGAGGGGGATTTTTGGGCAGGCAGTTAGTTGGAACAAAGGCAGCTGGAAAGGAGCAGAAATCACAAAGATGACAGGGGGTCTCGCAAAACTCCCATTGGAGAGAGGAGATATGTTTGAAATTCATACAGTTGGAATTGAAATCTCTAGGACTCTTCAGTGTGAATAATTGAGGAACAGTGGAGTTCAGTGGCCTATACTTGGTTCAAAATATAAACTTCCAGGGCAAGTTACAAAATTGGTACTCTACTGAGACACATTTAAATCACAGCAGAGCAGTGGGATCATTGTCATAGAATACAGAGTACAATACAGAAATGGGCCCATCACTGCAGTATGCACTACACTAATCACATTTATCTGCATTAAGCCCACATCTCTCTGTGATTTTTCCTATCTAAATATCTGTACAATTGCCTTTTAAATGTTGTAATTGTAACCACTCTACCTGCAGCAGCTTGGGGAATTTAATTAATTAATCTAGCAATTAAGCAATCTAGAATTAAAAGTTGGTTTGGGGTTGAAATTATTGGATTATCATTTTAAATTTTAAGAGACTTTAGGGACGACCAATAACTGCTGCTTTTGTCAATGTTGGTCACATATCTATCCGTCTGTCATGTACCATTAAGCTTGATTGGTGTGTTCTATTTTCAGGGTTATCAGGTTCCTGTTCTTGGTCATCCTGCTTCACATGGGCAATCCATCCCTACAACAGGTTTGTTACTTTGGAAATGGTTGTCAGATTGACTTCCAATTGTAAAATCTAGTTAAGCAGCGCATTATTTTTATTTTTAGGTCAACCAATGAGGACAAGTGGTGTTCGACCACCGGGAAACAGATCAAGCTGGGAACTGTAAGTAAGAACTGTTATATCCACACTACAGTGCTGGAGAAGCTGCCTGACCTGTTGAGTTACTCCAGCATTTTGTCTTTTTTGTAAATCAGCAACTGCAGTTCCTTCTTATTCCATTAAATCTATTGTTATTTCAGCTTTGGAGACACATCTATTTAGCACGTTCCCAAATCTGTTGTCCTTACAAAGGCCTTTGCTCTTGAAGAGTCCAAATATCTGAATCCGTGCCCCCTGCACCAACTCTTCAGCCACACATTCACCAGTACTATCTTGCAGTTCTTACTTTCCATTGCTCATGGCACTGGGAGCAATCTGAAGATTACTACCCTCAAGGTCCTGCTTTTTAACCTTTTGCCTAACTCTGTTCACTCTACAGGACCTTATCCCTTTTCCTATCTATGTCATTTGTGCCAACATACACAACGACTTCCAGTTGCACACACTCCCCCTTGTGAATATTCTGCAGGTGCTCAAAGACATCCTAGCCCTAGCACCAGGGAGACAACATACCATCCTGGAGTCTCGTTTATTGCCATAGAGTCTTCTGCATGTTCCCCTAACTAACAAGTCTTCTATCACTGTTACTCTGCCTGACTTCACATTTCCCTGCAGTGCCTCAAATCCAGGTCAGCGGCAAAGATTTGAGTGCTACTGTCCTCTCCTGACTGGTCATAACTCCCAATGAAAAAATACATACCTTTTGTTGAGGGGAACGGTCACAGGGACCCCTGCACTCACTGCTTCCTCCCTTTCCTGGTGGTCACCCATCTACTTTCTCCTGCAACCTAGGGGTGACTACTTCACTGTAATTCTTATCTATGACTTTCTCGGTCTCCCAGATGATCCTGAGGTTGTCCAGCTGCTGCTCCTGTTCCCTAGTGTGATCTGTAAAGAGCTGCAGCTGGATGCATCTCTTAGTGTAGTGCTCAGAGACACTAGAAATGTCCCTGACTTCCCACATCCTGAAGGAAGAGTATACAACTGCCCTATCTGCCACCACTAAGGCACTAGATAAAGAAATATTTAAGAATGAATGAAAAACACAGACTGCACCATATCCTGCTGTTGCCCTCTACGCTGAAGCCTCCTGAGCCAAAGCCTTGCACTTACTCTCATCATGGCTGGTCCCAGCATGCATGCTCCACTAGTGTCTATCTACCTTTTATACACCCACTAGGATCAGTCACTCCAAGATGCCAAATGCATATTTCTGCCATTGATATTTCGAAGTGTCAAACTTTTGTAATGTATATTGCACCCACTAAAATTGTGGGGTAAGACTGAACTGTAGCCCGTTGAGGAATTTATGCAGCCCATTGTCACCTGGCCGAGCTGGATACAAAATGATAATTATTAAAAAGAATTGAAATCAGAAAACTGCAGATTCTGGAAATTGGAAATAACAACAGGAAATGTTGGAAATGCTCAGCAGTTTAGACAATACCTGTGAAAAGAGAGACAGATATTAGAAGATCGTTGTATCTTCCTTTCTCTCCCAAGTACCATAGAAACACAGAAGATAGGTGCAGGAGTAGGCCATTCAGCCCCTTGAGCCAGCATCGCCATTCAATATGATCATAGCTGATCATCCAAAATCAGTGCCCCATTCTGGCCTTTTCCCCATATCCCTTGATTCTCTTAGCCCTAAGAGCTAAAACTAGCACTCTTGAAAACATCCAGTGAATTGGGCTTCACTGCTTCTGTGCCAGAGAATTTCACAGATTCACAGCTCTCTGGGTGAAAAAGTTGTTCCTCATCTCAGTCCTAAATGGCCTACCCCTTATTCTTAAACTGTGACCCCTGGTTCTGGACTCCCCCCAACATTGGGAACATTTTTCCTGCATCTACCCTGTCTAATCCTCTAAGAATTTTATATGTTTCTATAAGATCCCAACTCATTCTTCTAAATTCCAGTGAGTACAAGCCTAGTCGACCCATTCTTTCATCATGCGTCAGTCCCTCCATCCCGGGAATTAACCTGCACTCCATCGAGCAATAATGTCCTTCCTCAAGAGCAATAATGCCCTTCCTCAAATTAGGCCAAAATTGCACACAGTGCAGTCTCACCAGGACCCTGTATAACTGCAGTAGGACCTCCTTGCTCCTAAACTCAAATCCTCTCGCAATGAAGGCCAACATGCCATTGGCTTTCTTCACTACCTGCTGCACCTGCATGCTTCCTTTCAGTGACTGATGTACAAGCACACCCAGGTCTCGTTGCACCTCCTCTTCTCCTAACCTGACACCATTCAGATAACAATCTGCCTTCCTGTTCTTGCCACCAAGGTGGATAACCTCACATTATACTGCATCTCCCATGCTTCTGCCCAACCTATCCAAGTCACCCTGCAGTCTCAAAGCATTCTCCTCACAACTCGACTGCCACCAGCTTTATACCATCTGCAAATTTGGAGATGTTACATTTAATTCCCATGTCTAAATCGTTAATATATATTGTAAAAAACTGGGGTCCCAGCATCGAGCCTTGCAGCACCCCACTAGTCACTGCCTGCCATTCTGAAAAGGACCCGTTAATTCCTACTCTTTGCTTCCTGTCTGCCAACCAGTTCTCTATCCTATTCTTTCGTCACTCATTCCTTCTCTCCAGAGATGCTGCCTATCCCGCTGAATTATTCCAGCGTTTTGTGTCCACCTTCGATTTAAACCAGCATCTGTAGTTCTTTCCTAAACAGTTCTCCATCCATGTCAATTCCCTACCATGTGCTCTAATTTTGCACACTAATCTCTTGTGTGGGACCTTGTCAAAGGCTTTTTGAAAGTCCAAATACACCACATCCACTGACTCTCCCTTATCCATTCTACTTGTTACATCTTCAAAAAATTCCAAAAGATTAGTCAAGCATGATTTCCCCTTCATAAATCCATGCTGACTTTGACTAATCCTGTCACTGCTTTCAAAATGCACTGCTATAACATCTTTAATAATCAACTCCAACATCCTCCCCACTACCAATGTAAGGCTAACTGATCTATAATTCCCTGTTTTCTCTCTCCCTCTCTTAAAAAGTGGAGCTACATTGGCTACCCTCCAGTCCACAGAAACTGATCCAGAATCGAGAGAACATTGGAAAATGATCACCAATGCATCCTTGATTTCTAGGGCCACCACCTTGAGTCTGGGATGCAGACCATCAGGCCCTGGGGATTTATCTGCCTTCAGTCCCAACAGTTTCCCTAACACCATTTTCTGACTAATGTGGATTGCCTTCAGTTTCTCCCTCCCACTCGATCCTCGGTCCCCAGTAGTTCCAGGAGATTGTGTCTTCCTTAGTGAAGACAGAACCAAAGTACTCGTTTAACTGTTCTTCCATTTCCTTGTTTCCCATTATAAATTCACCTGTCTCTGACTGTAAGGGACCTACATTCGTCTTCACTAATCTTTTCCTTTTTACATACCTATAGAAACTTTTGCAGTCAGTTTTTATATTCCCTGAAAGCTTTCTTTCATGCTCTTTTCCCCCCTCTTAATTAACCCATTTGTACTCCGAGTTCTAAATTTCTCCCAGTCCTCAGGTTTGCCGCTTCTTCTGGCCAATGTATATGCCTCTTCCTTGGCTTTAACACTATCCTTGACTTCCCTCGTCAGCCACGGTTGAGCCGCCTTCCCAGTTTTATTTTTTCGCCAGACAGGGATGAACAATTTCTGGAGTTCATCCATGCGATCTTTAAATCTTCGCCATTGCATGAAAACTGTCAATCCTTTAAGTATAATTTGCCAGTCTATCCTAGCCAATTCCCATTTCATGCCTTCAAAGTCTCCTTTATTCAAGTTCAGGACCCTAGTCTCTGAATTAACTGTGTCACTCTCCATCCTAATACCAAACCAAATCTCTCCCTTTGGTCGCAGACCTCAAATGTACAGATTATAAACTGTAAATTGTAATTGTGAATCAGCAAAATTGCACAATCAATCATTGATGTGGTTTTTGAAATTGAGAACCAATTGCGTCGATCAACACCTGTGCAATGATGATGTTCACACAATGTTGGCATAATTCAAAGTGCCAGTCAGCATCTCTGAAGAGCATGGATAGGTGATATTTCGAGTTGAGCCACTGCGGGATCACTCCGTGCACCCTCCCGCTTCTTAGCCAGGATGCCGACGACACCCCAGCCAGCACTGCCTGCCTGATCCCATCCAGGCTGGTCTGAACAACCTTCACCGCCAGGACGGGCTGCCGATCTCTTCCAGGACGCACCTGCCACTACCAACGCTGACCCTTGCCTGCAATCCAGCTGCCTGCGGGCCAGGACCAATGACTGCCGATCCTCTCCTCAATTCACCTGGATTCCAGGCCCAGTTCCAGACTGGGAGGTCTTAAGAAGGGTCATGAAACGTCACCTATCCATGTTCTCCAGAGATGCTGCCTGGCCTGCTGAGTTACTCCAGCACTTTGCCTTTTGAGTATTAACCAGCATCTGCAGTTCTTTGTTTCGACTACGTATAATCATACTCTATTACTCGGTAATCCCTTACTCGGTTATAGCGGCCAATCAGGGCAATAACGGGCACTGCTCTCCCTCCCTCCGTGGTAATGAAGGTTTACTGTAATAGAATCAAGAGAATCACACGTGCTCTGCCATTGAGTAGAAAGTTTGTCCTGGATGGAGTTCAAACCATGTTACTTCATTAGTTAGCATTTTTATCTCTTCAGCAAGAGAAATTAACCTCAGCTTTTGTCTAGTCAATCCTTCTATGAATCAAATCTAATTTTCCTAAACTCTACAGTGTGTAGCCCCATGCCAATTGACCTATCTTCACAAGACAATCCTTGTCACTTGAATCAAACTGAAAAAAAACTTTCACCACCTCCAAGAGAAACGTGTGGGAAAGAACTCCAGCAATTTGTGTTTACATCGAAGGTAGTCACAATGCTGGAGTATCTGCGGGACAGGCAGCATCTCTGGAGAAAAGGAATGGGTGACATTTTGGGTCGAGACTCTTCTTCCCCACTCCTTCGCTCCAGAGGTGCTGCCTGTCCCATTGAGTTACTCCAGCATTTTGCGTCTTATCTTCCAAGAAAGATATGTTCCTCCACAAGTCCAGTATATATCGCCGGCACATTTGATTCCAATGAAATAGTATTGTTTTTTTTCAATAAATCTGTTTACCATTTAGCTTTGACACATTACAGTGCAATTTAAAAGCAGTTTTTAGTGTTTGTAGAATGGTGTGATTTATCCAAGAAATTGCTTCCAGTTTATTTTTTGGATTTGAGTAATCAATACGAATCTCTAGAACCTAGTGTTCCTCGCATTCTCAATTCCAGATTTTCCACAGTATGTGGACATATTTATTTGAAGATGCTGTAAAAATGTTCACTGGTGCATCTCTATTTATGGCAACTGCTAAAAGTATTAGCCATCACTTTTGAGTGCTTGTGTATCTGCAAATTCGTTGTCTCACCACTTGTTGATATGTTTTTCAATCTGCTTCATTAGACCATCCAACAGAGGGCATCATAGTGATCGGATTCCAAGAAGTCGAACACAGGGAATTACAAACCCTCCCCCTGTCTATGTGCCCCCCCCAACACTCTACCCTCCTCCACCTCACCCAGTTCCTCTTCCACCAGGGGTGCCTCCCCCTCAATTTCCTCCACAGTTTCCCCCAGGCCAACCCCCACCTACAGGATTTAGTGTCCCTCCTCCAGGATTCCCTCCAGCACAAGCCACAATATCTGCCCCCTGGGCACCCCCTGCTACTCCAGCAGCTCCTGCCAATGTCATACCAACCGTAACGCAAGTACCTCCGCTGTCCAGGGAAGAGTTCTACCGAGAGCAGCGACGGCTAAAGGAAGAGTAAGTGAATGGGCATTGATTTCAATATCTGTGACATCTGGCGTTTCCAGATACCACCATGAAATCCTGAGCATGGGTTTCACCTTTATATTTGTTTGCGCCCAATAGACAGAGGAGCAACCTGTGCGACAAAACAACTGGGTGCTGCTTGTTATTAAGCCTATTTGTGTTGTTATATTACAAAATATATCAAGAATGGCAAAGATTTCAGGCCACTACACCTGTCCCTTCAATTTCAAAATAGTATTTGCCTCCACCACATCCTCTGGCAGCTCATTCCAAATAGCCTGTATGGAAAAAGCGACTCTGTCCTTTAAATTTATCACCTCTTACCTTACATCCATGCTCTCTAGTTCAAAACTCTCTTTGCTCCGAGGAAAAAGATTAGCTATCTGTTAATTATTTAAGCTTGTATAAGGTCACCCTTTGTTCAAGTGGAAATACATCCAACCCACTCAGTCTCTCCTTGTAACTGCAGCCCTCCATTCCAGATGACTTTCTGGTGAATTGCATCTGCAGTCTCTCGATTGTTACCACGTCCTTACTGTAATATGGGGACTTGAGCTGTCAGCGGTAGTCTTTAACAATATTTTGTACAGCTACAACATGAAGCCCCTACTCTTGTTCATGATACCTCAACCTATGAAGGCCAGCATACCACATTCCTCCTCCTCCACCTATGGCATCGCTTAGTAAATTCTGGGCATTATGCCAAAGGTCTCTCTACATCAATGTTCCTAAAGTTCCTGCCATTTACTCTGTCTCCTAAAATAATTTGATCTGTCTGACTATACCTTTAAACATCTGTCATTATTGAAGACTGTCAGTTATTGTATTATCCGCATTCTTACGGATCCTACGTTCTCAAAGCAATTTATATATACAACAAACAAAAAAGGTCCCAGAAATAATCCTTGCAGTGCACGACCTGTTACACATTTTCAATTGGAAAAATACCCATCCACTGCTGTTCTCTCCCTCCTATCGCCCAGCCAATTTTGGATCCAGTTCATCAACACGTTTAGTTCCTTTGAGCCTCAATTTTCTGAAATGGCCTACTATGCAGAACCTGATGAACAATCTGACAGTCCACATAGGCAACACCTATTGCTCTGCTTTCATCAATTTGCCTGCACAAAATCTCAGTCCGATATATGAGACTGCTGATGTAAGGCTTACCAGCCTGTGATTTCCAGGCTTACCCTATTGCCCTTGAGCAAGAGGACAACATTTTCTGTCTTCTGTTATCTCACCTTCGGCCAACAAAGATGCAAAAATCTCTGTCAGAACCCAGGAAGTCTCCTCCCTTGGTTCCCTTTGTATTCTGGAATAGATCTGAGGATGTATCCACTTTAATGTATCCCAATGCTTCCCAATCCTCCTTCCTGATAAAGATCATGTGTGCGATTGCTGAGTGAAATATTTGAAGGCTCTCATTTTTATTTATTTTTCCCCTTTCATCTATTTGACATTTCAGAGAGAAGAAAAAGTCAAAGCTTGATGAGTTCACCAATGATTTTGCTAAAGAGCTAATGGAATACAGAAAAATCCAAAAGGAGCGCCGACGCTCCTACTCCAGGTAATTAGTTGTAATAGAATCAATGAACAGTTTTAAGCCCATCATGCAGCAGATACAAAATTAAAGTTTGTTTCTAATATTCGTTTGGCCTTCAAAGGTAGGCATAAACCAATCAAACAGCTAGTGGAAACAAAAGCATAGCAAAAGTGACATTCTCAATTGAAATTAAAGTCCCATGTCACATTGATTTCCTTCCCCAGTACATGTATCTTTTGGGAAATAGATATTCTGCAGCCCTCTCCATTTATCATGCATCAGAACTTTGCAACTGAGATATACCAGGCATGGCTTTACTAATTGGAGCAATGTCAATAGTTCACCCCACCTTGCTGCTACTTTCTGATTTTTGAGCAGTTGAAATCTGGCTGTGTAAGTACCTGAGACATTCAGGCTCTGTGATACCTTTGCCTCCCCTACCTCTGATTTTTTTAAACTCCCCATTCCCTAATTTAATTCTTACTATGGTGCGGCTGACTCCACATCATCAGTCCTGTCCCCCTGATCACTTCTCTGCTAATAGCAAGGCCAATGCTCTCACGCTTTCGAATTTGACTGACAATGTTTGTAGAGTTGAAAAGATCTAATGAGGATATTTTCAATTGCAGTTTTATAACTGCTGTTTTAACATTGGTTCGAACATATAGCAGAATCTGCCTTATGGCGAAGTAACTGTACTTGTCAGTTTTATGGAGAGAAAATACTTAGAGCTTCAGTATTGGAACTTGTCATAGCCATTCATGTTGGTCACAATGTTTGCATGCCTGCAGAAGTGCTCACCACAATAGGTGACTGGCCACAGTGCCAGTGCTCTCTGCACATGCAAATTTAATTAGTTTTAGTTACAGAAACCAGACTAAATAACTGGTCCCATCAGCCATCAATGGAATTAATTTCTTAAAGCTTTTTGGGGGCCATTTGGATATGCATCTTTTGTGTTGTTGAAATATCTTTGGACTTGCCTGCATTAGAAATGTTTGCTTTTGTCTTGATCATTTAAGACTACCATTTAAGTGTGCGGCACGGTGGCGCAACAGTAGAGTTGTTGCCTTGCTGTCACAGAGACCCGGGTTCAATTCTGACTACAGGTGCTGTCTATACAGAGTTTGTACATTCTCCCCGTGACCTGCGTGGGTTTTCTCCGGGTGCTCTGGCTTTCTCCCACACTCTAAAGATGTACAGATTTGTAGGTTAATTGGCTTCAGTAAAATTATAAATTGTCCCGAGTGTGTATAGGATAGTGTTAGTGTACGGGCATCATTGTTTGGTGTGGGCCAAAGGGCTTGTTTCCGCACTGTATCTCGAAACAAAAAACTTAAGTCCAATTTGCTAACTGCTCTTACACCCATATCCATCTTAGTCAGATAGACACACAAAACTGGAGTAACTCAGCGGGACAGGTAGCATCTCTGGAGAGAAAGAATGGGTGAAGTTTCGGGTCGAGACCTTTCTTCCATCTCAGACAGGTTTAGCTTCAATTATTCAAACCTATGCCAATTAAGTTATGGCCTATCTCGAGAAAATTAAGAGTGGCTTCATGCAATTCATTGATATAAGTTTTCTACTGTTAGTGGGCTACCTCCTTGAAGATTCACCTTGAGATTGCTGCCACCTTGGTTATTCATTTTAAGCTGCTACATTTAATACTTAACCTGCCTTCATTTTCTGCTCAGGTCCCGGTCACGTTCCTACAGTGGATCATCGTTCAGTGGCAGCTCCTACACGTATTCCAAGTCGAGATCTCATTCCTCGCGATCTTATTCAAGATCAGTCAGTCGATCCCCAAGTCGTTCCTATTCAAGGTCACCTTCATATCGAAGAGGTGGTGGAAAGAGTAGGGGTTATCGATCAAGATCCAGATCTCGTGGGTTTCATAGGTCCAGATCTAGGTCACCATCTTACAGAGGATATCGGTCTCGTTCCCGATCTCCAAATTACAAGCCCCATTCTCCTTACAAAAGGAGTATTCCACAGGGTGAAAATGAACGTGAGTATCATGATCGTTACAGAGAACCACCACCACCGTTTGACTACAGAGAACTTTATGATAGACCTCGTGATCCAAGAGACTCTTACGAAAGGGAGCGCTACAGAGAATGGGAGAGGCGATGCAGAGCATGGTATGAATATTATAAAGGTTACAATGGTGGTAATCAACCACGACCTCGTTCTCCCACAAATAAGGACCATTTGTCTCCTGAGTGCTTTGTCCCACCTGGTACCAGGCGTGACAATTCACCTCATGGTCGGGGCCGCAGGGACGAATATCCAACAGATCAGTTGCCTCGGGGCCGTAATGTGGGTGGTGCCTGCAATTATCCAGAAAAGTACTCTTACAGAGAGACTCATGCTGTAAAAGAACTGAGAGGGTCAAAGGAAAAAGAAGTAACAAGCCTTCGTCCTGACTCGAAAGGTGCAAAGCACAAAAAACACAGGAAGAAGAAAAAGGATGAAACTGAGCCAGTCAGTAATCTGGAGTCTTGTCGAGATGAAAAGAAGGCTGTGGAGACAGTAGGTGATGATAGCAAAGGATCTTCCTTGTTTCTGCCACCCAGCAGAGATGATGCCACACCAGTGAGGGATGAGCCTATGGAAGGGGAATCGGTTGCTTATAAATCCATGTCTGACAAAGACAAGAAAGAAAAATCTAAATCTAATAAAATGGAAAAAGTGAAGCGGAAAGCAGAGGGCAGCATGCCCAAGAAAGAGTCCTCCGGTAAAAGTGCCAAAGTAGCACAAGAGAAGCCACCAGAGAAAGAACGGGATAAGTCACCTCATATTGAGCTCAGCATAAAAAAAAACAGGGAGGAATGTCCTGCCAAGGTTGAGAGTGTGAAAGTCCACCCGCTACCCAAAAGTGAGAAGTTCTTTCTGCCCAGGAAGCTGCAGCTCAAACTGGGCCGAGAGTACAAAGAAACGAAACCAGCAAAGGAGGAAAAGCAAAGAAAGGATTATCCCAGGGAGGAGACAAAACATGAGAAGCATGATAAAACAGTCAACAGGGATGAAAAACTGAAAAGGACAGTCAAAGCAGATGAGAAACCAAGGCAGTCAGAGGCAAAGGTTGACAAGCGTAAGAGGAAAAGTGATGAAAAAGTGGCAGACAGAGAGCTTGGAACGCCTCCAACTAAATCATCAAAAGTAGAAATGTCCGAGGCTGCAAAACCTTCAGCGAAACCAAAGACCACGTCTGGTACTGAGAAAGCAGCCGAAGATTTTGTAGAATTATCTTGTGAAAATGAGACGGTCACTCCAGCAAATCTTCCAGTGAGGAAGATCAAAATAAATAGGGAGAGTGGAAAGAAGATTGTAAGTGGAGAATCTCCAGCTCCTCAGGAGGAGGCACCCGAGTTATCGGAAGTCAATGGCGGAAAATCCAAATCAGACAAAGTGAAAACCAAGGCAAGGAGGAAAATGGCGGGGAATGAGATGACAGGTTCAGTCCTGGTAGATTATACAAGGTTAGCATGTTTCATGTATTTTTTATCATGCTTGCATTTGTTAATATCGTAATCTGGTTTCTTGGGAGCTTAGTCGGGCAGTGAATGGCCCATTTTTTGATTATGTATTTGGTTATTGCAGTCACATTGTGATAAACCCTGCAAATTTATATGACCATCATGATGTTGATGTTTTAAATAACCCCCACAATTATTGGGAATGTGAAGTATTGCAGTTGTAGATTTAGTTGCAAAACAGGGTAGAAAATATGCTCCATTTCTCCCTATAAAGTATGAATTTCTGTTAATAGTAAGCATACTCTTCAACTGAAATTAGATTTGCTAAGAAAAGTCATCTTCAGATTAAGAGTGCCGTGCACTTCATCATCCAAAGTTGCACAAACTGACCTAATGTTCAATGTCACTGCCTTCCCTCGGCAAGCTCATGGCGCTAACCCTGCCGGTTGCTATGAGGTGTGTTATATTTAATCTATGAGGTGAGGTAAGGTGTTGCCTTTTGGGAGCACTAACATGGGTAGAACCTACACAGTGAACGGTAGGGCTCTGGGGAGTGTTGTAGAGCAGAGGGATCTGGGAGTACAGGTAGGAAGGGTGGTCAAAAAGGCTTTTGGAACATTGGCCTTCATCAGTCAGAGTATTGAGTATAGAAGTTGGGAGGCCATGTTGCAGTTGTATAAGACATTGGTGAGGCCACATTTATTGGGGTTAAGTTTTGGGCCCATTGTATAGGAAAGATGTTGTTAAGCTGGAAAGGATGCAGAGAAGATTTTCAAGCTTGTTGCTAGAACTCAAGGGCCTGAGCTACAGGGAGAGGTTGAGCAGGCTGGGACTCTTCCTTGGAGTGCAAGAAGATTAGGGGTGATCTTATAGAGGGGTACAAAATTATGAGGAATAGATCGGGTAGATGTACAAAGTCTCTTGCCCAGAGTAGGGAAATCGAGAACCAGAGGACATATGTTTAAGGTGAGGAGGGAAACATTTAAAAGAACCTGAGGGGTAACATTTTCTCACAAAAGGTGGTTGGTGTATGGAACAAACTGCCAGAGATAGACTGGTACATTGAGAGGAACATGGTCCTATTGTAAGCAGGTGGGACAAGTGTAGTTGGGACATGTTGGCCGGTGTGGACAAGTTGAGTCGAAGGGCCTGTTTCCACGTTAAAATACTCTGTAGGAAGGAACTGGAGATGCTGGTTTACACCAAAGATAGACAAAATGCTGGAGTAACTCAGCGGGACAGGCAGCATCTCTGGATAAAAGTAATGGCTAACGTTTTGAGTCGAGACCCTTCTTCAGACTCTGTCTTGCTTGCACGTACTCTCCACAGATCACTTGCACCTTCACACAGCCACTCCCATCTGGCAGCTCCATGAGTGTATGCTTGCTTTTTATGCACCGCCTTGGCGCATTCGCTCCAAGTGCTAACTGTTTACTGCTGCAAAATTTAATCTTCCCTCATCATGTGTGTGTTGAATCTGCCTTTATAAGTGTTAGAAACATGGAAATATGTGATAAATACATTAAGCCTGGCCTTGAAGATCATGCATTAGGGTTAGGGTTAGATTCTCTGATCCTGTACATCCCGGTTTCTAAAGGTTCTGATTCCAAGGGCTTTCCTTTCAATGGTAAACCAAATACATCTTGAGAGTTTAGATAGAGTCTGAAAACACAGTGCCAACATTCACTTTCCTTTCTGTGTTGGGGTTTTCTGTGGGAAGACAAAGTAACGTCAATCTATGGATGTGTGCCATCTTGAACTGCAGGAGCCTTTAAGTAGCCATATGTGGGAATTCTAACTGTTGATATAATGGGTAGCATTACAGACAGTAAAGGGATAATTATACTTTTTATTTTTCACTCCCAGCACCAGTTCTGCAGGAGGGAGCCCTCTGAGAAGAGCTGAAGAGAAGTTGGATGCAAAGAAGACAGTGATTAAGACTATGGAGGAGTACAACAGTGATACCAGACCCCCTGCTGAAGATGAAATTGTCATTGTTCAAGTCCCTCGATCCAAATGGGAGAAGGAGGACTACGAGACAGATGAAGATGAAGGAAGGGCGGCAGCGGCAGCGGCAGCGGCAGCGGCAGCGGCAGCAGCATTAAACGTTGGAAAACTTGCCAGTTCTGGGCAAAGTGTGAAGCCTATAAACCCAACAAAGCAAACTGATAAAGATGCTGTTCCTGCTGAGAAACCTCAAAAAAACATTAAGGATCTAAATGTGGAGGAACCTCAGCAGGAGGCTGTAACACCTGGAAGAAGCATAATGCTGATTGAGAAAGTTGCAAAGATCAAAGATAAAGAGCATAGTATTGCAGACAGAGAGGTTTTGGACAAGAAGAAAGCAGCTGTTCAGCTCGACAAGCCAACAGTTGCAGAGCGGGATACTGAGGCAGCAAATGGAAAGCATTCTGCTTCGTCTGCAAAGGAGCGGCAGGTTGAAAAATTGGAGCCAAATAAAAGTGGTGCCTCAAACAAAGATTTGGTTCCTAATGTTGACAGCAAGACAGACGGCATCAACAGGCACATCCCACTCACCAAACAGAGGGAGGAGCGGGGCCGCGATGCAAGGAGGCGAGATTCCCCCAATAAGGGTGAAGAACTGACACATGGACAAAAGGGAAGGGAACAACAGACAGAGAGCAGAAGAGGCAGTACCGAACCCAGGAAAACCGATCACCATCCTGAGAAAGACAGGAAGCCACAGACGACCCCAAGAAGTGGATCAGAATCGAGATCCGGTACTGAAGAAGTAAAATTGGTCACCTCCAGCCGAGGCAAGGAAAAACCTGCCTTTGAAACTCGGAGCAACAAGGACAGGCAAGTAAGTGGGAATAAGCTGTCACATCAAACTGAAGTATCAACTGAAAAGAATGAGCAGGAGCTTTGTGTCGGGCGGGGTGACAGGGATCATGGCCGCCCCCGGATGCCAGGGTCACTCTGCCGTTCGAACCGACTCTCCCGGCACTCCTTGGATCTGGCGAGGGAAACAGACGAGGCAGCCTTTGAACCGGATTACAGTGAAAGTGACAGTGAAATTGAAGCAGAGCATACAGTAAAGGATGGAAAGGATACAAAAGAGATCACAGATGAACTGACAGAGGTCAAAGGTGTGTCTGTGGGCTCCAGGAGTAGTGCCGCTAAAAGTCACACCCAAAGCAGCCCAAGCCCTAGTTGTAGTCGCAGCCACAGCCCAAGTGAGAGTCAGACACGCAGTCACAGCAGCAGTGCCAGCTCAGAGGACACACAGGATAGCAAGAAGAAAAAGAGAAAAAAGGAGAAAAAGAAGCACAAAAAGCACAAGAAACACAAAAAGCACAAGAAACATCTTGGTGTTGAATTAGAGCTGGACAAAACTCAGAAACACAAACACAAAAAGAAAAAGTCCAAAAAAAGCAAAGACAAAGATAAGGACAAAGACAGTGACCAAAAGGTCCGATCATCTGTCATTGTCCGAACAGCAGAAACGGATTAGACAGATATCTGCATTGTTTGATCAGACTCTGCCGCAAGTATTTGGAAGCTTTGTAAATATTCACTCAGACATTGCTATTCTGCTCTGAGTCCACTGAACTGCTATTCTGGAGATTTTGTTTTCTGTAATATTGAGGATTTATAAATTAGCAATTTTTGTACAGAATTATGTTTGACCATGAGTATGGTCAGATTATGCTGCAGCATTTTTAAGTGAACTATAAGACTACACTGGGAACTACTGTGAAATTTTCACTGAACTTTTTTTTATAGTTGTGTATACAAGCTGACAGTGTAATTAATGTAAATGTTTTGCTTGATGATTTGCAGTACAAAGCCTCACTGTGTCATCTTTTGACTGAATAAATTTTCATTGAATTCATTAGTCTCTAAATACTGGTCATTGTGTTTTTCCCATTTCCAGTTTACAAAGCTAACCAAAATACTCAGCAAAAAAAAATCATATCACATATTACATTTTTGGTTGGTAATACCATGGATTTCTGAGGACAGCTAATTATGATGGAGTCGTGATTCTCACTCCCATACTGTGTTTTTCACTGGTTCAGTGATTCATTTCCAAGATAAGTTGGTGCGTTTCTTGGAAGGAAATCTGGTGGTGGTGTTCCCATACGGTGAAAGGTATGGATTTGGATTTTCATAGCTGGTACACATTGTAGCCACTGTGTTGGCCACTAATATTTAAGATGGTGAATGGGGTGCCAGTTAAGAGGGCTGTTTCACTGATTGAAAATCCTTCAGAATTGTTGAAACTGAATTAATCCAGAAGTGTGATACTGCCTGAGAAACTGCATGTCCCTGACCCGTGAATTGTAGAAGGTAGGAGGGCACAATTGAGGAAATGGTATTAATGTGGCTGGTGCAGTTAAGTTTCAATAAATGTGGCCACTCAGGGCTATTGATGGTGGAAGTTGTGATGATACCATTAAATGGCATGGGCATTGTTCTCTCAGAAAATGTTAGTGACTGATACTTATATGCTGTCAATGATATTTCCCACCAAGGAGCCACTGCCCGTATTTATTGTTCATCTTCCTGAATACAGGAGTGGTGAATTTAACAAACATTTATTTTGGAAAGGAAAGGCATGGAGTAACTGAAGATAATTGGGTCCGGGATACAGCCTGAGAAACTGCAGTGATGCGCTGGTACTGGGATGAAATGTGAACAACAAAGATTGCCGTAGTATTAATGAGTGAGATCAGCAAATGCCAGTGCAGAAATATCAACAAATATTGTTATGGAAAATCTGAGACTCAAACTGAAGGGAAATAGAGTCCTTATTCTATGTTCTTATGAACAAAGGATAATCTTCCAAAACTGTATTCAGTGAAACGCAGTGAATTTATTCCCTCTTGGGTACACTGAGTTTTGAAGCATAATTCACCTGAGAATATCTAAATCTGTGTAAATGCTTGAGGGTTCCAGTTGAACATTGCATGCAGTTCAAATTGAATTGCAATAATTTATATCATTGGCCAACCTCTAGTATATATTTCGGAGCTAAATGCACACCTGTCATCCTTCAAGGATCCCAACTGTCCAGTCCATGCTGCTTTCTCGTTGCTACCATCGGGCAGAAGGTACAGAAGACTGAAGTCTCACATCACTAGGTTCTGAAATATCTTATTGGGATGTTATCTTACTGTTGTACAAGATGTTGGTCAGATCACATTTAGATCATTATGTTCATCTTTGTGCATCCTGCAATAAGAAGGATGTTATGCTGGAAAGAGTGCAGAGAAAATTTTTACAAGGATATTGCCAGGACTTGAGGGCCTGTGCTTTAGGGAGAGCTTGAGCAGGCAAGGACTTCTATTGCTTGCAGTGCAGAAGGCTGTGGTTGACCTTATAGAGGTGAACAGGATCATGAGGGGAATAGATAGTGTGAATGCAGTCTTTTACTCAGAGTAGGGGAATCAAGAACATGGTTTAAGTTGAGAGGGGAAAGATTTAATAGGAGCCTGAGGGGCAACATTTTCACACAAGACTATATGGAATGGGCTGCCAGCGGACATAGTTGAGGTAGGTACTATAACAATTTAAAAGACATTTGAACAGGTGCATGGATAGGGAAGGCTTAGAGGAATATGGACCAAATGCAGTCAGGTGGGACTAATGTAGATAAGGCATCTTGGTCGCCATGGGCAAGTTGAACAGAAGGGCCGGTTTCTGTACTGTATGACTCTCGGGTTTCTTGAACTGACCTGCACAACCCTAATTCTGCCATCACAAAATTCTTAAGGGGTTGGACAGGCTAGATGCAGGAAGATTGTTCCCGATGTTGGGGAAGTCCAGAACAAGGGGTCACAGTTTAAGGATAAGGGGGAAGTCTTTTAGGACCGAGATGAGAAAGTTTTTTTTCAGAGTGGTGAATCTGTGGAATTCTCTGCCACAGAAGGTAGTTGAGGCCAGTTCATTGGCTATATTTAAGAGGGGGTTAGATGTGGCTAAAGGGATGAGGGGGTATGGAGAGAAGGCAGTTACGGGATACTGAGTTGGATGATCAGCCATGATCATATTGAATGGCGGTGCAGGCTCGAAGGGACGAATGGCCTACTCTAGCACCTATTTTCTATGTTTCTACAATGGTACACTACAGACCATTTTGTTGATCTCTTTCTAATTGTTTTGTGCTAATGTCTTGTTTTGCACAGTCTTCACTGTTTGTGGGTTTATGTATACTTTATGTTCTTGAGTCTACATGATGCTGCTGCATGCAAGATTTTCATTGTACCGGTTCCTCACCGTAATTTTGCACGTAACAATAAAGTTGACTTGACCTAGACAAAAAGATCCATTTTCAGTCATTGCTAACTATGTTCATCTGCAATCCTTCAAGTATTTTAAATTGATTTTCTCTTGGGCACAATAGTCATAATGTTTTCCATATGATATGAAGAATGGGTTTTCAGAGTTAATTCATTTACAATTGCAGTTTATGAATTAATAGATTGAAAATACTTAGGGCAGCACAGAGGTCAAGACAGGGTGTCTGGTATTGTGAGGTAGCGGCTCTCCCAGCTGCACCACTCTGTTCAGCTATTTAATAGTGCTTTTTAGTTAAGGGCTGTTTCATGAAACAACTATTCTGCATTGGAAACACCAAATTGGACTGTTTGCAGCCAGCTGCATTCATTGGCATTAACTTTGCAATAACATTTCTGGGCAAGGTTTCAGTATCAAAACAGCTGATACCAATCAACTCAGTATCATGGACTACATCCAGTAAAGTCGTTTACATTGAGCTGCTACCATGTGCTTTTTAGTTAATAGCTGTTGAATGAAACACCACTATTCTGCATTAGAGCCATCAAATTGGACTGCACCAAAGAGCAGTAATTTCTTTAACTTTTCAGGAAAAGGCATTATAATCAAACAACCAATGCCAGTGGACTCTATCATGAACTACTTCATCTTAAGCCCATGCCCCATAGTTTTAGAATACCCTGGATAAAAAGACAACTTTATCCATACCCAGCATGATCTTGTACACATCAATAAAATCACTCCTCAGCCTCCTATGCTCAAAGGTAAAAGGTCCCAGATTATCCAACCTCTCCATATAACTGCAAGCCCACTTAAGGTATTAGTGAATCTCTTTTGCACCCTTTCCAACTGAATGATATCCTTCCTGGAGCTGGGCAACCAGAACTGCACACAGTACCTCAAATGTGATCAGATGCAGGAGGCATCTGAAATACAGTTAGTAAGAAAGTGTTATGAACTAACATTTCTGATGCATCTCATGAAGCTGATTCGATTGGAGTCACTTGTTTGATTGTAGAACCTTGTCCTGAAATGTTATTGCTAGATTCATGGAAGTGAATGCTGCTTACTGCCAAAAGCCTAATTCAGTGTTATCAAATCTAGAGATATTTACCATACATTGGGCTCCAACTAAAATGTAATTGGTAATAATGTGTGTAAACTAACTTTTCTGATGTATCTCATGAAGCTGAATCGATTAGTCATTTATTTGAATGTAGCACCTTGCCCTGAAAAGTTCAGTTAGAGGCCGATGTATAGGACATAACTACAGGTTTGTAAGCACTGAATTGGTCTGTTTGCTACAAGCTGCATTCACTTCCATGACTATTGCAATAACCTTTGCAAAAACAAAGGTTTTCAATTTATCCTCTTCTGTTATACAAAAATAAGAATCAAAATAGTTACAATTAATAACTACAATTACATGTGATAAAATCCTAATCCATCGGTGTACATTAGCATTCAGTCCCCAGTTCCAGGCTCTCCCACCAAGTATATTTTTTCAAAATGTTCTCTGCCATGCTTCCGAATAGTCTTAGTGTTCTCAGACCATTCATGAATAACCATCTCGCCCTCCATCAGTGACTTCCAATGTGCATGGAGGTGTGGTATTGGCAGAGGTTTGGTTATGATAAATCTTAATGTCTTGCCCGAGTCATTTCGTACTGCAACCAAATTTACTGTTATCAAATTTTCCTCTGGTGGTACAATCAATTTCTTGTCTCCAATAGTGATCTGTCTCGTAAGACCTTGGATTATTACCAGGTAGAGTACACTTCCAACCATTTAGCAGGGATAGAAACATAATATTTTCCCAGCGATCGATCAGCACTTGCAAAAGCAGCAATATATCAATTGTAAGCTTATAGTTATTATAATGGATCAATCAACAACCAGACTCTTGTATTCATTACTACTTCTGGACAGGCACAGTGATTTCCCCTTTGATGAAATCTGTCCAATCTGATGCTCCTTGGTTCATCAATTATTACAGCATGGTCAGGAGCATTGTTTACTGTTATCCAAGCTCCCTGTTTATATTGTCCAATATACGCCTGATATAGGATAAAAGTCTTGTTCTTCAGCTGGTGTGGAACATGGAGAACTCCACTAATATATGTTCCGAGTATATTGGCATATGATCCACATGATTCTCTTTGGTCAGTGATCTGAGGTGACAGGTTGCATGTCTTGACTCCATTGTTTCAGTTGTTTCAATATCCATTTGGGAACTTGGTGCTTGGTTAACTGTGGAATGCCAGTAACATTAACCAGTTGGAATAAACACCACACACTGTTCCCTATGCTCTTCCTGGGAAATCTTACTCACTCTAACATTCTACTTATTGTCCCCTCATGGTTTGAGCATTTTAACCTGAGAAATACTTGCACTGTTTCCCCCTCAGCCTTCCTCAATATCATGGGATCAATATAGCTGCTGTATTCCCTGTATCATCTCTATCTTTTCTCTCAGCTCTTTGAATTATTCTGCTACATCTATCATTTGGTGTGGATAGCCTTGTTGCATATCCCACCAGCCCTCTTAGAATTCTGCATATTTTATACCTTCCTGCCCCCCCCCCCCCTTCCAATAACTGCTCCCTTAACAAATATTGAATACTTCCCTTGCAGGTGTAGAGCACCATTCCAGAATGTCCAACCCTGTAAGGCTAAGCAGTACCCCAATGTGCCAGTAATGGAGAACAAAGGTTACTTTTCCTCACTAACCCATGACCATCTACCACCTTAACATCCTCAGCACAGAGGGTCAGGCTCTTGATAATTGTGGTTTGGGTTAAGCGAGTTCAACACCCATTTAACCAAACATATGGTAATGGGTTCTCCAGCCCCACTTTGAGGCAGAACATGCCACAGGTGTCTCCCCTTTGATCTTCAGGTTAGCCAAACATTACAATTCCCAAATGTTAATTAACATTTCCCCCTCCGCACTGCACCACTTCTCTTATCATTAGTGTAGCCCCATTTGTGCAGGTGATTGTATTTACATAATTAACAAATGTATCCAGTCCCACCAATTTCCCTCTTGTACCAGTTAGGGCTTCTGATGATTAAATGTCTCGTTGGAGCGCTCATGAATCTAGCCTGATGCGTGTTTATTAGAAACCTGCAAAAACATAAATAAATCCAGCTAATTGCTAGTTGTGTTGAGTTCTTCCTCTCTGGTTTATACTATTTCAACCCAGTCCAATGTTTCCATTTAGCAGTCACTCTCATGTCCACTAGGGCACATGTTTCTCTTGCCACAATAACACTGATCCCTCCCACCGGGGCTGGAGAGCAACCCCCTTTCGGGAGGATTTTACCATGACCAGATCTCTATTCTGCGACATTTTAATTTCAATGCTTACTATAGTTTGTACTATGGACCTCTTGCCATTTGATGTCAGCACCTTTCTTACCAGTAGCCATCCTCAGTACGTTGAGTATCCAACTGATATTTTACATTTTTAAACCACGTTTAAGTTTGTCACCAACACAACTTGCCCTGCCTTGTGTCTGTCCCACAGCGCCCCACTGCGTTAGTAGTACCTGTCGTCTTACTTCTTCACTGATCTTGTCCAGTAAAGTGAACATGTTTTTCCTTTTTATTTATTTTTCTCCACTTTGTCCTTTTGATACTACAACTTATGGTCGTCCAACAACTATATGGAATCTCCTCTAACTATGGATGGTAAAATTAAACATACTAGCCTATTTCAGAGCCACATTGTTGAAGATTGTCCTGTGTAGTATCCTACTCACGACGCCAATTGTAGGAGGGAATTTTGTGCTACATCCACACCCTGTATTTGGCTTTACTTACATAGGTAGACACAGACACAAAATAAAACAGCTCGTAGATCAGCGGTGAGTCTATAACAAGTCGGTTTATTGAAGATCTTAACAGTGTGCACCAGGAAACACTGAGGAACCCAAAGTGTTTCAAAGATTCACAGTACTTACAGCATTTTATATTCTCATGACACAATGGTGACTTGTGGATTTGAAATAAGTCACCATTAATCAATGTCTTTGTAACCTTTCATCTTTGTCTTTCCCCAGAATTCTCTAATCCACACTTCCTTAAAATCTCTCTCCCATAGATGTCAATTAGCTGTAATGCCAGGGTTGTAGCAGATAATAACCTAAACAGAACTGCGAACAACTATACACCCTCAATAGATAAGGAAGCTTGCTATTCAGAGTGTATTAGTTTTATTACCTTAAACTAGGGCCAAATGGCCGCCTCCTGCAGCTATTTTTACCCCACCTAAGCTAGCTGTGCCATGAAAGCTAAATACATGACACATCTATGTATTACCCTCCTAACATCCTATATTGGCTATTTTTCCCCATCCTGCTTCCCCACCATGCAAGCTCTGGGGTTAAACCTCTTTCTTATTTCTGACAACAAGCACCTTGCCCTGAAAGGTTATTGCAAGATACAGGGAGGCAAATGCTGCTTACTGCAAGTTGAGTAATTCAACGTTTCCAAAGTTGTAGAGTGATTGGAATCATTCTCGTAAACCTCTTCTGGACCCTCTCCAATGCCTATTCATTCCCAGATGTGGAATGGGTGACATTTTGGGTCGAGACCCTTCTTCAGACTGAGAGTCAGTGGAGAGGGAGACTAGAGATATGGAAAGGTAGGGTGCGAAAACAACAGATCAAAGCATACAATGATCAAGGAAATGTAGAATGTTGTTAGTTGAGGTCTAAGGTGACAACAAGGCACACAATCAGTAACATTTAATCAGTAGGACAGTGAAAATATTTGGAGAACTAGGCTGGGGGAGGGACGGAGAGAGAGGGAAAGCAAGGGTTACTTGAAGTTAGAGAAATCAATATTCATACTGTTGGGTTGTAAGCTGTCCAGGTGAAATATTAACTGGATGGAGAATAAAGCCCCAACAAAAAAATATGGAATATGGATGCATTCATTAAACTAAAGTGCACCCCAAATTAAGAGAGGCAGATCCCACTGTTTGGAAAAAACATTGTTAATCTTCAACAAATATTTATTTCCACTAAAACTCAAGTGAGGATACTAAAAAGGGGCCTTGCCTTTGTACCAACTGCATTAATATTACCAATGATCTGCTGTGGACCAACTTTAAACGAGAACCAAGAAGGCATCGCGGCACTTCTACTTCCTCGGGAGCCTGAGGAAATCTGGCATCTCCAATTACTCTTACAAACTTTCACAGATGCACCTTAGAAAGCATACTGTCGGGATGCATCACAACTTGGTTTGCGAACAGCTCTGCTCAAGATCATAGGAAATTGCAGAGAATTGTGGATGTAGCACAGTCCAGAGCAGACTCCCCACCATTGATCTCATCCTCACTTCCCTATGCCTTGAAAATGCAGCCAACATAATCAGGGACTTGTCCTACCCCAGTCATTCCTTCTTCTCTATAGTCCTATTGGGTAGGAGGTACAGAAGCTTGAAAACAACTACCACCAGACAGGAACAGCTTTTGGCTCTCTGTTATCAGGCTTCTAAATAGTCCTTCCATAAGCCAGGGTACTGTAAGGTTAACCTCTGCCCCATTGTGGACATTGGACTTTGTCTCTGGAAATGGTGTGCTACAATGCTGAACTATATTTTGCACTTCATATCTTCCCCTTTGCTGGACCTATTGTAGTTTAGCTTGGCTTCATGGTGTTTATGTATAGTATCATCCGATTAGATTTGATTGGTCAGCATGCAATACAAAGCTTTGCACTGTACATGTGACAATAATAATAAACCTAATCCTAAAACCCCATATAGAACAGATCCCGATGGAATTGCTGAAGTTATACAGGTGTATGAAAATCAAATTAATGCATCAATTTAGTGATTTGGAATAGAAACACCCTTCATTCCACCCTCAAACTGGACACCTTAGGAGGAAGAAGTCCCAAAGAAACTTTCAACTTCATGGGACAAAATCAGCCATTGGAAAGATATCCATAGTTAGAGATAAGCCAAACCTCACTTGGAATGAAAGGGAGACCCCTGGAGAGTTAAAACACAACAATGAAATTGTCAAACTAGGTTTAGGTTTATTATTCATACAGCAGAGGAACAGTAAAAAGCTTTGTTTTGCTTGCTGTCAAAACAGATCAGATATACCGCACATAGATACAATCACTTTAAACTCAAGTACAATAGATAGATTAAAGTTCCTAGTATTATAGTGCATCAGTTGCAGAGACATCTAATCTGGGATGGAACCTAACAGTATGTTTTAGATGATACATGTTTGTATTAGTCATGTAGATGTTTGTAATAGTCATTGGAGACAAGCTTAATTTCCTCAGGAAGTAGAGGTGACAACACCTCCTCCACAATAATTCTAAACCATGGTGCCCCACAAGGATAATTTCTCAATCTGAAGAAGGGTCTTGACCCAAAACATCACTCATTCCTTCTCTCCAGAGATGTTGCCTGTCCCACTGAGTTACTTCAGCATTCTGTGTCTACCTTCGATACTTTCTCAGTCCTCTACTATACTTTCTATACACAGTATGACTAAATTCGGCTCTAATTCCATCTATGTTTGCAGACAACACCACTGTTGTGGGCCAAATCATGACCAATGAGGAGATGGAGTACAGGTAGGAAATAGAGAAATTAGTGACATTGTGCCAGGACATCAACCTCTCTCTCCCTCAATGTCAGCAAGACAAAGGACCTAGTTATTGACTAGTTATTGAGGAAGCATGGTGGAGTACATGCCCCAGTCAGCATCAATGGTGCCGATGTGGAAATGGCTGAGAGCTTCAAGTTCCTTGTCGTTAATATTACCAATGACCTGTCGTGGACCGACCACATTGATGCCACTGCTTCCTGAGGAGACTGAGGAAATTCAGCATTTCGCAGGACCACTTTCACCTCTCCCCTCTTCTCTCTCTCCCCTCTCCTCTCCTCGTCCCTTCATAACATCTCTCCTCTTCCCACCTCCTCCTCTCCCCACTACTTGTCACAATCTCATCTCACACACTCATCTTTTCTCTCTGAACACCCTCCTCTCTGTCCCCTACTCTCCGCCTACTCTTCTCCCCCCCCCCCCCCCCTCTTTCACACCCCTCTACTTCCATTCTATCTACTCAACACCCACAGCCCCTCAAAACTAGCCTTCCCTGATCTCTGGGCCCATCATCCCTGAGCTCACTCATCTCAGAGCCCATTCCTCTGAGCCTCCATTCTCTCTGGCCCCTCCACTCCTTGACTAAACTCTTCTCAGAAACTTTTCTCTGCTTCTCCTCTGCACCCCCTTTCTCTACCCCCCGTCCTGTCCCCCTCCTTCCTATCCCCTCTCGATTCCTGTCCACTCTATCCCCCTCCACTCTATCCCCTCCACTCTCTATTGCCCTCCACTCTTTCCCCATCCATTATCCCCCTCCACTCGATCCCCCTCCACTCGATCCCCCTCCACTCTATCCCCCTCCACTCTATCCCCCTCCACTCTATCCCCCTCCACTCTATCCCCCTCCACTCTATCCCCCTCCACTCTATCCCCTCCACTCTATCCCCCTCCACTCGATCCCCCTCCACTCGATCCCCCTCCACTCTATCCCCCTCCACTCTATCCCCCTCCACTCTATCCCCCTCCATTCTATCCCCCTCCACTCTATCCCCCTCCACTCTATCCCCCTCCACTCTATCCCCCTCCACTCTATCCCCCTCCACTCTATCCCCCTCCATTCTATCCCCCTCCACTCTATCCCCCTCCACTCTATCCCCCTCCACTCTATCCCCCTCCACTCTATCCCCCTCCACTCTATCCCCCTCCACTCTATCCCCCTCCACTCTATCCCCCTCCTTTCTTCCCTCGCTATTATGTTCCCATCCACTATCTACCTCCACTCTAACCTCTCTACCACACTCATCTCTCCTCCTCCACCCTGCCCCCCCCCATAGTGTAACCCCCTCCACTATACCCTCTTCTCTGCCCCTCCACTCCACCATTCTGCCATTCAATTATGCTCCTCCACCATCCCCTCTACCCTGTCTCCCTCCACTACACTCCCTCCTCTCTGTCCATTGTACTCCACCCTCCACCATTTTATCCCTTGTCTCTTCACTCTGTCCTTCGACTGCCCCCTCCACTCTGCCCCCTCTACCTTGTCCCCCTCCACTCTCCCCCCCCCCTACTCTCGCCCGTCACTCCCCTCCCCTCCCCTCCACCCTGCCCAATCATATATACAGAAAAGATGGAGGAAATGTTAAGAACAAAGCATGGAGCATATCTCAAAGGCACAGCTGCAGCTCTGGGGAAAAGCCTGGAGATAGATGTCCACATTTCTCCAAAATGCTGCACAAATGTGGAGTAACGCGACTTGTCCACCAGAGGACACTATTGGCCTACAAAGCCTCCACAAGAAGATTATATCCTTTGTTCACGTTTTATGTGCAAATCATGCACGAATGATTTTACGTGCAAATCATGCAACGCTGATTTCAAGTGCAAACCATGAACTGGTTATTTTACGTGCAAATCATCCATTGATAATTTGATGTTAGATTTATGCTTCAATGCAGAATGTTGGTGTACTGGTGATGCATTTTGGGGGTCTAACGAGAGCAGGACATACCATGAACATAGAACATGGAAGAGGACAGCGCAAGAACAGGCCCAACAGCCTGCAATGTCTGTGCAGAACAAGATGCCAAGACCCTATGAATGGCAGGTCCCTGGAAAGTATTAAGGAAACTCAATGTCCATGTCTAAAGATATCTGAAGCTGGCAGCACAATTGGTGAACAATATTTTCTAGTTGTACAGGACATTGGTCTGATTGCACATGGAATATTGTGTACTGTCTTGGGTGCCAGATTATAGGAAGGATGTGCTCAAGTTAAAGAGGGTGAAGAAACATTTCCCTTGTCCAGTCCCTTCCAACCTACATCTGCAACATTTCACATGCACTCCAATACCTTGCAATTTCTAGGCCCCCATTGCCTCATCTTTACAATGGACGTCCTGTCCCTTTACACATCCATCCCCCACCAGGAAGGTCTAAAAGTCCCCCGGCTCTTCCTTGAACAGAGACCCAATTAATTTCCCTATACTAATACTCTCCTCCTCCAAGCAGTACTTGTCCATTCTCATCAACCTTTCTTTTGATTCATCTCACTTTCTTCAAGTTAAAGGTGTGGCTATGGGCACCTACATGGGCCCCAGCTATGCCTGTCTTTTTGTTGGTTACTTCAAACAGACTTTGTTCCAAACATACACTGCCAACATCCCCCAACTCTTTCTCCGCTACATCATTGACTGCATCGGTGCTGCCTCCTGCACCAGTGCAGAACTCGTTGATTACATTAACTTTACCATTCATTTCCACCTTGCCCTCAAATTCATTTGGACTATCTCTGACACCTCTCTCCCCTTTCTTGATCTCTCTGTCTCCATCCCGGTGGACAGACAATCAACTGATGTCTATTAGAAACCCATCAATTCCCACTGTTATCCGGAGGATGCCTCCACCCACCCTGTCTCTTGCATAGATACTATCACCTGCTCTCCATCTTTCTCCATCTCTGTGGCACTTGCTCTCAAGATGCTTTCCATTCTAGGAGATCCAGGATGCCTCTTTCTTTAGTAAATGTGGTTTCCCCCTGCTGTCATAGATGGATCCTTCACCTGCGTCTCCCCTGTGTCTCAGTCCTATATTTCCCTCTTCCCCTTCCACCCATATTCTCCCACCGCTTATCATTTCAAGATTCAAGATGGCGGTGGTGGCGGATGCAGGGAAACAAAGGTGCCGCTAAATGGAGTGAGGTCTTACTCATGAGGTCGGCTACAGAAGGTGCCCCCGGGATGTGGGGACTCAGTGCTGGCGGGGTGAGGTGAGGGATGATGTTTCGCAGGTCGATGCGTCCAGATTGAGGACACAGTGGAGTGGGCTTGCAGCAGCGTGGGGCTCAACTGGATCGGGTGCCGCTCCGAGGCCGAGCATGCCCCCCCCCCCGGTGGGGGTCCCTCTGCGCAGGGATTCTGCCCCTCTCCATCGGGGATCTGGGGTGGAGGGCACTGCACCGAGGAGTCCTCTGCAACCTGTTTCTCGGGCGGTTCACAGACTCGCCAGCCGCCTGCCACGTTTGCGGGCTGAAAGAGTCTGTGTACCACTTGTACATGGAGTGTGTGAGGTTGCAGCCCTTGTTCCAATATCTAAAGGAGCTGCTCCTTGCCTTCTGGCTGCACTTCTCACCCACCATCCTCACCTTTGGACACCCTGTGCGTAAGGCAGAGGGCAGGGCCGAGGATGTCCTGGTTGGGTTGCTCCTGGGCCTGGCCAAGCTGGCCATCCACAACTCACGGCACCAGGTGGAAGAGGGCTCTGCCTGAGCCAGCTGCCTGTCCCTTTTCCGGGGTTATGTCCGCGCCCGGGTGGTGTTGGAGAGGGACTACGTGCTGTCCACGGGCACCCTGGGGGATTTCCGGGTCCATTGGGCAGCGCGGGGGATTGGATGCATCCTGGATAGGGGTTGTAATATAGTTGTCTAATAGTTTCATTTGGTATATTTGTTTGAATTGTATTCTGGCGGTGGGTTCTGTTTTGTTTTATTGCATTGTAAATATTGTTTTTAAATAACTGAATAAATTTTTTGATATAAAAAAAAGAGTCCGAGCATGTGGATCAGACACGGCCTGCAGCGGCACGAAGCGTGGAGCGGTGGGCAAGGAGACAACAACCTTGCTTGGCCAGCCCGACCCTGCAATGCCGCCAGGACAACCGGCCTTTGTGGTCAAGTCAAGACCTCTACATTTATAACAACTTCCATACTTGAATCTTGAAAAATGGTGCCAAAAATAGCAACTCGTGCATACTATCTCAGTGTACTATTCCTATACACATACTTAACTAAGATTGTGCTTATGTGTAGAAACTGAACTGTTTGCAAAAAAGGAATTTCACTGTACCTCGGTACATGTGACAATAAGTATCATTGAACTACTGAATGTTCACGTCACTTCCAAACTACAGGAATAATACCTACTAGACCAAGTGGACCCGTTGGGCCCAAACCTCTCCTGCACTGGTGCAGCACCCTCTCCTCCCCCTCTCCCTCTCCCCTCCTCCCACCTCCCCTCCCCCCCTCCCTCCTCCCCTCCCCTCCTCCCCCTCCCTCCCCCCTCCTTCCTCTCCCCTCTCCCTTCGTAAGATGGAGTAGAATGGCCTAATTCTACTCCTATCACATGACCTTACCTTGGGTAAACAGAGCATGCTTACCCAAAAGCAATGTTGAATGTTGAACGTTGAACGTGGATGTTGTAAACAAAGGATTCCACAGTGACTTTGTCACATGGACAATAAAGTATTTAATTCAATTCAATTCAGTAAACGAGGGGGTGGAATCAATAGTTTACAAAATTATTAAAAGGAATAGATGGGGAGGTAGTAAGAAACATTTTCACATGGCAGAGATGTCTTACGATGGAGGGCATACGTTTACAGTGAACATTAAGATGTTTAAGTATATCCAAGAATTTTTTTTTTTCACGTAACAGTTCCTTGCATCTCTTATTCAATCTTGCCCCTTTCATTTTAAACCTTTGCCCTTTTGTACTTAATTCCTTTACCCTCGGGAGAGATTCTGTGCATTCATCCTATCTATTCCCCTCGTGTTTTTATACACCTCTACAAGATTACTCCTCGGCCTCCTGCTCTCAAGGAATACAGTCCTAGCATCTCCCTATAGCCCAACCTCTCCGTTCTCCCTTCCAACTTCTCAGGCCCTCCCGTCCTGGTAAAAGGCTATTTTGCTCAATGGCATCCTTCCTACAGCGTGGCGACCAAATCTGGTCAAAACTCCAAGTGCAGCCTCACCAACATCTTGTATAATTCTTCTACATTCACAATTTCTACACCCAATTCCACATTGAGGGAACTATATACTTATACTCCAGGATCCCGCTGCTCTACAACACTTCCCAGGCCCCTGCTGCACATTACAAAGATCCTGTCCTGGCTTCCCAAAATGCAACACCTCACATTTATCTGAGTTAAACTTCATCAGCCATTCCTCAGCCCACTTGCACAGCTGATCAAAATTCGGTGGTAATTTTGGTTATCCATCTTCACTGTCTACAGTACCACATATTTTAATGTCATCTGCAAACTTATTAATCGTGCCCTGTATGTTCTCGTGTAAATCATTGATATAGATGACAAACTGCAATGGGCTTAGCACTGATCCCCGAGGCACACCACTGGTCACAGGCCTCCAGTCTGTGAAAAACAACCTTCCACAACCCCTAGGGGCAGACTCTCCAGGACATTAAAGGTTTTAGTTTAGCTTAGTTTAGCACACCGAGTCTGTGCCGACCAATGATCACACATACACCAGTTCCATCCTACACATTAGGAACAATTTACAGAAGCCAATTAACTTACAAACCCGCACAACTGTGGAACGTGGGAGGAAACCAGAGCACCCGGAGAAAACCCACACTGTCACAGGGAGAACATACAAACTCAACACAGACAGCATCCGTAGTCAGGATCGAACCCAGGTCTCCAGTGCTGCAAGGCAGCAACTCTAACGCCACGTCACTGAGCCGCCCTTACTAGTTTTTAATCTCCCTAGCTGCTCCTCCTCTCTGCTGCTCACTCACCAATCGAGCTTCACTAATTATTTTGCAGAACATACTTTTTTGACTTCTGGTAGATGATATGAATCTTCAACATCCAACCAGTTCCAGATCTAATCCTGATTCTATATACCTACAATTCTACTCCTGACTCTAACTCTAGAACTCCAGATCATAGCCTTGTTGTACTCAGACTAGCTCCAGTTCTGAGAATCATAGCATGACACTGTTTTTCAACCCAACAGCTGCTGCTGGTTTCTACTGAAGTGATTGCCAAACTACTGTCTCCTCGGCTACACAGTTACAGCCGCCTGTACTATCGATTTATTTTCCCACTTCAGTGACCACACCAGTAGAAGGTAGAGAGTAATGAGTGAGGAAAATAATCCTGCAGAGAACATGACAGGTCCAACAACCAGAGAATATTCTTTAAGAGGCAGCCAGTAACGAACCATCATTATTGAACTGTAATAAATCCTAAATTCTTCTTTGCAGTATCTGCAGCCTTGAGTATTTACATATACAGCAGGGGGCTGAATCTGCAGTTAGACTTCAGTTGCTGTGTTGTTGAACTGATGCCATTGCACACAAGTTGAAGCAATATGTGAGTCCTTGTTATTGTATAAGGTGGATTCAAACCAGCACTGAAAGGTGTGGGCCTTAAAGGGTTTCCTGAAGAAAGGGCAGCTCCTTACAAAAAATACCATGGCATGTTGAAAGGAAGCAGAAAAATCACTGTTCATTAATGAATCAAGGCCACAGGTATTCATTGTGGTTTACAAAAAATGTGGTTCATGGCTGTAGACCTAAGCACTCCCAGCTGGGCCAGAAAATGCAAACACCTATCATTGGAAATTTAGAATCATTGAACAACTGCAACACAGAAGGAAGCGGTTGAGTTTGTGATGTTTGTGGATCTGATTTGCCTTTCTGTCATGGAGCTCTAGGATATTGATACATCACTGTTACATCTCCTCGTTGGTTTAATTTTGTGTAGTTTATTCAGATAATATCTAACTGTCAGAATTTAAGCTTTTTTCTCATAGTCTTGGATATTATGCAATTTTTTACAGAACAATGACTTTTCAAGAAGAGAATAATGGAATGATCAAGTATCTGTTTCCATATTGTATATTTCTTAAGACAGAGAAGGAGGCCGTTCCATCCCATCATTTATGATGCTTTACACTTACGCTCACATTTACACATTTACACGCCAGAGACAATTTACTGTGGCCACAACCTTACAAAATCCGCTCATGTAGTGAAAACCCCACATGATCACAGAGAGGACACGCAAACACCACATGGACAGCACCTGAATTCAGGAGTGAACACAGGGTTACAGGAGCTGTGAGCTAGAAGCCCTCCACTCACTGTGCAACCGTGCTGCCTCTTTGCTTCAATATTGCGGCCATTTAAAAACTTTTCATTCCTTTCATTTAGTGTCCAAATCTATTTGTATAGAAATGTAATTGTGTGCCTGTCTGTGTATCTGTGTGTGTATATGTATCTGTGTCTGCGTGTCTGTGCCTGTGTGACCCTGTGTATATCTATGTGTGGCTGTGTGTGCCTGTGATGTCAGTTTATGCTTCTATGTGTGTGTGTGTGTGTGTGTGTCTGTGCCTGTGTGTCTGCATGTGTGTATGTGTATCTGTGTGTGTGTGGCTGTGTGTGTGTGTGTGTGTGTCTGTGCCTGTGTGTCTGAGAACTGAGAAAATGATTCAAGGAAACTTTCATTAGTCAGGGTATTGAATACAAGAGTTGGGACATCATGTAACATCTGTGCAAGACATTGGTGAGACCACATTTAGAGTACTGTGTGTAGTTCTAGTCACCCTGCTACAGAAAGGATGTAATTAAAATGGAAAGGGTACAAAAAAGAATTACAAGGATGTCACCGGATCTAGAAGTTTGAGTTATCTGGAGAGGCTGGATAGGCTGAGTCTTCATCCCCTGGAGCACAGGAGGCTGAGCGGTGATCTTATAGCTGTATATAAAATCATGAGGCAAACAGATAAGGTGAATAGCCATAGTCGCTTTCCCCAGACAGAAGAATCTAAAAGTAGAGGGCACAGGATTAGGTGAGATTTAAAAGGTATTTAGCGGCAACTTTTTCACATAGAGGGTGGTGCTTTTGTGGAATAAGCTGCCAAAGGAAAGAAAAAGTAAAGGCGGTACAATTACAACATTTAAAGATACTTATACAGGTACTTCCACTAGTCGGAGAGTATAGGACCAGAGGCCATCAGAATAAAACGACGTACCTTTAGAAAATAAATGAGAAGGGATTTCTTTAGTCAGAGGGTGGTGAATCTGTGGAATTTATTGCCACAGAAGGCTGTGGAGTCAATGGATATTTTTAAGGTGGAGATTGACAAATTCTTGTTTGGTAAGGGTGTCAGCGGTTATGGGGTGAAGACAGGAGAATGGGGTTGAGAGGGAAAGATAGATCAGCCACGACTGAATAGCGGAGTAAACTTGATGGGCCAAATGGCCTTATTCGGCTATGAACTTGGAAGTTTATAGGGGCATGGGGCAGGTGCAGGAAAGTGGGACTAGTTCGGATAGGCAATGTGATTGACATGGATACGTTAGGTTGAAGAGCCTGTTTACATGCTGTATAGCTGTATTGACTATGTACTTAAAGCTTCCTTGGTCCTGTTGCTGTTTTGTAGGACTTTGGTCAGGTGACATTTGGAGTATTGGGTGCAGATCTGGTCGCCCTTTTCCAGGGAGGATGTGGAGGCTTTCGGAGTGAATGCAGAAGTGTTTACCAGAATGCTGCCTGGATTAGTGGGCATTAGCTGTAAGGAGAGATTGACAAACTTGGATTCTTTTCTTTGGAACATAGAGGTTGAGGGGAGATCTGATATGGGAGATGTATTCAAGAGAGAGTTAGATAGAGCTCTTAGGGCTACTGGATTTGAGGGATATGGGGAGAAAACAGGAACGGGGTACCGATTTTGGATGATCAGCCATGATCATATTGAATGACGGTGCTGGCTCGAAGGGCCAAATGGCCTACTCCTGCACCTATTTTTTATGTTTCTATGATAGAATAATATTAAATTATGAGAGCCATAGATTGGTAGACAGTAAGAACCTTTTTCCCCAGGGTGGATATGTCAAGGTCTAGAGGGCATAGCTTTGAGGTGAGAGAGGCAATATTTTAAAGAGATGTGCAGGACAAGTTTAGTTTTACGCAGAGAGTGGTGGGTGCCTAGAAAGCTCGCCCAGAAGTGGTGGCGGAGGAAGATGATAGTGATGTTCCAGAGGCTTTTCGATAGGCACATGGATATGTAGGGAAAGTAGGGATATGGAGGCAGAGATTAGTTTAACTTGGCCTCATGTTTAAGAAGGAAGAAACTGCAAATACTGGTTTACTCTGAAGATAGACACAAAATGCTTGAATAACGCAGTGGGTCAGGCATTCATCTCCAGTGAAAAGGAATAGGTGAGACCCTTCTTGTTTGGGATGTACAGGTGGGCCGAAGGGACCGTTCCTGGGCTATTGTTCTATGTTCTATGAATTCAATAACTCCACTGGGGACGAGACTCTTTGGCCATGACCAAGTAGGGAGTGACTCTCCAGCATGGTTTGGAGAAGCTCGGGACTACACACTGTGAACAGAGAAGCTCTGTGCAAGTGACAGAAACACCACACCGCCGCTTAAATCACCTCTCCGTCTGCCCCCTCAGCCTGCCGTTCGCTACAATGACCTCGTAAACACCTCACAACATGGGTGAGAGCAAGGATCCTAAGAGAATGCCAAAGAAGAAAAGTAACAGGCACATCATCAAATATTTTCTGGAAATTCACATCCCAACGATCTACTCTTCCATTATGTAGTAAGCCATGCGCCTGGGTGTGGCGTCTCCTACAGGTGGCGCTGCTCTCCCTGTCCTCTGGTGCTGGCCGTCACTCTGTGGGTTTCCTCCAGGTGCCCTGGGTTGCCCCCACATTCCAAAGATGTGGAATGGTGAATTAATAGTGTAGCGCCCCCTGGTGGTGAACCACGCGCAGTACATAACCTTCGGCTCGGGACAGGTCAGGAGGTGCCCCGGGGGAGTATGGGAAGCTGGCGCGCGGCAGAGAGGGGAGAGAGGAGTGGTGGAGGGAATTAAAGTGGTGTTGGATGAACGTCGTGTGCTGCTTCATTCTTCGACGGACAGCTCCGTGTCCGCAACATCTGGTGACCCCGACGTGATTTGAACACGTAGCCTTCTGATCTGAAGTCAGCTACAGCCCCCTGTAAATTGTCACTCTGTGTAGGAGAATGGTTGAAACTGGTGGATGTTGATGGAAAGGTGGGAGAATTAATATAAATGGGTGCTTGATTGTTATCAGAGACATGTGGGCTGAAGGGCCTGATTGAGTGCTAACTCTGTGATTCTCTGTCATTAGCTGTGGTTATTCCAGGTTGCAAGCTACACGTTATTTGTGTCTGACTCCCTTATGTGGCATTTTCATTACACTTTCATCTGTGACCTTCTGCAAGAATGTAGGCTGCTCCAGAGTGTTTTTCCTGGTCTCCAGGCAGGGTTTTGCTAAATCAATTTCATGGTTTTTCACACTTCTGCCAGTAAAATATGACCTTTCCAAAATAAAATAATTTGCCTCTTTGATCCTGATTTGTGACTGCTGTGTTTTTGATGTGATTGCAGAATTCCATCACATTCCACTTGCCTAACTCCAGCACCTCACCTGTTTGATATTAATGCTCCTTCCTCTGACCTCCAAACAATGAAGTGCATGTGCTTGTGTGATTAGTACACATGTCACTTCAAAACACCAATGGGGAAACTCAAGAAAATCTTTTCCAGGAAACCACCAGCTCTGACCTCAAACCTGCTCGCTAACTTCTTAAGGCCGTGTTTTTAGTTATTCTGCACATTGCTTCCAGCTTTGATTCCAGTTTCACTTCCCTTTGTTCCACATAACAGCCAAGAAAAAGTCTAGTTTCGGGCACTCTTGTTTGCAGTTTATTATGAAGGAGACGCAGCTGGAGGTACATGGTGAAGGGGTGCAGGAGGTGTGAATGCAGTGGATTGGACGTTCAGGAGAACTGCCCTGGAAAGGAGGGAGTGTAGCAGCAGCAACAGCAGCAGCAGAGTGGAAATTTATTTTGTTTATTTAATGCTTGTCCCCAGGTTCCTTGGAATTGTATGACTTGCAGGGCATTTCAGAAGACACAAAAAGTGGGTCACGTCGGCGGGTCTGAGGTCACGTTTAGGACAGCTTACTTGTATTTTTTAAATAATTCCACTTTATTGACCTAATTTAAATTCCACAGCTGCCGAGGTAGAGAGTGAGCTTGAATTCTTCAATTGTTTTTACAGGTCTCAGGATCGCTACTCTGAACCACTCTTGCTATGGGTCCAAATAACTTTGCTTGAAAGCAGAGATTGATACGTTCTTGATTAGTAAGGGTGTCAAAGATTACGGGGAGAAGGCAAGAGATTGGGGCTGAGAGGGAAAGATAGATCAGCCGTGATCGAATGGCAGAGCAGATGTGGAGCAGATGCAATGGGCCGAATGGCCTAATTCTGTTCTTGTATCTTATGGTCTTATCTAAGATTACCACAGGACCTAGATGAAGTGGGCCAAGGATCAGCAGGCAGAATTTAACTGGGGTAAAAGGGAGGTGTTTCATTTTGATAAGTTAAGTTAAACCAGGGCAGGACTTAAACAGTAAATGACAGGCTTCAGGAGAATATAGCAGAAGAGAGATACATGCAGGTACATAGTTCAATGAAAGTGGACATACGGTGGACAGGGTGTGGAAGAAGGCATTTGGCATGCTTGCTTATACATATATTTTGTATTTATTTATTTTCTTTGCTGCATTTAATGTGCCTGTAAAGCTGGAGCAAATAAGAATTTCATTGCTCAGATTCTGGTACATATGACAATTAAACACGGTTGACTCATGTCTTCATTGGTCAGGGAATTGTGTACAAGAGTTGGGACATCATGTTGGAACTGCTCAAACAGTTGATAAGACCATTCATGGAGTCTTAAAAAGCCTTCGACAAGGTCCCACATAGGAGATTAGTGGGCAAAATTAGAGCACATGGTATTGGGGGTAGGGTACTGACATGGATAGAAAATTGGTTGGCATACAGAAAGCAAAGAGTGGGGATAAATGGGTCCCTTTCAGAATGGCAGGCAGTGACTAGTGGGGTACCGCAAGGCTCGGTGCTGCGACCGCAGCTATTTAAAATATACATTAATAACTTGGATGAAGGGATTAAAAGTAACATTAGCAAATTTGCAGATGACACAAAGCTGGGTGGCAGTGTGAACTGTGAGGAAGATGCTATGAGGTTGCAGGGTGACTTGGACAGGTTGTGTGAGTGGGCGGATGCATGGCAGATGCAGTTTAATGTGGATAAGTGTGAGGTTATCCACTTTGGTGGTAAGAATAGGAAGGCAGATTATTATCTGAATGGTGTCAAGTTAGGAAAAGGGGACGTCCAATGAGATCTGGGTGTCCTAGTGCATCAGTCACTGAAAGGAAGCATGCAGGTACAGCAGGCAGTGAAGAAAGCCAATGGAATGTTGGTCTGCATAACAAGAGGAGTTGAGCATATGAGCAAAAAGGTCCTTCTGCAGTTGTACAGGGCCCTAGTGAGACCACACCTGGAGTACTGTGTGCAGTTTTGGTCTCCAAATTTGAGGAAGGATATTCTTGTTATTGAGGGCAAGCAGCGTAGGTTTACTAGGTTAATTCCCGGAATGGCAGGACTGTCGTATGTTGAAAGACTGGAGCGACTAGGCTTGTATACACTGGAATTTAGAAGGATGAGAGGGGATCTTATTGAAACATATAAGATTATTAAGGGGTTGGACACGTTAGAAGCAGGAAACATGTTCCCAATGTTGGGGGAGTACAGCACCAGGGGCCACAGTTTAAGAATAAGGGGTAGGCCATTTAGAACGGAGATGAGGAGAAACTTTTTCAGTCAGAGAGTTGTAAATCTGTGGAATTCTCTGCCTCAGAAGGCAGTGGGGGCTAATTCTCTGAATGCTTTCAAGAGAGAGCTAGATAGAGCTCTTAAGGATAGCAGAGTCAGGGGGTATAGGGAGAAGGCCGGAACGGGGTACTGATTGAGAATGATCAGCCATGATCACATTGAATGGTGGTGCTGGCTCGAAGGGCAAATGGCCTACTCCTGCACCTATTGTCTATAGTATTATGCACAGTTCTTGTCGCCCAACTACAGGAAGGATATTAAGATGGAGAGGTGCAATAATGTGTCATTAGGTTATTACTGGGAGTGGAGGGCTTGAGTTATAACGTGAGGCCTGGTAGACTTTTTTCCCTGGAGCCGAGGAGGTTGAGGGATTATGTATTATGAGGGATATTGTAGCAGTACATGAAATTACGAGGAGCATAGAAAAAGTGGCTGGTCACAGTCTTTTTCCCAGGATTGGGGAATGTAAAATCTTTTTCACACTGAAGGTGGTGGGTTAACGGAAGAGCCGCCAGAGGAAGCTGTCGAGGTCCATACATTTATAATGTGGACAGTTACATGCATAAAAAAAGTTTAAAGGTGTAGGAACAAATGTGGGCAGATGGGAGTGATTACGATAAACATCTTAGTCGCCATGGATAAGTTGGGCTGAGGCATGTTTTTGTGTCATATAACTATGATTCTGTGACTTTAAAATGTACAGCTTTCAAAAAAAAAATGTTTCTGGTGTTTTAATTTTTATTCACGCCATTACAGTGGTAAGTACCAGACCAACAGCACTCTGCAACTGAAGTACTTTCATGATCAGTGTAGATTAAAATTGAATCATATGTAGACCACTTTACTTCTCTGCTGTATTTCACAATGATTTTGAAACTGACTAATTCTCAGTGTGGGGAACATGCAGGTCAGGCAGCAGCACCCAGCATCAGGGTTTGCAAATTACAGAATGAAAACAATACCGCATACAATCAGTTGTTCTGGTGAACTCTGTAAGGGGCTACAATCCCTGGGGGTAGAATTCCATTCTACAGACTGGCTGCAAAATGTCTTGTAATGTGGGTTCAAGGAAATGTGTTCTGCACAACTATTCCTTTAAGAATCCAAAACTGCCACCATGAGATGCAATGGATTCTTAAATGTAACAGAATATCTTTAAATCATGATGTTGTTGGCACCGTGCCATGCACTCCAATTGTTTCATATTTAGCCCTGGTCAGTGCAGAGTAACCTGCAATAGAAGAATGTTTAAGATCACCCGTCACCCTGTGTATTCTCAAGGCTAATTACTAACTCCCCAAAAAGGGATGGATTGGTGTCCTCTGAGGCAAAAGGCTAATTACCTGGATCAGGAACCAAGTCCATTGATCTCTGTGTTTAATGCAACTTGGAAGAGGTGTGACTAATCTGCACATTGATAGATAATTGTATAATACTGCATAAAGCTATACTTATTTTCACCAAAGCATTTGAGATTTGAAAGGAATTCAACATTTAAGGGCTAACATGTCAAAGATAATCTTTCTGCACTAATTCATATTATAGCAAATCATAAATTTAATTTGTTCCTTTCTCTGAAAATACTAAGTTGTCATTCTATGGAGTTTGGAGATCTTGGAGATTTGGAGATTATTTTTATTTGCAGTACATGCTTAGACTTTCTTCACATTTTTCTCCCATGAAGCAAGTAGGAAAGTGAGTCAGATGAGGTCAACTGAAGCTCACCAACAGAAATTGCAATGTTCAAGTGGCTTGCCAAAGGAGGCAAGCACAGCATGCCAGAGAGAAGAGGACACGTGCCTAAATAAGAAGGCAGCCATTTCTGTTGTCCAGAATGTTATAATGAATTTCTAGTCAGCAGAAGAAAATTGGCCCTTGAACGGGATCCATCATTCGTGAATGATCTGTCCCATTATTCCACTTATTAACCTTTCATCCATATATCTTGATAACTTTATACACTTAATATGATATTGATCCTATTTAAAAAAAAAAAAATAGCTGCATCCAATACCGTCATATAGAGTCCCAAATCTCTCAGTCTTTCATGTGGGAGTCATTAAAGACTGGCTGATCAGAATTAAGAACTGGAATGTTCGAGTGAGGAAGAAAGGCAAGGATGGCAATGTTCAGGAACCTTGGATGATGAATTCAGTCAAAAAGGAAAAGGAAGCATATAGAAGGTTCTGGAAGTTGAATTCAGACAAGGTCCTTGAAGAATATAAAGTAGGAGAGAACTCAAAACAGGAATCAAGAGGACCGAAGGGGGGCATGAAATGTCCTATGTGAGGATTACAACATTGTATACATACATTAAAAACAAGAGAGCAGCTAAGGAAAGGCTAGGACCAGTCAAAGACAAAGAATGTGTAGGAAAGAACCTCAGATGCTGGTTTAAATCAAAGGTAGACACAAAATGCTGGAATAACTCAGCGGGACAGGCAGCATCTCTGGAGAGAAGGAATGGTTGACGTTTCGAGTCGAGACCCTTCTTCAGAAAAGACAAAAGGCAGTTTATGTGTGGAGTCAGAAGAAGTAGGTAAGTCACTAAATGAGATCAAGGAGGAGTTGTTGTTGGGTCTCTACAAAACTTTATGGAGGATAAGTCACCAGGGCCTTATGGAATCTATCCCAGGTTATTGAGCGAAGCAAGAGAGAATTGGTCGGACCTTCATGAAGATCTTTGTATTCTCTATAGCCACAGGTGAGGTCCTGGAGGACTAGAGAGTGGCCAATGTTGTCCCTTTGTTTAAGAAAGGCAATCCAGTATATTGTAGGCTGAAGAGCTTAATATCTGTAAAAGGGAAGCTACAGCGAAGATTCTTAGGGATAGGATTAATTTGCATTTGGAAAAGCATGGTCTTATTATGGAAAATCAGAAGGGCTTTGTGTAAGTTTACAACTTGATTGAGTTTTTTAAAGAGCTGATGAGGACGATTGATGAGGGTGGGGTAGTGGATAGTGTCTACAAGGTTTTATCAAGGCATTTGACAAAGTCCCTCATGGTATGCTGATGCGGAAGATTACTATACATGGGATCCATGGTGACTTGGTAGATGAGGATCAAAATTGGTTTAGTCATAGAAGACAGAGGGTAATAGTGAGGTATGTTTCTCTGACTGGAGGTGTGGGACTAGTGGTGTTTTGCAATGATCAGTGATGCACCTCCATTGTTTGTGACACATATAAATGATGTGGATGAAATGTAGGTGGGCTGTTTAACAAGTTTGCAGATTACGCAAAAATGCAAGTCAATAGCTCTATCACAAGGAGATAGGGTAATAAAGAGGGCATTTGGCATGCTTGCCTTCACTTGGCTGGGCATTACAAAAGTTAGGAAGTCATGTTACATCTGTAGAAAATATTTGTTTGGCCACATTTGGAGTATTGTGTGCAGTTCTGGTCGCCACATTACCCTGATCTGCCACATCTGCAGGAGGAGCATGCCCCCGCTCTCATTGCCATCCTGACTGCACTGGGAGGAAGTGCAGAATAAAAACCTTACCTTATCTTACTGTTTATTTCCATTCAACTTCTTCTCCGATGCCTCAGAACATACACTCAATTACAATTCAAATACATCCCAACCCCTAGAATCATTTCCAGTAATTTTTGCACCATTGATATAAGGTTCCCGTGACTGTAGTTTTTCGGCTTACCCCTGCTGCTCTTAAATGAAGGCACGACATCAAGTCGAGTTTATTGGCTTCTGCACGGGGTATAATGAAAATCTTGCTTGCAGCAGCATTACAGGCACAGACACAGAAAGCAAATAAAGATGAGAATTATGCATATGGTACACAGAAATTACACAGGAGTGAAATTAAAAAGATATGCAAAAAACTAAACATTCGTGCAAAAATACACACTTTGAAAACAAATCCATGGTAGTGCATGAAGAGGCCAATAGCGTTCCGTTGTTGCGGTTGGACTGTGGTTGTGCAAGTCTGTGCAAGTACCTGATAGTTATAGGAAAGTGGCTCTTCCTGAACCTGGTGGTGTGAGATTTCAGGCTTCTATACTTCCTGCTCGATGGTAACAGCAGGAGGAGAGCATGGCCCAATGGTGATCTTCGATGATAGGTGCTGCCTTCTTGAGGCAGCGCCTCAAGTAGATGCTTTCAACGGAGGGGAGTGCTGTGCCCGTGATGGACCATTCTCTGCAGCCTCTTGCATTCTTGTGTGTTGGAATTGCTGTACCTGGCCATGATACAACCAGTCAGAATACTTTCTACAGTACATCTGTAGAAGTTGTTCGAGTACTTGGTGACATGCCAAAAGTAGAACTGTTGATGCTTCTTCTTCATTATCACATCCATGTGCTGGGCTCACAACATGTCATCCGAAAAGTTAATGCTCAGGAATTTGAGGCTGCTAACTTTCTCCACTGCTGACCCAAAATGAAAACTGGCAAATGGTCCCCACCTTCCCCTATCTGGTCAAAGATTCATCCATTGGTTTTGTTGACATTGACAAGAGGTTGTTGTTGTGCCACCATCCAACCAGGTGTTCTATCTCTCTCCTGTACTTCACATGATTTGGTCAACAGCAGAGTTGTCATTGTCAAACCTGGAGATGATATACTACAGCCCATCCACCAGTTTTCTGATGCCTCCCATGTAGCTAATGAAGATGTAACAATCCCTGCCAAGTTCCTCTCTCGTTTTACATAATATCCTAGGATACACTTGGTCAGGTCCTAAGAATTTATCCACCTTTATGCATTTGAAGACCTCCAACACTGGATCCATTTAAATGTTAATATACTCCAGAGATCACTGTTCTCTTCCTGGAAAGCACTAATTTTCATGTCCTTCCCCATGGTAATTACAGACATGAAGTGTTCATTCCAGACCTTGCCCAAGTCCTGGGGTTCCAAACATAGGTTATCACATTGATATTTAAAGGGAACTCCTCTTTTCATAGCTACACTTTTATTTTTAAGACATTTATAGGTTCTTTCAGGATTCTCCTTAGTAAGATATCTTTATCCGAATTTCCTTCTTAAGTATACTCCTACATCCCTTACACTCAATGGATTGGCTTTATCACAGTAGTCTATACCTGACATGATCAGTCTGAATGATCCGAAACATCTATTTCCCTCCACAAATGCTGCTTGACCCACTGGGTTCCTCCAGGACTTTGTTTTTTGCTCAACATTCCACCATCTGCAGACCATTATGTCTCTATTCTTGGCATATGGTCCTCCTCTTTCTTGATCAGACCCGCAATAACCCTCGTCAACCAAGGTTCCCTTATCTTGCTGGCCTTGCCATTCACCCAACTAGGAATGTGTTGGCTCAGAATTATTCTAGTCCAAGTTTTGAAAACCTCTACCGGCCAAGACTAATTTACAAGCAAACAGTCTCTCCCATTCATCTTCTTCAAGTCCCTGTATGATGCCATCAAAATCAGCCTTCCCTAAATTTAGGGCTTTGACTTGAGGAGCAGTCCTATATTTTTTCATAACTATCTTGAAACAAATAAGAAATATGGTCACTGGTTCCAAAATACTCCCTCACTGACACATCAACCATTTGCCCAGAATCATTTCCTAAAAGGAGATCGGGTAAAGCCCCCTCTCTAGCAGGGTTATGAAGAAAGATGATTTAATGCAGATGACTCTGATGGAACGTGGAATGCATTGTTCATGGTTGTGATGGATAAAGGTTCCATTGTCGCATTCAAAACAGAATTCAATAATTATGAGGAAAAAAATTGCAAGAAGGGTGGGTGGAACCTGTGAGCTGCTCTGATGTAGAGCAAGCTCAAGACATGACAAGCTGAATGGCCACCATTTGTCAGATAGAGCTCTTGGGGCTAGCGGAATCAAGGGATATGGGGAGAAGGCAGGCAGGGGTTACTGATTGTGATCAGCCATGATCACAATGAATGGTGGTGCTGGCTCGAAGGGCCAAATGGCCTTCTCCTGCACCTATTTTCTATGTTTCTATGTTTCAACCCCTATACTGTTGGCAAGGATTCTGTCCAAATCATGGATATAAATTATGAAGAACCTGATTCTCATGGATCAAGACTAGCTGCTTTCATCCACTGTGAGTAGCTATCCTTTGCTAACATTCCTGCCTACTCTCTCAAGGCCAGCTAGCACTTGTCTGCTCCTTCTCCTCCGCCTCAGCGCTCTCTGACTTTATTCATTACTCAAAGGCTTTCTGGAAAAACTGCATAAATCCAATGTACTATATTTCCTTTAACTATTCCCTGTGCAAGCTTTAAAAAAAAAAGTCTGTTCAGGTTCGAAATTCCTTTACAACTATTCATTATTGTATTGTTTATTTCTAGATGTTCTTCGACTCTCTCCTTGCCGTTAATACTCTTATCATCGATGTTAAGATGACTTCACCATCATGTATTCCATCACTCTTCTTAACAGTAGGTATTGAACTGATTATTCTCTAAGCCTCCACTGCAACTTGATAATGAATGACTAAATAATGTGTATGTTCTCTCTCTTTTTTTAATTGTGTGGATGCTATTGACCCAGACTCTGGGTTTTATCCATTTGTTTCTGATTAGTTAATGATTGCTAAATTTTAAATGCTCTACACGTGTCATCATATGATATATTGGCGTAATATTTCCGTCATCTGCCTGTTGTTACCTGTGGCATAGTTCTGTCTACCCTTAATAACCCTATTCCCATCTCAATCTTATTTACAATATGTTTGTAAAATATTTTCCTATGTTGTTAATGTTCCTTGATGATTTGCATAGATTGTATTTGCCTTCCTAATTGCTTTTCTGACTTCTCCCCTAATTGTTTGTTTGCTACTTCTTGCCGATTCAGTTAGAAAGGAGTCCTATACATTCCCTTACTCTTTCACCTATCTATTCAGCCCAGTTAACATTGGCTTAGTTGAAATATCCAATGATAAATATTTCATGTATTTTAATCATTTCTTGAATATCTTTTAATATTTCTGCTTCCACCCCTCATCCAGAAATAGAGCATACAAACACAGAACAGTGCCACATAGGAACATGACCTTCGGCCTACAATATCAATTCCTATTATGATGCTGATTTAAACTGCATTTCTGCCTGCATTTGGTCTATTTTTTGCTTATTAGTGTGATTAATCTTTGATTATTTTTTATCTTGATCAAAAAAATCATATTTTGTTTTCTTTATCACTGTACCTCTTTTTTCCACTTTCCTTATGTAATCAGTAATAAGCATTATCCTTTTCCATCTTTTTTTAATACACTAAATTTAATTTGCTGTCCTAATTTTTTGTAGCTTCTTTCCAGACCTGGTCTTTCCAATATATGTTTGCCTCCAGCTCCCCTGTTTTAATATGGATGTATTTTTTAAAGCAAACCTCTACATCTAAGTTTATAACAAAATCTAGATCAGTTGGTAAGGTGGGCCAAGGACTAGAAAATGGAATTGACCTCGGACACGTGTAAGGTGACTTTGTTATGTCAAACCAGGGCTGGATTTACATAGTTAATGGTAGACAAGAATAGGGAGATCTGGGATTGCAGGTGCACAGTTCCCTGAAAGTGGAAAGTCAGATGGACAGGGAGGTGAAGAAAGCGTTTTTCTCACACTTGGGATGAATACTGAAGGTCATCATGATGCAGCTGTACTGGTCATCGGTGAGACCACACTTGGAATTCTGTGTGTAGTCGCCCGGCTATTGGAAGCATGTTATTAAGTTGGAAACGATGCAGAAGAAACACCTGGGCTTGAGATATTGGAAAAAGTTGAATAGGCTGGGATCTTTTTCTTTGAAGCATAGGAGGCTGAGGGGGGATCTTACTGAGTTGCACAAGATCAAGGCGCATAAGATACAAGGGGCATGGATAAAATGAGTCCTCTGTCTTTTTCCAAGGCTAGAGGATTCTAAACCTAGAGGGCACAGGCTTAAGGTGAGAGTGGAGAGAATTAGCAGGGTCCTCAGGGGCAACCTTTTCACTTAGAGGGTAGTCCATATTTGGAATGAACTGCGAGAGAACTGAAGGTACTGAAGTGGATATAATTACGACCTTTAACAGAGATTTGGCCAGAGATAGGGATAGGAATGGTTTAGAGAGCACTGGGCCAAATGCAGACAAACGGGACTAGCCCAGTACACCAACTTCGTCGGCAAGGACAAGGTGAACCAAAGGGTATGTTTCCCTGCTGTACGAGTCAAATGAATGACTAGCTTTTACTATAGTAATAGTGCACAACCAATGCTTAACGGAAACGATTTGGTGAAGTTTTATTTTTTATATAAACAATAAAAAATATCATAAATAAGCTAAAATATTTTCATGCACATGTACACATTTCAGTTCTTGCAATACTGTTAAAAAAACACACATTGAAGCCATAAACTGGTTTCCTGGTGGTCTCGCAAGCCTTTAATTTTCTTAATGTTAACTGGGAATATTGAGGACTGCTCAATGTAAAACCAAAATTCGAGATATGGAAATACAAAATGCTAAAGTAAAGCCTTGCTCTCAAATCAAGATGTGGATTCCCAGGTGAAATTACATGCCAATCATGCACATCACAACCCTTTTGTAATGCTGATAGTGCACCCTGTGACCTTCTTAGCCGTTCTAATCACACTCTCCCTTCAGGGCAATATCACTTGAGCACACTAGGATCTCTGTGGCATCACATGCCCTCCATGCAGCATCTCCAAGGAAATGCCAATGTGCACACTAGGACCACCTTGGCATTGCTAATTGTGCACAGTGTGACTTCCATGGTAATGGCAAGGATTGATTTTATTCAGCAGGTTGTATTCTATTATCCTGGTCAAGCAAAAGATAAAATCCCGTTCTTTACTTTTGCACAACAGGTGGAAAGGATAAGAGTCCTACACAATTAAGTTATCTCAAATTTTGATTCAAGGTCATAATTCAGGTTACTGTCAAAGACAAACTATATGGACAGAACATCTACCTACAGTTCTTATTCATTAACAAATAACCTTCATAGATAGATAGATAGACCTGGTCAACGAATATGATGGAACGCCATAAAAAAAGCCATGGACCCAAAGTTAACACCTTCACTGATGGGGTTTTGGAACAACTCGCACGTCACTGCACAATCTTGTTGGTATATGTCTACTGAGATAGTGGTAAGATTGTACATCTTATTCTCCTGAACCAGATGACTATCATTAATTAAATCCCAGAATGGATAGTCAAAGGTTAGAGAAACAACAATTCCTCTTTATGAGGGTGGGTATATGGAACATCTGCCCGAAGAGTAGTTGAGGCAGGTACAAAAACAACATTGAAAATAAATTTGGACAGGCACGAAAGATTCAGAGAACTATGGGCCGAATTCAGGGAAATGGAACTAGCTTGGATAGGGAACATGGACAAGTAAGCTGAATGTTTTGTTTCCATGCTATAGGACTCTGATTTTATAGCGTCTGGTCAAATACTCTCAGGACATGGAATGCATGAGTTACACAGAGTAAACCTCTCTCTAGACTGAGTAAAATCTTGTCCTTCTGTTTATCTCTTAATCATGGTGTTCAAGTCACTCTTGGCTCAACACTAACACTGAGCAGGTCACCGGTTAATAGGTTGGCAAATTTAGTGAGATGGGAAGGTTCTACTGTAAATTGGGTTATTTGGAGAGTAGAGATCTCTTTGCATAGGGTTGCACACATTTCCAGGAGGGTCAACATTGGTTAGATGGAGTAAAACACTTTCTGCAGTGACCCGTCACATATTCTCAGGAGAGGGACCACATGGTTTGGATACAGAGTAAAGCTCCCTCCACACGGTCTCTTAGATGTGTCAGATTTAACTCAAGGAATTAATTCCTTACTGCCCCCAATAAATAGAGGACTGTGTAAATATTTTAATTACTTCAGAAATACACGTCTGCCTGAGAGAGAAACTTGATTTGTAAAGCGCAGGCTCCTAAAACCCAGATGTAAGAGGGAATGGGGGCAGAAGTCATTGGCACCTTTATCATTGGCACCAAAGTTACAAATTGACAGTGCAACTAGATGGTGTTTTGTTGCATTTGGTTGATCATGTACTGATTTTCAGTATACCATAGTTTTAGGATACAACACCAGCGATCAGCTGCAAGTAACAGAAATTGCAACCCATTTATATTAAAGCAGCACTAATACAGTTTATAATATCCCAGTTTTGCCTTTTTAATCGGTAAAACCAGTAGAAAATTAATATCTTAAGGATGTGTTTGACCTTTGAGCTATCCCCAACCTGTAATGTGTAGGGTTATGACACAGGTTTATCCTCTGCAAGGGCGCTGGATATATGGGACACATAATGAACATTCTCTGTCATGCAGCCTTCTGCACAAGTGCAAACAAATTAAAAAACCTGGGCAGCATTAAGATAATTGTGAAAATTTTCCAGAGGAAGGATCAAAAGAATCCAAAGAGCGAATGCACCTGCACTGTTTGTGTCAGCTATGCCTCAGTAGCTACCACTCATATCTGTGTTCAAGCATCACTCTAGGTATGTGGGTTGTTAATCCACTGCCATACTGAGGGATTGATCGCTGTCAGAGGGGCAGTACTGAGAAATGACTGCACAGTTGGCAGTCCATCACTCAGCCGTGAGAAGGACACTAGAGGAGGATCACTGCACTAACACATCAGCAGACTGGAGAAGCTGCTCCATTGTCAGAAAGGAACACATGTTCCACAGTCAGAAGGACTCTGTCGATGGGAAAGGTACGTTATTAAAGAACTGGTACTGTGGGTTATATTAGAACAATCTGTGTAGGAAGGAACTGCAGGTGCTGCTTTATACCAAAATTAGACATAAAGTGCTGGAGTACCTCAACAGGTCAGCCAGCATCTCTGGAGAGAAAGGATGGGTAACGATTCAGGTCGGAACCCTTCCTCAGTTTGAAGAAAACTTCCACCCCGAAACGTCCCCCATCCTTTCTCTCCAGAAATGCTGCCTGACCTGCTGAGTTACTCTCGCACTTGTGTCTATCTTCTTGTATTGGAACAATATTGACTCTTATACTCAATGCCCCAAACAATGAAGGCAAACATACCATATGCCTTTGTTACCATTAAAACTACTTGCATTGCCACTTTCTGCATTCTAAGGACTTGAATCCCAAGGTCTCTTTATACAGCAATGATGTTAAATGTCTTGCTATTAACTGTATACTTTCCCCTTACAATCGACCTCCCAAAGTGCAACACCTCACACTTGCTTGGATTCAACTCCATCTACCATGTCTCCGCTCATATCTGTAATTGATTTATATTTTGCTGTATCCTTTGACAGCATTCATCATTGTCCGAATCTCCATCAATTTTGGTATTGTCTGCAAACTTACTATCCAACCTATTTGCATTTTCATCCAAACCCTTGACATATATCATAAATGTAGGACATAAGGGCAGAGGTTGGCCATTCGGCCCATCGTGTCTGCCCTGCCACTCCACCTCTATCTTCCACCATGGGGGGAATCATCCACTCAGAATCCCAAGAGGCCAGATCTCCACTTGGTGAAATATACAACTTGGAGGCATAGCTTCAGAATAAGGCATCACCAATTTAAGTTGGAGATGAGGAGGAATTTCTTCTCCATGGTGAATCTCTGGAAAATCCTCTACCTAGAAATGGGTCGGGTTCTTGAACATATTCAAGGCAGAAATATATTATGTGAAGCAGGCACAAGAGTTCAAGACAAGATCAGGGAGGCCATGATAACGCTGAATTGAAGTCATGCTTGGTCGGCCCTATTGCCTACTATTTCAAAACAGAACTTCAATTATTCATAGGTTGCGAAAATGTAATAGTGAGATAGTGTTAGGATCGTATGTGAGTTGCTATTCATGATATACTCTGCAGTAACTGCACTGAACTGCTGTAGTGCATTTTGATAACGTGTTATGCTGAAGATGCAAGAAATGAACATGACCTTGAAGAATACAGGTGTGTTATTTTGAAGTACATTGAAATGACCTGCTCCTCCTCATCCAATGCTCTAGTTTGGTTCTTGGGGTACTGATTTCTTTGGGAAGCTTCAATGGCACTTTATTGTCACATGTACCCACCCAATCCCTAGCCCGAGGCCTCTCTCCGCTATGCCTCTACTCTCACCTTTGGGATTAGGGTCAAGAAAATATAGAGGAAAGGCCCTGCCTGCGTTAAACTTTCAAGGTCTGTAGTACTGTGTATGAAGTCGTGTTTGACAAAATTTTGCAGAGGTCATCCCTTGCACAAAACATACAAAACATACAAGGTAGGGCCGGAAACATGGCAACTTGTGTAATTTACTATTTAGACACTATTGTTCTTAAGTATGATTGTGCCTATGTATAGTAAGATTTTTACTGAACTGTACGCAAAAAAGAAATTTCACCATCCCTAGGTACATGTGACCTTGGTATTTACGGACCAGTTCACTGTAAATCATTTACTCTTTTGTGGATTCTGCATTTTAAGCGTGATACTTGCTCAAATCCATAGGTACTTTAATATTTTAAATTAAAATCATTAAAAAAAATACTCAGAGTTGATGGGTGCACTACTGAGACAAGGCTGATATCTTTGTAATTTGAGCATTTTGGGAGGTTGGTTTAGAGGTTCTCTGACAAAGTGACCAATGGTCATGGGAATGTCAGAAGCTGTTTAAAATGAAGGGTTGCATATTGACTAGAAGTTGTACGATACTGATGCATTTTGCAAAATCTAATTGAAACTGGATATTTTCAAATCACAGCTCAAAATACACAATGTTAACAATTAACTTGCTGCGTGCCAACAATCTGGCTGTAAAAATCTTGGAACCAGTCCATATTTACACTCTATGTTCAGCACAGCTGTCGGCCTCACATACACTACCACATTTTGTCTCGAATGTTAGTCATAACAGGCAAAAAAACTGATACTGTGTACTTCATTTGGGGTGAGGGGGTGGGGACAATGCACAGGACATGGAGGAAATGTCCTTCTGTCAGATACTAATGGCTCTGGGATCGGAGAACAACCCTTCTATGGCAGCCTGACCTTTGCTGTAGAAAGGAGTCAATGGGCACATTTAAAAAAGAAACATTCAATTTGCAAAGCATATTCAGCCAACAGTTTGTGTAACATGTGGTGAATATCGTGTCATTTACAGCCTCCTGTCTCCCCATCACAGTCTAATTCACCTTTCAGCAATGACTGAAAAGCATATTTTGAACCCAAAGTATGTTGGAATAGTGGCCCATGATGCTTCTTAAAGCTTTTCCAAAATTGATCAATCAAGCTTTCCCACATTTCCCTTTTTTCTCTTTGCGCTGGAATTTTCGAAGTCTTCTTGTCCACACATCTCGCCACTGGATGACAAGACTGTTTTTATCAGCCAGGAGACCTCCAAGCCTCTCAGACGTGCTGTCGAAGTTCCCCATCACCAGGTAGTTCTTGCTCATTTGGATTTTTGGGCACTTGCAAGCCAAGTCCTTCATATTGATCCACAAAGATTGGTCCGCCCGTTTGATCCTCTCGTCTCTGCTCTTATAAACTGATATGATATTCACAGTAAACTTTGCCCATTCACTCACTGTGTCCATATCCAGAACATTAACCTGAATGGCTGGGAAAGGTGAAAAAAGTCAGCTGTCAGATGTGACTCAGTCAGATTGTCAAGACATTAAGCAACTAATAACACGATTCACCAACATCTAAAAACAACTTCAGGAAAAATGTGGTATACAAGTGCATAGTTCCATTAAAATGGCAATGCAGATAGACAGATTGATGAAGAAGGTATATGGTAGAGGATTTGAGTACAGGAGCAAGGAAGTCCTTCTGCAGTTGTATAGGGTCCTGGTGAGACCACATCTGGAGTATTGTGTGCAGTTTTAGTCTCCTAATTTGAGGAAGGACGTCCTTGCTAATGAGGCAGTGCAGCATAGGTTCACGAGGTTAATCCCTGGGATGGAAGGACTGTCATCTGAGGAAAGATTGGAAAGACTAGGCTTGTATTCACTGGAGTTTAGAAAGATGAGAGGGGATCTTATAGAGACGTATAAAATCATAAAAGGACTAGACAAGCTAGATGCAGGAAAAATGTTCCCAATGTTGGGGGAGTCCAGAACCAGGGGACACAGTCTAAGAATAAAGGGGAGGCCATTTAAAACTGAGGTGAGAAGAAACTTATTCACCCAGAGAGTTGTGAATTTGTGGAATTCTCTGCCTCAGAAGGCGGCAGTGGAGGCAAATTCACTGGATGAGTTTAAAAGGGAGTTGGATAGAACTCGAGGGGCTACTGGAGTCATGGGATATGGAGAGAAGGCAGGCACAGGTTACTGTGTGTAGATGATCAGCCATGATCACAATGAATGGCGGTGCTGGCTCGAAGGGCCAAATGGCCTCCTCCTGCACCTATTTTCAATGTTTCAATGTATGCTTGCCTTCTTCTTCTTAGTGTGTGGGAATGTGTACGAGAGTTGGGATGTTATGTTAGATTGCACTTGGAATATTGTGTGCGGTTCTGGTCCCCATGCCAGAGAGGTGAAATCACCTAATCCATAACCATCCCTCGGGAATCACAGGAAATGATCGATACCCATCAATGGTCAGTCAAAGGGACTGATTGACATTCAGCTCTCTAATTCCATGGAATCACATGGACCAGTTGACACAGTGGTACATCAAAAGAGTTATAAGCCTATATCTTCTCACAGTGGGTCAGCAGCCTTCTGGAAATGTACACATCCAGGGTGTGAAATGAATATTTCTCAGCAGTGTTTGCCATGGAGAAAGACGTGGATGCAAAGAAATTTGGGGAAGTTAATAGTGATGTCTTGAAGAGAGTCCACATTGCAGGAGAGGAGGTGCTGGAAGTATTTAAATACATAAAGAAAGGTAGATAAATCCCTAGGAAATGATCAAGTGTACCCTGGGACATTGTGAAAAGCTAGAGAAGAAATTGTGGATCTGCTGGCAGAGATATTTGTATCATCGATTAGCATGGTCGAGCTGCTGGAATGCTGGAGGGAGGCTAATCGTGTGCCTCTATTGCGCAAAGGATAAGCCAAGGAACTACAGATCAGTGAGTCTAACATCAGTGATGGGAGTTATTGAAGTGAGTTTGAGACAAAGGACTACAGGGTACTTGGAATGACAAGGACTGATTGGGAATATTCTGCACAGCTTTGTGTGTGTGAAATCATGTCATAAATGTGAAATCGTTTTTTAAAGAAATGACCAAAAAGAGTGGTGATGGCAGTGTGGAACTTGTTGTCCACATGGACTTTAGTAAGGCCTTTGACAAGGTATGGCACACTAGGCTGGTTTCAGAAGGTTAGATCACATGGGATCCAGGGTGAGCTAGCCAAATGGATTTAAAAAAATAACGAAGGAGTCAGAGGGTGGTGGTTGAGGGTTGTTTTTCAGACCGGAGGCTTGCAAACAGTGTGTGCCACAGGGATCGGAGCTAGGATCACTGTTGTTTATCTACATTAATGAGTTGGTTAAGAAAGTAGGTGGGATGGTTGGTAATTTTGCAGATTAAACTAAAATTGGTGGTATAGTGAAAATGAAGAGGCTCATCTAAGATCACAATAGGTTCTTGCTCAACTGGACCAGAGGGCCAAGAAATAGCTGATGGAGTTTAATTCAGATGAATGCAAGATTTTGCACTTTGCTAAGACAGATTTGCTTAGAACTAACACAGTGAATGTTAGGGCACAGGGCACTGGAGAGTGTTGACGAACGGAGAGAATGAGGGTTGCCATAAAAGTGGCAGCACAGGTCGACAGAGTGATGAAGAAGGTGCTTGGCATGCTTGCTTTTATAAGTCAGTGTATCGAGTACAGGAGTTGGAATGTCACGTTACAGCTGTATTGGATAAGGCCACATTTGGAGTCTTGCAGGGAGTTCTGGTTACTCTGCTATAGGAAGGACGTCACTGTGGAACAGCATCCCTCTCCCCATCAGAACTGCCCCCTCCATCGACTCCTTTAAGTCCAGGCTCAAAACCTATTTCTACTCCCTAGCGTTTGAGGCTCATTGAGGAGGCGCTGTGAACTGTTTGCGTGCTACTGTATGTTTCATTTTTTTCCCTTAGTACCTAATCAGATGTACAGCACTTTGGTCAACGTGGGTTGTTTTTAAATGTGCTATACAAATAAAATTGACTTGACTTGACTTGACTTGATTAAACTGGAAAGGGTGATAAAATATTTATGAAAATGTTACCAGATCTAGTCTTGAGTTATAAAAAGTTATGTAAGGTGTTTTCTCCTTGGAGCATAGAAGTTGAGGGGTGACCTTGCAAAGCTTTATAACATCATGAGGGCACAGATAAGGTGAATAGCCACATTCTTTCCCCGCGGTAGAGGAGTCTAATACCACAGGGCATAGGTTTAAGGTTACTGGGGAAAGATTTAAAAAGGACTTGGGGAATATCTTTTTCACAGAGAGAAGTGTGTATATAGAAGAAAGTAATAGAAGCGGGTACACTTACAATATTTAAAAGACATTCAGATAGGTACTTGGATAGGGAAGGATTGGTGGAATATGGACCAGGTACAAGCAAATGGAATACTTTCAATTGGGCAGCTTTATAAGGAGGGTCAAGTTAGACCAAAGGCCCTGTTTCTCATGGAGTTATACAGTCAAACAGCGTGGAAACTTGCCCACACCGACCAACATGTCCCATCTACAGAAGTCCCACTTGCCTGCATCTAAACCAGTCCTATCCATGTACCTGTCGAATTGTTTCTTAAATGGCCTGATAGTCCCTGCCTCAACTACCGCCTCTGGCAGCTTGCTCCATAAACCCACCACCCTTTGTGTTTCTGTGTTGTGTAGTTCTATGATTCTGTGACTCTGAAGCACTTTTGAAGAATGATGAGCTTAGTCCCAAACCACTAATACCCTCGCAAATTTTCCCATCTACCAATTACTTCTCGATAAATAAAACCTAGGAATTTGCTTATAGAGAATCACAGGAACGATCATGGTCTATCTGTGGGCAATCGTAACAACTAACCCATGTCCACCGATGAGGAATCGCCTGATTCATATCCATCCCCGGTGTCATCAAAGGCATTCCTGGCGTCGTCAAAATTCATTCCATTGCAATGAAAGGTCCTGGCCCTGAAACTATTTCTCTTTTTACAGATGCTGTCTGGCCTGCTCATTGTTTCTGTAATTTTCTGTTTTATTTTATCTCTGGGGAATCATAGGAACTAATTGATATTATAGAGTATACAGCACAGAAACGGGCCCGTCGGACTAACTCATCCACGCCGACCAAGTTGCCTACCTGAGCTGGTCAATAGACAATAGGCAATAGACAATAGGTGCAGGAATAGGCCATTCAGCCCTTCGAGCCAGCACCGCCATTCAATGCGATCGTGGCTGATCACTCTCAATCAGTACCCCGTTCCTGCCTTCTCCCCATACCCCCTCACTCCGCTATCCTTAAGAGCTCTATCCAGCTCTCTCTTGAAAGCATCCAACGAACTGGCCTCCACTGCCTTCTGAGGCAGAGAATTCCACACCTTCACCACTCTCTGACTGAAAAAGTTCTTCCTCATCTCCGTTCTAAATGGCCTACCCCTTATTCTTAAACTGTGGCCCCTGGTTCTGGACTCCCCCAACATTGGGAACATGTTTCCTGCCTCTAATGTGTCCAATCCCCTAATTATCTTATATGTTTCAATAAGATCCCCCCTCATCCTTCTAAATTCCAGTGTATACAAGCCCAATCGCTCCAGCCTTTCAACATACGACAGTCCCGCCATTCCGGGAATTAACCTAGTGAACCTACGCTGCACGCCCTCAATAGCAAGAATATCCTTCCTCAAATTTGGAGACCAAAACTGCACACAGTACTCCAGGTGCGGTCTCACCAGGGCCCGGTACAACTGTAGAAGGACCTCTTTGCTCCTATACTCAACTCCTCTTGTTACGAAGGCCAACATTCCATTGGCTTTCTTCACTGCCTGCTGTACCTGCATGCTTCCTTTCATTGACTGATGCACTAGGACGCCCAGATGTCGTTGAACTCCCCCTCCTCCTAACTTGACACCATTCAGATAATAATCTGCCTTTCTATTCTTACTTCCAAAGTGAATAACCTCACACTTATCTACATTAAACTGCATCTGCCATGTATCCCGCCCACTCACACAACCTGTCCAAGTCACCCTGCAGCCTTATTGCATCTTCCTCACAATTCACACTACCCCCCAGCTTAGTATCATCTGCAAATTTGCTAATGGTACTTTTAATCCCTTCGTCTAAGTCATTAATGTATATCGTAAATAGCTGGGGTCCCAGCACCGAACCTTGCGGTACCCCACTGGTCACTGCCTGCCATTCCGAAAGGGACCCATTTATCCCCACTCTTTGCTTTCTGTCTGTCAACCAATTCATGTACCTGTCCAAACACTTTTTAAATGTTGTAATTGGACCCACCTCTCCGGCGTCCTCTAGCAGCTCTTTCCACACACCCACCACTAACATTTTCCTCGGCTGCAGTGTTTAGAACCAGAAAGCACAGGTTCTGTTAGGGGTTGGCTATTCATGACAAGGATGAAACTTAATTCCCCGAGGTAAGTGAATCTTCAAAATTTTCTCCAGAGCTGAATATTAAAGGCAGAAATGAATCGATATAGAATTCTGGGAGAATTAAAAGATATGGTGTTAATGCAGAAAAGAGGTGCTGAGGTAAAACATCAGGAACAAACTCATTGAATGTCAGATAGGCATCAGCTGTGGTTTTTACATTCAGTCGCAGAGGGAATTACCAGATTGGTATCCATCCCAGGGGTGTCACCTTAATCATAACCAAACAAGGAGAAATCACAAGTAATGATCTACGTGGATAGGAAAGGTTTAGAGGGATATGGGCCAAATATAGGCCGGTGTGACTAGCGGAGATCTTGGTTGGCATGGATGAGTTGAGCTGTGGAGCTTCTTTCCGTGTTGCATGGGTTTATGTCTTTATGACACTCCTTTAGTCTAGGATCCCAGAGAAAGTGGAGATCAGCCATTGTGCTAAGTGTTTTAATTTAGGATGTAAAAGTTTGTGGGAGATTTGAGATTACCGTAGTCTTTCTTGCAGTATTTTTTCATGTTAATCTTCAAGTTGCCTTTCACAGGTTTGCAGTATGATTCACAATCTGTGAATTAGAAAAAGGAATGTGATGATGAAACAATATACGATAAAAGGTAAGTTAGATAGCATATAGGGAGAGAATACTGGAGTCAAAATTACCGGCCAATGCCCTCTCATCATTATCCACTAATCAATAACCGTAACATTATTCCATTCCCATCATACAAACTTAAACAATGACGACACAGAGGTGGAAGGAGATGGATGATGTAAGATGATGTCCAGACATCAACATCCCTCGATGTCAGCAAAACAAAGAGCTAGTCATCAACTTCAGGAAGTAAGTTAAAGTACACAGCCCAGTCTACATCAATGGTACTGATGATAGTCAAGAGCTTCAAGTTCCTAGGTCTACATCTCACCAACAATTTGACCTGGTCCAACCACATCAATGCCAAGGCCAAGAAATTACACCAATGCCTTAACTTCAATACGAAATTTGCATGTCTCCAAGAACTCTTACCAATTTGCAGAGATGCAACATAGAAAGCATTCTGTCTGGATTTGGTTTGGCAACTGCTCTGCCTCCCTTTTGCAACTGGATCCTTGACTTCCAAAACGGCAGACCTCAATCAGTGAGGATAGGTAACAACATCTCCTCACTGACCATCAACACAGGTGAATCTCCTTGCTGTGTGCTTAGCCCCCTGCTCTACTCACTTGACACACATGATTTGTGGCTAGGTAGTGCTCCAAAGACAACTATAAATTCGCCAATGACACCACTGTGCTTGGCTGAATGAATTGCCAATGGTGGAAATGAGTCAGTGAAAAGGGGAGAGATAAAACTAGTGGTTGAGTGTTGCCACACCTCTCGCCCAAATTCAACAAGACCAAAGAACTAATTGTTGATTTTAGAAATGCGCTCGGAGGACCAAGTGCTAGATTTAATTGGTGGGTCGATAATGGAGATAAATCGCAACCTCAAATTCCTAGATTCAACATCTCAGTTTATCTGTCCTGGGCTCAGAACATAGATAGAATCACTAAGAAAGTGCACTATCTTCCTTGGAAGGCGTCCTGACTGGTTGCACCATGACCTTCCAGGGCGACAAAAGGCTGTAGGGTGTGGTGGACTCAGCATAGTCCATCTATGGCACAATCCTCCCCACCATCAAAAGCATCTACATGTGGTGCAGCTTCAAGACTTCACCTGCACTTCATGTTGCCTCAGCAACCTAATCAAGGAGTAGGAAAGAACTGCAGATACTGGTTTAAATGGAAGATAGACACAAAACTCAGCGGGACAGGCAGCATCTCTGGAGAGAAGGAATGGGTGACATTTCGGGTCGGGACTGAAGAAGGGTCTCGACCCGAAACGTCACCAATTCCTTCTCTCCCGAGATGCTGCCTGTCCTGCTGAGTTACTCCAGCATTTTGTGTTTATAATCAAGAAGTATAACTTGACTGGACAGCATGCAAATAAAATGTTTCACTATATCTTGGCACATGTAACAATAAATCATTCCCAATACCACGTGCATATCTGGTGTATCTAGAAATCTATTGATCAATTTCTTAGAAATATTCAGTAGCTTGGCCATTACAACTCTCTGTGATAACATTTCTATGCCCTCTGATGACAAAATTTCTCCTCATCTCATTGTAAATCTCTTGCACTGTAACTTTTTATTTTAGATAACTTAGTCAGGGGAAATATCCTTCTGGCTTGCAGTCTGTCTAGCCCTGTCAGAATTTTGTTTTGATTCGATGCCATGTCATTCTTCTGAAGTCCAGTGAAGGCAAACTGAGTTAACTTAAACTCTCCTCATAAGGCAGATCCTGCAAGCCAAGAATCCATTGGTAAATCTTCACATCCTCTATGCCAAATGTATATTTTCTTTGGTGAATAGACCAAAATCACACTCAATAGTACAATTATAGATTACCAAGGCCCCGTGTAATTCTAGCAAGATATCCCTGTTCCTGCATTCAAATCCTGTCGTCCTAGGGCCAACTTAACCACTTAATTTTCCTTTTTAACCACTTTCTTCACCTACATGTTTGTTTTCAGTGTACAAGAACACTCAAGTCTCTTTATACATCAATACTTCATAATCAACACAATTTGCTTTTCCCATTGAAGCTCAATCTGTCTACGTTGTCTTAGAAACCTCTGCATCTATCTTACATTTCTCAATTTCACCCAGTTTAATGTCACTGACAAACTTTGAAATCTCACATTGTTTCTTAAACCAAAACAGGCCAAGCATTGGTTCCCACAATCGTCCACTACATCACTGCTTGCCATATCAAAAAGGCCCCTTTTATCCCTACTCTATTTCATGTCTGCCAATCTATGTTTAATCCATGCCAATACTTGTCTCAATACCTTGAACTTTAACTTCACACACTGCGTGGGACTTCACAACAACATTCTGAAAATCGAAACACACCTCATTCACTGTTCCACCTGTCTGTTCTACCAGTAATACTCTCAAAAGTCTTATGGCTTTGATAAACTTGCTTTCCCTTACAGAAATCTGTGTTAGCATTATGCAGTTCTGTTGATATTTTCTGAGCGTCCTGTTATCTCTGTCTTTATAATAGGCTTTCTCTGAGGTTGAATTTATACTTCATCTCTGGCTTAGTGTTGAGAATATCACTGTATCATTGCTGCTCTGGTCACAAAGACACACTGCCCTAAACTCCCAGAGCTCACTATGTTCAACTCCTACTCCTGTATCTCCACCTGCCACATCATTCCTTTCCTGATTATTTCTCCCTGTTGTCAATAATACCTTGACCATCCCTCCATTAGAGCAGATAACAGTTGTAGCTCTTCACACTTGTTTTGCAGCTAGCAGTAATAACTGGTCTATAATTATTCTCAGTGAACATTTTTAAAAACAATATGCCGTTGTTATTTTTCTCCTCTGAAAAAGTTGCAGTTTCCTGGTGTACATTAGGCACTATAACTGCATCTTTTGTTTGAGGTTTTAGCACTGAGTCTGCAGATCTTTTCATGGCCATTTCACAATGTTTGCTAAGCTTTCGTCACTATTAATTACAGGACTTTTCGCTGATAATTTGTCATTAAGAAGGTCAATGCTGCATTAAGTGAAATGAGAGCAAGTGATTGATTACTTGACAGTTCCTTCTTTTACTGCTTGTAAGGCTGCAGGCTTCTGATGTGTGTGATGTGGCCCTACCATATCTTTCAGCTGAATCCAATTTGGCATCCATAATCCTTCAGAGAGTTCCACTGTTCATAAGTTTATAAGTCATGGGAGCAGAATGAATCCGTTCGGCCCATCAAGTCTACTCAGCCATTCAATTATGGCTGATCTATCTTTCCCTCTCAACCCCATTATCCTGTTTTCTCCCCATAACCCTTGATACCTTTACCAATCACAAAACTGTCAATCCCCATCTTAAAAATGCCCCATTTCTCAGCCTTCACAGCCATATGTGGCAATGAATTTTGTTCCTTCACAAGGTTGGCATTCTACCTCCACTTCTCTTGCAATGTGATTTCATTCTCTCCATGGACAGAGTTGAAATCTGAAGCTGGCCCATTTTTCTAATTATCTAAAGAATCTTCAAGTGAAAGAGAGCAGTCTGGTTGCCAACAGTGATGGAAGGTGAGGGAGGCATTGCATTGTAGTTCTAGGCCTTTATAGGGGGGACATAACAAAATTGTCTTTATACCTAAATATTGTGCATGCAATGTTCTATTTGAACTGTTTATTCATTATTTAATTTTAAATTAAAATTATGCTGGTAATTCAAATTCTTGCATGACTGAATTTAACATTGGCCAGGTTATGATGTTGCTCACACCAACAATGCAAAGGCAGATAAAACTTGTTGCAGTCGTTCAGATAATTCCCTTTCTAATGGCAAATGACTGCAGCCTATTGCATGCATTCATCCATTCTCTGCACTAATGTTGCTTGACTTATGCTATTGATCATGACCTTGGTGGGCTGTCTGCTGATATCTGGCAAAGTGAATCCCTAAGAATGAAGGAGAATGAGAGCTTTCAGGATACGTGACATTGACGACGAGGAAATTCTGAAACCTGTATCAAACTAAAGTGTGCTGCTGGGAGGGCTGCCTGCACGATTCTTCTTGAATACAGAGTCGAAGCAGCTTCTCTAATGTCACAGTGAACAGCAAACTGTGAGATTAGAAGACAACAAGAACTTTACAATGCATGGAAACAGCCTGAAGAGGGATTTAAAGTGGGCTGCTGTAGTTTCCTACTTTGAGTTGCGCTGCCTTATAATTGTCATACCATTGGAGCTCATGGCCTGATGGTGACATGCCTGCAAGATGATTAACATCACTGGGTACATGTCTGACATTGGAAACATGCCAGATGCACCCCTGTAGATCACGGCCAGGGGCACCCGATTGAATTTTGCAATGGAAGTGATCTGGAAATGCTCAAAATAGCAATTTACTCTGAATTAGATTGATTTTACCGCTAATAGTGCTGAAAAAGCTTGTGTTAAAATCTAACCTCGAGGTGTGCATTTCAACAATTTAAGAAAGATTACATTGCAGGGCTTCACTCTGCCTCTAACTGTGTGTCCTTGATCTTGGAGGTGTCATGTCAATGTCGTGGGTTGTGGCTGGTGGGTGCAGCACAAACAGGCTGTGTCTGGCCAGTGTACTGCAGCATGGCTGTGCTGGTCAGTGTGGTGTGCAGTGGGCTGTCCTTGGTCTGAGCAGCACTAAACGGCATGGTCAGTGCCGAACAGAAAGAGCTTTGCCTGGTCAGTGCAGCTGAGACATGTCAGGTATGAGCAGCCAGGATCACGAGACTCCCTTGAAACGTATCTGGATATAGGAGTACACTTAAATAGGAAATTAGGAGAGTAAAAATAAGCCATTAAATATCCCTACATACACAGGTTTGCATGCGCACGCACACACGAAAGAATACGGTATAATAATCCTTATATTCTTTGCAAATTATAGTACAATAAACCTCTGTACAATACAATATAATAAACCTCACATATTCTCTATGACACAAATAAATATTGCATTAACTATACATTATAGTATAATACATTTTGCTTATTTCTTATATATTACAGAATAATTTCACACATTTTTAGGTCACACATACAATAACATATGATATAATAGACCACATATTCTCTGAAAATAAGATACAAATAGAATCATTCTATATAAAGTACATGTTTTGCACACGTCCTGTGTAATAGTTTCATAACTCCCACAATACGGTATTATTATTTTAACATATATTCTGATCAATATAAGAGAAATCTTATGCAATCTATGTAATATGGAATAACCTTCACATTCTCCATATTATCATATGGTATAAAAATCAAACTATTTTCTGTATATGGTGACATTGCATAAACATCAGACTTTGCACATTACAGAATATGTTCACGCACAGAAAGATAATGGACAGTAGTAACCTGTTATGCACAATAAGCAAGGTATAATAGATCTTACATCCTCTGAAAAAGATATCATAAATCACAGATGCATAATTACTGACTGTACAATACAGTATAAGCCTCATATGCTCCCAATGCAATACACTTCTACAATTGCCATGACCACACAATGCAGTATAAATATTGCCTGTTTCTCACACAGACACAAAGACAAACTGAACAAAGCTATATAATCATGTGCATCCTATGTTCAATACATTATACTAGTGCAATATTGGGTAATAAACCTCATGCGTTGTGTACAGCACAGTATAATAAATCTCACAGCCTCAGTACAAAACTACACACAAAACTGAGAAAACTATCGATCTCAAACACATTCAGGAGTTGTACTTTGCCATGTCTACCTGGCCTTGAAATCTTTCACGAGTCACTTCTCGTAAATAGTTCTATCCCCCACAATAATATTATTCACTTCTCCCACAAAAAAGATTAAATATTTCAAACTCTTGGGTGCTGGTCATATCGTTAAATAAGAGAAATTTTTCTTGTCCGCCAAGCGTAAAGCAAAAAAATCATTTTTACTGTTTGTACTTTGTGCACAGTTTGACTTCATCTACAGAGTACAATGTGGTCATTCACACAGCTTTCTCTAGCCAGATATGGTGAGCAGGTGTACCTTAGGAATGTAGGCATAAAATAACAATAGTCTGGGCCAAGGTATGCTCCGAAATTGGGTAACTCTTTCTCTGAAACTTGAATAAGCGTATAGGAAATTATAAGAAATGCAACACATGTTGAACAGGTGCTGATCTACACAAGATTAAACACCTAAGAAGCTGTGGCAGTGTTGTGTCAATACATTCCTCACACACTCACTGAGAGTTAGTTGTGCTGTCCTCAGCTGTGCCTCAGAGTTAGAGATGTGAAATATTCTTCTTCAACAGGGTGAGGACTTGTTTTCACTCCAGCATTTTGATGAGTGGAAGACACCTTGCATGATGCCTTTTAAAGTGGGATGGCCACAACTTACCTGATGCTACATGGCCTCAGCAGAGTGAGATATTTTTCCAAAAGCAAGGGAAGATGATTGGAGACTACCCTGGACTACATGTGAATGCAGTCTCAAACTTGCACATCAACAAAATACTTTTGCCCAGAGCCCCCCTTAACTGCCCATGATAGTCCTTTCCCTACAGTAGATTTGTCAATCATGATTTCCCTTTGAAAAACTATGCTGACTGATCTTGCCACTCTCCCCTTGATGTTCTGCTTTAAATTTGACACAGAATATTTTTTGACTGTAGCATTGTCTTCACATCTCAGGTTAACCAGTCTATAACTTCCTGAAGATTGGGCAAAAATGCTGGAGTAATGCAGCATGTCAGGCAGCATGTCTTCAGAAAAGGAATGGGTGACGTTTCCGATCAAAGCTTGAGGTTAAATAAGTTGAGGCAGCATGTCTGGAGAAAAGGAATGGGTGATGTTTCCCGATCAAAGCTTGATCGTCTCCACATAAGATTGTCCCCACATAAGATTGTCCCCACATCTCAGGTTAACCAGTCTATAACTTCCTGAAGATAGACACAAAATGCTGGAGTAACGCAGCATGTCACGCAGCATGTCTTGAGAAAAGGAACGGGTGACGTTTCCGATCAAAGCTTGAGGTTAAATAAGTTGGGTCTCTATTCTTTGCAGTTTAAAGAATGGTGGTAGAATCTTCTTAAGGCATGTCATCGATGGCCATAAGGATATGGATTTGAGGCCTGGTAAGTCACAAGTCATGATCATACCGAATGGCAGCACAGGATGGAGTGCAGGTGACCTACTTTGGTCCCTATATCCTTGTGTCCTTTCCCAAAACCGGCTTTCATCAGAAATTACCAAACATTCTAATACTAATATATAATGATGTGTAACCAACTCCATAACCCTAACCAACGAGTCCCCCACAGATCTCATTCCCAGTGTCTTTACTTTGTCCCACTTTATCATTGCCACATTGCTTCCCACCTTCAATAAACTTTCCACAGTAGCGGAGTTGATACAAATGGGAAGCTGTTCAACTTTTGTATCATAATTTTTTCAACCTTTATACACCATACCAGAACAAAGATCACCCTAATCATCCTAATCATATGCCTCATAGGTGCACACACAATGGTCAAACTCCAAATCATCATTGACTCCTTCATTAAAACATATCAGAAAATGAGTCTTGCACTATACATTTGGGGCAGTCCCTCTACACACCTGCACTTCATTACACGATCCTGTTCGACAAATGATCCACAATGAGATCCTGCAATAGTTTACAAGTAATAATATATATATAGCAAAGAGCACCCAACAGAAACAATGATCCAGATGTGGCTATCAAGAGAAGTCATAGGTAGTATTACATCAAAGGAACAAGCATAATATTGCCAATAAAAGCAGGAAGCTTGAGCACTGGGAAAAGTTCAGAATTTACAAAGAAGAATCAAGACACTGACAATGAACGAGAAAGTAAAAACAAGATTATGCCAGTGAGAAAGCCAGAAAACAAATTATGAGAGCTTTTGTAATTATGTAACAATGAAATGATTAGCAAATTTAATGTGGATCTCACCCAAACTCCAACAGTTCAAATTATAATGCAGAATAAGGAAATAGCAGAAAAATGAAACAGGTTGGAGGCCAGTGTCTAGTGGAGTGCCCCAAGGATCTGTGTTGGGTCCACTGTTGTTTGTCATTTACATTAATGATCTGGATGATGGTGTGGCAAATTGGATTAGTAAATATGCAGATGATACTAAGATAGGTGGAGTAGTTGATAGTGAGGTAGATTTTCAAAGTCTACAGAGAGACTTGGGCCTTTTGGAAGGGTGGGCTGAAAGATGGCAGATGGAGTTTAATGCTGATAAGTGTGAGGTGCTGCATTTTGGTAGGACAAATCAAAATAGGACGTACAGGGTAAATGGTAGGGAATTGAGGAATGCAGTGGAACAGAGGGATCTGGGAATAACTGTGCATTGTTCCCTGAAGGTGGAATCTCATGTGGATAGGGTGGTGAAGAAGGCGTTTGGTATGCTTGCCTTTATAAATCAGAGCATCGAGTATAGAAGTTGGGATGTAATGTTGAAATTGTACAGGGCATTGGTGAGGCCAAATCTGGAGTATGGTGTGCAGTTCTGGTCGCCAAATTATAGGAAGGATGTCGACAAAATGGAGAGGGTACAGAGGAGATTTACTAGAATGTTGCCTGGGTTTCAGCACTTAGGCTACAGAGAGAGGTTGAACAGGTTGGGTCTTTATTCTTTGGAGCGTAGAAGGTTGAGGGGGGACTTGATAGAGGTTTTTAAAATTTTGAGAGGGACGGACAGAGTTGACGTGGGTAGGCTTTTCCCTTTGAGAGTGGGGAAGATTCCAACAAGGGGACATAGCTTCAGAATTGAGGGACAAAGGTTTAGGGGTAACATGAGGGGGAACTTCTTTACTCAGAGGGTTGTGGCTGTATGGAATGGGCTTCCGGTGGAAGTGGTGGAGGCTGGCTCGATTTTATTATTTAAGAGTAAATTGGATAGGTATATGGATAGGAGGGGATTGGAGGGTTATGGTCTGAGTGCAGGTAGATGAGACTAGGTCAGGGAGAATGGTCGGCGTGGACTGGTAGGGCCGGACAGGCCTGTTTCCATGCTGTAGTTGTTATATGTTATATGTTATATGTTATATGTAAGGGATCAGAGGAAGAAATCTTTTCACCAAGACATGGGTGCAATCTGCAACGCAGTGTCTAAGTGGGTGGTGGAAGCAAGTACTTCCACAACATTCAAGAAGTATCATGATGAGCACTTGAATTACTGAGGTATAGATTGAATGCTGGTAAATGGGATTAATATGGATGGGTAATTGATGGTTAGCATGGGCATGTTGGGCCAAAGGGCCTGTTTTCTAGCTTTGTGACTATATAACACTTTGACTCATATTATAACTGCAGATGCTGGTACAAATCGAAGGTATTTATTCACAAAATGCTGGAGTAACTCAGCAGGTCAGGCAGCATGACTCATTTTGACTCATATCTTTAGCTGAAGGCATCATTTGCCCAGTTCTATCTGATTAATTATTAACTAAGAGGGAAGCTGAATATTTCTGGTTGCAAATTGTCATGCATTGGTACTCATGGGAAGACATCAGTATAGCTTTTTTTTTAAAAAGAAGTGAAGCTGTGAAATGTTGATACATGTATTTGAAATTGAGAAGAAATACTATCAAAACTGAAAAAAAATCCAAAATATTTAGGTTTATAATACTAATTAATATTAATAATTCAAATTAAAGCTTCAAATGGGAGTGAACACTTTGCTGTGCTTGAAATTTTCAAATTTAATTGTAATTATTTTATGTAGGAAAAGAGCACATGTAGCATTGATAGTCCATTCCTAATTTTCTGCAAGGTGATGTTGAACCCCTTGGAAAGGTTATTTTTGAACTGCTACCATTATCTGGTGAAGCTACTCCCTTAAGGTATTCAACTAGATAGGGGGTGTCTGGTCAAGATAGGGAGTAACTTGCATGCGGAACTGTTCCCATGCATCTTGCCTTTCTTGGTTGTAGACCACAGATTTGGCAGGTGTTGGTGGAATTACTGTAGTTTCTGTTGGTTGTACACAGCCCTAAAGCAGCAGTGGCAGAGTGATTCGATGTTTGTAATGATTGAAGGGTTAACAATCAAAATAGCTGCTTTGTCCGGAGTAGTGTCAAGCTTTTTGAATGTATTTCAAACCACTCATCCGGACACGTAGACAAAGTACCATCACATTCCTGACTTTAGACTTTAGAAATATAGCGCGGAAACAGGCCCTTCAGCCCACTGAGTCCGATCCGCAATCACCCCGTACACCAACCTACACATGCTAGGGACAGTTTTACAACTTACCAAAGCCAACTAACCTATGTCTTCGGAGTGTGGGAGGAAACCGGAGCACCCAGAGAAAACCTAGGCCATCTTAGGGAAAACGTACAAACTTTGTACAGACAGTACTTGTAGTCAGGATCGAATCCGGGTCTCTGGTGCTGTAAGGCAGCAACTCTACCGTTGCTTACTGTGCCGCCCCTTGTGGTTTGGAGATTGTGGAAAGTCTTTCAGATCTCCAGAGTTGAGTCACTCACCGCAAGATATCCAGCCTCATGCCTGCACTTGTGGCTGCAGTAGTTATGTGGCTACTTCAGTAGACTTTCTGGTCAATGGTGGTGTCCCGCAGGATGTTGACGATGGGGGAGTTGGCAACAGTAATGCCACTGAATTTCAGTAGTAGATGGTTGGATTCTCTCTTATTGGAAATGGTCCAAAGAAAACCACTATCTGAGTGTTGCCCTCCAAGTCACACAATCCATATTGGAAACACATCAACCAGTGTACACTGTACACATAGGAGACTGCAGATGCTAGAATGTGGAGCAAAAAACAAACTGCTGCAGGAACCCAGCAGGGTAAGCAGCTTCTGTGGAGACAAACGGATATTCAAAGTTTTGGGTCGAGTACCCAGCATCACTTTCATCACACAGATTGCAGCAGATCAAAACCAGGCTTATTATTACCTTCTCCTGGGCAATTAATGATGGGCAATAAATGCTGGCTTTGTCATTGTACCTGTTGTTCTCAGAATTAATAAAAAATAAACATGTTTTCTGGTTCAATTTGTCATCTTTCATATTCATTTGCTTTTTAAACAGTAATTAGTTCCCTCAAAGCAGTTCAATATGTTTTTGAAGTTTAGATTAATGGTTAGAGCTGCACAAAGCTCCAAAAGCTCTAGTAAGAACGCGAAGGACGCCTGAATTTTCATAACAACACCGTCTTGACGCCAATGGATCACATGGGAAGGATCAAAATAAGCCCTGCCCACAAAATAGCTGAAATAACTCATGCCAAATGGCTATCAGCTTAGAATGCCCTTAACACACTGCATGTTGCTGTTTTCTGACACCAAAAATATTCAGGACCTATCAAAAACAATGAAGCATACCTTTAAAATCTTAAACGCACTAAATACCCTGAAATATTTAGGTACGCTTAAACATTAGAAAAAACATCAAAATTAATCCTTCATCTCAAATCAACTGCAAATCACTGGTCCAATCTTGCACAGGTTTCCTCACCGTAAGGAGTGAGGAGTAGCTGTAACTTGCATGGTCTGATTTTCACCTCTGGTTGCCTAGTTCAGTGAAGAGTCAATTGTCAGAAGAGCACTGAGAATCACTGAACATAACTTTAGGAGATGGAAATCCTGAAGATTCGTCCTGCAGCACAAAGAAATGTGTACAGTTCCAGGATCAAATACTGCCATTTCCTCAAAACTCTTGGATAGATTTATTGGTCTGCAGTTTAAGTAATTCCAAGTCATTTAAGGAACCTCTTTGCAGTTTAGCTAACATTCATCAATGATATTCTCGTGGCCTAATTTGGAACCACTTATGTATAGCTATTGGATTCTAATTTTCTTTTTTTCTACTATTGCTGCAGTACATCGTCTTAGACACCACTCTCTCCTTTTCCAAACCAGTACTCTGGCATGTTGTCAGTAACCTCACATTCAGTGCTTACTTTGGCACGTTCTGAATGTTTTCATCCACTTTCCCTGACTTGATGACTCTCTGAATTCTCCTGCCCACCAAACACTTGAATGTTTTAAAAGCTTTCTTCTTCTTCCTCATAATCCCCACTGAATCGCATTGGCTTCTGTTATTTTTAATGTGTTTTTGTTTTCAGATGTATGTCCACCATCACCTCCTCACATATTCCACTGGAGCTGAAGCAGCCTGCTACTCCCCGGAGCCTCCTCTGTCTATAACTCAGAACCCGCCCATTCAGCACCTCAGCTCCACTTCCCTACTTTAACTATATCTCTTGATATCGGAGACTAATAAAACTTTGCAAACTTATTTTTAAAACTCCAATTATCCCACCATCCACAGTCCTTTGGAGAGGAGGGGTTTAGGTTTCCAACACTTTCACCCCTACCCGACTCTAATTTTTCTGGATTTTCTACCTGGGAAATAGTTTCACTCTAATTATCCCATCAAATCCTGACATTCCCAATACTGCCAACATAGCACCCCTCAGTTTTCCATACCCAATTGAATACCAACAAAGTTCTCACAGTCTACCCTCACTCTCTAAAACTAGGGGTCATTCTGTGCTGCCCTCCAGCTTCAGATGCACTCTTCCTAATGAAACACTTTACCTCAGATGAGCTGTGGACAAGGCCCAGTGCAAGTGAAACATCACCTCCTGCTCTCGGTATTCCAGACCTACCACAGTCTCTATGTAGGGTAGGAGTCTGGAGTACAGAGAGCAGGGGGTGATGCTTCACTTGCACTGAGCCTTGACACATCTTGCCCAGATTAAAGAGTTGGGTAAATGCCTCCACTATAAAGCAATCTTGGTCTCATTTGTTAGCATTCCTATTGTATATTTTACCTGCACACAAACTTTGAAAGTTTCTTATATTCAGACTCCCAAATTTCTTTTCTTCTCTATTGGTCCTGGTTTTTCTTTCTTTAGCAACAATTTCAACTAGGTTTGGCTCCAAAGGAGATGACGCTTTCCCACAATGAATCCATGAACTGTGGTTTTCTATTCACCATCTCTCTCTCTATGTAGCTTAGTAGCTTTCCATTGCACATTCTCTGAGGGAGCTTAGGCTGAAAATTGTGTAGGCATTTACACAAAGCTACCTAATATCTATGGTGTCTGAGCACTGCAGAATTGAAAATGTTACCTCCTTGTTCAGAAAAGTAAGTAAGGTTAAACTTAACCTCAGTGGTGAGGAATATTTTAGAAATGGTAATTAGGGACAGAATGAGCAGTTATTGGAATAAGTATACAATGATTAGTGAAAGCCAGTAAAGCTAATTACTGCCCAATCAGTCTATTTATTGGTCATCGGTAAATTCAGACACACTGTCATTGACAATAGCTCCGACTTACCAGTAACTTGTTCATGTCATCCAAGTTATCCACTTGAGCTAGTCTTGCCTATATTTGGACCATTTTCTATCCATCCACAGTCCAAACGTCTTTTAAATGCTGTAATTTTCCCCACCGCCACTACGTTGGCAGCTTGTTAATAATAATAATAATATAATAATATAGTCCTTTATTCGTCCCACACCGGGGAAATTTACATAGACCCACCACTTTCTATATGAAAAAAATTCCCCCTCAGGTCCCCTTTAAATGTTTCCCCTTTCACCTAAACCTATGCCCTCTGGTTTTAGACTGCCTACACTAGGAAAAAGACTGTGACCCTAATGATTTTATATGACCATATAATGTCACTCCTGTGCCTCTTATGCTTCAAGAAAAAAGCCCCAACCTATCCAGTCTCTCCTTATAGCCCAAGGTTTCCAGTATGTCTTTGTGAATCTTCCCTGTATCCCTCCCTCTGGCTTTACATTTCACTCCTCTTCTCCTTATCTGACACCATTTTGTCTCCTTTTGTCTCATTTTCATCTCTAGCCTTTGTCTACTCATCCACCACTCAAACACATCCCTCACCTATATCCTCCTATCACTTGCCAGGCTTTATCCCGCCCCCATCTCTTTTCCAGCTTTCTTCCTCAATGATAATCAACTAATGAAAGGACCTGACCCAAAACTGCGTGTCCTGACCTGCGTGGGTTTTCTCCGAGATCTTCGGTTTCCTCCCACACTCCAAAGACGTACAGGTATGTAGGTTAATTGGCTGGGTAAATGTAAAAATTGTCCTTAGTGGGTGTAGGATAGTGTTAATGTGCGGGGATCGCTGGGCGGCACGGACTTGGAGGGCCGAAAAGGCCTGTTTCCGGCTGTATATATATGATATGATAAAACGCCACCTATCCATGTTCTCCAGAGATGCTGCCTGACCCGCCATTATTCCAGCACCTTGTGTTCTATGTAGGATTCCAGCATCTGCAGTTCCTTGTGTCTCCATCTAGTGCCTTACACTCATCAATCATCTTTGTCACTTCCTCAAAAAACATCAAGCAAATTTGTGAGACAGGACCTTCCCACACAAAGCCACACTGACTGTTCCAAATAAGTTTATGCTGATCCAAATGCGAGTAATTCCTATCCCAAGATATCTTCCTCAATAATTTCCACACCACCTATGTATTGCTCAGTTGCCATTAATTTCCTAATTTGTTCCTGTTGACATTTTTAAACAACGCAACGACACAAGAACAGAGTTCTCCAACTCTCTGGAATCTTCTAGAATCACAGAGAGTCATAGAAAGTCATCTTGCCCATGGCTAAAGAAGATACAAAGATCTCTGTTAAAGTCCCAGCAATTTCCTCACTTGCCTCCCTTAATCACTTGGGATAGATTCCTTCAGGCCCACAAAACATCCACCTTAATGTTTTTCAAGGCACCATAGTCATAGAGCGATACAGCACAGAAACAGATCCTATGGCCCAACTCATCCAAGCTGACCAAGATAACCATTAAAACTAATTTCATTTGCCCACATCTGGCCCATATCCCTCTGTATATCTCCTATCCCTTTAATATTCACACTAGATACCTCCTCCTCCTTAATATCAACATTCCCTGTGAATACCAACATACCTCACGCTTTCTGCAGCTTCGTCTATGTTCTTTCCCTTGCTGATAACTGGTACAAAGTACTTATTAAGACCCTCATCCTCTGGCTACAGGTATAAATTTCTTCCATTAGTCTTTGAGTGGACCTACCCTTTCCCTAGCGACCCTCTTGTTCCTGATATATATATATAAAATGCCTTGGGAATCTTAACAATTCTACATGCCAAGGGCATTTCATCGCCCCTTTTTTGCCCCTCCTAATTTCTTGTTTAAATTCTTTCCTATTTCCTTTATATTCCTCGAGGGCCTTGTCTTATTTTCAGCTTCCTAAACCTTACATATGCTTCCTTTTCTTGTTGACATTAGGGTACATGCGCATAAATCATTGAAAGTGGCTGGGTTTTAGAAACAGAAGCACAGAGTATAAGAACACTGGAGCAAAACAAAAACTGTTGCAGGAACTCAGCGGGTCAAGCAACATCTATGGAGCCAAAGGGAAAGTCAATGTTACGGGTCGAGACCCTGCATCAGGACTGAGTTAGGAAGAGACAATGATGTAAAGAGGTGAGAGCAATCTAGCAGGTGATAGATGAGATCAGGTGAGAAGGAAGCAGATGGAGCTCGGAGAGTAGGGGTGGAGCTGGGAGTCGGTAGCTAGTGAGTGATAGGTAGCGACAGATAATGAGAGAGAAGATGGAGTCAGGTGAGGGAAAGGAAGAGTGGAGGTGGAAGGTGACAAGCGATAAAGGAGGAAAGATGGAACCAATGGGGAGGGGAATGAGGGAGTTTTAGATTTTCGGAAGGGTGGGGGAGGGCAGAAGGAGAGAGGAAGCACTTGAGGTGTCCTGAGGTTGAAAAATTCAATGCTCATACAGAGCAAGGTGAGGAGTAAATGCTTTCCGATCCTGGCAGGCATAGTGAATTAACTCAGAACTTCAGAAGGTGTGGGCTCTCGCAGAGAGGCCATCTTGAAGCAGCCATTGTGAGAGAGGTAGTGTGTGGAAGTGGCTGTGAGGGTGAGAGGCAGTGAGGGAGGGAGGCAATGAGGGAGGGAGGCAATGAGGGAGAGAGGCAGTGAGGGAGAGAGGCAGTGAGGGAGAGAGGCAGTGAGGGAGAGAGGCAGTGAGGGAGAGAGGCAGTGAGTGTTTAAGTAGTACATGCTAAGGTTTTGGCTTGTGAGGCTTTGGTGAGGAGGCTGAAGAGAGGTACAGGTAAGAACAGGCAAGGTCTTTTAACTTTACCCGTTTAACTTTATTCAGCAAACTGAATGCAGCCAGGAAGGCAGTTTGAGCAGGTGCAGGATGTGGGAGATGAAACTACCAGTGTCCCTCTTCACTACACCTTTGTGAAGTATGTCCATCTGCAGCTCCTGACTGACCGCATAAGGAAACTGGAGTTGGAGGCACTCAGGATCATCCAGGATGCTAAGATCATTGTAGTTTAGTGATGTGGTCACACCTGAGGTGAGGGCAGCAGGTAGTTGGAGGGACTGGTCATTATTAGTCTGGATGGGTAAATAATTATCAGCATGAGTTATAAAGAGGGATTGGATAGACTTGGGCTGTTGTCTCTGGAGCGAAGGAGGCTGAGAGGTGACATGATAGTGGCTTATAAAATCAGCAGCGGCATAATTAGGATAGTTAGTCATAGTCTGTTTCATAATGCCTAGCTGTTGGAGGCAGGAACAGTAACAACACTAAAGAGGTTTCTGCACAGGAACCTAAATGAGGGATATGGAACTAATGCAGGCAAAGGGGATTGTAATAGATAGGCAGGGTGAATGGGTAGATGAGGTGGGCCGATGTTGCCTGTTTCTGTGCTCTATGACTAGTTGGCCGAAGGTCCTGATTCTGTATGACCCCATTAGTGGCTCAAATGAAGAGAAAGTTCGCAAGCAAGAGGCACAGGAGATTGGTTTGATGAAAATGATCAGAAAAACCAGCACACTAAGTTACTGGTCACACTATTCCACTGGTCATCAAGGGAAGAAATATCGCTTCAGGCACCTGAATGAAAATGTCCAACAGAAAATGCCATGACCGAAGGAACAGATGGGGAGAGAGCAGGAAGCTGAGTAAATTGAGTAAGCTGAGTCATCACATCAATAGGAAAATAAATCTCCTGGTTATGAACCACCATCATCACTTAACTGATGAATCGATTCTTCTTTATGATCAAAATTTGCAAAAAGCACCAAAGGTAACAAGTACTTTGCATCATGCCTGATGCTAGATGTACACATCACCAGATATCACACAACACACAGTAGTACAGTGCATAGTTCTATTGCCGCATCATACCACATAAGACAGAAATTATATTTTGAGCAAGAGAAACCAATTAGTCCCTTCCTTCGATTCGAGTGATACTTCACTGTTTGAATCAATCACTAAACTAAAGAAATTAGCATTTGTGAAAAAGTAATGTTAGAGAAATTCATGGATTGAAACGTGATAAATCTGTCACCTGATGACTGTCATCCTGAGGAAATTGTAATGGAAAACATTTTCAAAAATTCCATAAATTCTAGAATAGTTTCTCAAGGATGGAAAGTTTCTATAAAGTATAATCCCACTATTTCAGTAGGGAAACAAGAAACACCAGGCTAGTTATCCGAATATCAGTCATAAAGAACATGCTAGAACCTATTCAAAATGAAGTGGTAACAGAGCACTAAAAAAATAAACTACGATAAAATTGGATTAATATGAATTCATGACAACAAATCATATTTGACAAACCTGCTCGAGTATTTTGAGGTTGTAATTAGCAGAACACAGAACAGAAAAGTGGTGGATGTGGCACATTTGGACATTCACAAGCTCTTCAATAAGATACCTCATATGTTATTGGACAAAGCTGGAGTTCGGGGTAATGGTGGTAATATACTAATGTCGATTAAAGCTTGATTACAAGACAGGAAACAGGATATGGGTAAATGGGTCATTTTTGTACTGAGGCTGTGACCAGTCGTCTGCCATGGGAACTGACTGATGCTGGAACCCCAACTGTATCACTCATTTTGATGAGAGAATCAAGTGTAATATATCCAAGAGGCAGAGTGCCTTCAGGGTGATATAGACAGCTAGACGAATGGGTAGATCATGCAGAGAGCATATAATATGGAAAAAAATACAGTCATCCAATTTAGTGGAAAAAGTAGAAAGGCAAAGGATTTTTTAAATGGCAAAAGATTGAAAAGTGTTGGTGTTCCAAGGGAACTGGGTGTCCAGGTCTATGAATCAGTGAAAACTACAATGCAGATTCTACAAGCAATAAGACAGCAATTATTATGTTGGCCTTTATTGCAAGAGGTTTTGAGTACAATAATAAAAGGTACCTTACTTGAATTGTAGAAGGCTTTAGTAAGCCAGGTCTGGAATATTGTGTTATGTCTGATCTTCCGACTTCAGGAAAGATAGATTTGTGATATTGGAAGGACAACAAAGAGTCACTGTATAATTTCACCTGGGACAAGAGCTTTGCCCGTGAGGGAAAGTGATGCAGACCAGATTGATCTCTTTCGAGTTTTGAAGAATAGGATATGATCTCATTGAAATATACAACATTCTTCCAAATAGTTGATATTTCCCTGGTTGAGGCGGCTTTGGAAATGGGTCACAATTTTAAAATAAGGGGCCAATTCCATCACACGGAGAATAGTGAATCTTTAGAATTGTCTATGCAAAGGAGCTGTAGCGATTCCACCACCGAGTTAGTGGATGACAGAGACCGATAGAATGTTGGATGTTATGAGAATCAAGGAATATGGAACTAGAGCAGCATAGTGGTAAATGATTAGCCTTGCTCTAACCAAATAACAAAGCAGGTGCTTGGGCCAAAGATGCCTTCTTCTGATCCTATATCTTATGCACTTATCCTTTGTTTTAAACCATAACCTGGTTATAGAACTATTTGATCTGTTCATTAAATTGATGTAAAATCATTCTTCTGAGCTATGCTGAACCTGACAATCTGTTGCCCAAGATTTATTTCTCAATACCAGTTACGTGAATCACAGAGGTTACATCTTACATAGAAACATAGAAAATAAGTGCAGGAGTAGGCCATTTGGCCCTTTGAGCCAGCACCGCCATTCTGATCATGGCTGATCATCCAAAATCAGTACCCCATTCTGGCTTTTTCCCCATATCCCTTGATTCCCTTAGCCCCAAGAGCTAAATCTAACTCTCTCGAAAACATCCAGTGAATTGGCCTCCACTGCCTTCTGTGGCAGAGAATTCCACAGATTCACAACTCTCTGGGTGAAAAAGTTTTTCCTCATCTCAGTCCTAAATGCCCTACCCCTTATTCTTAAACTATGACCCCTGTTTCTGGACTCCCCAACATTGGGAACATTTTTCCTGTATCTACCCTGTCCTATCCTCTAAGAATTTTATATGTTTCTATAAGATTCCCTCTCATTCTTCTAAATTCCAGTGAATACAAGCCCAGTCGACCCATTCTTTCATCTTACGTCAGTCCCGCCATCCTAGGAATGAACCTGGTGAACCTACGCTGCACTCCCTCAATAGCAATAATGTCCTTCCTCAAATTAGGAGACCAAAATTGCACACAATACTCCAGGTGCGGTCTTACCAGGGCCCTGTACAACTGCAGTAGGACCTCCTTGCTCCTAAACTCAAATCCTCTCGCAATGAAGGCCAACATGCCATTAGCTTTCTTCACTGCCTGCTGTACCTGCATGCTTACTTTCAGTGACTGATGTACAAGCACACCCAGGTCTCGTTGCACCTCCCCTTCTCCTAATCTGACACCATTCAAATAATAATCTGCCTTCCTGTTCTTGAGGACAATCTCCTCACATAACTCAACGGTACAATTTCAACTGAACTGTGTCACTCACCCACAGGTTCCACAGTGCTGCTTGCCACCCACCTCGGCGATGCTGTTGGGATCTCTGTGAAAATGAACGTCAAGAATTGCTCAGCTGCACAACTGTGAGAACAACTTGGAATTAACTCATTGAAAGCCCCTGAATCTGACATGGCAGTTAAACGTCCAGAAACCACAGTGATTAGTTCAATCACCCATTAGATTCAATCTGTAGACTGTTCCACACATCTGAGCACCGGTGACTAACACTCCAAGAGAAAAACTGTGGTGAAGGGGGGAGGGTGTGATCACCCTGAGGGAGGAAGCAGGTGAGTAGGATGAGTGATAACAAGGATGGTGAAGGAAAGTGAAAGAGTAGGAGAGACGGAGAGTGAGTCTGATGAACCATGAAAATGGAAGATTAGAAAAATGAGAGTAAGTGACAGAACAAGTCTGAACAACAGAATATGAGTGTGAAAGACGGGAATGAGGGTATGAGGGACAAAGAGTTAGATCACAGATTAAATAGCAGAGACTCAACGGTTGAAATCTTGAAATTATTTCTGGTGTGACATGCTAGTAGGTAGAGGAACAAGATAGATCAAGTAAATGCAGGGGTGAGGGATGGGGTGAGAGTGTGAGGAACAGAGAGCAAGTGTGGAGAGAGTGAATGAGACAGGTGAGTGTGAAACACTGAGTTTGAGACACTGGAGGGATGCACATGATTATTCTTTTATTGTTCATAAATCTGCCTGTATGGCTGTTTGGCCGTGATCTGAAACAAATCCTTTCTCTTGCAAATGTTAATGAGAAGCCCAATGCTTGGTTGTTCCCTGTGCCTGGAACCAGCGGGTATCTACTGCACTTTATGTTTTTTTTCAGAAGGTTGCTCATTGCATGATGCATCAATTGGCTGTGGGAGGAGGTTGAGAGAATGGTTATAGACAATAGGTGCAGGAGTAGGCCATTCGGTCCTTCGAGCCAGCACCACCATTCAATGTGATCATGGCTGATCATTCTCAATCAGTACCCCGTTCCTGCCTTCTCTCCATACCCCATGACTCAGCTATCCTTCAGAGCTCTATCTAGCTCTCTCTTGAAAACATTCAGAGAATTGGCCTCCACTGCCTTCTGAGACAGAGAATTCCACAGATTTACAACTCTCTGACTGAAAAAGTTTTTCCTCATCTCCGTTCTAAATGGCCTTCCCCTTATTCTTAAACTGTGGCCCCTGGTTCTGGACTAAATTCCAGTGTATACAAGCCTAGTCGCTCCAATCTTTCAACATACGACAGTCCCGCCATTCCGAGAATTAACCGAGTAAACCTACGCTGCACGCCCTCAATAGCAAGAATATCCTTCCTCAAATTTGGAGACCAAAACTGCACACAGTACCCCAGGTGCGGTCTCACTAGGGGCCTGTACAACTGCAGAAGGACCTCTTTGCTCCTATACTCAACTTCTCTTGTTATGAAGGCCAACATTCCATTGGCTTTCTTCACTGCCTGCTGTACCTGCATGCTTCCTTTCAGTGACTGATGCACTAGGACACCCAGATCTTGTTGTACGTCCCCTTTTCCTAACTTGACACAATTCAGATAATAATCTGCCTTCCTATTCTTACCACCAAAGTGGATAACCTCACACTTATCCACATTAAACTGCATCTGCCATGCATCCGCCCACTCACACAACCTGTCCAAGTCACCCTGCAACTCATAGCAACTTCCTCACAGTTCACACTGCCACCCAGCTTTGTGTCATCTGCAAATTTGCTAATGTTACTTTTAATCCCTTCATCCAAGTCATTAATCTATATTGTAAATAACTGCAGTCCAAGCACCGAGCCTTGCGGTACCCCACTACGCCTGCCATTCTGAAAGGGACCCATTTATCCCCACTCTTTGCTTTCTGTCTGCCAACCAATTTTCTATCCATGTCAGTACCCTACCCCCAATACCATGTGCTCTAATTTTGCCCACTAATCTCCTATGTGGGACCTTGTCGAAGGCTTTCTGAAAGTCAAAGTACACTACATCCACCGGCTCTCCCCAGTCAATTTTCCTAGTTACGTCCTCAAAAACATTCCAGAGGGGTGGAAGGTCAGGAGGGATATAGGCCAAATGCAGGCAAATGAGACTAGTGCAGATGGAGCATCTTGGTCGATGTGAACAAGTTGAGCTGAAGGGCCTGTTTCCATGCTGTGTAACTCTATTACTCCATGCCTGGGACAGTTTCCATCGGCTGGGGATTACATAGGTGGTCTTTTGATTCTGTGACCGGGAAAGTTTCATTAGGCCGAGGGCCGAAATTCCTGGGATGAGAGGAAGGTTGTCCTACCAGGAGAGGCTAGATTAATTGGGTCTGTTGACTTTGGTGACAAGGTGTGAAATACAGTATCAGATCTCAATAGAAATTGACAACCTAGATGTTGAGATGTACTCGCCAGTGTGGAAGTCACCAACAAGGAGACATAGCTATACACAAGGGGCCAGTTAGTAAAAACCCAGGAGTCTAGAAACTTCAGAGGGTGGTAAATCTCTGAAATTCTCTTCCCCCAAGGATGGAAGGCTGGATTTAAGATGGATATTTAAGATGGAGTGAGAGAAATCTTTGAAAGAGCGAGGCATTGACAGTTATGAGGAATTGGCACAGAAGAGAAGTTGAGTCCATCATAAATTAGCCAAGATCATATTGAGTGGTTACACAGGCTTGAGGGGGCATGTGGCCACATCCTGCTCCAATTTCCTTGTGTTCTTGTGCTTTTCTAAAATTCAGTGGGTGATTGGAGCTGCTGTTTAGGGAATGCAACAAGGGCAGGGGCAAGGGCAGGAGATGGGTGGTTCATGTTGGCGACTGGGAGAATATCCATAGGCCGTGGAAGGAGCCTATGAGTGGGTAGATTGTATGACGGGGAGAGTGTCATTGGACTGGGAGAAAAGGTTCTGAATCTGTGAGTGGGGGGAGGGGTATTCTTGGATTGGGGAAAGCCTCAGCCCCTGCGTAGAGATGAGTCATTAAAATTGTATAGATATTGCTGCTTAATTAGTTCACCATTCAGAGATTAATGTTCCTCTCACTGCAAGCAATGATTTAGCGAGTGTAAAGTAATGCTTTGACATTTCAGCCTCAAATCAGAGCCAGTCAGAGCAATATGTCCAATGTATTGTCGGAAATCTTTGACAAAATACAAAGTGCAGCTGTGGCCTTGAACAACGCCAAGCATGGAAACGGTTCAGCAGAGTTCTGCATACGATTCCAAATGCAATGAAAGTGCAAGAAATGTTGGGAATGTTGGAAACTTTTGAAAAAGAATGTCATGTTGCTTTGATTTTTTGATGATTTTGAATCGTAGTCAAGGCTGGCTGAGACTGAGGAGATTTTGATTGTTGGAAAGAAATGGGAGTCCATTGGGAAGTGTGCTACGGTGAGGGACTGTCAGCATGCCCATTAAACAAAAACAGAGAACAGAGAAGGAAATTGCAAAGCACAGCTATGATGTGGAAAGCTGTTGGGCCAACAACTGGAAGTCGGGCAGCTGGGAGTGGGTGAAAATGACAAGTGAATTGTTTCAAGTTACAGAGTTGAGGTAGAGCCAATATACTAGGTAGAGCAGGAATGGTGTGGCTAAATTAATTAACAAAAAATACTCAAACTGTTGGAAACAATGGCTAGTCGTAGTATTATGGTTAAACATGCAGATTAAAGTAGCACCATCTGGAGCTATGTCTACCTGGTTCCAACATTGTGTACGGCCTAATCTTGCACTGGGCATTACATGTGATAAAACTGCCTCAGCGCCACTCAACAGTGAGGAGAATGGAGGTTCTTAGGCTTAGGTTTGGGTTTAATATTGTCATGTGTAACGAGGTACAATTAAAGGCTTTGTTTTGTATGTTATCCAATCAAATCAGATAACACTATACATAAACACAATCAAGCCAAACTCAAGTACAATAGGTAGAGCAAAGGGAAAGTTACAGATGAGGTAGAGGAGAATCGGACAGTACCCTAGCTTATGGAAGGACCTGAAGCCTGATAACAGAGGGGAAGAGGAGTTCTTGCAGGCAATGACTGGAGTTGTGAGGGAATGAGGTCAGAGAAGGAAACTGGGGAAGAAGAGAGGAAAGAGGAGGAGATGATTAGAGGTATGGGCAGTACTGTGGATGCAGATGCTGAAAGAAATGGAGAGTAATTGTTCAAGGACATGATTGGGAGTAGTCAGGGAGATGATTAGGGAGGAGTCCTGAGAACATTGCAGTGGAGTGATTATTAACAATAAAGAAGAAATCAACTTTCTGTTGGCACTATGACAAACAGTCCCGTGTATATTGGAAAATGTAAAATCCCCTACAATGACAACCATATTAGACTCTGCTTCTAGTTATCTTACACTGCATTCACCAATTACAACTCGTTTATTCATTTTATTAATGAGAACTGAGCAAAACATAACTCGTAAAATAAGTGTTGTGCAAATTTTGTTTGTTTATGACTCTGGTCTGATAGTTTAAAATTAAGACCTACCAAAGTCTAATGCTTTGCTCTTCTTCAGCCTTCTACAGAAAAGGTCATGAAATAATTGGAAGTGATTCTTAGCTCCTTCTCTGACCAAACCACCAACCAATTTGTCTCTGTATCTTGATACATTTAAATCATTGCCTTTATGAAATTTTATACATATATATATATATATATATATATATATATATAGTGTGTGGAAAAAAACTAAGAAGTTCCATACATAGATAATAAAATCCTGACTTTATTCTCATAATTATTTGTTATCTTCTGAAAATAGCTCAAAATGCAAAAGAAGACAAAGTGTGGTAGTTCCTATAGCTTGCTTGGAGTTCTGGATGCAGCTTTTTGACTTATTTCTAACCTAGATGAGGGGTCCGATTTAATAATGCAATAAAAGTGAAACTCACTGATACAAGGGGCAACAGGAGAACGGCTCTGCTGGTAACCCTTGGCACATCGGTTGCACGTGATGCCAGTCACGCCATCCTTGCAAGGACACTGTCCTGTTGTTTGATTGCATGTTTTACCCGCTGCTCCAACAGGGTGACAATCACAAGCTGTGGAGTAAAGGAAAAGCCACAAATTATTCAAAATCAGCCAAATACAAATGCTCCCCATCTTCCGATGCTTCAACTTACGATATTTTGACTGCGATGGTGCAAACGGCAGCGACCCTTAGCGAGCCGCAGCTCGCTGCCGGCCACGTGATCACGTGTATTCAATACATTTCAACTTACGATATTTTCGGTTTCTGATGGGTTTCTCGGAATGTAACCCCATCGTAAGTTGAGGAGCACCTGTACATTCATTTGGGAAGTCAGATAGTGTGACTGACCAAGGCAAACCCGTCCAATGGAACCTTTCTCGAAATATGCTTCTAAGTAAAATTATCAAAGAACTAAACTTAAAAACAGTCAAAGGGAGAACAGTTAAACTTTCTATTTATATTTTTGGTAAGAATAAGGATAGAAACTGCAGTTAGTTTCAAGACTCGAGCTCTTTCTCCACTGCCCCATCCAGCAGTCCATCAGGGGTCAAACGTGGAGTACACACAAAACAATAAAGCACATTGGCAGCACAGTGGAGTAGCAGTAGAGCTACTGCCTTACAGTGCCAGAGACCCGCGTTCAATCCCGGCTACTGGTGCTGTCTGTACGGAGTTTGTATGTTCTCCCTGTGACTGCGTGAGCTTTCTCTGAGTGCTCCGATTTGTCCCTAGTATGTTGGATATTGTCCCTAGTATGTTGGATAGTGTTAGTGCACGGGGTGATCGCTGGTCAATGCAGACGGTGCGCTGACATCCACGGTGCGCTGACATCCATGCTGTATTTCTAAAGTTTAAAGTCTAAAAAGTCACAAGTAAAGGCCCTTTGGCCCACCATGTCTGTGGTGAACATGATGCCAATTTAAACTAATCTCATCTGCCTCCACATGATCTGTATCCCTCCATCCCTGACACATTCACGTGTCTATCTAACTGTCTCTCAAATGTTGCAATTGTATCTGTTTCCACCACCTCCTCTGGCAGCACGTTCCAGACACCCACCACTCTGTGTAAAAAAACTGCCTCGTAAATGTCCTTTAAAATTACTTCCTCTCACCTTAAATTTATACCATCTAGTATTTGATAAATTTCACCCTAGGAAAAAGACTTTGAGTAGCTATGCCTATCTATGCCTCTCATAATTTTATAAATGTATATCAGGTTGTCTTTAGCATCCAACCATTCAGAAATAAACAATCCAAATTTGTCGAAAATCTAATACTCTAATCGAGCCAACAATCTGGTGAATCTCTTATACTCTCTCCAAAGCTCCCACATCCATCCTACAATGGGGTGCCCAGGACGGCACACAATACTCCAAATACAGTCTAACCCGTTTTATAAAGGTGCAACATGATTTCCTCTGAAACTCAATGCCCTGACCAATGAAGGCAAGCATTCCATAAACCCTTTTTTTATCACTCTATTTATTTGTGCTTTCATTCTCAGGGAGTTATGAAGTTTCACCCCAAGTTTCCTTTATGCATCAATGCACTGAGCCCTGCCACTTACTGAATACTGTCCTGCCATTCAACAAAAAATTGGGTTAGATTAAAGCTGACAGATTTGAGGTGACCAACAGAGTGGGAATGGGTCTACATTCGTCTGGAGAAGCCATAGTAGTTAGGAGCGTAGAGGCAGGCAGTAGCTTCACCATCAAGACTAAACTTCTCAGCAGTTCAATGGAATTAATGATGGGCTCATGGCTCTGTAACTCCCTTTGAAGGCTTCTCTGGTCAGTGTTTAAATTGTTCTGTGAAGATCTGGACTCAGGGGTCGCTGCTGTAACTAGGTCAGAGAAACTCCTCATTCTTGGAGTCTTCAATGCAAGAGCTGGAACAGACTACCAGGCCTGGAAGTGAACCACTGGCGAAAAACAGAGTTGGAAAGTATAACAGTAATAGCCTGCTGCTACTCAGACTGTTCAACATACATGAGTTACTCCAGCATTTTGTGAATAAACACCTTCGATTTGTACCAGCATCTGCAGTTATTTTCTTACATGACCTAATCATAGTCAATACCATCTTTTGTCAAACAAATCATCACAAAACTTATTGAATGCTTCCGTACTTTGAGGATTGACAGCTAATTAACTATCTTATTATCAGGAGCAATGACCAGGAAGTCGTGAGATTGACCAAGCCTTTGTATGGTGCAGAGTGCCAGACAGATTACAGGCCCACTATCTCCAAACTCAGTCTCTGCATCCACACTAAGAGGCAACCCCAGGGCATAAGTTTGAAACAACTCATTGTACACAAGCTCGAGGATGATGCGGTGAAGCCAAGTTTGTAGCAGAGCTTGAAGACCAGCTGTTTCATCTGAACCTTAATCCAATGATTGGAGGATGGCTGGGTCCTACTCAGAGACACCTCTACAGAACTGCCTGTGGAAAGCTTGGACCAAAGACATGGAAACAAACAACCAATTCATTGAAAATGATGAGGAAATTAAGTCTTTGCTTGGCAAGAAGCACAAACTTCACAGATCCTACCGACATCAAGTTCTAAAAAGAATGCCTTTTCCAACAATAGCAGTTCAAAAAAAGGTCCACAAGATGCAGGATCTGTGGTTCAATAAGAAGGCAGATGAAATACAGAGTGATGCTGATCAGAAAGACTTTAAACATTTCTATGTTTTTCCAAAATCTGTACATGGTCCTCATCCTCTGGTAGTTTATGCCTGCTGGGTGCACATGGAATGGACACTCATCACTGAAAAGGAGATCTTTGAGAGAAGGGATTACTATTTTAACACTGTCATAAACAGACCATCTACAAACCACTGCAAAAAAAACTTGCTCTTGCTGAACCCTCAGCCCTGTCAAAAGTTCAAAAGTCAGTGCCACAAATATTATGTAGTAAAGCTCCAGGAGCAGATCCTCTACCAGCAGAAATCTTCAAGGAAGGAGGGGTGACTGTTGATTGAGAAACTGACAGCTATTTCAGGTGCTGCAGAACAAGGAAAAAGCACCCCAGAACTTCAAGGACTCCTCAGTTACCCACCTATAAAAGTGCAAGAGGAACCATCAAGTCTGTGATAATCACAGAGGAATCCCTTTACTCTTAACCACAGATAAAATCCTTGCGAGAGTCTGTTAAACAGACTGATCATTCACCTTGCAGGAGGTCCACTCCAAAAAAAAATGTGGTTCCATGAAGGCCATGGAACAGTAGGCATGATCTTCACAGCAAGACAAATGTAAGGGAGGTGCCAAGAACAAAACTACAGCATGTTATCACCTTTGCCGATCTCACTAAAGCTTTCGAGGCTGCTTATCGTGAGGCCCTTTGGAAAGTCATGGCCAAGTATGACTGTCTTTGAAAGTGCACCATAATTACCTGACAGTTCCGTAACAATATGATGGCCAGAGAAATGGATGACAGAGAATCTTCAGACTTATTTCCGATCATCAATGTTGTGAAACAAGGCTGTATGCTTGCCCCACACTGCTTAATGATATTCTCTGCAGCACTGTTTGATGCCTACCCTGATGAAAAATATGGAATTTAATTTTGATACAGAACTGATGGTGTTCTTTTTAACTTAAGAAAACTCCCAGTCAAAACCAATGTAAGAGAAACTACCTTAAAGGTCTTCCTCTTTGCAGATGACTCTGCATTCAACGCAAGGCCATGCCTGTGTAGCCAGACACAGTTCCAACACCATTTTACATTCACCGATAATGCCATCGTTGTTGGAAGAATAATGGAAAATGATGTGTCAGAGTACAGGAGGGAGATTGCTAATCTGATTGAATGGTATCAGAACAGCAATCATGCTCTCAACATTAGTAAGAACAAGGAGAAGATGGTTGATTTCAGAATGGAAAGCCTGGGATCTATGGTCTTATCTTAATTGATGGAACGGCAGTGGAAAGAGCCAACAGTTTCAAATTCCTGGGCATGCACAGGAAGACTCTGTCCTGGATCCAGCACATTGATGCAATCATGAAGAAAGCTCATCAACGCCTCTACTTCCTGAAAAGATTGAGGAGATTTTGTATGTCGCCAAATTATTTAACTTCTTCAGTACGGTAGAGAGCATACTGACTGATTGCATCTCCGCCTGGTTCAGTAGCACGGATGCCCAGGAATGAAGGAGACTGGAGTGATAGACATTGCCTGGTGTATCATGGGTACTGGCCATTTACAGAAGTACTGCCTCAAAAAGGCAGCTGATATCATCAAAGACCCACACCACCCTGATCATTCTTATTTCACTAATACCATCGGGAAGAAGTTACAGGAGTATAAAAACTGTGACCTTCAGGTTCAAGAACAGCTTCTTCCCAGCACCTACCAGGCTCTTGAACACTGCATAACACCAACCATTATTTCAGCAACTAAGATCTTCTGTGGATTGTTATTCGGTTGCTCTACATACTTTGGCTTTCCACAATCATGGTCTGTTTCCCAGTATTATTGATTATTAATTTATTGTATTATTCATTATTGTATATTTACTGTGTTATTGTGTTGATGGGCCTGTGAAACTGCAGCAAGTAAGAATATAATTGTCCCATTGCTGGTACATATGACAATTAAACATTCTTGGCACTTGAAGCTCAGAAGTTGATATGCAGAAAAGCTGGACAAATTTAATAGTGGCAAATTTGGCCTCACAATTAGCACAAAGAGAACAGAAATTATGCATCAGCCTGCACCATACATCAATTGTTTTGTAAAGTTGCAACACAAAGTCCCAACTTATATATATTCTATGCCCTGACCTATGAAGGACATTATGCTAATTGCCTTCTTCACCACTACCTGTATACCTATCTCCCTGTGTTTCCAACTTCAAGGAACTATGGAGAATCCCAGATTCTCAGTTTATCAACATTCAATAGCACCCTACCATTAACTGAGTACATCCTACCTTTATTTGATTTACCAAAATACCTCTTCTCAAACTTAATGGAATTAAATTCCATCTGTCAAGACTCTGCCATGCTTTCCATTCTGATCTGTATCCTGTAGTAGCCTGAGAGAACCTTCCTTGTTATGCACAACAGCACCATCTTTGTCTCATCTGCCACGCTTGTTAATCATATTGCCTGCAATCCCATCCGTCATTAAAATGTATCACATAAGCCCTGGCACTGATCCCTGCAGAATACCACTGGTTTCAAATCTCCATTCAAAAAGCATCCTTTCATCACTGACTCAAAACGTCATCCATTTCTTCTCTCCAGAGATGCTGCCTGTCCTGCTGAGTTACTCCAGCATTTTGTGTCTACTTTCATCACTACACTCGGCCCTTCAGCAAGCCAATTTTGGATCCAATTAGCCATTGGATCCCTTGTGCTTTAGCTGAGGATGTAAATACCTCTGTTAGGACTCTAGCTATCTTCTCCCATGCTTCGCATAGCAACAGTACAATATGTCAGTGAGACCACGTGTGCAGTTCTGGAATCCTTATTAGGTAAAGAATGCAGTAGCGTTAGAGATTATCCATAAGAGATGCACCAGACTAATTCTTGGGATGAAAGGATTTCCCATCACAAACTCTACTGTACATTAACAATATTTCTCTATTTTTAACGTCAAGCTCTCAGCAATGAAGGTCAATATATTATTTGCATTCTTGATTACATTGCAACAATGGGATAATGTTTTTGTGTTTCTTGCGTAAGAGAACTTAAATCCCTCTGTACTTTAAAGAGATGTGCACGGCAAATTTTTGCACAGTGATGGGTGCCATGAACCTGCTGCCAGGGGAGGCAGTAGAAGCAGGTACATAGGGGCTTTTAAAAGATATTTAATCAGAAATATGAACATGCAGGGGATAGAGGGATACCTCTCATAATTGTAGATACTTCTACCAGGTCGTCCCTGTCCTTATAGTATTATTCCCTAATCTAGGGCAGCATCCTGGTTGACCTCTCCTGCATCCTCCACAGTCTCCACATCCTTACATTACCACATCCTCTGCTTCCACTGATGCGTTCTCTATTTGCACGCAAAATGGTTCTCCTCACTACTTAGTTATCCTCTCACTCTTTATGCCCTTACAAAAAAAGGGTTTTTCTTTGGTTTCACTTGCCAACTTCTGGGTATGTGGACTGTGAATTTGCACATGCATAATGTTGTAATGTGTAGGAAGGAACTGCAGATACTGGTTTAAACTGAAGATAGACACAAAATGCCTCGACCCAAAATGTTACCCATTCTTTCCCTCCAGAGATGCTGCCTGTCCCGCTGAGTTTCTCCAGCATTTTGTGTCTAACTTCTACATATGCTGTAAGGTACATTGTGCACTGTGTATACATTGCTACATGTATTATGTGCATCTGCTTCCCTCTTTTTTTTAACCAAATGTATGAATTCATCTGAAATTTATCAACTCACTAAATGATGCTCTGAACACCAGTGGATTCAATCTAAATATTCACCTCACGTTTGTATGAATTACTTTGGAAAATAGGAACACAGGACTTATATCTGCAAATCACATGGATATTTCTGGAAAGGATTTCTACGATACTGATGGGGAATTCATTAGTCCGAAACCCTTTCTCCATCTCACCATTGAGGAAAATAACATTATTATCAGAGAGATATACTGAGACTTTTAAGATTATATGATGGCTGAAACAAATCTTCACATTCATAAATTGATGTCAGATTCCTCAGAGAATGTTAACTAATTGCAAAACTATGGTGTTTGGCCAAAAAAACTTTTGTTTTAACCCACGGGTGAAGCATGGAGATTGGCATTGGAGCCATCTATCTTCTGCGACAGGTACACATCTCCTAACAGATGTTTTACCAACATCTTTGCCAGCTGATGGCTTTCCATAGACCTCTGGCAATCCTTTTATCTTTCTAAATATGTGCATTGCATTGACGAGCACATGACCTCACAGTTGGATGATTAACAACATGAGACTGCCTTTGAACAGGATTTCAAAGTAACTTGCAGACTGCTGCAGATCGAAGGTACTGAGGGAAACAGCAGGATTAGGGTAACCAGCTCTAGCACAGAACCACAGTGTGTGGGCAGGAACAGTTCACAACACTTTTCCAGATGAGTGCACGATTAAATGACTGTCGAAAGCTTATTTCATGGCCAACCAGATTGTTTTAATTTAGATTTTATGGGCATTAAATACATAAATTCTAATTTCTTTTCAAACTTTCTCCCTTTTGACATGGTAATATTGGCAAATTACATTTAGTCACACCCATCATAATACTCAGAGCTGCTGGCCAGGTAAAGTGGCTTGCGATGTAACATGAATTGGTGAGTAGGGCTTCACAGGTAAGAAGTGGGTGAATCGCACAGCGGTTGGTAGTGATTAGCAGGCTTCTGCGGCTGCAGTCACCATTACAAGCTACTTTACCCTGGCTACTGTCTAAAACTAAACTAAACTGTTCACAAACTTAGTAATATATTCTATCCTGAAATGAGCTTCACATCATTTATGAACAAGATCTCTCCTGGCAGGTTGACCACAAGATTAAGTCAAATGGAATGCATGACGAGTTGGTAAATTGGACCTAAAATTAGCTTCGTCACAGGAAAAAGAGGGTAGCAGTAGAGGGATGCTTTTCTGACTGGAGGTCTGTAACCTGCAGAGTTTTGCATGGTGGCTAATTTACCACGTGAGAATGTGAGGTCAAATGCAAGAGGAAACTATATATTAAACAGTAGGATCCTTAGAAACCACTGATGTACAGGAGGATTTCAGGGCAAAGGTTCATAGCACCCTGAAAGAGGTAACACAAATGGATAGGATGATAAAAAGGCATACAGTGTGCTTTCCTTCATTGGACAGGGTAATGAGTGCAAAAGGTAGAAAATTACTTTGCATCTTTATAAAACCTTGGTTAGGCCACATTTAGATTATTGCTTGCAGTTCTGCGCATCCTATTACAAGAAGGATGTGCAGAAGAGGTTTACCAGATTGCTGGCTGGACTAGAGTGTCTTAGCTAAAAGGAGAGGTTAGCCAAACTTGCATTATTTACACTGGAGCTTCGGGGTTGAGGGGAGAACTGATCACATTTATAAAGTTACGAGAGGCATAGATAGGGTAGTATTTTCCTTTGCAAATGTAAAATATTAGAGAGCATAGCTTTAAGTTGAAAGGGAAAAATTGTAAAGCAGATGTGCGAGGAAAATTTTGTTTTATGTAAAAGTAGTACATGCTTGGTACACATAGCCACGGGAGATAGTAGAAGCAGATATGATAGCAACGTTGGCATTTAAACAGACACATGAATAAACAGGGAAGAAAGAAATACGGACCATGTGCAGATGGAAGGCTTAGTTTAGATTAGCGGCATGTGTACAGATATGGTGGGTTGAAGAGCCTATTCCTGCACTGTTCTATATTGGGTGTTTTATGTATGTGCTATCACTAACACTGTCTACTTCCATTTAGTTAGTACGTTTGTTGTTGGTTTTGTGGTTGATAGTCTAGTTCCCAGTTAAAACTGTGAGATCTGAAGAAATAAGGGCAGAGGAGGTCATTCACATTCAGAGCATGTGCCACCATTCACTCTGATCATCATTCACTTCCCAGCTCTATCATTTGCTTCTATTAGCAGAGCTACAGCAAGATAGGGTGTAGTTCCAATCTTCCCCAATCAACCTCATTGTGGACACTGGACTTTCTGGAATTGTAACACTATTATGCAGCACTCTGGTATTTTTCTCTTTACACTACCTATTGTACCTGTTATGGTTTGATTGTATTCACGCATAGTATTATCTGATTTAACTAGATAGAAGGCAAACAAATGCTTTTCACTGTATCTCAGTGCACACAATAATAAAACAATTACATAAATGTACACGGCACAAGTGGTACTACATCGAGAGGGCTGTATTCAGTTTTTACCTTTAGACAAGATATAGTATCACTGGAGATAGTTCAGGAAAGGTACACTGAGATGATCCTGGGTAAGAGAGGGTCATCTTCTGAGGAAAGGCTGAACAGGTTTAGTCTGAACTCATATGATACAATATGATAGAACATTATTTATCCCAGGAGGGAAATTAGTCTGCCAATAGTCATAAAACACAACAAGATGCATGAAACATGAAATTAAAGTGACGAGTGGAAAGTTCGGGGGGGGGGGGGGGGGGGGGTAGGGGAGTCAGTCTACCCCATGGCAGAAGGGGGAGGAGTTGTACAGATTGATAGCACAGGGAAAAATGATCTCCTGTGGCATTCTGTGCTGCATCTTGGTGGAACCAGTCTGTTGCTGAAGGTATATAAGAAAATAACTGCAGATGCTGGTACAAATCGATTTATTCACAAAATGCTGGAGTAACTCAGCAGGTCAGGCAGAATCTCGGGAGAGAAGGAATGGGTGACGTTTCGGGTCGAGGCCCTTCTTCAGACTGAAGAAGGGTCTCGACCCGAAACGTCACCCATTCCTTCTCTCCCGAGATGCTGCCTGACCTGCTGAGTTACTCCAGCATTTTGTGAATAAATAAATCTGTTGCTGAAGGTGCTCCTCAGATTGACCAGTGTATCATGGAGGGGGTGAGCTGTATTGTCCAAGATACTCTGCAGTTTGAAGAGCATCCTCCCATCCAAGACCATCAGTGAATCCAACTCCACCTCCAGGAGCCTTCCTGATGAGCTTGTTAATACTGTTGGCGTCCGCGGCCTTCGCCTTGCCTCCCCAGCACACGACAGCGAAGTACATGGCACTGGCTACCATTGATTGAGAAAACATCTGCAGCATCTTACTGCAGACGTTGAAAGAGTGGAGCTTCCTCAGAAAGTTGTTTAGAAAAATGGGAGATCTTTTGACAAATATCAGATTCAAAGAGAGCTTGACAGGGTAAAGACTGAGAGGATTATGAGAGAGTTTGGAACCAGAGGGCATGGTCTCACAATTAAGGGATGGCCATTTAAAACTACGACGATAAAGAATTTCTCCTCTCAAAGGTTTGACATTTTGGAACTTACTGCCCCACAAGGGTATGGTGAGCACACAAAGTCAAAGAAAACATTAGATAAAAATAAATGGCTCACAATATTGCCAAAGTAACAGTGAACCTGAAGACTATGAAAACTTCAGAATTCAACAGGACAGGCTGAGATATCAAAAACATCAGAAACTTGTAAAAACATTTTCATTTATTTATTAGTTTTCCAGGATTTAGGTAGACTGGCATTTATTACCTGCCACTAATTGCTCTTGAAAAGGTAGGGGTGACCTGCTTTCTTGAATGGCTTCAGTCCTCATGAAGGTGATGCCACAGTGCTAATAGGAAAGTGCCCCCAGTGATGTGGAAGGAACAATTGTATCTGTACTGTACGCGTCCCTGAGGAAAACATGCAGATGGAGGTATTCCCATGCACCCAAAATCCTTGTCCTTGATGGTACAGACTGTGGGTATGGGAGATGTCAGCTTAACAACAGCCGCCCATTTTCTGTGGTACACACTACAGCTTCTGTGTGCTGTAAATCTTATCCGACTGTTCTTTGCCCCTGTTCCTTGTCAATAGTTGATACAGGTCTGCTTATGGAAAGTAAGCCTGCCATGTTCTGAGAATGAGTTTGGGTCACACATTTAATGCCCTTCTCCACCACTCCTGTTCATTCTTTCCTGATGCAAATTTTATCAATTTCATCTCCAACAGAAGTTCCAAAGCTTTGCTCTTTCTACAAAGATATGACAAGAATGATCAACCGTGATTGTTTAATCGAACATGTTTGTAGCTATTCTTCGAATTCCTGCCGTTTCACTTGATTGGCTATGGTTACTGATGTGGCTGATGAGCTGGGGGAGTGGAGGCTGCAACCACTTATTCTTATATAATACTATAAGCAGGTATGGTTCTCAGTTAAAGCTAGCAGTGTGGACAGATGGATTGCTTTTTCAGAGAGCTGTGTCTCGGCCTCAGCTGAAAAGCTGCCATTCCTGCAATCACAGCTGCTCCGTATTAAAGATAAATTATCACTGTATCAGTGAGAGTTTTGCCTCACTGCTGGGAATACTTTCAGATCTTGAACAAAACGGCAAGACTGCTCTGCAGCATAAATATTTTATAACAGATGACATCACAGAGCCCTTGCCATGGCTGGCCTGCTGTTCCAGGCTTGTCAGACACTTTGGAAAGTGTTTATCCTCCAATTTCACTTGGCCTCTAACGGCAACACAAAGATATCATTTCTGTCTGGGTTTAGCTCCATCTGCTGCAAAGCTTGTGACAGAGCGTGTGCTATATCCTGGACATAGGGTTCTATCTGTGAGACAGATAATGTCTCTGGTCACCGATCTGAAATCTAAACCAATAAGAGTGGGAATTGCCTGAGACTGGGAATTGTCTCATGGATGGACATCATTGAGCATGCAATATGCAATGCCACATTCAACTATCCATTAAAGGTGGACAAACATTCAGACAATTCAAATTTTGACCAAACCTGGACCAGGAAATGTGTGGAGTGGCAAGAGGGACAATCTTATGTTTGGCCTAGATTCACCATAAAAAATAAAAGCAAGAGAAAGCCATTTGGTTCCATTTTCCTAATCCACCATTCAATAAGATCATGGTGATGCTACACGAAAGCAATACCCCTTGATTTCCATGGTAACTAAATTGATTCCCAGGATCATGGGGTTGTCAACCTGAGTTATCTCAGGTTGCTGGTCTCTGACTGGGAGCTGAAAAGAGCAGCTGTAGTAGAAGATGTGACACCTGCTTCTCTATGCCCGATTCCAAAAGGTAAAGATTGAATGACAATGGTAAAGGAGAATGATAAAGAAGAGCATGCACTGACTTGTTGAAGGCAGATTATGGTCAACCAACCTGGCTGAAAATTTCTGATAGGTTAATAGACAAGGTCGATGAAGAAAATCTCGGGACGTAACTGTCATGGAGTCATACACCCAATCTGTAGGCCCTTTGGCCAACTCTTTCCATGCTGTCCATCAAGTAGGCATGGATACTAAATGTATGCTTACTTGATATCGACACAAGATGAAGCAAGGATGCAGTAATGGTGATTTCACGTGCACGATACAGTTTTGTTCCATTTACTTAATTTTGGTGTGTTCTTCCATCACTGGCAAGGCAAGGTCTATATTTAGAAATTGAATATCGAATAATACAGCACAGAAACATGCCATTCAGCCCACAATGTCTGTGCTGACCATCATACCGATTTAAACTAATCCTATCCGTCTGCACATGGTCTGTATCTTTCTATGCCACGACTGTTCATGTTTCACTTTTCAAATGCCTCGGAAACATCACTATCATATCAGCTTCCACCACCACCCTTGGCAGTGGATTTCAGGCACACAGCAATATCTGGTTTAAAAAAAGCTTGTCTTATAAATCTGCTTTAAATCCATCTTTCATCTTAAACTTGTTCTCTTTAGTATTTGATATTTCCACCTTGGGAAAAAGTTTGACTACCGTATATGTGCCACTCATAGTTTTATATACTTCTATCAAGTCTCATCTCAACCTTCGATGTTTCAGAGAAAACAATCCACGTTGGTCCAAACTTTCCTTACAAGTAATACTCTCTAATCCAGGCAGCATTCTGGTGAACCTCCTGTACCCTCTCCAAAGCTTCCACATCCTTCCTGGAATGGGACGATCAGAACTGTGCACATTACATCAGATGTGGTCTAACTAAATTTTATAAAGCTGCAACATGATTTCCTGACATAAACTGAATGCCCCAACTATTAAAGTCAAGCACACCATATGCCAACCTTACCACTCCATCAACTTGTATGGTTATTTTCAGGGAGCTATGGACACGCATCCTAAGATCCCTCTGTACATCAAGGGACCTGCCATTTGCAGAATACTTTCCTCTTAAATTTGGCTTCCTCAAGTGTAATGCCTCACATTTGGGGTGAAAAGCTGGAAAGATCAGAACCAATCAGGGCCAGCCACAAATGACCGCAGGCAGGGTGGTGCACTGGTAGGTCCATTGTAGGCTAGGGAAGGTGTAATCTCAAGAGGGATACAATGTAGTGAACTGTGGAACTGGTTACATGACTAGGGTGGGGGAAGGGGGCAAGGGGGGATGTGAGTGAAGGTAGAAGTCACTTAAAATAAGAGAATTCAATGTTCACACCACTGGGTTGTAAGCTACCCAAGCAAAATATGAGGTGCTGTTCCTCCTATTTGTCTGTGGCCTCACTCTGGCAATGGAAGCAGCCCATACAGAAAGGTCAGTATGGGAATGGGAAGGGGAGTTGAAATGGACAGGTGTTGCATCTCCTGCGGTTTAATTGCTGGAACTTATTTTCTCTAACATGCCTATTAACTCCCTTGCGATTCTTCTCTTGACTCTTCACAAGGGTAGTTTACAGCTGCTAATTAACCGACCAGCATAACCTTGGGTTGTGGAAGGAAACAGAAAGTTGCAGCTGAGACCTGCACACTCCACACGGACAGCACAGGTGAGGCACTAATTGTTGCACCATTGTGCCGTCTGTTGCTTTGGTGACTACACTGGGCTCTAAGTGCCTGGGATCTAAGTATCTAATATTGTTTGAGTGCCTGGTTCTTGGGTATCTGGAATCTGTTTCTCATTCCTGGATGTCTGGATACCCAATGTCTGGGTGGTTGTTGTCTGACCTCTTTGCCTGGTTGTGCGTGAAATGTTTCATTTTCTATGTGTATGTCCAGTGTCTGACACCTAACTCCTTATGTGCCTCAGGTATGTCCATGTGCCTGAATTTGTTTCCCCGATATCTGGGGTCCACGTGTCTGGATACCTGATGTCTGGATGTGTGATGACCCGAGTTCAGTGTCTATATTACTGTGTGCCTGGTACTTGGATGCCTGAGATCTACTGTGTATTTAATTTTCAGGTAGCCTATGTTGAGTATCTAGGTTACAAACATTGAATCTAAAACTGGAACAACATCAAATCCTCAGTATTATTTATTGGGCCAATTTAAATTTTTCTTGAATCTGCACTTTGTTCTTACTTGAAAGTTCTACAGTTTCAGTCCAAGGAATGTAGCAAAGTGAACAATTCTGACTAATTGTAGGTAACCTTTGCATTTCTCCTGGAGCTGAGACCCAGGGTAATCTGCAAGGCTGCCTGTGTGTTGGATGTCTGACGTCTGTCTGTGTGTGCCAGGATGTCTGAAATCTGTCTGCTTTATGTCTGGTGTCTGTGTCTGGATACTGCAGCCTGATTGTTTGAATGTCTGAGTGTCTTCACGTCTGGTGTTTGGGCATCTGGCCATCTGAGATCTCTACATGGGTGCTTGGTGGTTGCGTCTGGTGTTTGCTTCTCTAATATCTGACTGTCTGGGTACTCAGATGTCTGGTGCCTGGGTCCCTAATATCTGCCATCCAGGGATCGAGTATCTGATTCTCTACTATCTGGGTCAGTAATGTCTGGGTTTCTGGATGTCTGGTGTCTGGGGCGTGGATGTCTGGTGTCTAACTGTCTAATACCGGGTGTCTATAGATCCGCTGTTGAAGGGTCTTGGTGTCACGGGGTGCATTCCACCTTTGTATTTCTATTTCTTTCCTCATTGTGTCCTGGCATTACCTTGGTTAAATGTACAACTCTGATGATAAGATGAACCGAAGGGTTGATGTACAATTTTTTGGAAGGGGCTGATTGTTGGCAGTATGTTCAGTCTAGGCAGCCTCACACATTGTCCTGGATCTCAGCTCCAGGAGAGATTCAAAGGTTACCCTTCAGTCAGTCAGAATTGCTCAGTTTGCTCCATTTCTTGGACTGAAATTGTAGAACTTTCAAGTATGAACAAAGTACAGATTTAAGAAAACACTTAAATTAGTCCCATAAATAATACCAAGGATTTGATGTTGTTCCAGTTTTAGAATCAATGTTTGCAAACCAGAATCCTTCTACGAATTCCATTCCAACTCTCCATCTCAAATGTCAGTCTTTCCCTTTAATCAGTATTACAAATAAACGATTCCAAGAGGCACAGCTCTCGGTGTTGTTTGTCACTGAGGCTGCGATCCAGATATTAAACAAAGTGTGCACTACTTTGCCTTGGAGATACAGCATGTTCTACAAGCCTGAACAATCTTCACTGGTAAATCCCTTATGTCTGCCAGATTTTGGGTTGCATTCACTATCAAGCTTGGGCTTTTTAAAATTATTATTCTCTTGCATTTCCCTTTCCCCGTCTTGTTGGGGATGAAGCCCCAGGTGTACATTTTAACAATACAACAATGTCATAAGTTTATGTCATAGGAGCAGAGTTAGGCCATTCAGCCCCTAAAGTCTACTCCACAATTCAATCATGGCTGATCTATCTTTCCCTCAATCCCATTCTCCTGCCTTCTCCCCATAATCTTTGACACCCTTGCTAATCAACGAATGCACAAAACTAGACGGGCATAGGATATAACCCATGTTCCATGCCCATGGTCCAATGAGCTTTGTCACTCACAGTGAAATGTTTCAGCCACAGCTTGAAGGGACAAACTGATTGATGGAAGAGCAAGTGCCCAGTGCAGCTGCCCGGAATGGGTGTCGGCAGATCTTGTGAGTGGGCTAACCGCAGTCATCTGGAGTTACTCAATGGATCTTCTCAGGTCCCGTACAACAGGAGCCATCTCTCAGAAGTCCTCTCCGTGTTCTGCCTCATCAATTGTTTAGAGATACTTTGGCAGTTTATTCTGCCATCCAGCAGCAAGGGGGTGCCCAGTCTCTCTGCATGGGCATCCTCCCCCTTTACATCATGGACCTGGGGTGCAGAGTGTGGCATAGAGCAGTGGCGTCCAACACATTTCTAAGTTGGTTTACATACTCCCAGGGCGCCTGCCATTTCTGTGGCTCAGATTCTATGTCTGTATAGGCCATAAGAGGTAGCAGATCCGAATTTGGATTGTAAGAGGCTGTTCCTCAAATTCTGGTTGCATCTCAGCCCCACACCCCTGATCTTTGGTGACACAGAGTGATGGGATGTCAGTCGGAGGATCTCGTCAGTCTGCTCCTGGGTCTAGCCAAGACGGCCGCAGGGGCTGGAGTGGATCCTGGACAGGTACAGTCATGTGTTAAAGAAATCTACATACAAGTTCTAGTGAAAGTTATGTAAATTTGCAAAACATCTTTTAAAAATTTGGTATTACACTATAACATCCAATATGTTGACAGGAACAATCAAACAACAATTGGCACCTGGCTGGGTACAGAAGACTGGACCCAGTGACCAGATGATTACTCAAAGAACAAAGGTTCAGATTGGTAGTATAGGAGGAGGCCAGTGTAGAGTTTTTTTTAAGGGGGATTTCCAAAGCCAAATCCTTAGGCAATTAAGGCATATCTTTCAGTGGAATGAAGGAGTTGGATGCAAAAACAACAGAACAGTGCAAAGATCTTGGATATTTGTGGGAATGGAACAGCTTACAGAGACACAAAGTTAGGTACAAAGGTACAGAGACACCCGAAGGCCAACCATCCCCATCTGTTGTCCAGATCATTTGCTAACATTTCTTGACGACCACTGTAGGCTGCAACAATCCCGAGAGGTTCACTCCTCCAGGCGGTTTGCTGTTAATTCACTCAGACCTTCACTGTGCTAATGTAGTATATATAATGATATACTACACCTGGTGAATGGAATTGTAGAGTCTGTTTATCCAAGTTCCCCCAAAACACTTCTATTCCATTCTGCTCCCTGCTCACCTGCTCCCTGAGGGGATGAATTCACCATTAATGATGGAATGAATTAAAGGTGATTTTTATGTCTGAGTTCTTTTAAGGAGGAGAATAGGGAAATGATAAGGACAGAACTGTAGACAAGGCTAACATACACCAGTAAGACATTTGACAAAGTGCGGCATGGTAGGCTGGCCTACCATGAAAGTCAGCCACAAGGATCTGGCAGGTTCCAGGTTCCTTGGAGACAACAGGTTGGAAATCTGTAACAAGTTGTGTTCCAGAGACTGGTGCTGGAACTTCCATTGTTTGTAAGATATTGAAATGTTGAATGAGAATATAGGTGGCCTGATTCATAAGTTTGCAGATGACATTAATGTTGTGGAGTTGAAGATAACACAGGTGGTTAACCAAAGATATAGCAGGATATGGATCTGAGTCCAAGAACACGGAAACAGGCTCTTCGCTTCAATTTGCCCATGCCGACCAAAATGACCCATCTACACTAGCCCTACCTGCTTGCGTTTAGCCTATGTCCCTCTGAAACTTTCCGATCCATGTACCTGTCCAAATGTCTTTTAAATGTTGTCATCGTACCTGTCTCAACTACTTCATCTGGCAGCTTGTTCCATACACCTACCACCCTCTGATGAAAAAGAGGATCCCTCTCATCTAAAAACCTATGTTTCTTTATCCCCCAAAGCTACAGTTGGCATGGCTTAGATTCTGTGCTGTGTGGTTGCATCTTGAGTATGATATGAATAGAGCTGCATGGAACATGACATCAGTTTTTTTACCCCAAGTTCATCTTTGCTTAATACCTTTGCTTGTTATCAACATCACCTTGTTGTGGCTGAGAAAGAACATGGTTGCTTGGGCACTCCTTGCCACACGCATCCTCCCACTATCAACTTTTTTAAGGTTCAAAGATAAGTTGATAATTTTGCACAACTGCTCGCATAGACTAGAATATTCAGTTTGTCAAAAATGTGTTGCGGCACAGAGGGAATGTTGCCAGATGGGAATGATGAAATGGATCTCATAACATGTTGGCTGTTCTGCACTGCATTTCCTAATAAACAGCACTGCCAAAATTCCAGCCTATAACTCACTCCCGGGTATCTGTTTGTCTACTTAGAACACCCGACCCCCTCCCTGAGCCCCTCGATTAGATTCCAGCCTGCAATTCACTTCCCAGAGTCTCCCTCTGCCCTCTTCCTCTTGTAACATCTAACCTCCCCTGCCCTCCCTCAATATTACTAGTAATGTGGTATCAGCGCATCTACAGGCAAATGTCTACATCAGAGTTCATCAAGCTTGTTTACTACTAACTCTTGTTAACATGGAGATATTTAAAGCCATCTTCTCCAAGAAGGTTTTTTATGAATCCATCCAAAAATATGGTTGCAAATTTTTGAGAGAGGATGAAAGGTAAAGGAAATAAAATAAAAATCTTGAAACAGTCCTTCAAAAACATAGTAACAACATGCAAAGTTGGAAGTCTAAGAAACGTTCAGTTTATTTGAACACAAAATTTAATGAGAATATCTAAACCTCATCAGTGTTGCATTACTACCACAAAAGATAAGGGAATATGTTTTTGTTCAAATCAGACAAGTTCAGTGAAGGCTAATAAGAACTTCCAACAGTGACAAGCAACCTGGGGAAAGGACAATTGCAGCACAACCCGCACTGACCCCAAACATTGACAGCATTTGGTTAACATTGAGAGGAGATCAAGAGAGGCTAAAAGCAGGAGGCAAAACATGGAATTTGTGGGGTGAAGATGGAAGGGTATGATTTGGGAGGGAATTACAGGCTGGGACACGAAAGTAAAGGCTTTCATTATTTATAAATATAATAATTTATAGCAGAGGAATAACAAAATAATATTCAACAAGATGTGTAACAGACACCATTGGTGTCATAAACATGATGGGCCAAATAACCTCCTTCTGTGCTTAAAATGACTGATTCTATGATTTTATAACCAACCAAATTAATGGTACGGCACGATGGCGCAGAGGTACAGTTGCTGCTTCACAGCGCTAGAAACCCGGGTTCGATCCTGACTACGGGTGCTGTCTGTACGGAGTTTGTACGTTCTCCCCGTAACTGCGAGAGTTTTCTCCGAAACCTTCGGTTTCCTCCCACACTCCAAAGACGTACAGGTTTGTAGGTTAATTGGCTTGGTATAAATGTAAATTGTCCCTCGTGTGTGTAGAATAATATTAATATGTGGGGATCGCTTGTCAGCGCGGACTCATTGGGCCGAAGGGCCAGTTACTCTGTATCTCTAAACTAAACTAAATTTAATCAGAAGTTAATTAGGTCTGAAGAAGGGTCTCGACCCGAAACGTCACCCATTCCTTCTCCCCGGAGATGCAGCCCGTTCTGCTGAGTTACTCCAGCATTTTGTGTCTACCTTCGATATAAACCAGCATCTGCAGTTCTTTCCTACACACTTCCTAAACTTAATCAGAGCCTACTCTAAAACTAGACATAGAGCAGAGTTCAGCTCTTAAGAAAATGTTACTGCAATTGAGCTATTACAACATACATATGGCATAATGTCTTTGATGTTGCAGGAATAAACACTAACATTCTGAATTAATCTTTGTACTCTACCTAATCTTTATCGTACTCATATATTTCCAACTCAAGAGGGTGAGTAGCTTAGAATGGAACCTGCTAATGTCGCCCACCGCAGCCGACCTTGAGGGTGTGGGAGGCAAGCCCCTCGGTGCTTCTAACCGTCCTTTTGTTCTAACGTCCGCCGCCGTCACTGACTCCCTCCACCCTCCTCTCTGGTCCTCCGGGATGAACAGGGGCCAGGCTCGGCAGCTTCCCTCTCCAGGGGGGCTACTGGTTCGGCAGAGGGCAAGCTAGGCCTGCTGCTGGGGCATGGCAGAGGCCCACGGTCCATCGGGAGCTTCTGTCTAGGGTTGTTTATTGGAGTGCTAATCAGGAGGGTATCTCTGACCTGAACGTCATTGAACTTAGATCTTCACTCACCTGACTTCCTTTTGCAGACATGGTGTGAAATGGTTGACCAAGATGAGTTTCTGATCACAGATAACTTTCAGAATGTTAATGATGGAGGGCTTGGCGATGCTCACTGCATTAAACTTCACAAACTGATATTTAAAGACTTTCTGGTAAGAGAATGTAATTCCTTGCCACTTGTGCCAGGAATGTTATTGGTCACATGTCCGAATGCTGTTTATGTCTTGCTGCTTGTAGGCGTGACCGGCTTCCTTCACTGAGAAATTGTGAATGGAATTGAACATCGTGCAATCATTAGCAAACATCCCTACTTGTGACATTACAATGGAAGGAAGATCACTGATGTCCCATCACAACCTGTTTTGGCCTTGGACACGGCCCTAAAGACCTTCTACAATTATTTCCTGGGATTGTGATGATTGGTGTCCAACAACGCACAATCCTTTACCTTTGAGTGTGGTACAACACCAACAACTGCAGTGCTTAGTCCTTGAAATCCATTGACATCAGTTTTCCCAGGGTTGCCTGATGCCACTTTCATCAATAATGTCTTGATATCAAGGATATTGTTTATCGTATCGCTTCTGAAATCTTGGTCTTTGTTTTTTTTGGACTAATTCTTTAAATCATAGTCATAAAGCACAGAAACAGGAGTTATAGCCCAACTTGTCCATGCTAACCAGGTTGCCTAACTGAGATAGTCCTACTGGCCGGTCTCTGACCAATATCCTTCCAAACCGTACCTATCCATGTACCTGTCCAAACATCCTTTCAATGCTGTAATTGAACCTGCCTTTATCACTTCTTCTGCAAGCTCGTTCAATGTACCCACCATACTCTATGTGAACCCCACCTTTTAAATCTGTGCCCTCCAAGTTTAGATTTTCTACCTGTGGAATAGACGATGCCTGTTCACCTTATCGATGGGGGACTGAAACCCTGGTGGGGAAGTTTGCTAGTGCTACTGAGGAGGGTTTCAATTAGATTAGCAGGGAACAAAGATCCCAGATGAAAAGTTGCACCAAATATGGTAGTCAAAGAGAGCAAGATTAGTACACAGGACAGGCAAGAACACAGCAAAAAGGAAGGAATGACTGGTGGTTTAAATTTGATAAAATCCCTTGTGGGAGACTGCTCTAGAGGATTATGATGCATTGAATCCACAATTGGTAGTTTTGATTCAGACATGGCTTACTCATAGAAGACAAAGAGTAGTTATGGAAGGGTGTTTTACAGTCTAGAGGTCTGGGACCAGTGGTGTCATAAAGGAATCTTTAGGACCTAGGTGCTAGGACCACCATTGTTTGTCTGAAGAAGGGGCTCGACCCAAAACGTCACCCATTCCTTCTCTCCAGAGATGCTTCCTGTCATGCTGAATTACTCCAGCATTTTGTACACAATCTCCTCCATTGTTTGTGATATATAATCAACTTCTATGTAAATGTAGATGTGTCATATCATATCATATATATACAGCCGGAAACAGGCCTTCTCGGCCCACCAAGTCCGTGCCGCCCAGTGATCCCCGTACATTAACACTATCCTACACCCACTAGGGACAATTTTTACATTTACCCAGCCAATTAACCTACATACCTGTACGTGTCGGTTAGCAAGATAGCAGATGACACCAAAATTGGTTAAATTGTGGACGGTGAAGAAGTCTGTCTAACGGGATTGAGATCAGAAACAAAAATGGGCAGGGAAATGGAAGATGGAGTTAAATCTGAGCACGTGTGAGGTGCTGCACTGTGTGGAAGATCAAATGTGAGGGGAAAGTACACAGTTAATTGCAAGACCTTGAAGAGCATTAAGGTACAGAAAGATCTTGCAGTTCAAATTCATAGTTCCTTGAAAGTGGCAACGCAAGTAAATAGAATGTAAAGAAGCTGTTTGCCTTCATTGGTCGAGCTAATGAGAGTAAGAGTCATGAAGACGTTTAAAAACCTTATTAAACTTTGGTTAGGTCACATTTAGAATATTCTGCGATGGGTTGGAGAATAAGTTTGCAGATGACACCAAGATAGCTGGGGTCGCAGACTGTGGTGAAGGCTTTCCAAAGTGTACAGTGGATACAGATCGGCTAATGAAATGGGTGGAGAAATGATAGATGGAGTTTAATCTGAGCAAGTCTGAGGTGTTGCATTTTGGGAGGTCGAATGTAAGGGGAAAATATTCAATTAATGGCCTGACCCTTAACAGCAGTGATCTGGGGCTCCAAGTCCATAACGTCCAGATGCAGCTTGATCAGACTTTGGTTTAGCTGCATTTAGAGAATTGTGTGCAGTCTGGTGACCCCATTACAACAAGGATGTGGAGGCTTTGGAAAAGATGCAGAAGACGTTAACCAGAATGGTGCCGAGATCAAGGGGTATTTACTACAGGGCGAGGTTAACATTGTGGAGCTCGCGATCCCTGGTTAGAGACTGACTTCGGGAGCCCCACGCCGCAGGAGCTTCGATCGCTCCGACGCGGGGGCTTCGACCGTCAGATGCGGGAGCTTTGATCGCCCCGACTGCGGATGGTTCGACTGCCCCGACCGCGGGAAAATAAAGAGAGAAGTAGATTAGACTTTATTGCCTTCCATCACAGAGAGGAATGAGGGGAATCCGCTGTGGTGGATGTTTATGTTAACTTTTATGTAGTTGTGTGTCTTTTTGCTTTTTTTTAGTATGAATGTATGGTAATTCAAATATCACTGTACCTTAATTGGTACACATGACAATAAAAGACCTTTGAAACCTTTGAGGTTGGACAGACTTGGATTGTTTTCTCTGGAATGCCAAAGGTTGCAGGGGGACTGAGAGATGTATAAAGTTATGAGAGGCATAAATGGGGTAGACAGTCAGAACCTTTTTCCCAGGATGGAAAAATCAAATGCTTGACGGCATTGGTTTAAGTCGAGGGGTGCTTAGTTTAAGGAGATGCGTGGAGCCTGTTTTTTTACACTGTGGTGAGTGCCTAGAACTTGCTGCCAGTGGTGGTGGTTGAGGCAGATGAGACTGGCATTTAACAGGCTTTTGGATAGGCATATTAATATGTAGGGAATGGAGGGATGTGGAACCAAAAGTGGATCCATAATTGTTTGAATGAGAAAGCGAGGTCCCCAAACACCCAACTCCAATAGTGCTTCCAACTCAATGTGATGAACAACCTGATTCTGAGTTGAAAACTAACTTCAACGATGTGACACTTTCTTGGCAGACAAATAGCAACATTTCATATTCCATGAAGGCACTTGATCTAGATGTCTATTTAAAATATCCACGTCATGGCAGTTTAGAACTTGTCACATATTTGTTATGGTGAGTTTTATAGTGAGTCACACAGCGAGTACGATAAGCAAGCAAAATGCTCAACTCTTCTCACTTATTTATTATCTAATATAATCTGCAGAACATGTCTACCTTGAGAAGGCAAAAGAGACTCCAACAAACCGAACACTGGAAGAACTCAGCAGGTCAACAACAGGTGCTGATGCAAGACCTAGCACAAAATGTTGACCTACAACTTTTTCCTCCACAGATGCTACTTGACCTATCAAAATTTTCCATTGTTCATTATGCCTGAATCATAGTTATCTAAAAACCACAAAAAAGAATTGGGAAGCTCACTGTGGTTTATCAATGTGTCTCAACAAATATCTTTGTGTGACTGTCCATCTCACCCTCTAACTGTTCTCGTGCGTGCCTGAGTTGTGACAGTTTATCACTCTCCAATCAATATTAATAGCCATTTTTAATAACAAGGAACTACAGATGCTGATTTATATCAAAGATAGAAACAAAATGCAGGAGTAACTCAGTGGATCAGGCAGCATCTCTGAAGAAAATGGATAGGTGACATTTTGAGTGCGAGTCCATTTTCTCCAGAAATGCTGCCTGACCTGCTGAGTTTTGTGTTTATCTTTAATAGCTATCTGTCCCTTCATTCTGTTGCACATCCACATGGTTAGATTGTTCATTGCACATACCTCTGCAAGCTTTGCGGTGAGTAATAGCCTTGGTGAGGTCTCGATAGAATCCTTCCTTACAGTAGTGGCAATGTCGTCCTGCAGTATTATGCCGACAATTTAGGCAAACGCCACCGCTCTTTCGGCCGGAGAGCTTGTAAAGTTCCATGTTAAACCGGCATCGTCGAGCATGCAGATTGCAGCTACACGCTGAGGGAAACAAACACAAAATGTATCACACACAGTAGGCAGCTACATGGTCGAGCCCTTTAGTTGAAAGTATGAATTGGCCAATGATGTCCAACTTTGGAAGTGTGAAATGGGCAATGATCTAAAATGGCAATTATACAGAACCAGTATCTTACCATTCTCACACCTACGACAGGCCCAAAAATCTACCTGTTCTGAATACCCACTCAATCCTCATTCAACACAATTTCGTACGAACACAGACCTGGCTCTACCCCACTACCACTTTGCTTTATCCCCTGATGTCATGGATAGTGAGGAAGGCTGTCTTAACACTATTGGACCTTTTGCCCAAGACCCAGTATAAGTGTGATCAATAGAAATTTCCTTTAGGGAACTGTACATGTACACAAGGTTGAGAATTTCAGATTTATGCATATTAAATCTAGGCTTGTATACACTGGCTTGTATACACTAGGCTTGTATACACTGGAATTTAGAAGGATGAGAGGAGATCTTATCGAAACGTATAAGATTATTAAGGGGTTGGACACGTTAGAGGCAGGAAACATGTTCCCAATGTTGGGGGAGTCCAGAACAAGGGGCCACAGTTTAAGAATAAGGGGTAGGCCATTTAGAACTGAGATGAAGAAAAACTTTTTCAGTCAGAGAGTTGTGAATCTGTGGAATTCTCTGCCTCAGAAGGCAGTGGAGGCCAATTCTTTGAATGCATTTACGAGAGAGCTAGATAGAGCTCTTAAGGATAGCGGAGTCAGGGGGTATGGGGAGAAGGCAGGAACGGGGTACTGATTGAGAATGATCAGCCATGATCACATTGAATGGCGGTGCTGGCTCAAAGGGCCGAATGGCCTCCTCCTGCACCTATTGTCTATAAGTGTCTCGGGGATTAGGCATGAAAATGGAGCTGAGACCAATGGGCAGATCAACCATGACTGTATTTTAAAAATGGAAGAGGATCAAGGAGCTGTGCTACAAACAGCTACATCTTCATCACAGGAATTAAGCCAGTGACCCTTCTCTGCATTTCCTCCTTTCTAAATAACAGTTAAATTGTTTACTTCAGTCCAAGTGATCTTACAAATGGCCTGTGCACATATTTACATTTATGAACTCATCAATGCCTTGCCAATGTTATTCAAAGTGTGGTCTCATCAATGTCCTGTACATATTAAACTAAATATGGTCCCAGTAATGTCCTATACACATTACTTCAAGTCTGGCCTCACCAACGTATTATGCATGTTACTCCAAGCTTGGTTTCAAGAATGTATTGCACAATACTCGTGAACATAGAACATAGTACATGTACAGCACAAGAATGGAAATTTAAGAGTCAGGTGGCAGAAGTTAGTGGAGTTTCTATTATTAAGGAGAAGGAACTTGGGAGGCTGAAAGGTCTGAAGATAGATAAGTCACCTGGACCAGATGGACTACACCTTAGGATTCTGTATGAGGTAGCTTTAGAGATTGTGAAGGCATTAATAGTGATCTTTCAAGAATCAATAGTCAGAAGTGGGAAATTGCAAATGTTACTTCACTGTTCAAGAAGGGAGCAAGGCAAAAGAGAGCAAACGAAAAGCCGGTTAGCCTGACTTCAGTGGTTAGTAAGATTTTAGAGTCCATTATTGAATGGCAGAGTAGACTCGCTGGGCCGAATGGCCTAATTCTGCTCCTATGTCTGATGAACCACAACCCTTTCGACCCATGATGTCTTTGTCGAACATGATGCCAAATTAGACTAATCCTTTCTGCCTGCACGTGATCCATATCCCCCCCATTCCCTGCATATCAACGTGTCTATCTAAAAGCCTCGTAAATGTTACTATCATATCTGCCTCTACCACCACCCCTAGCAGTATCACAAATAAGAGGGCAAAGATTTAAGATGAGTGGAAGGGGTTTTAAAGAGGATCCGAGAGGAAAGTTTTTTTACATGGAATGATTAACTGGAATAAGTTGCCAGAGGAAGTGGTGCAATCAGTTACAATCTATAAATTTAAGAGGCATTTAAACTGATACTTAAATAGGCACACCATAGAAGGATAAAGGTTTAATGCAACCAAATGGGATTAGTGGTGGGCTGAAGACTATAACTCTGTGATCCCAATTATGCCTTGTACACATTTCAATAGACAATAGACAATAGACAATAGGTGCAGGAGTAGGCCATTCAGCCCTTCGAGCCAGCACCGCCATTCAATGCGATCATGGCTGATCACTATCAATCAGTACCCCGTTCCTGCCTTCTCCCCATACCCCCTCACTCCGCTATCCTTAAGAGCTCTATCCAGCTCTCTCTTGAAAGCATCCAACGAACTGGCCTCCACTGCCTTCTGAGGCAGAGAATTCCACACCTTCACCACCCTCTGACTGAAAAAGTTCTTCCTCATCTCCGTTCTAAATGGCCTACCCCTTATTCTCAAACTGTGGCCCCTTGTTCTGGACTCCCCCAACATTGGGAACATGTTATCTGCCTCTAATGTGTCCAATCCCCTAATTATCTTATATGTTTCAATAAGATCCCCCCTCATCCTTCTAAATTCCAGTGTATACAAGCCCAATCGCTCCAGCCTTTCAACATACGACAGTCCCGCCATTCCGGGAATTAATCTAGTGAACCTACGCTGCACGCCCTCCATAGCAAGAATATCCTTCCTCAAATTTGGAGACCAAAACTGCACACAGTACTCCAGGTGCGGTCTCACCAGGGCCCGGTACAACTGTAGAAGGACCTCTTTGCTCCTATACTCAACTCCTCTTGTTACGAAGGCCAACATTCCATTGGCTTTCTTCACTGCCTGCTGAACCTGCATGCTTCCTTTCATTGACTGATGCACTAGGACACCCAGATCTCGTTGAACTCCCCCTCCTCCTAACTTGACACCATTCAGATAATAATCTGCCTTTCTATTCTTACTTCCAAAGTGAATAACCTCACACTTATCTACATTAAACTGCATCTGCCATGTATCCGCCCACTCACACAACCTGTCCAGGTCACCCTGCAGCCTTATTGCATCTTCCTCACAATTCACACTACCCCCCAACTTAGTATCATCTGCAAATTTGTTAATGGTACTTTTAATCCCTTCGTCTAAGTCATTAATGTATATCGTAAATAGCTGGGGTCCCAGCACCGAACCTTGCGGTACCCCACTGGTCACTGCCTGCCATTCCGAAAGGGACCCATTTATCCCCACTCTTTGCTTTCTGTCTGTTAACCAATTTTCTATCCATGTCAGTACCCTACCCCCAATACCATGTGCCCTAATTTTGCCCACTAATCTCCTATGTGGGACCTTGTCGAAGGCTTTCTGAAAGTCGAGGTACACCACATCCACTGACTCTCCCTTGTCAATTTTCCTAGTTACATCCTCAAAAAATTCCAGTAGATTTGTCAAGCATGATTTCCCCTTCGTAAATCCATGCTGACTCGGAACGATCCCGTTACTGCTATCCAAATGTTCAGCAATTTCGTCTTTTATAATTGACTCCAGCATTTTCCCCACCACTGATGTCAGACTAACTGGTCTATAATTACCCGTTTTCTCTCTCCCTCCTTTCTTAAAAAGTGGGATAACATTTGCTATTCTCCAATCCACAGGAACTGATCCTGAATCTATAGAACATTGAAAAATGATCTCCAATGCTTCCACTATTTCTAGAGCCACCTCCTTAAGTACTCTGGGATGCAGACCATCAGGCCCTGGGGATTTATCAGCCTTCAGTCCCATCAGTCTACCCAAAACCATTTCCTGCCTAATGTGGATTTCCTTCAGTTCCTCCATCACCCTAGGTTCTCCAGCCCCTAGAACATTTGGGAGATTGTGTGTATCTTCCTCAGTGAAGACAGATCCAAAGAAACGGTTTAACTCGTCTGCCATTTCTTTGTTCCCCATAATAAATTCCCCTGCTTCTGTCTTCAAGGGACCCACATTTGCCTTGACTATTTTTTTCCTCTTCACGTACCTAAAAAAACTTTTGCTATCCTCCTTTATATTATTGGCTAGTTTACCCTCGTACCTCATCTTTTCTCCTCGTATTGCCTTTTTAGTTAACTTTTGTTGCTCTTTAAAAGAGTCCCAATCCTCTGTCTTCCCACTCTTCTTTGCTATGTTATACTTCCTCTCCTTAATTTTTATGCTGTCCCTGACTTCCCTTGTCAGCCACAGGTGTCTCTTACTCCCCTTAGTCTTTCCACCTCTTTGGAATAAATTGATCCTGCAACCTCTGCATTATTCCCAGGAATACCTGCCATTGCTGTTCTACCGTCTTCCCTGCTAGGGCCTCCTTCCAATCAATTTTGGCCAGCTCCCGCCTCATGCCTCTGTAATCCCCTTTGCTATACTGTAATACCGACACTTCCGATTTTCCCTTCTGCCTTTCCATTTGCAGAGTAAAACTTATCATGTTGTGATCACTGCCTCCTAATGGCTCTTTTACCTCTAGTCCCCTCTAGTCTATAAGTGTGGTCTCACCAATATGTACATATGTGACTAAATCGTGATCCCACCAATGCCCAAAGTACATTTCTCCAAGTGCGCATTCAGCAATGCAATGTACACACCATTGCAGTCAACAATGAGACTTTGCACAGGCTGGGTTCGTTGTCACTGGAACACTGAAGGCTGAGGAGTGACCTTATAGAGGTTTACAACATTATGAGGGTTACAGAACATAGTACAACAGAGGAACAGGCCCTTTGACCCACCATGTCTGCACCAACCACGATGCCAATCTAAACTAATCCCATCTGCTTGCATATGATCTGTATCCCTCAATTCTTTGCCTGCTCAAAGCTCAGTCTAAATATCTCTGAAGCAATGCTTTCATATATGCTTCCACTACTTCGTTCTCGGCACTCACCACTCTATGTACAAAGAATTTGCCTTGCATATCTCCTTTACACTTCCCCATCTCATCTTAATTCCTGGGGAAAAAATTATTTCCAACCACCCTATCCATGTAACAAAATTAAATCTACTTTTATCAGATCACACCTCAGCCTCCAATGCCTCAGAGAAAACAATCCAAGCTTGTCCAACCTTCCCTCAGATTCAGATAGGATTCAGATTATTATTCCTTCATCTTATTGTTATATACACCAGGGGGCAATTAAATTCTTAGTTGGCATGAAGCTCAGAGTTACGAGTAAAAACAATAAATAAAACAATAAATACAACTACGTTCTTCGGGCTGGATGTCTGAACTTTCAAGCTCCTGTACCTTCTCCCAGAAGGTAGAAGGAAGAAAAGGGAATGGCCATGGTGGAAAGCATCCTTGATGATACCTCTAGACTTCCTTAAGCAATGCACTGGGAATGTCGTCTGCAATCCTTCACTCTGTGACTGGAAGAGCTGGCAAAGTCATTAGCAAATTGGAAGCACCAGCCCCTACTCCCAGTGTACCTCCCCAATGTAATGTCTCTCACCTGACGCACATGGGAATTCTACTGCTCTGAGACCAAAAACTTAGTCTCAATCACTTTGTTTCCAGTCACTGCTCTTCATGCTCGTCACTGACCTCAAGGAATCAGAAAACCTGCTGAAACTTAATGCATTTGGTCTAATCTGTGCAACAGATGTTTCTGCACGCTCTGGGAAATACTACATGGGCAACACAGAGAGCATGTGCAGTTTGGGTCAACAGCACCGAGGCACTGGAGGGGAGGAGGTGATTATTCACAAATCACAGCCAGATGTTGGCTGTGCAGCCCAGCTCTGTTCACCAGCTCTGGTCCACGAACATAGGCCAGAACGCACACTGAGAGAATAATCACCTCCTGGTTTCTGTTATTAGAGTTAACAGAACAATGGGAGCAGGCAGACCAGGAGAAGCGTCCACAAATAATGTGAGAGGCTGGGTGAAAAATTAAGAGGGAGCAGTCAGTGGACAAGAGCCCTAAGTTATGGCAAAGGCAGTAAAGGGAATGTACCACCCAGCAGGTTAATAGTCTGTGATCAGTAAAACAGACACACTGACAGAATAAAGCTTCTTTTTCTTGATACCAAGACCGAATAAATATATATAACTGGGGTTTGGGTGCCTAGGATGGGTCATGGAGAAATCGGCCAATCCTTTCATTTACTTCCTCTGTATCCACACCATTAGTCAGATCCTCAAAAAAGTAATAAAAAACGAATGGAAAAATACTTATCTTTTATAAAGCCATTCTGTCAAATATGCTCTACTTTTCACTCTTTGGCTGCCCCTTCCTCAGTGATGGGACTCCATCATTTTCCTGACATCTGATGTTTGCCACCAGTTGTGGACCTCACTCTACTACATGCCATGCTGCACTCACTGTTCCTCAGTCCATTGGGACATTTCCAGTGCATTTGGAAAGGCGATCACCAATACATCCACTATTTCTGCAGATAACTCTTTCAGAAGCATTTCGTTAAACATGTAAATCAAATGTTACACATTTTAACCTGATGGAACTTCGCAACCCCAGTTTCCCCCTGATTCTAGAGCTATTTAAATTTGTCTCTTTTTTAACTTAATATGAAATACAATTATCTTATAGAAATCATACACATAAGACACAGAAGGTCACTCAGACCATGGTTTCAGTGCCAGTCAAAATAGAGTTACCCAAACTAAAACCTTCTTCCAGTCCTGGTCCATAGGCCCACAAACATGCCCCTTCAATAACTCAGGCGAGTAGTAATTCTGATGAGAGTTTCTGACTCTCCCACCTTTTTAGGCAATGAGTTCCAGATACTTACCACTCTCAGTGTGAATTCATCTTTCCTCATCTCCCCTCTAGTCTTCTTCTGGTTAGAGGTGGTTCTGCTGTAATGTGCATTTGCACAATGCAAAATTGGATGTAACACCATTCACGGTTTAGGGAGCACTATTTGCATTGCAGGGCCAAATCAGTTATGATTTTGATCGGGAATTATAGAACCATTTAAAAATTACTTTGGAAAGTGACAAACAGAAGAAAAAAGCTGTTTTGGTTTGTTTTTTTAAAGCAATCCAAGAGAAAAACGATTTCCATGTAATCATCCTTCAGTAATCTGACAATATTGTTTAAGAAATCAGACTGTCAGTTTCACTGCAGGTGGCTTTTGAAATTGACAAGCGAATGCCACTTGACACTTGTACAGTGATACTCTATTAAATAATGTAACATATACTTTTAGTACTTTGAACACATTGATAAAAATATAACACAGCAATTAAAAACACCTTTATGTCTTGCCGAGAAAATAACTTTTTTATTGCAAGTCTTCATCAGACTAATTGTGGGGGGGTTGATTGGCAGACAGTTGGACAAAGGCCAGAGATGCAAAGACAAAATGTGTGAGATAAGGATAGAGAGTTGTCAATTGTGAAGTCAGAGGAAGGAGTATACGTGGAAGGGGACGTGTGAAGGACAAAGGGGAGAAATGGATGCAAATCCAGGTGGGGCACAGGGGCGAAGATGGGGAGGGGGAGGTGGGAAAAGGGGGTTGTTTGCAGGATAGTTACCTAAAATTGTTCATTGTTCATACCATTATTGCAAACAACCCAAGTGGAATAAGAGGGGCTGTTCCTCCAGTTTGCGTGTGGCTTCATTCTGGCAATGGAACAGACCCAGGACAACACCTCATATTCAAAAACCCCCAACACCTGCATCCACATATCACTTGCCAGGATGTGTCCCTTCCCCACTTCTCTTCCAGCTAACCCCTTCCACCCCCACCCTCACCACAGCTCCTGATCTACCTCTGCCAGGTTCTCCCTTACACGATTAACTTGACTATTGACTATTGACGACTGTCAGCTAAAGCAGTCTTCAAAGAGATGATGAATGTTGTAAATCTGTGAAAATCTTTGTCATAGAAGACTGTGGAGGCCATCAATGGATATTTTTAAGGCATAATAGATAGATTCTTGATTAGTATGAGTGTTAGGAGTTATGGGGAGAAGGCAGGAGAATGGGGTTAGGAGGGAGAGATTGCTCAGCTATGATTGAATGGCAGAGTAGACTTGATGTTAAGCCATTGTTAAGCGCATCCAAGAAAGTTTTCTCAAAGAGTCCTCCTGGTGAAGGGGCAGTACCCAGCCTTACCTTAGGAAATGAAACTGGACAAGTTATGGAAGGATGGCTTAATTCTGCTCCTATCACTTATGACACTTATGACCTTATGACCAAATGCAAGACCTTAATTCGAGAACCAATCTTAACGCCTTCTACAATTACCCTTAATACTTATGGAATTATGGTCCCTATTCTCAAAGTGTTACCTGCGAACACTTCCATAACTTGTCCAGTTTCATTTCCTAAGGTAAGGCTGGGTACTGCCCCTTCACCAGGAGGACTCTTTGAGAAAACTTTCTTGGATGCGCTTAACAAATTCCACCCCATCTAAGTCCCTCGCACAAATCAACCTAGGTCAATATTGAGAGCAATAAAATCTCTCTTTTGCTCTTTCCTCATTGCATTTGCATGCATATCTATTCCTCTAATTCAAGTTGACGATTAGGAGGCTTGTAAAATAACAGCAGCAAAGTGATTATCCCTCTTTTACTTCTAAATTCCTCGATGGACAATACCTCCAGGGTATCCTACATTATGTTCTCCCTGATCAGTAGTGCAACTCTCGCTCCCCTTTCACATCTGAAACCTCTGCTCCCATAATAGAAAGGGCTAATTGATGATGAGTATTTAAGAGACAATTATAAAAAGATCGAATATTTATGTAAAGACTATAAATAATTTAGTTCAATCTGAAACTCGGGTCTTAAATTTGAATAAGACAATGTATGAAGTATGAACCATGACAGATTTAGAAACTATTAAAAGGTATGGCATAAACCAAAAATGGTAACATATTAAGATTTATTGTAAGATTTACAAGAAATATAGATCCCTATAGGACAAAAGAAATACTGGTATGGCTATGACCATCAAGCAGTTAAAGATTAAGATCAAAGGAATAGGCGTATAACCTTGCCAAATAAAATAGCTGTAAGTATGAGGATTGGGAAAAATTTAGAATTTAGCAGAGAACCAAAGACAGATATGGAAATGGTGAGTGGAATATAAGTGAAAGTTGGCAGAAAACACAAAAAGCTATTTATGAGCCTGGATAAGTATGTAACGAGAAAAAGATCAGCAAAAGTTAGCCTGTCATAATTAGGCAGATTCAAATCCTGATTAGTATATTGTCTTATAGACCAGGGTGCAATAAAATTCCTTGTTCACATGAAGCTCAAAGAGTAAACGGTATCTATACAGTAATGATAAATACAACAATAATTACAACAATAAGCTCTGTTATACCTGTTATAAAACAGGAGAATGGTGCACACTTGCAGTGGAATCAAAAATATTGGAAAATTGAAGTACAATAACAGAATAATTGAATGTTGTTAACATAGTGTTAAGAGTAAGAGTATGTGCAGCACCTCCGGGGCAGGGATGTGAAAGAGGTGATTGATTCCGGAGTTCAGAATGTTTGCCCCTCGATGTAACTATCAAAGACTTGAAAGCATAGCTATAAGGTGAGAGGGGCAAAATTTAAAGGAGATGTGCAGGAACATTTTTTTTTACACAGAGTGGTGGCTGCCTGGAACAAGGCCAGGGGTGGTGGAAGTAGATATGGTAGGGACATTTAAGAGGCTTTTAGATACGAACGTGGATATGAAGCACATGCAGGCAGAGGAGATTAGTTTAACCTGGCATCAGGTTCGGCATGGATATTGTGTACCGAATGACCTGTTCCTGTGCTGCACTATTCTGTGTTCTATATATCTGATGTCAGTGGGGAAGAAGTAGTTCTTAAGTTTGGACGTCCAAACTATCAAGCTCCAGTATGTTCTCCCAAAAGGTAGGAGAGGGAAGGGTATGACCAGGGCGGCAGGCATCCATGGCGATACTTCCAGCCTTCCAGATCCAATGCATCATGAAGATAAACTGGATGGAAGAAAATGACAAGCCTATGATGGACTGGTCTGTGTTCATAAGATCATAAGTGATGGGAGTAGAATTAGACCATACAGCCCACCGCCATTCAATCATGGCTGATCTATCTCTCCCTCCTAACCCCATTCTCCTGCCTTCTCCCCATAACCCCTGACACCAGTACAAATCAAGAATCTATCTATCCCTGCCTTAAAAATATCCATAGATTTGGCCTTCACAGCCTTCTGTGGCAAAGAATTCCATAGATTCACCACCCTCTGGCTAAAGAAATTCCTCCTCATCTTCATAAAGGAATGTCCTTTAATTCTGAGGTTATAGCCTCTAGTCCTAGATTCTCCCACTAGTGGAAAAATCCTTTCCCCATCCACTCTATCCAAGCCTTTCAATATTCGGTACGTTCCAATGAGGTCTCCCGTCATTCTTCTAAACTCCAGCGAGTACAGGCCCAGTGCCGTCAAATGCTCATCATATGTTAACCCATACATTGGTGATCATTTTCCAATATTCTATCGACTCTGGATCAGTTCCTGTGGACTGGAGGGTAGCCAATGTAACCCCACTTTTTAAGAAAGTAGGGAGAGAGAAAATGGGGAATGATAGACCAGCTAGCCTTACATCAGTAGTGGGGTAGATGCTTGAGTCGATTATTAAAGATGTAATAGCAGCGCATTTGGAAAGCCATGACAGATTTGGTCAAAGTCAGCATGGATTTATGAAGGTAAAATCATGCTTGACTAATCTTCTGGAATTTTTTGAGGATGTAAGAAGTAGAATGGATAAGGGAGAACCAGTGGATGTGATGTATCTGGACTGTCAAAAAGCCTTTGACAAGGTCCCACACAGATTAATGTGCAAAATTAGGGCACATGGTATTGGAGGTAGGGTATTGACATGGATAGAGAACTAGCAGACAGGAAGCAAAGAGTAGGAATTAACGGGTCCTTTTCAGGATGGCAGGCAGTGACCAGTGAAGTGCCGCAAGGCTCAGTGTTGGGACCCCAGGTATTTACTATATATTAATGATTTAAACTGCTTCTGCTGTCTCGGACATACCCCGCAAAGAGTGGGTCGCCCTGAACCGGCTCCGCACAGGGGTCGGCCGGTTCAACGTCAACATGCATCGTTGGGGGTTGCGTTCATCATCAGCCTGCGCGTGTGGAGCAGACCAGCAAACAGTGCAGCACGTCACTTTCGACTGCACTGTCTTCCGTCCCCCTGGTGGGGAGCTAGACCACACGGCCCTCGTTGCACTGGTTACAGCACCTGGAGGGCGTTACATAATTTCTGCTGCCTCAAACGCAAGAACGATTTAGACGAGGGAATTAAATGTAAAAGCTGGGTGGCAGTGTGAGCTGCGAGGAGGATGCGATGAGGCTGCAGGGTGACTTGGATAGGGTGGGTGAGTGGGCAGATGCATGGCAGATGCATGGCAGATGCAGGGCAGATGCAGTACAATGTGGATAAATGTGAGGTTATCCACTTTGGTGGCAAGAACAAGGAGGCAGATTATTATCTGAATGGTGTCAGATTAGGAAAAGGGGAGGTGCAACAAGACCTGGGTGTCCTTGTACATCAGTCACTGAAAGTAAGCATGCAAGTACAGCAGACAGTGAAGAAAGCTAATGGCATGTTGGCCTTCACTGCGAGAGGATTTGCGTTTCGGAGCAAGGAGGTCCTACTGCAGTTGTACAGGGCCCCGGTGAGACCACACCTGGGGTATTGTTTGGAGTTTTGGTCTCCTAATTTGAGGAAGGACATTATTGTTATTGAGGGAGTGCAGTGTAGGTTCACCAGGTTAATTCCTGGGATGGCGGGACTGACAGATGATGAAAGAATGGGTTGACTTGGCTTGTATTCACTGGAATTTAGAAGGATGAGAGGGGATCTTATAGAAACATATAAAATTCTTAAGGGATTGGACAGGCTAGATGCAGTAAAAATGTTCTCCATGTTGGTGGAGTCCAGAACCAGGGTTCACATTTTAAGAATAAGGGGTAGGACATTTTGGACTGAGATGAGGGAAACCTTTTTCAGTCAGAGAGTTGTGAATCTGTGGAATTCTCTGCCATAGAAGGCAGTGGAGGCCAATTCACTGAATGTTTTCAAGAGAGTTACATTTAGCTCTTAGGGCTAACGGAATTAAGGGATATGGGGAAAAAGCAAGTACGGGGTGCTGATTTTGGATCATATTAAATGGCTGTGATGGCTTGAAGGACCGAATGGCCTAGCGCTGCACCTATTTTCTGTGTTTCAAACACAGTCATTCCTGGGATCATTCTTGTAAACCTCCTCTGGACCCTCTCCAGGGCCAGCACATGCTTCCTCAGATATGGTGCCCAAAATTGCTCACAATGCACCAAATGTGACCTGACCAGTGCCTTATTGAGCCTCAGCATTACATCTCTGTTTTTGTGTAATAGTACTCTTGAAATAAATGCTAGCATTGAGTTTGCCTTCTTTCCATTCACCACTCTCTGCAGGCTCAGTTTGGTCAAAAGCAGAGTTGTTGCCTTGCCGGGTATTCATCTTATCAGAATACATCCAAGAGCACATCTGTGGAGGTTCCTTGTGAACTTGCTTTTTCAAATACCTAAGAAATGAAATACACTGGTGCATTCTTGATCATGGCATCGCAGGGAAGTGACCAGTTTGAAAACTATTGGACCCCATCATTGAGGAAGTCATAATTATAACAGAATTTTGGGAAATAATAATAATAGCATTGATTTATGAAAAAAATTATTGATAACATTTGTTCAAATGTTTGAGTTTATAATTAGTAGAAACTATAAGAGCAAGCAGGTCAAAATGGTGTAATTGAATTTTCAGAAGGTTTTCAAGAAGCTGCACAGAAGAGATTATTAAACAAAGTTTAGGAGAGTGAGGAATTTGACTGTCTCAGCAGAGCTTCTCCAGTCTAGTGAAATTTCATTGACCAAAAGGTTATCTCTCCTTTTCATTCTACAGATTGCCAAGAATCAAGAGAGTCAAAGTCAAAAGTGTTTAATTGTCAAATGTTCCGACAACGGAACAATGAAATTCATACTTGCAGCAGCTTAACAGGCTTTTAAACGTAATACACACAGATAATGTCTCACAATCAAAAATATTTTGCAGCTACTACAATCAGTCTGAAGTAGGGTCCTGGCCCAAAACGTCATCTATCCATTTTCTCCAGAGATGCTGCCTGACCCGCTGAGTTACTCCAGCATTTTGTGTCCATCTAAGGTATAAGGTTATGAGGAGTACATAGTGTAAATAGTTAAAAGTTGTTACCCATGTTAGGGATATAAAATACAAGATGGTATAATTTTAAGGTTAGAGATAGTTGTATTAAGCTGTGTCTAAGGCCAAAGCTTCTCAAACGGAGAGTGGTTGATATCTGAAATGCCCCACCAAACGAGGTAGTGGAATCAGATATAATTATCATGTCTGAAGCATTTAGAGCCCTACTTAAATAGGCATGGCATAGAAGGATATGGACTTTGTGAAGGCAAATAGGATTAGTGTAAATGGGCAAAACAGGTCAGCCTGGTTGCTGTGGGCTGCAGGGCCCAATTCCCCATTGTACATCGCTATGACAACAGGGCAATTGGACAAAATTATTCCAACTCGTCAGCGTGTTTGGGATCAGGGGCACAGTCCAAACATTCAAAGCCAGAGTACAGGAGTGAAGACATTTCCATACACACAACATGGAAGAAATTTGGAACTCTCTTCCATAAATTGCAATTGATGCTAGTTTAAATCTGGGAATAATAGATTTTTGTTAACTAAATATATTAAGATACATGGAGAAAAGGCACCTGTATGACATTAGGCCGTTATTAAGACTTGATCTCAGAATGACGGAATGCACTCAAGAGACGGAACGACTCCGGTGTTTCGTTCTTCTTAGTTTTAATTTAAAAGAAACAGGCCCATCGGCCCATCGAGTCTGCACCGACCAGTGGTCCCCGCACATTAACACTATCCTACACACACTAGGGACAATTTACATTTATACCAAGCCAATTAACCTACAAACCTGTATGTCTTTGGAGTGTGGGAGGAAACCGAAGATATCAGAAAAAACCCATGCCGTCACAGGGAGAACGTACAAACTACGTACAGACAACATCCGTAGTCAGGATCAAACCCAGGTCTCTGACACTACAAGCGCTGTAAGGCAGCAACTCTACCGCTGCGCCACCGTGCCGTCCCATGCCATGCCGTGTTCTTCGTTCTTTGAGACTTTAATGGGCAGAGAGAGATTTAGTTTGAATCTAACCCATATCTGCCCTGAGACTGCATGATAGGGTGGGAAGTGGGTATTTGTAGCTTACTTCTAACCTCCTGATATGGCTACTCTATTCCTGAAATGTAAATTGATACAATTCTTACCATTGCTGGCCCTCCTCATTTTTGAACAGGAATTGCTAATATCACATCAAAGTGTTGACTGTACCATGTGTAATAATGCTTAAAGAACCCAACCAGCAAACTGCTGTAACGAGCTACAATAGGACTCCTAACTTATTCACAGCTACCATTGGCTTCCACTTTACAAGCATCACAAAGACCTGCGCATGATTATCATCTGTTAAAATGCACGTTGAGCTGGCGCAACTACCTCTCAACAGGAGCCTGTCCATGGTGAGGGAGCTCCTAAAACTGTCGGCTGTTAAAATGGATTTATTTGAAGATTTTACGAGTTTCCTGAAAAAACGATTACTGTCGGACTCTAGAATTGAGACTGATTCTGTCAAATCCATTTTATAAGTTCTGTGTGCCTGGTCGGCTTTGCCTTGGCTGCCTCCTCTGATCCTTTAGCACGCAAGCATCTGCTTCCAGACTGCACGAGTGCAGACAAAGCTCATTCGCGGAATTTCAAACAGCTAATCATGGCACTGCTTTGGATTGTTGGGAGTCTGTTCCAGGGACACCACGCCTAACTCTCCCCACCCACCCCAGGGATCATATGAGACCCTGTGAGACCCTGTGAGTGCTTTAGCATAGTACTTATATTACTGAATTTGGAGACCAGCCCAGTCAAACTAGCAAAGTTCTTCTCATGAACATCTGGGAATGTGTAGCAGGAGATCTGACCTTCACAACAGCCAAGCAACAGCCTGACTCAGTTGTACTTGCAGAATCATACCTTTCAACCCACATCCAAATACGTCCATCATTACCCCTGGTATGCTCTGCTCCACCAGTAGGACAGAGCCACCAGCGCGTCTGGCATAGTGATATGCAGGCAGGAGGGAGTGGTGCTGTAAGGCCTCAACAGTGACACTGAATCATAAGCAGAAGGTTAAAGCACATGGGATCCAAGGCAAACTAGCTAAATGCGTCCAAAATGAGTTTTGATTGTATTGGTAATAGGAGGCAGACAGTGGTGGTGAAACAATGCCTCTGATTGAAAGCCGATGACCAGTGGAGTACCATAGGGATTGATTATGTGAATTTTGGTGTTTTTAATTGATATTAATGTATTGGATGTGAATGTCAGAGGTTTGATTAGTAGGTTTAGAAATAACACAAAAGATGTTGCTGTTGTGGGCAGCAGGGAAGGTTGTTCATGGGTACAGTACGATAGTAAGATATAGATCAGATGTAAAGTTGAATGGAGCATTGCTAGATGGAATTTAATCCTGACAAGTGTGACGTGATCCATTTTGGAAAGTCATATAGCCCAAACAGTCTTTCCAGGTGAAACAGTGATTCACTTCACTTGTAAAAATAGGAATAAAATGAAAATTCACCAAATTGATTCTGGGAAGGGGGTCTTTGTCCATTAGGGTAGATTGAGCACACTGGGCCTCCACTCTATTGAGTTTATAAGAACGAGGGATGCTCTTGTTGGAATTTAAAATTATTAAGGCAGACAGGGTTGATGCAGGGATGATGTTTTCTCTGACCAGGTGATGAAGAACCAGAGATCACAATCTCAAAATACGACAATGACTAAACAATACTGATTAAAAAATGTTTTTCACTCAGCGTATCTTTTGAATTCTTTACCCAAGCAGACTATGAAATCTGAGACCCTGAATATACTCAAGGTCAAGATGAATAAATTGTTAGATATTAAGGGAATAAAACAATAAAAGGTTATTGTGGGAGAGTACAAGAACAGTCTTAGTGAATGGTGGAGCAGGCACAAATGGCTATGGGGCATATTCCTGCTTCAATTTCTCACATCCTTATGTTCTTGCATGCTATCCGCCTTCCAAAAAAGACCATGTATTTTTTCCTTCCTCATTAATCGCATGCTAACTTTCTGTATTCACATAATCGTTGTACACACTAGGTGAATCAGGTAGCATCTCCAGAGGATATGGATAGGCAACGTTTCAGGTTGGGGCCATCTTTCTTCATGTCCTTCAAAGATGCTGCCCGACCATCTGAGTTACTCCAGCACTTTGTGTTCTACACTTTGTGGTGGATAATTTTTTTTTAAATCCATGGTGGGGGGCATAAAAACCAAAAGAACATAGTTTTAAGGTGTGAGATAGGAGTTTTAAAGGGGATCTGAGGGGAAAAAAAATTCTCACAGAGAGTTTTGATATCTGGAACTTGCTGCCAGATGAAAGATACGGATCTCATGCAGGTAAATACAATTCAGCACATATGTAAAATAGTAAGCACAGCCATTTTGGACCAAAGGGCCCAACTTGGTTCCGTACGATTCTATGACTCTACAGCTTTTACATTTGACATTTTGCAACACGAGGGCAGATGGCAAAACTTGCACAAGGAAATCAGAGTTTTATGGATGGGTTTCCAGAGGTTAGGAAGTCCAGGTCTAAATATGCCGTGAAAGGTTCATTTGAAATAACACTCAAGATGCTCAAGACCATCTCAGTCAAAGCAACCGCTTGATTCACACACCGTCCACCAATGCCATCACGACTGCAATGTGGTTGCACTGCGCTCTTCTTCTTAGGCAGTCCTTGAGGATCAAGGATGACTTGGTTCTACAATAATTTTGTGGGTTCTAAGATAACCAGAGGCCAATGTGAGAAACTGCAGCCACATTGACACTCCATTCTGAACTTTGTCACAGAAAGAGATTACTAGGCAGACAAAGCAACGATAATTTGATAGATCCTTCCAATCCTTTGTGGTTTTATGGCCAAGTTTGCGGATGATACGAAGAAAGGTGGAGGGGCAGGTAATGTTAAGGAAGCAGTGAGTGCGCAGAAGGATTTGGACGGGTTGAGAGAGTGGGCAAAGAAATGGCATATGTAATAAAGCATAGCAAAGTGCACTGTCATGCATTTTGATAGAAGATTGATTCTGATTGGAACAAGACCCGACACTGTCTTCTGGGCTCAATGTAACCTCTATAATATCAGTGAGTAGAAATGTGCCATGGATTATGAACAACAACTAGATTAAAATACTCCCATTTCCCTTTAAGTTAGTACTAAGGAAATGCTAACTACTCCACATGTGTGAGGCACGAGTGAATAGGCTTTTAAAATCGCTGCAGGTATTTCACTCAAATTGTACATATGCTCATTGTGTAAGTTGTAAAATTACACACTTAAACTGAGCATGCCCTCAGTACACATTTAGAACAGGTGCCCAGCAATAAACAGAGGCAAATGTTGGCTCACACACATCTAGCTATCAACTTACAATTAACAGCAGCACATTCATGTGGAAAATGCTGCAAACTTCAAAGCAGTGTTGAATGCAGGGGGAAATCGAAGCTTTCCCCTCCTTTGACCCGTTCAATTGGTGACTGGAGTTGCTGTTAACGATCACAGACTGCAATGTTGCCCTCAAACTCAGTCCCGTTAATTATTGCCCTTTTAAAACAGGAAGGTTTTGTGGTCCTTCAGTGCAGCAGAGTACATTCAAGCTGAGACAGAGAAAGACATTCTTAAAGATGGATTTTAGAAGGGTGAAGGGTGTTATGGTTTTGGGATGGGTCAACGCATTTGAACTGTAAAGGGAATGTGTAAGGGCAGAATCAGGGAATGATACCAATGGAGTGAGTTGCTCAGAATGCGTGGGAGTGTGGAGATCAAGATGGACATGTGCATGAGAACGTGTAGATATTGGAAAGGACAGGCGTGTGGGAGTGTACAGATATTGGGATGGACGGGCGTGTGGGAGTATATGGAGCATGTGGCACGGTGGGACAATAGTTAGTGTTCGTGCCTGCGCTGCCATTTTTGGTATCATTGGTTAATCATGGCCCCTGCATTCAAATTCATACCTTTTATATGTACCGTAAAAACTTAGGAAGTGATTAAGCACTATAGGACTCCTTCTCCAGGCATTCAGGCACGAAATGTTGCCTCAACTATCAAACCTTGCTTTCTCCAATTAAGACATTTTTAATCCAAAGTACATTTAACCTTGGATCTGATGCATGTTTACTTTCCTGATCAATTTCCCTGAATAACTCCTTCAAATGCGTTGCAAAAGTCCACGATCCAATGTGCCAACCTCATGATATCTCATCACTAGTCAAGCACTGGTGTTCCATAGTAAATCCCCGATTTACCCGTACCACTCTAAATGTTGATATACACTATTATACTGCATTTTTTGGAACTTCTTTGTCAGACTGACTGACCTGTGGCCAAAATGGTTTGGAAAAGGATGATCAGAGTCTGCATTATTTGAGCAAAACACAAAATGCTGGAGGAAGTCAGGCGGCATCTGGGGGGGCCAGGGTGGTGGATGGACTGCCGATGTTTCTGCTTGTGACCCTTCTTCAGACTGTTTCAATCAGTATCACCTGTCCCCCTGGAACCCTATACCACCGCACATTCTGAGCATCTCAATCCACTGATAACATTCCCCGATACCAATTATTTCTTCCCTGTTTCACTTAAGGATTCCAGATATGTTTTATTCTTCATATAAGATGCAGGAATCACCACCAATGCAAGCATTTATTGTCCATTTCTGCTTGTTGCTGAACTGAGGCATTTAAAAATCATCCACATTGTCAGGCCTACAAATAGCCAACACTTGGCAATAACCAAAGATTTCAAGCAATTGGGAGTATGATTGAGGGCTAATGAGGAAAGTATCTATTCCATTCCAATGTTCGTGAGGATCCAAAACTCACTGCACAAAACAAAACAAAATTGGATACAACAACTCTGAACAGTACTTTCTGCTACATACACTAAACTCTCACCCTCAGCCAAACCTTCTTTAGCCAGCAAGGCAATCATTTATTACAACTAATCACAATCCCAAATCAAGCGTTACTGAATTTGAGTTTTTTTAACTAAATTTCATTGAAGATTATGTTAGTGGAATACTTGGCACTAGTTTTTAGTTTTCTGCTACTCTGAGGCAGAGATTATTCAGGTAACACTATGAAAAGTGTAACATTTTGTGTTTATATTAAATACAACTTCTGGCAAAATCACTCATGCGAGAACGAATCTTGTTCAACAACAGATGACTTCACTGGGAATAATATGCTTCTCAAGATGCCAAGGAGGAAGCTGCCTCCATAAGTTTACCCTAATAACGACGTTTGCAGGGAATTCTTTCTTTTCCAATGTTGAATGTCTGTTTGCGCAAGCAGCGATTCCCATGTTCCAAGACAGGATTCAACAAACTGGATGACATATGGCTGGTTCTGTGGTTGGCCAGATATCAGTCTGGGCTGCAGTTTACAGTTTATAAAATTATGAGAGGCATAGATATGGTAGACAGTAAGAATCCCTCTCCCAGGGTGGAAATGTAAAAGACTAGAGGGCATGGCTTAAAGGAGATGTGCTGGGTAGGATTTTTACACAGTCAGAGGGGGCAGGCCCAGCAGTATGGAACATTGGCTTCTCTAACTTTAGATAGTTCCTCTCTCCCTCTCTTCCCCTCCCCCTTCCTAGTTCTCCTACTGTCTTCCTGTCTCCACCTATATCCTTTCTTTGTCCCGCCCCCCCGACATCAGTCTGAAGAAGGGTCTCAACCTGAAACATCACCCATTCCTTCTCTCCAGAGATGCTGCCTGACCTGCTGAGTTACTCCAGCATTTTGTGATACCTTTAATTTGTACCAGCATCTGCAGTTATTTTCCTACACAGTAGTCTTGATGGTGTGTTTAGTGTTCATGAGCCTGATGGTTGTTGGGAAGAAGCAGTTCCTGAACTTTGAGGTCAGTTTTCAGACTTCTATACCTTCCTCCCGATGGCAGGAGTGAAATGAGAGCTTGGTCAGGGTGATGTGGGTCCTTGATGATGCTGGCTGCCCTTTTGAGGCAGCGCCCCTATAGATCCCTTCAATGGTGGGGAGGTCAGTATATCATGATGGGCAGGCAGTGTCCACCACCTTTTGTAATCTCCTTCATTCCTAGGCATTCAAGTTGCCAAACCAGGCCATGATGCAACCAGTTAATATGTTCTACACCATACATCTGAAAAAGTTCAAGAAAGCATTTGTCAACCTACCAAATCTCCTCAATCTTCTAAGAAAATAGTGGCGTTGATGGTTTTTTATAATGCTGGGCCCAGGGATGATCTTCAGAGATTTGCACGCCCTAGGAACTTGAAGTTGTAACCATCTCCACCACCAATCTGCCGATGAAGACAGGTTTGTGGATCCTCGGTGTTCCTCTTTTAAAGTCAACAATCAGCTCCTTGGTCTTCCTGACGTTGAGAGCAAGATCGGTGTTCTGGCACCATTCAATCAGGCAATTGATCTCTCTCCTATACTCTAACTCGTTATTATCTGTAATTCGTCCAATAATGGTGTAATCGGAAAAATTTGAAGATGGGAGTGTTATTGATTATTCATTGATTTTATTATTGATTAAAGCTGCAGCAACTAAGAACTCCATTGTGCCATTGTAGATACTTTTGACACTCCAAGTTATACACTCTAGACAATCCAAGTATGTTACCTGGAAAAGATGTTCACTCAACTCGTTCCTCCCACAAACATTCAAATAATTTAATTGTCAGATGCAAATTGAATGTCAGCACATCTCACTTTGTGGTGAACAACAATGTACACATAAACCTGTTGAACATCCTAATCATCTGTAACTCTGCTTATTTCCAGTGTTTTGTAAAAATACCAGAATAGTAGCAATTCCTCTGTGATGTGGCAAGAGAGTATTGAGAGTGAAGGATTTGCAATCCTGAGTGAATGCTGGATGAGGCCATGAAGTTGGGAAAAACCTTCAGTAGATGTTGAATGGGATGCATTCAACTTCCCAACTGTCACCTCGTCACCTTGTTATCAGCCTGCTACATTCCACATACCTGACTTTAATGAGCTTACGGTATTTATAACAGACCGCAGATGGATTTTTTTTCTGCTGTTTAAAACTTTCATCAGCTAGGTTGAAGCCCTGCACCTGTGCCATCCTCTACAGAGCAAACATCATTCAGCAAAGGTATCTGTCAGTGCAATTTCAAATGATTTCATCTGAGTGACTGCCGCACACACCGAGCTGCTTTGTTACTCTGTCACTGGTGCAGAGCTGCTTCAGGCTACAGCCTCTCCCTGGGATGCAAAAGCCCCAAGGATTCACCCTGAAACACTGACGGTGCCGATCACACCTCTCACTGTGGGCGATGCAATGAAAGAGAAATCTTTCAGCGGTATCCCAACTCATTTGTAATGTACTGCCCGAATCACATGCAAACTCCAACAGAGGAAATCGCATTTTACCTCCAGTAAAAATCCACTCTGTTCTGCAGCCTGGAGGTTGCAACCAGTTGAATTTTAGAAAAATTAAGATACAAAAACAAATCAATTAATTTCTGCATATATCTTGCCAGTAGATAGGCAGCCTCCAGAGTGATGGGTTGATACAGGGCAGCTGCCTAATTCAGGCAACTGATGATTTGTCAGTAACTTGTCAGTGACTGTGACTTTGCAGGAACATTCCTGCTTTAAATCTGCAGGATCAATTCTATATTCCTGGTGTAGGAAGGAACTGCAGATGCTGGTTTACACTGAAGGTTTACACGGAACACACAAAATGCTGGAATAACTCAGCGGGCCAGGCAGCATCTCTGGAGAGAAGAAATGGATCTCTATATTCCTTGTGTCTGGAGTAATAAAAGGGCAGAGCTGTCAACGACAACATACTACAACTGCCAGGAGAAAGGGCAGTGAGTGGGTGATGTTACAGCAGACCAGGAAGCTGTTTTCCTCCCTCAGCTAAAGGATCAGCAGCATCACACACAGAGCATGTCCAGGACCAAAGATACATAACCTCAGTGGATAATATATCTCCAGCAATTTTCTCAATTCCATTCATAATCTTATATATCATTTAGATCACCCAAAGATTAACCAGTTCCTTGGAAATCAAGCCAATCTTTAATCACCAAACATCTTAAATAAACCCTGAAATTTAGAAACCAGGAAAAATGCTTGCTCGACTCCACCTTCAGAAATTTACAACAAAACATCTTAAAAGCAGCACACAAAGTCAAAAGTCAGTCAAAGAAAAGCACGAACATCTCCATTTCCCACTTCCTCTCTCTCATTCTCGAACCGCCCCTCTCTCAATCGGCCATCCCTCTCTTTAATTTCCTCACTTACTCTACTCTCCCCCTCCTGCTGTCTCTGTTCTCTCCCCTCTCTCTTATCCACCCTTTCTTCCTCCCTCTTTTCCACACCCATCCTTCCTCTTTCCCCCATTCTCCCATCCATCAAAATTGACTCTGCGGTGCAGCTCACGGCTCCAGCTCCAGGGCTTCATTTCTAATCTCCCCATATTAATTGTGTGGAGTTTCCTTGAGACCGCATTGCCCCCCCCCCCCCCCCCCCCCTCCCAGGAGCTCTGGCTTCTTCCCACATCCCAAATATGTAAATATATGTACGTTGGTAGTATAATTGGCCGCTGTAAGCGCCCCTAGAGTGCAAGTGTGAGATAGAATCTGGGAAGAACTGATGGGAATGTGAGGAGAAAGGAGTTAGTGTAAACTGTTTTTTAAATGTTCTTATGGACTTAAAGGGCTGAATTTCTGATTCTAGGGCTACATCTCTACTCTTACAATCCAACACCCTGTAACAGGGTCCAAAGAAGGTTTGTGACCTAAACGTCGTCTGTCCATCCCCTCCACATATGCTGCCTGACACACTGAGTTCTGCCAGCACTCCGTGTTTTACTCAAGGTTCCACCATCTGCAGTTTCTTGTGTCTCCATAACACTTGCTTCCTCACTACTTGCTGTAATTGTCTGACTCAGAAACAGCACACAATCCTACTGAGAGCAAATGTTTATTAGATTTTACACTCAGCCTCCCATAATTTTATAAACATTTATACGGCTTCATTCCCTTCAGGGAAAACCGTCTCAATTTCTCCTTATAAGTTGACGCAATGATAACCAAAAACACTAGGAAATTGCAATGACATGACTGGACTAAAATGTTCTATACAATATATTTACATTTTTATGAACTAGTTATATTCTGAAATTTTAAAAGATCACGGGATTCTTACATTGATCTGAGGACAACATGCAGCAGTCACTGACCCTTCCTCCTCCTGCATGTATGCCAGTGGAATGGGATTACTTGTGGTTTGGGATGGTACAGGCCCACTTCCCACTGGTGTCCGGAGACAGAGGGGACCATTGTGCTAATCCTCTGCCAGCTTCCTCCCTCACTCCTATGGAACCTTTCCCACAGCTGCTCTGTGGCTGTCTATAGAGTGCTCTCCAAGTGCTGACTCACTTCCAAACAGTCATCACCCAATCAAAAAGCAATAAACTGCTGGTGCTGAAAACCTCACAGAAAAAAATGAAAATGCTGGAAATACTCACTATATCAGGTAGCACCCAAGGTGTACAAGATCATGAGGGGCATGAATCAAGTGACTGCTCACACTTTTTTCCCAGGGAAGAGGATTCTAAAACTAGACATAGGCCAAGGTGAAAGGGGAGATATTTAAGAGGAACCTCAGGGACCTCTTTTTCACTCAGAGGGTAGTCCGTATCCAGCATGAGCCACCAAAACATAGAACATTAAATAGTACAGCAGAGGAACAGGCCCTTCAGCCCACAATTCCTGTGCTGAACATGATGATGAGACCAACTTTTTTCTGCCTGCACATAATACATATATCTTCATTTCCTGCATATCCATGTGCCTACCCAAAGGCCTCAAATACCACTATCATATCTCCCTCATTCATCACCCCTGGCAGCGCGTTGCAGACACTCACCAACCTGTGTAAAAAACATGCCCCGCATAGCTCATTTAAAATTTGCTCCTCTCACTTTAAAGCTATGCCATCTAGTACTTGATTTTTCCCATCATGTGAATTTTATATACTTCCATCAGGTCGTCCCTCAACTTCCAGAGTTCCAGAGAAAACAATCAAAGTCTGTCCAACCTCTCCATGTAGCTAATATCCCCTAATCCAGGCATCATTCTAGTCAACCTCCTCTGCACACTTTCCAAAGCCCCCACATCCTTCCGGAACTGCACACAATATTCCAAACGCAACCTAACCAAAGTCCTATAAATCTGCGTTATGTCTTCCTGCCTATTAAACAATGCCCAGCGAGTGAAGGCAAGCATACCATACGTCTTCTTTACCACTCCATCTGCTTGCGTTGCCACTTTCAGGGAGTTATAGACTTGGACTCAAAGATCTGTCTGTAGAAGAAGCTATAGAAGCAGATACAAATGTGACATTCATGATATTTGGACAGATACATGTAGCAAAGGTTTAAGAGTGATAATGGACACATGCAGGCAAATGGGACTAACACAGAACGCCAACTAGGCTGGAATGGACAAGGTGGGCCAAAGGGCCTGTTTCTGTGCTGTATAGATTTATGACACTGTGACTCTATTTCCAGAGGATCAATGCTACATTAAGGACAATATAACATTCTGGATCCTAGGACCTGCGTTCTAAGATTGTGGAAGAGATGGCTACAGAGTTAGTCAATGCATTTATTGGTAGCTGGAATATGTGCAGATTCTGGAAAGGTTCCAGTTGATTAATATACATTCAAGAAAGGAGGGAGTTGGGAACTATCAACCCTGAACATCAGTTCAGAATATTGAAAGGGACATTAGTGGGTATAATCAATGTTATTTTATAACATATAACATATAACAACTACAGCATGGAAACAGGCCTGTCCGGCCCTACCAGTCCACGCCGACCATTCTCCCTGACCTAGTCTCATCTACCTGCACTCAGACCATAACCCTCCAATCCCCTCCTATCCATATACCTATCCAATTTACTCTTAAATAATAAAATCGAGCCAGCCTCCACCACTTCCACCGGAAGCCCATTCCATACAGCCACAACCCTCTGAGTAAAGAAGTTCCCCCTCATGTTACCCCTAAACCTTTGTCCCTCAATTCTGAAGCTATGTCCCCTTGTTGGAATCTTCCCCACTCTCAAAGGGAAAAGCCTACCCACGTCAACTCTGTCCGTCCCTCTCAAAATTTTAAAAACCTCTATCAAGTCCCCCCTCAACCTTCTACGCTCCAAAGACCCAACCTGTTCAACCTCTCTCTGTAGCCTAAGTGCTGAAACCCAGGCAACATTCTAGTAAATCTCCTCTGTACCCTCTCTATTTTGTCGACATCCTTCCTATAATTTGGCGACCAGAACTGCACACCATACTCCAGATTCGGCCTCACCAATGCCCTGTACAATTTCAACATTACATCCCAACTTCTATACTCGATGCTCTGATTTATAAAGGCAAGCATACCAAACGCCTTCTTCACCACCCTATCCACATGAGATTCCACCTTCAGGGAACAATGCACAGTTATTCCCAGATCCCTCTGTTCCACTGCATTCCTCAATTCCCTACCATTTACCCTGTACGTCCTATTTTGATTTGTCCTACCAAAATGCAGCACCTCACACTTATCAGCATTAAACTCCATCTGCCATCTTTCAGCCCACCCTTCCAAAAGGCCCAAGTCTCTCTGTAGACTTTGAAAATCTACCTCACTATCAACTACTCCACCTATCTTAGTATCATCTGCATATTTACTAATCCAATTTGCCACACCATCATCCAGATCATTAATGTAAATGACAAACAACAGTGGACCCAACACAGATCCTTGGGGCACTCCACTAGACACTGGCCTCCAACCTGACATACAATTGTCAACCGTTACCCTCTGGTATCTCCCATTCAGCCATTGTTGAATCCATCTTGCAACCTCACTATTAATACCCAACGATTTAACCTTCTTAATCAACCTTCCATGTGGAACCTTGTCAAATGCCTTACTGAAGTCCATATAGACAACATCCACAGCCTTGCCCTTATCAATTTCCCTGGTAACCTCTTCAAAAAATTCAAGAAGATTAGTCAAACATGACCTTCCAGGCACAAATCCATGTTGACTGTTTCTAATCAGGCCTTGATTATCCAAATAATTATATATATTGTCCCTAAGTATCTTTTCCATTAATTTTCCCACCACAGACGTCAAACTAATAGGTCTATAATTGCTAGGTTTACTTTTAGAACCTTTTTTAAACAAAGGCACAACATGCGCAATGCGCCAATCTTCCGGCACCATCCCTGTTTCTAATGACGTTTGAAATATTTCCGTCATAGCCCCTGCTATTTCTGCACTAACTTCCCTCAATGTCCTAGGGAATATCCTATCAGGACCTGGAGACTTATCCACTTTTATATTCTTCAAAAGTGTCCGTACCTCCTCTTCTTTAATCCTCCTAATTTCCATCACTACTCTACTTGTTTCGCTTACCTCACATAATTCAATATCCTTCTCCTCGGTAAATACCGAAGAAAAGAAATTGTTTAATATCTCCCCCATTTCTTCCGGCTCAGCACATAGCTGTCCACTCTGACTCTCTAATGGAACAATTTTACCCCTCACTATCCTTTTGCTATTGACATATCTGTAGAACCCCTTGGGGTTTACTTTTACATTACTTGCCAAAGCAGCCTCATATCTTTTTTTCGCTTTTCTAATTTCCTTTTTAAGATTCCTTTTACATTCTTTATATTCCTCAAGAACCTCATTTACTCCCTGCCGCTTATATTTATTGTATATCTCCCTCTTTTTCCGAACCAAGTGTCCAATTTCCCTGGAAAACCACGGCTCTTTCAAATTATTATTCTTTCCTTTCCACCGAACAGGGACATAAAGACTCTGTACTCTCAAAATTTCACCTTTAAATATCCTCCATTTCTCTATTATATCCTTTTCATAAAACAACAATTTCCATTTCACTCCTTTTAAATCCTTTCTCATCTCCTCAAAATTAGCCTTTCTCCAATCCAAAATCTCAACCCTTGGTCCAGATTTGACCTTCTCCATAATGATATTGAAACTAATGGCATTATGATCACTAGACCCAAAGTGCTCCTCAACACATACCTCCGTCACCTGACCCATCTCATTTCCTAACAGGAGGTCCAACACTGCCCCTTCTCTGGTAGGCACCTCTACGTATTGCTGCAAAAAACTATCCTGCACACATTTTACAAACTCCAAACCATCCAGCCCTTTAACAGAATGTGATTCCCAGTCTATATACGGAAAATTGAAATCACCCACAATCACCACTCTGTGCTTACTACTAATATCTGCTATCTCCTTACATATTTGCTCTTCCAATTCTCGTTCCCTATTTGGCGGTCTATAATACACCCCTATAAGTGTTGCTAAACCTTTCTCATTTCTGAGTTCCACCCAAACAGCCTCCTTAATTGAGCCTTCTAGTCTGTCCTGCAAAGCACTGCTGTGATATCCTCCCTGACAAGCAATGCAACACCCCCACCTCTTGCCCCTCCGATTCTATCACATCTGAAACAATGAAATCCTGGAATATTTAATTGCCAATCGCAACCCTCCTGCAACCATGTTTCACTGATCGCCACAACATCATACTTCCAGATGTCAATCCAGGCTCTAAGCTCATCCACCTTTCTTACAATGCTCCTAGCATTAAAATATACACATTTAAGGGACCCATCATTTCTTATTCTCAGTTTATTTCTTTTCCCTTCTTTCTCTCCTACATATTGGGTCTGAGTGTTTCCCTTTTCTGCCTCCTGCCTCACACACTGCCTATTAGCTATCTGTGTTTGAGTCCCTCCCCCCAACCGTACTAGTTTAAAGTCTCCGCAGTTATTTTAGCAAATCTCCCCGCCAGGATATTGGTTCCCCTCGGGTTCAGATGCAACCCGTCCTTTTTGTACAGGTCATACTTCCCCCAGAAGAGGTCCCAATGATCCAGAAACTTGAAACCCTGCTCCCTGCACCAGTTCCTCAGCCACGTATTTATCCTCCACCTCACTCCATTCCTATTCTCACTATCGCGTGGCACAGGCAGTAAGCCTGAGATTATTACTTTGGAAGTCCTTTTTTTTAACTCTCTTCCTAGCCCCCTGAATTCTCCTTTCAGGACCTCTTCCCTTATCCTACCTATATTGTTGGTACCTATATGTACCACGACCTCTGGCTCCTCTCCCTCCCCTTTCAGGATATCCTGGACACGCTCAGACACATCCCGGACACCGGCACCAGGGAGGCAAACCACCATCCCGGTCTCCCGACTGCGTCCACAGAAACGCCTATCTGACCCCCTCACTATAGAGTCCCCTATTACTACTGCTCTCCTCTTCCTTTCCCTACCCTTCTGAGCAACAGGGCCGGACTCCTTGCCAGAGGCCCGGGCACCGTCGTTGCCCCCAGGTAGGCTGTCCCCCCCAACAGTACTTAAACAGGAGTACTTATTTCCAAGGGGTACAGCCACCGGGGTACTCCCTAGTCCCTGCCTCTGTTCCTTGCCCCCCCTAACAGTGACCCACTTGTCTACCTCCCGTGGTCTAGGAGTGACCACCTCCCTGTAACTCCTATCTATAACCTCCTCACTCTCCCTGATCAGACGGAGGTCATCAATCTGCCGCTCCAGGTTCCTAATACGGTCCCTTAGGAGCCCCATCTCGTCACACCTGGCGCAGATGTGGATGTCTGGAAGACTATCAGACTCCCAGATTCCCCACATCTGACACCCAGAACAAAAAACTGCCCTGGCAGTCATACTCTCCAAACAAAGCCCCGCGCTCGGTTACTAAACCTACCGCCCGGCCGCTACTCCAACCGCTCCAACCGCCCACCCAAAAGAACTGAGTGATCTCCTGGGAGAGGCGAAAAACCGGATAAAAAACCCAGGCCAATTTGGGGAAAAATCCGGGAAATTCCTCTCCGACCCCAAGCTAGGCGATCGAAACTAGTCCGGGAGATCACACAGGTCTTACTCCTTACTATCCCCACACAATCCCCACACAATCCCCACACACTACTTCCCAAGCAACACAGCTTGGTGCTGCTTGCTGCTGCTGCTGATTGCTGCTGCTGCTACTGCTGATTGCTGCTGCTGCTACTGCTGATTGCTGCTGCTGCTACTGCTGATTGCTGCTGCTGCTACTGCTGATTGCTGCTGCTGCTACTGCTGATTGCTGCTGCTGCTGCTACTGCTGATTGCTGCTGCTGCTACTGCTGATTGCTGCTGCTGCTACTGCTGATTGCTGCTGCTGCTACTGCAACAAATCAAATTTAACAGACTTGAAAGAGAAATCAAATTTAACAGACTTCTTTGAGGATGTAACCAATAGCTAAGCAGTGGATGTGGTGTGTTTTGGATTTCCACAAGACATTTGATTAGGGGCCATATAAAAGGTTCCTGCACAGGTTTACTGTGTTAAAGGGAGCATATCACTTTGGAAACGTAATATGTTACACAGAAAGCTGAGAACAAAAATAAACAAGTCATTTTCATGTTGGCAAGTGGGAACGAATGGGGAGGCTCAGAGGTCAGTTGTGGGGCCTCAGCTATTTATAATTAATATTAATGACAGAAAAAGGGACTGACTGATGTATACAAATCTGCTGCTTATACAAAGATAGGAAGGCAAGTTGTGAGAAGATGGTAAGATGTCTGGTTGGAAAAATGATGACAGATGGAGTGTGATGAGGGTAAAAGCAAGGTTATTCTGCAGGGACTGGCACAGGCGTATGCTCACTTTACGTCAGAAGAATGACTGGTATAAGGTTCTAAAAGGGAATGACAGAATTAGTGCCGAGATGCTATTTCCTCAGAATGGAGAATTTGTATGATGGGTACAGTCTGATGATAAGGAGTTACCATTTAGATCTAAGATTAGGTGGAATTTCTTCCCAGAGGGCTGTGAATCCTTGGAATTCTCCAACTCCAGTATAAGATTCCAAATGAAACAGGACAAGTTCTTCTTAGAACGAATGAGGCTATGAAGAGATCTGATGAATCTACTGTATTTAAAATTATGAAAAGTGTGAAGAAGAGTTGGAGAACAAGTTCCCTTTGGTGAAGGGGTCAAGAATGATGGGACATAGAAAGTATGTGATTGGCAAAAGAACCACAAGTGACATGGGAAAACGTATTTAGAAGAGTGGTTCAGCGCTGCTGGTGGATGCAAGGGAGAAGATTCAATTGCAGAGTGCAGCAGAGATCTGGATGAGTATCTGAGGGAAAATAATACCTAGGCCTGTGAAAGAGATCAGAGGAGTGGGACTAGCTGGATCATAGAGTTGTACAGGGTGGAAACAGGCCCTTCAGCCCACCTGTCCATGTCGACCATCTATACTAATTCCATTAGCCTACATTAGACCCATATCTTTCTTACCCAAGTACTTGCCGAAAAGTTTACAATTGCACCTGATTTCATCATCTCCTCTGGCAGCTTGTCAATATATTCACCAACCACTGTGTTGAAAACATTACCCTTAATTTTTCCTTAAAGTGATCCCATCCCACCTTAGATCTTACCTAGAGCTGATGGACTTAATGGGGTGAATAGCTTCTTTTTGCATTGTAACCATTCTAAGAGGAATCACACAATCCGAGTAGAAGCCAGAAGCAGTAACACGCATTGTAGTCAACCCATGGGGATGCATTGGCTACAGGGGAGGAGGAGAGTGTGCCCACATTCATTTGCAGGGGCATCCAGGTAATGACCAGTGAGATAAGTGACAGGAGGGAGTCAGCTTACTAAGAGGCAAGGAAACCTCCCCAGTCAGACTTTATGTACAGCCTGGTAGAGGTAGCTACAGCAGTCTCCTCGGAAATAAAGCAATAGGAAATGGAGCATTAAAGCAGAGATGCAAAGATCCAAAAACAAACAGAAAATGCGGGAAGTATTCAGCAGGTCATGCAGCAACTGTGGAGCAAGATCCCGCCTGATCTTTTAATGTCAGATTTCCAACATTTTCTGCATTTTCCATCTCCCACTGATTTTTTTCCCTGTCCACTGGCCTCATTCATCTCCATCCAGACAGATGGGCCAGGCAAGCTTCTCAGAAGTGGCATCAAAACCATAAGTGTCGGTCTCACTCAGTAGCTATCACTGACAAACCCCCGCCTCTCTGCAACTTGAAAACTGCTTGTTTTTCACTTTTCCCACTTCCGATAAAAGGCCAATGACTTGAAACATCAATTCTGCTTCACTTTCCGCAGATGCTGTCTGACCCAATTGCCTCAGCAGTAACTCCGTCGAGTTACTCCAGCCGACACAAGGAACTGGCTTACAAATAAAACCACAAAGTGGTGAGTAACTTAGCGAGTCAGGCAGCATCTCTGGAGAATATGGATAGACAATGTTTTGGGTCAGGACCCTTCTTCACATTGACTAAGCTGAAAGAGGAGGGGAACAACATAGCCTGATAGGTGGACACAGGTGAGGATGGTTTTGAAAGGCAGATGGTTGGTCAGAGGCCAAAGATAAAAGACAAAAGGTGTGAGATACGGATAGAAAAGGTGAGAAATTGTGAAGCCAGAGGAAGGAGTATAGGTGGAAGGGGAGAAATTGATGCGAGTCCAAGTGGGGCACAGGGACTTGAGTAGCACTCTGAGTTCTATGCAAGATTCCAGCACCTGCAGTTCCTTATGTTTGCCTGCAGTATTTTATGTTTTAACTGCAGGCGTTTATTTAACTTCAGCGGAAGGTAATTTTGTTATAATTCATTATAAAGCACGTCATTAACCTTCATCAATTAAAATGAGACAGTCAAGATGGATTTAGAACATTTTCATAACATACAGAACAGGATTGCACAGACCGTTTGTCCCATAATGCTAATCTAACTAATCTAGTCTGCCTGCACGTGATCCATATCCCTCCATTCCCTGCCTATTAATGTGCTGTAAATGCTGCTTGCACATTACTATTGGATCGGCTTCCACCACTTTTCGTGGCACTTAATGCTCTGTGTGTAAAAAAAAAAACTTGCCTCATAAGCCTTGTAAATTTAATAGGGAAAGTCATGCCCTATTCCATTTGTCTGAAGAAGGGTACCAACCCAAAATGTCATGACTATTTCTCTCCACAGATGCTGCCTGACCCATTGAGTTCCTCCAACACTTTTTATTCTCAAGACTCCAGTTCTTCGTGTCTCCTACGTGTCAGCTGCAAGTTGCCAGCTATTTGCTCATTGGGTTGTCAGTTCAGCTGACAGCAGTCTCCTGTCACCTATCAATCACAAGCTTTCACAGAGATGACTGGCTGATGACCAGAAAGAGAATGCGGTGGTACCTCCTCACTTACCCTCTGACGTAACCACAGCAGCGGCAAAAATTATCCAACATAATTATCCCCAGATCTTCGGCAGATATCAGTGCTGGAGGAGGTGGAGGTTTACTTAATGAAACAAAGCAGCTTGAGCAGTCCCAAGTTCTACATTTCTGTGTGAGCGGGGTTTGAGAGGGGTTTGAATTGTGCTTTGAACAACACTGGCTCAGTGTGAACAAGGGGGTTGTGCCAGGTGCCACTGACTGATGAATCTAGCCCAACTCACAATAACATTCAAGACCTTGAATTGAAACTCTGAAGCAGTAACACAATAGTAATCTGAGCAGCTGCAGAAGTCATTAACAACCACCGCTTCCTTTCAATCTGCCCTCTGTCTCAGAACAATTGGTAAAAAAAATGAAAAATAAGGCTACTTTGAAAGTGGGTGTAATAGGTTGTCTGAACAGTAAGAATTCTGATCAAGCACGGTGTTTATGGACATACAGCGTTTTTTTCAAGAACTGCATGGAAATGTGTATTCCCTTGTGGCATGGAGCAATGGTCAATGTCTGGCACTGTCCTCACTCAGAAAACAGTCAAGGTTTGGGGGATTGTGCTGGAGGGTGGCAGGGAGGGAGAAGGAATTGAAATCATAAAATAGCACAAACAAAATTCCCAAAACTCTGAGGCAGGACATCAATGCCAAAAATGAGGCCCCAATCATTTGTTTAATGTCTGCGTAAAGCAGGAATAGATGACGATGCCTTAGTCAAAAAATGTGCATCATAAGACCAGTGCTTTTTCGTACAAAGAAAGGTGCCGGGATGCATGATTAATAAGCATACGTGTCACTTGACTGGAAAACGGAATAATAATATTGAACTTTTTAGAGGTATCACAAAAAAAGCACAGCGCATTGAGGTGGTCAGAGTGAAGGGCAAGGCTGGCAGCCGTAGGGAACTCTGGTTTAGGATATCGAGGATCAGACAGGATCAGTATGTTTTTACATACTTGGCTAATAAATTAATTACAATTACAATTTCAAGGTGAAAAGCCAGTCTTTTTGCGACGGCAAGGTAGTCCAAAACTAGAAGGTATGGGTTTGAGATGAGCAGAGAAAGATTTTAAATGGACCTAAGTAGCAACATTTTCACAGAGGGAGGTGTGTACATGGAACAAGCTGCCAAAGGTAGTGGTAGAGATGGGTACAACTACATCATTTACAAGACTCTTACACAGTTACATTGATAGGAAAGGTTTGAACACATAGCAGCAAGGCACAGCCACAAGGGACTAGCTCAGTTAGGCAATCTGGTCAGCATAAATGAGTTGGATTAAAGGGCCTGTTTCTGTGCTGTATAGCTCTATGACTGTGATTCTAGGATTCTGGACAGGAAAAAGAATAAGTTAGATGTTAGCTAAAGCAGTCAGGATCAAGCAAAGACCTTGAAGGGTATAAATGATGTACCAATACACTTAAGAGGATGATCAGGAGGGCAAAAAAAGAACACGAGATAACTTTGGCAGATAAGGTGAAGGAGAATCAAAAGGGATTCTAGGTATAGTAAGGGCAAAAGGGTAACTAGGGAGGAATAGGACTCCTTAGGAAGCAACATGGATGGCTATGTGTCGGGCCAGAGGATAGTGGTGAGGTTTCATGAAAGAGTGACAAAGGTAGACAGGGTTTTGAAGAACATGTTTGGCACACTTCATTGATTAGGCACTGAATACAAGCATTGGGATGTCATGGTACAGCTGTACAATTCATTGGCAAGACCACACTTGGTGTATTGTGTACAATGCAGGTCGCCAACCTATCGGGAAGTTGTCATTAAGCTGAAAAGGGTCCATTCAGCTGGAAAGGGTGCAGAAAAGATTCACCAGGATGCTACTGGGAATGGGCTTAAGTTATAGGGAGAGGTTGAAAAAGCTGGGGATTTTTTTCCCCAGGAGCACAGGAGACTTAGATGTTATCTTGCAGAAGTATATAGGGGGGCATAGATGAAGTGAACACAGTCTCTTTTCCCCTAGGTAGGGAAATCAAAACCATAGGGAAAAGACTTAAGAGGAATGGAGAAAAATTTAAAGGGGAGCTGATGGGCAACTTTTTCACACGGAAGGGGGATGAAACGAGTTGTCAGAATTAGTGGTAGAGGCGGATACTACTATATCATGTTAAACACATTTGGACAGGTGCAAGGACAAAAAATATTTTGAGGGATACAGGAGGCATCTTGTTGGCATGCTTTCATGCTGTCTAATTCCATGACTTTATGGTGAATGAGATGAGATGCGTTCATTCAAGGCCTCACCTACATCCTTTGGTTCCTAGCACGAATTGTCACCTTTGTCCTTAAGTGGCCTTACTTTTTTTTACATCCTCTCTCTCGCCTTTTCTATACTGAAAATGCTTTGGGGTATTCTTTAATCCCGTTCGCTAATGGTACTTTGTGATCCTTTTTTTACCATCCTAATTTCTTTTTAAATACACCCTTTTTTCTCCTCACATGTTGAAGATAAACATTCTTCCTGGCTCATGGACCACAATCAGTGAGATTTGGTGACAAAACATCCTCCAGGATCATTCTCTAAACCAGTGCCGAGGTTGCATTGTCAGCCCCAAACTACATTATATATACACTCAACACCCTGCAGCCAAATTCTGCTCCAGCTCCATTTACAAGTTTAAAGATGGCACCACTGTAGTGGACTGAAATTTGAACAATGGTGATCTGGAGTGCAAGAAGGAGGTAGAGAGCTTAGTAGCACCGTGTCAAGATAGCTCTTAAAGATAGCGAGGTCAGGGGGTATGGGGAGAAGGCAGGAGCGGGGTACTGATTGTGAATGATCAGCCATGATCACATTGAATGGTGGTGCTGGCTCGAAGGGCGAATGGCCTACTCCTGCACCTATTGTCTATTGTCAATTGTCTATTTCATTCTCTCCCTCATTACCAGCAAGAGGAAGGAGCTAGTTTATTGACTCCTGGAAGTGTGGTGGTGTACACACCCCAGGCAGCATCAACAGCGCTGAAGTAGAGATGGTCGAGAGTTAATATCACCAACAATTTGTTCTACCCCAACCACATTGAAGCTGGCCAAGAAAACACACCTCGCCTTCTGCTTCATCAGAAAGCAAAAGAAATCCGACATGTCTCCAACGACCTTTAACAACTTTTACGGATTTTTTTAAAATTGCAGTTGGGAAAGAGTTACTCAACGTAATACATCCACAGCTCTAGAAGAACATATCCAGGCACTTTGGAAACATGGCGAGGATTCCTGACGCCACTACTAATGCGCACTATGTTCTCACACCCTGAAAACAAACTCCAGCTCTCTTCCAATACCATGACCAACTACTTTAAATCTAGTTTTTGAACCTCAATTCTATTTAGGTTCCATGTAATTTTGTAGAGTTAGATTCATAGGATCAGTTCCTGTGGACTGGAGGGTGGCCATGTAACCCCACTTTTTAAGAAAGGAGGGAGAGAAAACACAGGGAATTATAGACCAGTTAGACTTACATCAGTAGTGGGGAAGGTGCTTGAGTCGATTATTAAAGATGTAATAGCAGCACATTTGGAAAGCAGTAACAGGATCGGTCACAGTCAGCATGAATTTATGAACCGGAAATCATGCTTGACTAATCTTCTGGATTTTTTGAGGATTTAACAAGTAGAATGGATATGGGAGAGTGGTGTATCTGGACGCTCAAAAAGCCTTTGACAAGATCCCACACAAGAGATTAGTGTGCAAAATTAGAGCACATGGTATTGGGGGTAGGGAATTGACATGGATAGAGAACTGGTTGGAAGACAGGAAGCAAAGAGTAGGAATTAACAGGTCCTTTTCAGAATGGCAGGCAGTGACTAGTGGGGTGCCGCAAGGCTCACTGCTGAGACCCCAGTTATTTACAATATATATTAATGATTCAGACGAGGGAATAAAATGTAATATCTCCAAGTTTGCGGATGACACAAAGCTGGGTGGCAGTGTGAGCTGCAAGGATGCTATGAGGCTGCAGGGTGACTTGGATAGGTTGGGTGAGTGGGCAGATGCATGGCAGATGCAGTATAATGTGGATAAATGAGAAGTTACTGTAGATTAGTGTAATGGTGTCTTTGGATCATTATCCAGGCGTAAGGCTTCTGTTATTATACGGTCAGCACAACAGTTACCCACTTTGGTGGCAAGAACAGGAAGGTAGATTATTATCTGAATGGTGTCAGATTTGAAAAAGAGGAGTTTCAACGAGACCTGGGTGTCCCTGTACATCAGTCACTGAAAGTATGTATGCTGGTACAGCAGGCAGCAAAGAAAGCTAATGGCTTGTTGGCCTTCATTGCGAGAGGATTTGAGTTTAGGAGCAAGGAGGTCCTACTGCAGTTGTACAGGGCCCTGGTGAGACCACACCTGGAGTATTGCGTGCAGTTTTAGTCTCCTAATTTGAGAATTCTTGCTGTTGGGGGAGTGCAGCGTAGGTTCACCAAGTTAATTCCCGGGATGGCGGGACTGACACATGAGGAAAGAATGGATCGATTGGGCTTATATTCACTGGAACTTAGAAGGACGAGAGGGGGCTTATAGAGACATATAAAATTCTTAAGGGATTGGACAGGCTAGATGCAGGAAAAATGTTCCCGATGTTGGGGGAGTCCAGAACCAGGCGTCACAGTTTAAGAATAAGGAGTAGGCCATTTAGGACTGAGATGAGGAAAAACCTTTTTAACCTAGAGAGTTGGGAATCTGTGGAATTCTCTGCCACAGAAGAGTGGATATTTTCAAGAGAGAGTTAGATTTAGCTATTACAGCCAACGGAATCAAGAGATATGGGGGGAAAAAGCAGGAATGGGGTACTGATTTTGGGTGATCAGCCATGATCATATTGAATGGCAGTGCTGGCTCGAAGGGCTAAATGGCCTAGTCCTGCACCTATTTTCTATGTTTCTAGAGGCCTTAGAGTCCATCTTTCCATGCTGAAAAAGATGCCAATCAAAGCTGACCCCCATTTGTCCATATCCCTCTAAATATTTCCTATCCTAACTCAATTAAGTTGCTCCTCAGCCTGCTCTGTTCCAAAGAAACCAACTGCCTCCTATCCAAACATTCCCCATAGCCCAGATCTTCCAGACCTAGCAATTTCTTCATATATCCCATCTGCGTAACAAAGTAGATAATGCAATTGTTTCTTGGATCATTCTCGATCTGCACCATTTCACTCACCCACTTAATCTATCCAGGCCCTTTGTGTGCCACTCACAACTTACTTCTTCTCCAAAGTTTGCATCAGCAGCAAATATTGATCCTCTGCATTCAGTCCATTTATTTAGGTCATTTGTAATGGTCTGTAAATAGTTTAGCCCAAGCACGTAATGTATGACACCCTACTAGTCACTGATTACCAACCTGAAAAATGTATCTTCACTTTGTCTTCACTCAGTCTGTAACCAGTCTCTGCCTGTGCTGATCTTAAGTGGATGAACAGGCTGGAGGACTTCTATATTCCTAGGCAAAACTGCTGTGGTAGCAGGTTGCAAGTGGCATAGAGAGGGTAATACATCCCTGGAAGATTGCTTTGTGTCAGACATATTTCATTGGCAACTTGTGCTCTCAGCTGCCACTTGCCTTTAATACAATTTACATACAAACCAGGAATCAGGGAAACAGTGTCTATAACCTGTCATGAGTCTCTGTCTGATGTGAACTCAGCCATACATTGTGCGAAGCCCTAATCCATCTATTCTCTTCATTTACTGGAGGGTATTGTGACTGACGCTCTTCACCACAAAAGTATCTTCAAATAAATATTCTAAAACCATGACCCCTTGACTCCAACTTTCTAAACCTACTTCAATGGATCTTGAGGATGTGTTCGATGACTTCACTGACAGTAGAGGAGCTGCCCCTGCGACAATGTGGCCCAGCAAAGCCTCAAAGACTTCATTCACTCTCTGTCACCATTTTGTTAGCTGGATTCACATTATAGCTCCAGATTGGGTCTTAGTCAGTCTCACTAGAGCCACAGATGGTAAACCAAATCCAGTCAAGTTCATGGATAAGTTTATTTGCAGTTGGTGTTGTCATCCAAAGACCAACCATAGTTGAGCATTGAGCTTAAAATTAACCTGTTTTCTCCTTCTCCGTTCTGACAAAGGTCTTCAACATGAAATGTTCACTCTAGTTCTCCTTCACAGATGCTGCTTGACCTAGATTTTTCTGTTTATGTTTTAGATTTCCAGCATCTGTAGTTTTTGATTGTGTATTCAATAGACAATAGACAATAGGTGCAGGAGGAGGCCATTCGGCCCTTCGAGCCAGCACCGCCATTCAATGTGATCATGGCTGATCATTCTCAATCAGTACCCCGTTCCTGCCTTCCCATACCCTGACTCCGCTATCCTTAAGAGTTCTATCCAGCTCTCTCTTGAAAGCATCCAACGAACTGGCCTCCACTGCCTTCTGATGCAGAGAATTCCACACCTTCACCACTCTCTGACTGAAAAAGTTCTTCCTCATCTCCGTTCTAAATGGCCTACCCCTTATTCTTAAACTGTGGCCCCTTGTTCTGGACTCCCCCAACATTGGGAACATGTTTCCTGCCTCTAATGTGTCCAATCCCCTAATTATCTTATATGTTTCAATAAGATCCCCCCTCATCCTTCTAAATTCCAGTGTATACAAGCCCAATCGCTCCAGCCTTTCAACATACGACAGTCCCGCCATTCCGGGAATTAACCTAGTTAATTAATTAATTAACCTAATTAACCTACGCTGCACGCCCTCAATAGCAAGAATATCCTTCCTCAAATTTGGAGACCAAAACTGCACACAGTACTCCAGGTGCGGTCTCACCAGTGCCCGGTACAACTGTAGAAGGACCTCTTTGCTCCTATACGCAACTCCTCTTGTTATGAAGGCCAACATTCCATTGGCTTTCTTCACTGCCTGCTGTACCTGCATGCTTCCTTTCAGTGATTGATGCACTAAGACACCCAGATCACGTTGTACGTCCCCTTTTCCTAACTTGACACCATTCAAATAATAATCTGCCTTCCTATTCTTACTTCCAAAGTGAATAACCTCACACTTATCTACATTAAACTGCATCTGCCATGTATCCACCCACTCACACAACCTGTCCAAGTCACCCTGCAGCCTTATTGCATCTTCCTCACAATTCACACTACCCCCCAGCTTAGTATCATCTGCAAATTTGCTAATGGTACTTTTAATCCCTTCATCTAAGTCATTAATGTATATCGTAAATAGCTGGGGTCCCAGCACCGAACCTTGCGGTACCCCACTGGTCACTGCCTGCCATTCCGAAAGGGACCCATTTATCCCCACTCTTTGCTTTCTGTCTGTCAACCAATTTTCTATCCATGTCAGTACCCTACCCCCAATACCATGTGCTCTAATTTTGCCCACTAATCTCCTATGTGGGACCTTGTCGAAGGCAGAGAATTCCACAGATTCACAACTCTGACTGAAAAAGTTTTTCCTCATCTCAGTTCTAAATGGCCTACCCCTTATTCTTAAACTGTGGCCCCTTGTTCTGGACTCCCCCAACATTGGGAACACGTTTCCTGCCTCTAACATGTCCAACCCCTTAATAATCTTATACGTTTCGATAAGATCTCCTCTCATCCTTCTAAATTCCAGTGTATACAAGCCTAGTCGCTCCAGTCTTTCAACATATGATAGTCCCGCCATTCCAGGAATTAACCTAATAAACCTACGCTGCACGCCCTCAATAGCAAGAATATCCTTCCTCAAATTTGGAGTCCAAAACTGCACACAGTACTCCAGGTGCAGTCTCACTAGGGCACTGTACAACTGCAGAAGGACCTCTTTGCTCCTATACTCAACTCCTCGTGTTATGAAGGCCAACACGGCCTTCACTGCCTGCTATACCTGCATGCTTCCTTTCAGTGACTGATGCACTAGGACACCCAGATCTCTTTGTACATCCCCTTATCCTAACTTGACACCATTCAGATAATACTCTGCCTTCCTATTCTTACCACCGAAGTGGATAACCTCACACTTATCCACATTAAACTGCATCTGCCATGCATCCGCCCACTCACACAACCTGTCCAAGTCACCCTGCAACCTCATAGCATCTTCCTCACAGTTCACACTACTACCCAGCTTTGTATCATCTGCAAATTTGCTAATGGTACTTTTAATCCCTTCATCCAAGTCATTAATGTATATTGTAAATAGCTGCGGTCCCAGCACCGAGCCTTGCGGTACCCCACTAGTTACTGCCTGCCATTCTGAAAGGGACCCTTGTGTTTTTGCGCTATCCAATTCTACTGTTATGTTGGGAAAGGCAAATTACAACATAGAGTCCTACAGCACAGAAAGAGGCCCTTCGGCCCATTGTGTCCGCGCCGCCCGTTACCAAACAGTCTAATTTTAATCCCATTTTCCCACATTTGGACCGTAGCCCTGAATGTTGTAACATTTCAAGTGCCCATCCAAATGCCTCTTAAACGTTGTGAGTGTTCCCGCCTCCACCACCACCCCAGGCAGTGAGTTCCAGACTCCAACCACCCTCTGATACAACAGTATTAGGCAATCCTTTAAAGGCTAGCTGGTTAGAGTTCAAGATCAATGATATAGATAGCAAGGTTCGACCTGTGAGGACGAATGATACGGATGACAAGGTTCAGGAAAGTTGAATGACAGGAGAAGACAGGGAATTTTTCACACAAATAAAGGAACAAGGTTTAGGAAGCTAAAATTAGACAGGGCTCTTGAGGAATAGAAGGAAAACAGGAAAGTACTAAAATAGAATTAGGGTGCTAAAAGAGACCATGAAATTTGCAAGTATGATTAAGGAGAATCCCAAGGTATTTCATGTATATTGAAAGTGAGGTGGCTCATGACTACAAGGATCCACTCACCAATAAAGGCAACAAATTATACCGGAAGCCGAAAGTAGGTGAGGTTCTAAACTAATACTTCACATTGGTATTCACTAAGAAGGATATGGATGACGATTAGATAAGGGAGGGGATGTGTCGATATTCTAGGGCGTGTTGGTATTGGATGTATTGCAAAACATTAAGGTGAGTGTCCCCAGAATCTGATAGAATCTATCCCATGAAACTGCGGAAGGGAAGAGAAGAGATTGCTGGATTTTTGACAGAAAACTTTATATCCTATTTAGCCACAACCAAGGCCCCAGAGTATGGGGAATAGACAAAAGATGTTTCTATGTTTAAGAAGGGCCACAGTGTTAATCCAGGAAATAATAGGGCAATGAGGCTCAGGTCAATGGTAGGGAAATTATTGCAAATGATTCTTGAAGATAGGATCCATACTTCTGGAAGAGTGTGATTTTATTAAGGACAGTCAGCACAGCTTTGTATGTGGGAGATCCTGTCTCACAAATTTGATTCAGGAGATGACAAAGATGAGGCCAGTGGAGTCATTGAACTATGCAGCATGAAAACAAGCCCTTCGGCCCAACTTGTCCATGCTGACCAAGTTGCTTAACTGAACTAGTCCCATTTGCCTGCACCTGGTCCATATTCCTCCAAACCTTTCCTTTCCGTATACCTGTCTAAGTATCTTTTTAAAGTCGTAACGATACCTGCTTCTATAACTTCCTCTGGCAGCTCACTCCATGTCTGCACCACCCTCTGGACTTTAGTACAGCATTTGACAAGGTATGTCATGATACACTAGTCCAAAAGTCATACGAGATCCACGATGAGGCAAGATGGCGGCGCGCACGGACGCAGCGGCTCACAGCTCTCCCTTTCGGTGCGTTTTATGTGTGTTATCTGTGTTATGTCTGTTAGTCAATTTTAGTCATGCAAACCAGGCAAATCAGGCAAATCCTACCTACAACCGAAAGGATCTTCTGATCATAGGATTCCAGTGCAATCGGGACCTTGTGCGCGAATTTCCACACCCGCGAAATATACCGGAAGAGATAGCCAGGACACCGGGCGCTCCGTGGATAGTTGTCGGCGCGAACAGTCGTCGCAGGCGGAGGAGAAACAGGAAGCAAAAGCGAGGATGCCGGTCCGGTATACTTGCCAAGCTAAAGAGACAGCCACACAAACCACCACTACCCAGCATGTTTCTCACCAACGCCAGATCCATCATCAACAAAATGGACGAACTAAAACTACAGATATCAGCAAACAAACTCGTGGAGGACTGTTGCATTCTCTTAGTAACAGAGACATGGCTTCATCCACTTATCCCAGACGGAGCCATTGAGCTAGCCGGGCGTACAGCGTTTCGTTGGGACAGAAACATCGACTCCGGTAAGAGCAAGGAGGGGGGGGGTTATGCATTTACGTGCACAACAACTGGTGCACTAACATCCAAATCATAGATAGCCACTGTTCTCCTGATCTGGAGTCCCTAACAGTTAAATGCAGGCCTTTTTACCTTCCTCGCGAATTTACAGGGGTTATAGTAACAGCAGTCTACATCCCACCGAATGCTAACGCTAGCACAGCTTTAGGCTACCTGCTCGGTGCAATAAACTCACAACAGAGCACATATCCAGAAGCAGCCCACATCATAGCCGGGGACTTCAATCATGCAGACCTAAAGTCAGTTCTCCCGAAACTTGAACAACACATAAGATGTGCTACCAGGGGGAAAAACACACTAGACAAGGTTTACTCAAATATTAAGAAGGGTTTCAGGTCAGCACCACTACCACACCTGGGGCAGTCAGATCACCTGTCCATATTCCTAACTCCAGCATACACCCCACTCAGGAGGAAAGCTCCAGTCACCATAAAGACTGTTAAGACATGGACTGAAGGAGCATCCTCGCAGCTGCAGGATTGCTTCGAAAGGACCAACTGGGATATTTTTGAGGATCAGGACTTGGAGGAGTACACATCAACTGTACTTTGCTACATCCAAAACTGTGTTGACAATGTCACCGTCAACAAACGCATCCGGTTGTATCCCAATCAGAAACCCTGGATGACAAAGGATGTCAGGTCTCTCCTCAAGGACCGTAACACCGCCTTCAGGTCTAGTGATAGAGCTCTATACAGTGCTGCTAGAACCAACCTGAAGAGAGGCATCAAGGATGCCAAAGCGTCCTACAAGAGGAAGATTGAGGACCACTTTACCAACAATGACCCATGGCGGGTATGGCAAGGCATCCAGCACATCACCAACTACAAGACCAGCAACCGCACGACTGCCGACGGCGACGCCTCGCTGGCAGAGGAACTTAACTGTTTCTTTGCTCGTTTCGAGGTGAAAGCTACAGTGGCAGACATAACACCCTCTCCAGCACCTGACAGCAACACCTTCACTGTGCAGGAGTATGATGTTAAGCGCGTGCTCAGAGCAGTGAATCCCAGGAAAGCTGCAGGCCCCGATGGTGTGCCGGGCAGAGTGCTGAGGGAATGTGCAGACCAATTATCTGAGGTCTTCACAAAATTCTTCAACCTGTCCCTTTTAAAATCCACCATCCCTCCCTGCCTGAAGTCCGCCACAATCATCCCACTGCCGAAAAAGTCTGTCATCAGCGGTCTTAACGACTACCGTCCGGTAGCACTCACACCGGTCATCACAAAGTGCTTCGAGAGACTGGTCCTGCAGCACATCAAAGCCAGCCTCCCACCCACCTTCGACCCACACCAGTTTGCCTACAGAGCAAATAGGTCTACAGGTGATGCCATCGACACTGCTCTTCACACTGCACTGACCCACCTTGAACACCAGGGGAGCTATGTGAGGATGCTCTTCCTCGACTTCAGCTCTGCCTTTAACACGGTCATCCCGAGCAGACTGGTCACCAAACTTTCCGACCTTGGATTTTCCCAAACCATCTGCCAATGGATCAAGGACTTCCTGACCAACCGCCCCCAGACCGTCAAAATAGGCCCTCACCTCTCCTCCACCATTACACTGAGCACCGGCTCACCACAGGGCTGTGTGTTGAGCCCCATCCTTTACTCCCTCTACACTCACGACTGCGCCCCCACCCATCCCACCAACACCATCATCAAGTTCGCGGATAACACGACTGTGGTTGGACTCATCTCAGGAGGAGATGAGACAGCCTATAGGGATGAAATCCAAAGGCTGGCAGCATGGTGTTCAGTGAACAATCTGGTCCTGAACTCCTCCAAAACAAAGGAACTTATAATTGACTTTAGAAAAACCAGTGTAGAATACGACCCACTCTACATCAATGGGGTCTGTGTGGAAAGGGTACCCGCTTTCAGGTTCCTGGGTACGCACATCGCAGAGGATCTTACCTGGTCTACCAACACCATCACCACAGTAAAGAAGGCACAGCAGAGACTCCACTTCCTGAGGATCCTCAGGAAAACCAACCTGCAGGAGAAGCTCATGTTGTCCTTCTATCGCTGCTCCATCGAGAGTGTGCTGGCATACTGTATAACCACATGGTATGCCAGCTGCTCAGAAAAGGACAGGAAGGCCCTTCAGAGGGTCATCACGACGGCCCAGAAGATCATCGGCTGCTCACTGCCCTCCCTGGAGCACCTGTTCAGCCTACGCTGCCTCAGTAGAGCAGGCAAAATAATAAAAGATCCATCCCACCCCGGCCACCGTCTGTTTGTTCATCTGCCCTCTGGTTGACGTTTCAGGTCGATCAAATCCCGAACAAACAGACTTAAGAACAGTTTTTACCCCAAGGCCATACGAGAACTGAACACTACCTTTGCACTAGGCAACACCGTTAAAAAATCTTGTACTTAATATAATTGTATTTATGTATTTATTTGTTTTTGCATTTATTGCATATATGTTTGTACGCACCGTCAGGATTGGCTATTTTTTAATTTCGTTGTACTCGTTGCAATGACAATAAATGAATATTATTATTATTATTATTATTATTATTATTATTATAAGTTGGACACAAAATTAGATTGTTTATAGAAGGCAGAGGTAGTGGTGGAGGGCTGGTTTTCTGTCTGGAAGTCTGTGACCAGTGGTATTATGCAAGGATCAGTGCTGGAACCTCTATTGTTTGTTATATGGATGATTTGGATGATTAGTAAGTTTGCAGATAACACAAAAATTGTTGCAGTTGTAAATAGAGGAAGGTTGGCAAGGATTCACTAGGATAGTAACAATAATTAATCAGAATATCAATTTTCTTAAAGTAACACTCAACCAACTTAAAGGAATAATCAACCATCTCACACAGTAACCACTCAATGACCAGTGAAATTAAGTATATTCTCAGACAATGATCAATCATCAAAAACAAAGATCAGAGTAAAACCAACAATCAGATTAATAATCGATTATCGGAATAAGAATCAAGGACCTGAACAATGATCAACGATCAGATTAATGATCACTCTGTAATAATGAGACGACACTCTTCCATCTTTGATTGTTGTTAGGAATATCAATTTCTGTTCCATGATGAAGTAATAATCGAACATCAAAAGGAAGAATCCACAATCAGTTCCAGTCAAAGATCAAAATAAGAAACATTTCCAAGTAACAGTGTATGAGAGTTTTGGGTTACCTGAAATTGTAATATTCAGCATTCATACCACTGCAGAATATGAGATGTTGTTCCTCCAGTGTGTGTTTGGCCTCACTGTAGCAATGGAGGAGGCAGAGGGCAGTCAGGTCAGAGTGGGTGGTCACAATGCTGTATCAAGCTCCTAATTACATATCATTTCAACTCCTTTTCCCATTCCCATGCTGAGCTGCCTGTCTTCAGTCTTCCCAACTGCCAGCTAGAAGAGCAATACCTTGCATTCCTGTTGCTAAGTCTACAACCCAATGGCATGAATATTGAATTTCTACAAACTTAGTATTCCTTTCCCATACCCACCAGTCCACCCAAAATCTCTTGCCCTTTTCACTTTCCCTATTCCTTCTCCCCCCCCACCCTCAGCTCCAACTGCCCATTATTCCCTCTCCCTCCACATCTAGTTCCACAAATAACCTGCCAGCTCCTGCCCCACCCTCCCCTGCACTTCTATACACCAGCCAACCTTCCTTGTCCCCTGCCTCATCCCCCACCCCTATTCTGATGCAGGTTTTGACCTGAAATATCAACACATCCCTGAGCAGCTGAGTATTTTCAGAATGTTTGATTTTAATTTCAAATCCAGTCACTTTATCCAGTGGAAAGCAGCGTTTCATCTTTTTTGCCCCAAATCTTCCCCTTTGTTCCTAGTTTTCCCTTATTTTTCCAAATTCACAGCTCTCGACCATCCCCTCACTTTCCCTCGCCCTTATCTCATATTCATCTCATCACCCTTACCCCTCCCCTTCACAACTCTATTCACTAACACCCCCTCCCCATATTTACTGACATGAGTGACGTAGATTGGAACTGAAAGGCAAATAATATTTAACATGACAAAGGGAAGGCTGGAACCACGAGAAGCCATGACCAGAACTCGGCAAACGCATTGATAATCAGTGGAATTAATGAGATTAAGGAAGTGAGAGTCAGGAGCACAGCAAATTCGGAGCCAATGCAAAGGAATGATGGAGGATTGTGTGCAGAAAGTGTGAAGACTCATGCTAAACCTCTATCAAACTCTTGAGATATTCAGCAAACTTCATCCTTTAAATACACCTTCATTAACATCTCAATGGGATGGCATCTGCCACCAGCAACACTTTAAAAATCTTCAACAACTTGCCGTGGCACAGGCCCAGTGAATGCCCCCACCCCCACCCTCAGCCCCTTTGTATTAGCGTGTGAGAGCTCACACACCCTGCCTGTGCATCACAAGCTGCTCTGACAGATTGCACCTGGTGCAGGCCAGCTGTACAAGGCCCTGGTGGGCAAGGCATTTACCAGCCACCAGTGCCTGCAGTGCTCCACGACCAGCGCTCAGCATAGAGGAACGAGATAACAAACACCCCCAGCAAGAGAATTATTTCTCATTTCACACTAAATCGAGCATCCCTTTCCTGCAAAGCATCTGATGAAAGGTGTGCAAAATGTCATGCTGAAGGTTGTAAAGAGAGCTGTTTACAAAGGAGGGAGGAAAGTGTTTCAAAGGGCCTGTCATGACCTCAATATGTTCCAAAAGCTCACAGCCAATGCCGTTTTTTTTCTGGTACTGCTCAAGGCCAGGTGGAGTGTTTAGCACAGGGACTGAGATTTGTTCTTGCCACAGAGCAAGAACAGCCTTTATTTGTATAAATTCCACATGAAACATTGCCAGGGCAGGGACAGCACAGCTTGATACTGATTAAAGCTCCTTTTACAGTGTCCCATCACACACTCTGTGGGCAGGGACTGCTTGATCACATGCTCACGATCACAAACCTGTTGACCTATGGAGATTGGACAGGCCTTTTAACCCCATCCCCCAAAAGAACAATTGGGGAAATGTTGCAAACTGTGGGTAGAGCAGCAGTGGTTGGAATCCCCGCTGGAGGAGGTGAGACCTATAGTGTAGACCACGTGGACCTCTTTGGGATTCTAGCTGAACCTGACAATGAAAAGCTGGATGATTAAATGAAAAGAGAGGATATGGAAGACAGCACTCGGCTGGAGTGTCAGACAAGACTGTGATCCATGTCCTAGTTTTGGTCATACACCAAGATTACACTTTCATGCTTTTTCTGCCAAGATTCAGAAGTAGCTCATTTATTTCTGCTGGGACAAGGGAAACATACTCATACAGAAGAAAATTATTCGGCCAACACACAGGTCTCACTACACAAGTGGAACAGACGCACAAGTCTCACTACATCTTCCCTCTTCTTTTCTCCTCATCTCTCAACATTCTGATAATAATTTGCCTTCCTGCTTTGCCACCAAAGTGGATAATATTGTATTGCATTGCGTCTGCCATGTTCAAAGGATACTGGAGCCTCTCTAGGTCCTCCTCACCGCTCACATTCAAATCCTGCTTTGTGGTGTCCATAGACTTAAGATATTACATTGAAATTCCTAAATCACCTCTTCTTTCCTCAGATGTACTGCCCAGAACTGAAAAAAACTATATTATCCCACAACTATGGACATGGCCTGGTTTAAAAACATCATCATTCCCTGCTCTCTATATTCCAGACTCCTGCCACAAAGACCAATTTTCCAGAAGCCTTTTCCAGCATCTGCACGTGTTCGAATGTTTTATATACTCAGATTTTCAAAGCATTTTTCTTCTCTACAGTTATTAGTTCTTTCTTCTTTAGAAACTATTCTTTGGCACCAAAGATGACATTGCCCTCACATGAATCTGTGTCCTACTTTCCCATTTACTCCCTCATTCTATGTCCCTGGAGTCCCCTCAATAAATGTTGAGAGACAGATCACTATTAATTTACTAACATTTTTAATAAACACCGAATATTTCAGTTTTGAACAGACCCGGAAGCTTATGAACCTCATGCAGCCAATCAGAGTGCTGCCTGCTACCCACGTTTGCTTCTACCACTCATTCCAACCTAACAACTGATCCTCTAATGAATGGCCTCAGCTCCACTTTGGCAGGTCTGTTCGAATGGAACTTCACCCAACGACAGCTGAATCCCACAAGGGCAGTGCCTGCCTGACGGGCACTCTTGGTGTCTCAACATGGTGTGACCAGTATTGGGAGACTTGTGTTGTCTCAGTGTGACCGTGTTGGGGGTCTGGTGTTGTCTCAGAGTGTTGATCAGTATGGGTGAGACTGGTACTGTCTCAGCGTGACTGTGTGGGGATGATGGTGTTGTTTCAGGGTGAGGGAACAGGGTAGAGAGGCAGCGGCCGCCCACCTGGAAATCGGCCACGGCGTACTGAAAGGTGTCATCGTCGGAGGCCCGGTGGAACTCCACGCGGACCCCAGGGTGTTGCCTTTGTGCGGGGAGGCTGGTGTTGTCGGGGGGGGGCTTAATCAGTGTGGGGAGGGTGGTGTTGTATCGGGGCGTTGATCAGGGTGGGGAGGGTGGTGTTGTCTCAGGGTGAGGGAACACTGTAGGGAGGCTGATGTTTTCTCAGGTGGGGAGGGTTGTGTTGTCTCGGGGGCGTTGATCAGTGTAGGGAGAGTGGTGTTGGCTCAGGGTGTTGTCTCGGTATGGGGAGGCTGGCATCCCGGGGTGTCGATCATTGTGGGTAGAGTGGTGATGTCTCAGGCATTGATCAGTGTAGGGAGGCTGGTGTTGCCTCGAGGCATTGATCAGTGTTCATCCCGCCCCGACCACTGCACTCACCGAGGCACTCGTTGGGTTCGCGAGCAGTCGCCCTCTGCCAGGGCCGGTCGTAGTGGAAGGGTTTGCAGCGGTCGCAGTCTGCTCCGGCCGTGTGGTGCCTGCAGTCACACACCAGCCGGCCCTCCTTGTCCTTCAGGCAGCGCGACGCGTGCCCGTTGCAGCGGCAGCGGCCGCCCACCTGGAAGTCGGCCACGGCGTACTGAAAGGTGTCGTCGTCGGCGCCGGCGCCGGAGGCCCGGTGGAACTCCACGCGGATGTCGGTGGCCGTCACCCAGTCCTGCAGCACCGGGCTGCTGTCGAAGTCCTGGGCCGAGGGCCGGCCGTCCAACGTGCTGAAGGCCACCAGGCCGCCGGGCAGCGGCTGAGGGGCGGCCAGGGCGTCGGAACACAAGGCCTCCTGCTCGTTCTGCTTGGTGACGGTGGCGCCGGCGGCCGTGTGGTAGAGGCGGCGGCACTGCGACGAGTAGAACTGCAGCGGCACCCATGTGCGGCCGTAGTCCATGGACTTGAGGATGGCCATGGAGTCCGGGCGCGCCGAGCAAAAGTGTAGGCTCACGTAGGTCACCTCGAACTTCTTGTGCAGCGCCAGGCTGAGCGACACGTTGTGCGCCGCCCGCCCCACCTCGGCCGAGCGCCAGCAGCTGAGGTTGTGCGCGTTGTGCGGGTCGGTGAGGAAGGTGGCGGGGTGTGCGTCACACGCGCGGCACAGACGGCGCGCCCCCGCCGGGCACACGCTGCCGAGGGGCGCGCCGCACGAGCTCGACACCCGCACCTCGCGCCCGAAGCCCGCGTTGACGAAGTCGGGCACACAGCGCCGCGGCTGGCCGGCGTTGTCATAGCAGGGGTCGGGGGGGCTGAGCTGGGCCGCGAACACGCCCAGGGCCCAGGCCAACAACAACAGCAGCACGTTGTCCACCCGCACCATCCTCGCTCCCGGGACCTGTGGGCGAGAGCAGACCGTCAGCACCGTACCCGGGGTAAGAGGGCGGGCCAGGCCTAGCACCACCCGGGGTTGGCCGACCGTGAGCACCGGCACGCCAGGGGCAGGGCCGGGCTGGGGAACACATTCGGTTGCCGCACTCTGTCGTCGAGTCGAGCTCTGAGCGGACGCGACAACGGTGTGAAAAGCGAATAGAAGTACGAATAGACTCGCCCGCTGCCGTCGGACGAAGGAGGACACTCGCCCCACGGAGAGGTCGGCGCGGAGCGAGTGGTGGAGGCGAGGTTGGTTGGGGCCTCGAGGACCGGCTGAGGCGGATGGGCAACGCCGCCGAGAACTAGGGGAGAGGGAGGAGGGGGGACGAAGGAATGGGTACTTTTTGTTGTAACTTTGTCGTGCCTTTGTGGCGGCTCTTTTGTGTGCTTTGTATGTAAAAACAAAGACTTTCACTGCATCCAGTTCGGTACAAGTGACAATAAAGTATCATCGTCGCATTCAGAGGCGGGAAACGGTTGCCGAGCCGGGCAGCGGCGGCGGAGGGAGGAGCGGTACCGGCCGAGCCTCGGTCAGCGGGGTTGCCAGGAAGAGTCTCCCGGCTGAATGAAATCTTGCCCCCTGTTTCTCTCCCCGCGCAGGCGGCTCAACTTTCCCAAAAGTCCAGACACAAGTGTGTGCAATTGTGTGAGTGGCGACGACAGGATCGACAATCAGAATCTTTTTTTCCCAGGGTGGGAATGTCACAAGACCAGAGGGCAGAGGTCTGTGAGAGGGGCAACGTTAAAGGAGATGTGCGCAGCAAGCATTTTTACACAAAGGGTGGTGGGTGCCTTGAACAAAGGGTGGTGGAAGTGCAAGTGGACAGTGCTGTATTCCTCAGCGTTGGACCTTGGACCAGGTGGCAATTATTAGGCTTTTTAAAATTTTCTGTTTTTCCGATCAAATTCAGTGGAACCTTTGTGGATATTTACACACGGAGTCAATCAGGTGCTGGTCCCAGCTCTGTTTTATTGCCCCTGCCTCAGCAACACTCACACAATGCCCTTCTCCAAGTCACAAGGACTCTGCCTACCTTGCCTCAGGTTTACTGCAACTTACTTTTACTGTTACACTAATAAGGAGATTGCTTCCTTGCCTCTGTGGCACTGAATCCCGAGCTGCACATTTTAGAAAATTGTTTAAAAAAAGATGAAGTTGTTCCAGATGTGTGTGACTTGCTGAAGTTAAACAGACATAAGTGTGTGTCCAAAGCAGCTGAAATTAAACACAGTTCTCCAAGGCGAACAGACCAAAATGATTGAGAGGGAGGGCAGGTCAGATTATTTAAAGTCATGTCTAATAACCTTGGCAAAATCCCAGTGTGTTGAGCACCAGACACAGCAGAAAGTCTCACCACCCAATGCTGAATCAATGACATTGGATGGATGGCTTTTATCTTTGTTATAAGTGCCTTCAGTGCAAAAAAACGAAAATCCATCAGGCTCCCAGTTACTACACTGCAGGAATAAATCAGTTTGAGTGGGCTGCCTCTTGATTGGGTACCTTGCAATTTTCAGTCACAGATAGGAATACCTAAGAAATATGGGGCTGGAATGTAAGGAGAATGAGGAGCACAAAGCAGCAAAAGAACTAACATTTGTGATCACTGCTAACTAAATAATGTATAAACATTGGAGGGTGTTTGAATTATAGCAAGTGAAAGTAGATGCATGCAGATAAATAAGTGAGCCTTTTCTATTCATTTTTCAGGAAAGGTGGGAGATGTTGCACTTGGGGAGATCAAATGTAAGGGGAAATACACAGTTAATGGCTTGACCCTTAGAAACATTGATATACAAAAGGATCTTGGGATCCAGGTCCATAGATTCCTGAAAGTAGCATCAGAAGTGGAGAGAGTGGCCAAGAAGGTGTCTGGTATGTTTGCCTCCGTCTGTCGGGTCATTGAGTAAAAGAATCAGGAAATCACGTTACAGTGTTATAAAATTGTGTTAGGTCGCATTCAGAGTTTTGTGTGTAGTTCTGGCCACCCCATTACAGGAAGGATGTGGAGGCTTCGGAGAGGGTGCAGAAGTGGTTTGCCAGGGTGATGCATGGATTAGAGATTATTAGCTACAAGTAGAGGTTGGACAAACATGGATTATTTTCTCTGGAGCATCAGAGGCTGAGGGGAAACCTGATGGAAGTATTTAAAATGGCGAAAAAATAGGTAAGGGTGAAAGTCAAACTTTTTCCCAAGGTGGAAATATTGGACTCGAGGGCATTGGTTTTAGCTCAGAGGTGGGAGATTTAAAAGAGTGTAGTCGGTGCCTGAATGTACTGCCAGAGATGGTGGTGGAAGCAGACACAATAGTGGCTTTTAAGAGGTTTTTAGATAACCACATGGATGTAGAGGGATATGCATCATGTGCAGGCAGAGATTTGTTTAACTTGCACCATGTTTAGTGCAGTAATTGTAGTCCAAGGGGCTCTCCTGTGCTGTATTGTTCTAAGAATGTTATCGGAGCTGCATTTATTCTGGCGAGTGAGGAGTATTTTATCATGCTTCTTCCTGTGCCTTGTGGATAAAGGGAAGGCTTTAGAGTGTCAGGAGCTCATTCACTTGCTGCAGAATAGCTAGTCTTCACCTGCTCTTGGCTACAATATGTGGCTAATCCAACTGGGATTCTGATTAATGATAACTCCCAGGGTGTTGTTGAGGGAGTTTGCAGTAGTAACATCAAAGATAGATGGTTAGGCTCCTTTTTTTGTAGATAGTCATTGCCTGATACTGTGCTATGTTTTAGGATCTGGACGTGGTTGGAAAGCGGGAAATTATTGTTGAATCCTATTTGCCCTTGGGATAAATTAGGATGTATCAAACAGGATGGATAAAGGAGATCTAGCAGATGTAACATCTTTGGATTTCCAGTTACAATTGGGTAAGATGCCACATAAAAAGTCGTTGCTCATAATACCACGTCAGGGAAATATACTGATATGGACGATGAACAGCAGGGGCCTAGGGGTGCAGGTACATAGCTCCCTGAGGTGGTGGACTGAGTGGTGACAAATAGGGTGGGTGCAGAGGGGGCTGCGGAAGGGAGCAGGTGCACCATTGGGGGGGGGGGGCATGGCACGTACATTGCGAGCAAGGGGGCAGGTGCACTGGGATGGAGGGGGGCAGGTGCAGCATGGAGGGGCGGGTACACTGCGGGGGGGAGGGGGGCAGGTGTAGCATGGGGGGCGGGTACTGCGGGGGGAGGGGGACAGGTGCAGCAGCATGGGGGAGAAGTGAACAGGTGCATCGCGAGGGGGTGTGGGGGGCGACAGGTGCACCGTGGGCAAATGCGGTACAATCTCGAAGGGCGCGCTTACAAAACGGTGCAACTGTTTGCAGGAAGATTTGCGAATGGACGCGTTTGTCACTAAAGTTTCAATTCTGCTTTGTTTCAATCATTTTGGCGATATTATCACCGTTTTCTCGGCAATTTACATGTGTATTTTTTCAGGAATGAATAAACTCGGTTATTTGCCTAATAGGGACAGTTGTGAGGGTTTAGCGGGGGAGAGGGGAGAGGCCCTGGTTGAAACATCGAGTCGGGGCGGTGAGCGCATTGTTCAGAGGGAGTAGACCCTGCAAGTTCTCGCCCCGCTCGCTGGAAGCAGAGCGAGGCGGATCAGGAATTCACAGAATACTTCACAGGAACACCGTGTGAGCAACAAAATCAACGGGGAAGATCGCTCACACATACTGCGAGCTTGGCAGAGGGGACGCCACCCAGGGCAGCGACGGGATCAGTGCGAGTGAGGGTCAGTGTCGGGACCCTGCACCGAGGGACCCCGGGCTGAGGGCTAAAGGTCCGGACCACGCACCGAGGGTCAGTGTCGGGACCCCGGGCACCGAGGGTCCCCGACCTGAGGGGTGGCATTCAATGCGGTTGCCCCGCTTAGGTGTGCCTTCTGACCTCGCCCGGCAGGACGGGGTCCCGGGAAGAGTGGGGGCTGAGAGAGCGTGGGGAGAGGAAAAGCGACGAGGGGGGAGAGCAGGGAGGGGGGAGCGGCAGCGACTAAAACAAAGAGCAGATGCTGGAAAGAGCCGGGTTGGGGATATGGGGGGGGGGGGGGTTCGGTGCAGACAGGGCGGTCTGGCTGCAGGTACCGGTAGTCGGCGAGAGAGCTCGGCAGGGAAAGACTCACCGTGTTACAGGAGCCGGTTGGTTGCTCGCGTTCCCGGACGGCAGCTGCGGCTTGGCGGAGGCACTGGAGCCAGCGATAGCAAATCCTCCGATCAAGCGGCGGGCGGCGGAGACTGCAACAGCGGCTCGACGTTTGACAGCTTTAAAGGAATCAGGATGGGAGGAACTCAAATAACCCAGAATATGAAAGGCTGGTGCCAGCAAATGGGGCGGCTTTACACAGCACAGCCGCAGCTGCGCGGAGGGGCGAGACCACGCCAGGACCAGAGGGACCACCTGCCGGCGACCGGGTCCCCCGCCAGAGAGAGAGACCACCTGCCGGACACCGCGGCACCCAGAGAGGGAGAGGACTCCTGCCCGTGACTGGGACCCGCACCAGAGAGAGGGACCGCAATCCCGACATTGGGACCGCCACAGAGAGAGAGAGAGCATCTGCCCGATCTCACACTGTCGTATAGGACGCCGCTTGTGGATTTCGTCCCATCCTTTCACCCGCCCTAGAGACGGGGAGGAAGATAATGCCCACGATTAGGATCGCAAACAATTAACCCCAAGGAGACCAGGTTACGGAGAATGGGACCACTACCCAATTGAACCTACTCAGACGGGATACCACCTGCCCAACTGTGCACCCTGCACATGATCCCACACAGAGGCGGGAGGAAGACCACCTGCCAGGAATCGGGACCCCAACTCAGAAACAGAAAGGGAGACGACCTCTCCAAGAGTGAGCCTTCACTGTCTGTTCCACCAACATAATCAGGAAGTCCATCGACCAGAGAACAGGACGCTGCCCCCTCTCCGGACTCTACATAGAGGGGACCGAGACTACTACCCAAAATTTGGACGCTTACCTCGAGATGGATAGAGAGACCACCTGCTTGTGCACCTGCAAGCCAAGCCCTGAGATCCAATCACTCATATCAGCAGAGCCTTGGGCCCCACCAATAAACCCAAAGGCCCCAACAGCACTCCACCACTTGTAAACCTAACGTCAACACCTCCCACTGATCACAAGCCAAATGGCTCCCATCCCCCACTCTACTGGGTCGTGGCCAAGATAGAGAGCCTAAGGTGATGGACCATGCAGAAGCTGAGACTTCCATCATCACCTTCTTGCCTGTCTGGGCACACTGCCCAGCCCAGTGGAAGCTGTGGATTAATGAATCTATTGCCTCACTGAACACCACATTCTCTTCAGCTCCCAACAATCACAACAGATTATAAGATGCAGAGAGGCAGCCTTGTCTCAGTGGCTGCTGCTGGGCCTCTGAATTAGATGACTGCACGATATCTAATCCGATATTGTAGTGGCATACAAAGAAAGTGTTTCATTGATGCAGGGGCAGTGCAAGAGAGCTGGCATCTTGGAAAGGCACCACTGACACAACTTTAAGGAATGGTCAACACAGAAAGAACACGAGTGAACCAGTATTAACTGAGATAGACACAAAATGCTGGAGTAACTCAGCGAGTCAGGCAGCATCTCAGGAGAGAAGGAATGGGTGACATTTTGGGTCGAGACCCTGAGTTACTCCAGCATTTTATGCCTACCTTCGATTTAAACCAGCATCTGCAGGTTTTTTTCCTACAGTATCAATGGAGAGTTGGATTGCCCAGTAGGAATGACAATGAGGGAGATCAGCACTGTTACGTGGCCAGGTCTGAGGATCTTCTACACAGGATGTACTTGGGAAACACTGAATTGTATGGGATATTGCTAAATGAGTGCCTTACTGTCAATGTGATAGTCCTGAGAGAGTACCAGTCTGTTGGTGAGCTGGGCACTGCTGTGGGCAGGATGTGGGGAGTGCTGTATTATTAGAGGAGTAATTCCAACTGCCTCGGTGGAGCAGCATGAAGGAGAACAGAAGATAGACACAAAAAGCTGGAGTAACTCAGCAGGACAGGCAGTATCTCTGGAGAGAAGGAATGGGAGATGTTTTGGGTCGAGACCCTTCTTCAGTCTGGAACATCACCCATTCCTTCTCTCCAGAGATACTGCCTGTCCCGCTGTTATTCCAGCTTTTTGTGTCTATCTTTGGTTTAAACGAGCATCTGCAGTTCCTTCTTTCACATGAAGAACAGTCCTGATCGTGGCGCCATCTCTTGGATGAGATGTTAAACTGATGCCCTTGTGGATTTAAAGGCAATTGTGTCTGTGGCACAATTTCCAGTGGAGTTCTTCAATGTCTTAGCAAATATTTATCCCTCAACTAAAATCACATCTGGTCAAACCAAAATTCTGCAGATGCAATAAATCTTTAACAATAAAAAAAAGAAAATGCAGGAAATGTTTAGCATGCCATCCAGAATTCTGTTTCTCTTTTCAAATATGTTATGAAATGATTCAATGAATTTCTGGTTTTACAGTAGACTGTTCACATCAGGCATTGTACAAATTGCCCATTATCTTCCCTGCATTACAATAGTGCCTCAATGTCAGAAGCTTCTCATTGGTTGCAAAGCACTTGGGAAGTTTCAAATCTGTCCTTTGTCTTTAATCAGCTTTCCCTCCCGTACATCAGACGATATTTATTACTACACTTTCTAAAATGCAGAGTGTACTCTTATGTTTAATCTGTCTTTCCTTTTCTGGAGAAAGCAGCCCGAGCCTGTTCAGTGTAAAACTCTGATAAGTATTTTCATTAAATTCAGGTATCTTCCTTATGAATCTGTTCTGCCCCCTCTCCAGTGCCTCCAGTCCTTGAGGGGATGTGATCAGAAATGTTCACTGTGCTAGAATGATCTAACCAACTTTCCCTGTGAGTTTAAACTAACTTCCCTACTTTAGAAATAAACTCCGTTTATGGGTTTGCCTTTTTTTATGGGCATGCAATGTTTCACAACCTTTCGTCGACATTACTGTCCCGCTTTCCCAGTTAGACGTAAATTTTTATGGGTATATAAACGCCCATATTCGACTGACAGAATGCTACATTTTGCATTTGCCCGCACTGACATTTATTTTCTTATGTCTGCACTTGCAAAATCTCAGCTGTCCAAGGGGCCGGCCCCATTACCACTCCGTGGGCCGCATGTCTGGGTGTGGAATAGTGGGAATGCTGACTATGCAGAACATAGAACAGTACAGCAGAGGAACAGGCCCTTCGGCCCACAATATCTGTGCCAAACATGATGACAAGTTAAACAGGCATCACACCTCTGCCTGCACGTGATCCATTCCCTGCATATCCATGTGCCTATCTATAAGTCTCTTGAACATTACTGTCTCATCCGCCTCCATCACCATCACCCGCAGCACATTCCAGGCACCCACAACTCTGTAACAATTTTGTCCTGCAATTCTCCTTTAAACTTTGACCTCTCACTTTAAAGAAATGCCCTCTAGTCTCTGACATTTCCACCCTGGGTGTGGAGGCTTTGGAGAGGGTGCACAACAGGTTGACTAGAATACTGCCTGGATTAGAGGGTGTTAGCTAAAAGGAGGTGTTGGACAAACTTGGATTGTTTTCCCTGGAGGACCAGAGGTTAAGGGGCAACCTGATGGTTTTATATAAAATGATGAGGGGCATAGATAAGATAGATGGTCAAAGTCCTTTTCCCAGGGTGGAAATGTAAAATACTAGAGACCGTAGGTTTAAGGTGAGAAGGGGGAACGTTTAAAGGAGATGTGTGAGGCAAGCTTTCTATACAGAAAGTGGTTGGTTCCGGGAATTGCCAGAGGTGGTGGAAGCAGCTATGAGAACACGGATCTGTGCTGGGCCAATGTTGTTTGCCATCTATATCAACAATTTGGATGAGAATGTACAAAGCATGCAGATTATACCAAAGTAGGCGGTATTGTAAATAATGATGATGGTTATCAAGAATTATAAGAATTTTGATCAGCTGGGCAAGTGGGCTGAGAAATAGCTAATGAAATTTATCTGAGGTAAGTGTGAGGTATTGTACTTTGAGTATTCATACCAGGGCAGAACATCCCAGTGAATGGTAGAGACTTGGAGAGTATTGTAGGGATCAAGGAGTACAGGTATATAGTTCATTGAAAGTGACCTTGCAGGTGCGTAGAGTGGTGAAGAAAACATTTGGCACACTGGCCTTCATCAGTCAGGTAACTGAGTATAGAAGTTGGAAAGTTATGTTACAAAATTTGGTGAGGATGCACTTAGATTATAGTATAAGAAAATAACTGCAGATGCTGGTACAAATCGATTTATTCACAAAATGCTGGAGTAACTCAGCAGGTCAGGCAGCATCTCGGGAGAGAAGGAATGGGTGACGTTTCGGGGTCTCGACCCGAAACGTCACCCATTCCTTCTCTCCCGAGATGCTGCCTGACCTGCTGAGTTACTCCAGCATTTTGTGAATAATACTTAGATTATAGTGTTCTGTTTTGGTCACGCTGTTGTAGGATAGATGCCATTAAGTTGGAAAGAGCACAGAAAAGCTATACGAGGATGTTGCCAGGACTTGAGTACCTGAGCTGTAGGGGTGGTGGGCAGGCTAGGACTTTATTGTGCATAAGGCTGAGGGGTGACCTCGTAGAGGTGCAGAAAATGATAAGCGGCATAGATAGGGTGAATGCACACTGTCCTTTTTCCTAGGGTAGAGGAATCAAGAATTAGAGGGCATGGATTTAAGATGAGGGGAAATTTAATAGGAGTCTGAGGGGCAATTTTTTCACAGAGTGTGGTGGGTGTATGGAACAAGCAGCATTAGGAAGTAGTTGAGTCAGGTGCCATAACACATTTGGAAGACATTTGAATAGGTGCATGGATAAGAAAAGGTTAGAGAATAAGGACCAAATGCAAGCAAACAGGGATAGTGTATCTTGGTCGGCTGGTCCATCGTGACTTGCCAAAAAATAATTTAAATTTCATACCAACTCCCAGCTGATGGTCCACAGCTCTCCAGTTATCAAATGTGCTCGTAATTTTGTACCTTATATAATTCTATTTTGTTTCATACATACTTGATTTTACTTCACATGTATTGTATCTTATGTACTACTTGTTTCATATATATATTCTTAACCGCATCACAAAAGTGCTTCATTTTATAACTTACGCATTGCCTACATTGGTCACATATATTCTCTGCATATCACATGCACTTCCATCACTATATTGTACCATATATATCCCATCTTATGTAGACACAAAATGCTGGAGTTATGTAGACACAAAAGGTCTCGATCCGAAACGTCACCCATTCCTTCTCTCCAGAGATGCTGCCTGTCCCGCTGAGTTACTCCAACATTTTGGGTGTACCTTCGATTTAAACCAACAGCTACAGTTCTTTCCTACACATTATGTCTCATCTTATTTCTGTTGCAATGAATCTGCTTTATATACTGTCATACAAACTCTGCATCGCAAATAATCTTTGTATTATCGATACATATACCTGGAGTATCCCACAGCAGTTCTCCCCTGCGCTGCACTGATGGGTCATCGTGGACTCTGACAAGGCTCCTGTTCTTTGGGAATTTCCCAGCACGGATGTTCTGCCCTGATGCCCTATATCATATCATATATATACAGCCCTTGCTGGGTTAAACCAGGTAAAACAGTGCCTTGAATGGCAGACAGTGCCTCCAGGCGAAGGTCAGGCAGATTCAACTTTTGAATTCTGTTCAATGCTTTAAAGAAGTGTGTGAGTATGTTAATCATTAAAATGATAACAATATTCATTTTGTAAGTGGGTAGTAATTGTTACAGATTGTGAATGTCTTTGGATAACAGTGACAGCTCAATGCTGCAGAGCAAGGGGCAGGACCATACCATCAGTTGGAGCTGTTGTGTGAGTGCAGCGAGCTGCTGACACTGCGATTGGTCCCAGACTCCAGTCAGGCCACTCATGGTATTGTTCCTCAGCTGCCTTGGTGGCTTTTGAATTCATGTCTCTGGATCAATGGTTTAAAACTCGAGCAACTGGCGCAGTCATTTTACCACAATACTCTAATCTTTATGTGAAACGGATCTTGGTCAGTATGGACGAGTTTAAAGATACAGCATGGAAATAGGCCATTCAGCCCAATGAGTCACCGATCAACTATTCACACTAGTTCTATGTCCTACACACAAGGGGCAATTTCCAGAAGGCAATTACCCTATAAACTTGCACATCTTTGGAATGTGGGAAGAAACCGGAGCACCCTGAGAAAACCCACGTGGTCACAGGGACAATGTACAATCTCCACATGGACAGCACCCATGGTCAGGATTGAACACGGGTCTCTGGTGCTGTTAGGCAGCAGCAGTGCCACTGCATCGCCCACTGCCGGATGTGTTGGGCCCAGGTGCCTGTTTCCGTGTTGAATTACACTATGGCCCTTGGTTTAATTTTATTATTGTAACACACTGAGGTACAGTGAAAAGCTTTGTTTTGCATCCTATCTAATAATATACAATCAAGTCAAACTCAAGCACATTAGAGCAAAGGGGAAGATACAAAGTGCAGAATATAGTTTGTTCACTTACATGTAGCAAAGCGATTTAAAAAAGTGGAGAGATTCTATCGGATGATAGTAGATCTGTCTCTAGGATGAGACTGCAAAGAATCACCACGCTCTGGCACTATCTTCCATCCCAGTCTATGACTGCCTCAGAAGAAGAGATATCATAAAGAAGCATTGAAAAACTTTATAAATCACTAGACGAAGTGGACCCGTTGGGCCCAAACCTCTCTTGCATTGGTGCAGCACCCTCTCCTTCCTCCCCTCCCCCTCCCTCCTCCTTCCTCCCTGTCCCTCCCTCCTCCATCCCTCCTCCCCCTTCCCTAGGAAATAGATTTAAACTTTAAAATATGATTAACTTTAAAAATATAACACCGTTTTCAATGAAACTTCTCCCATTAGCACCAAAAGGATGACGGTGAGTAAGGTGGGCCTACAATTGTTGCGCTGTCATGTACAATTTTGGCTGTAGTTCAGGAACAAACAAACAAATGAGAGTTTTAGTATATAGATGTCATATGTGGAATATTATCTCTATTATTTGTTCCAGGGACAGCACACTAACCCTGTGAGGAGCGATTGATTAGACTAGGCCTACATTCTCCAGATTTAGAAGGATGAAAGGAGATCTTGAAAAACTTACTCGACTTTAAGGCTGGATGCAGGATATATCCTTTGCTAAGGAAACCAGCCAACTTGCAGGCCACTTTAGAGAGATTTCCAGAGGATGGTGTGTGTGTGTGTGTGTGTGTGTGTGTGTGTGAGAGAGAGAGAGTGTGTGTGTGAGTGTGGAGGTTATTGGGAAAATATCCAAGGTGTAGGATTAATCTCCTCTTAGGATCGAGGAAGTCTGTGTGAATCTGCAGCTCAGTAAGGTGCTTGACATGGTCCCACATAGGAGTTTGGTCCAATGGGTTAAATCCCAAGGGATTCATGGGTTAAATCCCAAGGGATCGACAGGTTAGATGCCATGGGACAACGGTTAGATCCCAGGGGACAATGGTTAGGTCCCAAGGGATCCATGGGTTAGATCCCAGGGGACAAGGGCTAGATTCCAGAACACAAAGGGTTAGATCCCAGGACACAATGGTTCGACCCCATGGGAAACTGGTGTTGAGACAACAACCTTTCTCTCAATGTCAGCAAGACAAAGGAGATAGTGATCGACCTCAGGAAGCGAAGTTGTACACATACCCCAGTTTGCATTGATGTCGCTGAAGTAGACTTGGTTGAAAACTTCAAATTCCTAGGAATCAATATCACCAACAACTTCTCCTGGACCACCCATATTGAAGCAACAACCAAGAAAGCACACCACGCTTCTACTTCCTTAGAAGGCGTAGGAAGTTCGGCATGTCCCCTACAACACACACCAACTTCTATAGATGCACCATGGAAAACATTTTATGAAGATGTGATAGCTTGATTTGGGAAAAGCTCAATCCAACACCGCAAAAAATTACAGCGAATTGTGGACGCAGCCCAGACCATCACACAATACTTATTGATTCCATTTATACCTCTCGCTCCTTCGGCAAGGCCAGCAGCATATTCAAGGACGAGTCACACCCTGGCCACTCCCTCTTCTCCCCTCTCCCATCAGGCAAAAGGTATAGAAGTGTGAAAACACACACCTACAGATTCATGGACAGTTTCTTTCCAGGTGTTATCAGGCAACTGAATCATCCTACCACAGAGAGCAGTATTGCACAATTATATACCTCATTGGTGACCCTCGGACTATACTTGATATGACTATCGCTCTTGATAGTGAGGAGTATAGGATATTGATCATTTAGTAAGATGCAGTGAGCAATGGCAGGCAGAGTTTAACCCTGATCATTGTAGGGTACTGCATTTTGTAAAGAAGGCTATATGGAGTGATGGTAGGACCTGAGGAAGTACTAAGGAACGAAGGGACCTTGGTGTACAAGTCCAATGATTCTGGAGATGGCAGCACAAACAGATAAAGTGAAGTAGTATCCAGGATTCAACCTTCATTACCCAGGTCATAGGATATAACTGTAGAGGGAGGTCAGGGTATAACTTTATAAAACATTGGCTAGGGCACTGCAAGAAAACTGAGCAATTCTGGGTCACCACACTGCAGGAAGGATGTGGAGAGGAGATTCACCAGGATCATGCCTGGGATAAAGAATTTCAGACATCTGGAGAGGCTGATTCCTGTTTTCCTTGGAGTGAAGGAGGCTGAGGAGGGAGCTGGCAGAACTTTATAAAATTATGAAAGGTATAGATCAGGTCAATGGCAGAAAGCTTATCCTCTTAGCAGCGGTGTTTAAAATTAAAGAACACAGGTTTAGGATAAGGGGTAAGAAGTTTAGAGGGGATCTGAGGAGGATATTTTTCACCCTGCAAGTGGTTGCAAACCATTGCCAGAGGGAGTAGTGGAGGTGAAGTATCTAGAAAAGCACCTGAATTGCCAGGGCTGCAAAGGCTACGGACCAAATGTGGAGAAAGGAGATAGTGTTGATGTGTATTGGACATGGGCATGGTGGGCCAAAGAGCCAGTTTCATTGTTGCAATACTCGATGACTTGATAGCATTCTTTCAGGATATATACTCTCTTAAGTGTAGACATTCTGGCAATGGCCACTGTCTTAGAAAGTTACTCATGGTGATTTTGATCAAACACTGAAGGACTGCAGCAATTCATCACAATGTTCTTTATCCCAATTAAGGGAAAGAGGGAAGTTTTTCTGCACAGTGTTTAGTATCTGGAATTCCTGAGGACAGTGGAGTCAGATACAATCTTTATGTTTTAAGAGACATTGAAATAAGCTCTTAAATAGGCACGGCATAGAAACATATAGACCTAATGCAAGCAAGATGGGCTGAAAAGTCGGCATGGACATGATGGGCCGAAGGGGACGTTTCTGTGCTGTACAACACTGACTATCACTCAAATTAGGAAATGGCAAGAAATGATGGCCTTTGAACTGAAAGAAAATATACTCTAAAAAAATCTAAAAGCGCTGGGAATATTTAGTGGATCAGTCAACATCGGACAGAGATGAAAGCAGAATTAATGCTTCAGCTTGTTAGTCTTTCATCGGAAATATTATCAATAATGGGCTGTGCTGGCGTTGACAGACCTTCTCTACCCCGGGGTGGAGCCTGAGCCTCCACACGGACTAACACCTTGATCGCATCCCACCCTCACTCCTGCCCCCTCGATCCAACGTTGTTCCAGCGAGGTTTCACCCCAGCTGAAAGGACACATCGTCTTCTCATTCCGACCTGCCGTCGTCTGAACTCAACAAGTCCACTGATTAGGATTTCCAAGTCTTCTCTCGCATTTTCCAATACTTTGAAATGTTCAGATAATAATTCTGCATGTTCACCACCACCTCTTGGCTTCCGTCACTGCACTATAAGCCCTGCAATCTCTCCTGGGGTCCACCTGCCCCAGGTCACCTCTTTTGTTTCCTTCACCCACACCCCCAGCTGTCTAACAGTTGCAGCCTTCTGACTTTGTCCTGACCTTCGGTGCTGAATGTGTGGAGTTTGCATGCTCCCCTGTGACCGGTTGAGTTTCATCCCGTGGGTTGGTGGGTCAGTTGCTTCTCGCGTGTGGGTGAGAAGTAGGAGAATCGGCAGAGAATGGATAAATGGGAGAAAAGGGAAAATGGTGTGTTTGTAGTGAGCCAGTGTAGCTCGATGGCCTGAATGGCCTCTGTGCCATGTGGAATATGGAAATAATTGAAACTTTAAACTTGTTCTCGCTGTGACGCTTCCAGTCCTGAAGTCAGGTCATCAATCTGAGATATCACCTGTTTCTTTAGGCACGGACGCAGCCTGACCCACTATGCCGGGCCTGACCCCTCCATCCCGGGTCAATCCCTTGTCTCATGTCAGCCACCTGTATCCAAGGTCTGCCCCCCCCCCTATCCCGGGTCTGACCCCCCCCCCCCTATCCCGGGCCTGACCCCCCCCCCCCCCTATCCCGGGCCTGACCCCCCCCCACCATATCCTGATCTCGGGTCAGTTCCCTCCACCCCGGGTCGGGTCACCCACTGTCCGGGCCGGTCTCCGTGCCCTGGGGCGGTGCGGAACGGATTCCCCGCCTGTGTCTGGCCGCAACAGTCGGTGTGGAACCGAAAGTAAACACGGATCAGAGGAATTCCTCCTCTAGTCCAAATATTATCCCGAGGAGCGGCTGTAGATTCCTCGCCGGCGGTTCACCAACTGCGTTTATTATTTTAATTTTACATCCGCCAAAGGAATTCGCAGGGCGGAGAGGGGAGAGAGGGAGGGGGCGACCTGCTCGCTGGGTGGGCTGCGGGGGAGAGATTGCTCTCGCCCCCCGCCGCTCTCCCTCTGCCCGACACTGACACCATCGCCCCCGCCTTGCTCCCTCTCCTCTGGCCCCTCTCTTCCCCCTGCTCCCTCCCCCTCCCTTTCCACCACCCGCTCACTTCCTCCCGCTAGCCCCTTTTCCCCTCAACCCACTCCCCGTCCCTCCTCCTCCGCTCATTCTCCGCCTCCCTCTCTTCACCATGCTCCCTCCCGCAACTCCGCCTCCACTCTCTCCCTCCTCCACTCCCTCACAACTCTCCCGCCCCGATCCCTCTGCTCCCTCTCCCCTGCTTCCTCTCCCCGGTCCTTTTTCCCTCCGCTCCCCATCCATCTCCACTGCTCCCTCCCTCCTCCGCTCTCTCTCTCCCCTGCTCTCTTTCCCCTCCGATCCGTCCCACCCATCCCTCTCCCCAGTTCCCTCTACCCCCCACCCCCGCTGCCTCCCGACCCCACCCGCCTCATCTCCTATACAAAACGTAACAAAATTATGAGGGGCATTGATAGGGTAGACAATCAGAGTCTTTTTTTCCAGGATGGGAATGACCACGGATAGAGGGCATAGTTTTATTGGTATTGGTCTATTAATTTCAGGTGTACCGATATGCAATAAAAAGCTTTGTTTGCGTGCAATCCAGTCAAATACTATACACGAGTACAATTAAGCCATACCCACTACAACAGGTGGTGCAAGAGGAAAAAAACCCGAGCGCAGAATATAGTCTCACAGCGTTTTAACATTCGTTACAGAGAAGTAGGCAGATACAGAAAAGTGCAAGGGATGCAATGAGGTAGGTTGGGAGATTGGATCTACATCCTATCTTCAGGGAGAACTGTCCAGTAGGAAGTGATATCAGTGGAGAAGAAGCTGTTCCTCAATCTGGTGACACGTGCTTTTAAGCTTTTCTACTACCTTCTGCCTGTCAGGAGAGGGGAGGAGGGTCTAAACAGGAGGAGAGTCCTTCATTATGTTGGCTGCTTTCCTGAGGCAGTTGAAGTGTAGATGGAGTCGATGGTGGGGAGGCTGGTCTGTGATAAACTAGGCTATATTCACAACTCTGCACATTCTACAACTTTGGACAGTGCTGTTCCCAAACTAAGCAGTGAAGGATCCTGTTTGGATGCTTTTTATGATCTATCTGTAGAACTTGGTAAGCATTGTTTGGAGATATGCCGAACTTCCGTCATCCTCTGAGGAAGTAAAGGCCTTAGACAGTAGACAATAGACAATAGGTGCAGGAGTAGGCCATTCAGCCCTTCGAACCAGCACCACCATTCAATGTGATCATGGCTGATCATTCTCAATCAGTACGCCATTCCTGCCTTCTCCCCATACCCCCTGACTCCGCTATCCTTAAGTGCTATATCTAGCTCGCTCTTGAATGCATTCAGAGAATTGGCCTCCACTGCCTTCTGAGGCAGAGAATTCCACAGATTTACAACTCTGAGTGAAAAAGTTTTTCCTCATCTCCGTTCTAAATGGCCTACCCCTTATTCTTAAACTGTGGCCCTTGGTTCTGGACTCCCCCAACATTGGGAACATGTTTCCTGCCTCTAACGTGTCCAACCCCTTAATAATCTTATATGTTTCGATAAGATCCCCTCTCATCCTTTTAAATTCCAGTGTATACAAGCCAAGTCGCTCCAGTCTTTCAACATACGACAGTCCCGCCTTTCCGGGAATTACCCAACTTCACTTTGTAGCCCATTACAATCAACAGGTGTCCTTGTCCTTGTGCTTAGACTGGATCTCTAGCTTGGTCCCAAGTTGTCTCTTGCATCCTTAATGCCTTTGCAAAGGTTATACATACATTTCTTGTACCACTCACATTTGTGTAGGAAGGAACTGCAGATGCTGGTCTACACTGAAGATAGACACAAAATGCTGGAGTAATTCAGCGGGTCAGGCAGCAACTCAGGAGAAAAGGAATAGGTGACGTTTCAGGTCGAGACCCTTCTTCAGACAGAGTCAGGGGAGAGGGAGACACTGAGATAAGGAAGGGTAAGGTGTGAAAATGAAACATCAAAGGAGATGGTGGTCAGGGAAAATGTGGAATAGTGTGAGGCCTAGCACAAATTGGAGGAACAGCCCCTCATATTTTGCTTGGGCAGCTTACACTCTAGTGGCCTCAACTCCGTCCAAGGACCCCAAGTCTTTTCAGGTGAGGCAGAAGTTCACTTGCCTCCATCCTCATCTACTGTATCCGCTATTCGGCGAGATCAAGTGCAGGCTCAACGATCGTTTCGCTGAACACCTCCACTCAGTCCGCCTAAACCTACCTGATCTCCCGGGTGCTAAACACTTTAACCCCCCTCCCATTCCCACACTGACCTTTCTGTCCTTGGCCTCTTCCATTGTCAGAGTGAGGCCCATCGCAAATTTGAGGAACAGCGCCGCATATGTTGCTTGGGCAATTTACACTCCAGCGGTATGAATATTGACTTCTCTAACTTCAAGTAAGCCTTGCTTCCCCTCTCTTCATCCCTCCCCCTTCCCAGTTCTCCGACCAGTCTGACTGGCCCCCTGATTACATTACTTCTCTGTTTGCTTTGTTGTCACCTTCTCCTAGCTAACATTGGTCTATTCCACATTTTGCTTGAGCTTCATCTCTTTTGATCTCTTACACTTCCTTATTTCTGTAACACCTCTCCCCTGACGCTCAGTCTGAAGAAGGGTCTCGACCCGAAACGTCACCCATTCCTTCTATCCAGAGATGCTGCCTGTCCCGCTGAGTTACTCCAGCATTGTGTCTATGAATATTGACTTCTCTAACTTCAAGTAACCTTTGCTTTCCTCTCTCTCCATCCCTCCCCCTTCCTAGTTCGCCAACTAATCTGACTGTTCCCCTGATTAAATTTTATTTCTGTGTGCTTCATTGTCTCCTTCTAGGTAAAAATCATCTATTCTATATTTTCCTTGATCTTTGCTGGTTTTGTTTTCACACCATACTCTTCCTTATCTTGGTGTTTCCCTCTCCCCTGACTCTCAGTCTGTAGAAGGGTCTCGACCCAAAATGTCACCCATTCCTTCTATTCAGAGATGCTATCAGTCCCACTCACTTTATTATCTTTAAATACTTATAGAAACTTTTAGAACAGAGAACACAAGTACTGGCCCTTTGGTCCACCACATTTATGTCAATCCACCGGCCTGCACTGGTCTGAATCATTCCATTCCTTCCCTCTTGTGTTCTGAGTCAACTTTGGCTTCTGCTCTAATATTTCCTCTTTAATCTTTCAGCGATTCTTTCCTCCATCGAGTGTGACACAACAATGATGTTACATGGGATAGACTTAAACCCGATCTGGCAGCTGAGAGCCAGCCTCACTGAGCCACAGCAGCAGAAATGATGTCCCCCACACTGTCGGTAACCTCACAGCCTGGCTTATTCCCCACTCCAGCATCAACCACCCTGTCTGGGCTCTTACCACTCCTGCGATGATGTTACCCGCCCTCAGGACTCCCCTTGCACGTGCCCAGGTCTCTCTCCATCTCACATCCCCAGTTGCCTGTTGGGATTCTGTGCAGTAAAAAATGCATCAGCTTTGCTCTAGTTTTCTTTCCTGACCACTCTCACTCAGATCTTCTCTCTACATCAATGCTGTTTACTCTTTACAACTCTCTGACACTCTAAAGTTCCCCCATGTCGGGACTGTAACATTTTATTATTCCTCTATCTATGCAGCCCTGGTTGGGGAATTAATCTCAAACTTGCTGCTGCAGGGTCTCACCTCAAACCTCTCAGCCATCTCCTGCTGAATGCAGGACAACTAGCAGTCTTTGTTTTCGATTGTCAGCATGGACATTGTATTCCTGTGCTGTACTATTCCATGTTCTGATGGTATCACAATGTAGATTCCAACACACTGTAAACCCCGGACAACTCTTCAACACAGGAAACACAGACAATAGGTGCAGGAGTAGGCCATTCAGCCCTTCGACCCAGCACCACCATTCAATATGATCATGGCTGATCATCCAAAATCAGTACCCTGTTCCTGCTTTTTCCCCACATCCCTTGATTCTGTTAACCCTAACATCTAAATCTCTCTTGAAAACATCCAGTGAATTGGCCTCCACTGCCTTCTGTGGCAGAGAATTCTACAGATTCACAACTCTGGGTGAAAAAGTTTTTCCTCATCTCACTCCTAAATGGCCTACCCATTATTCTTAAAATGTGACCCATGGTTCTGGACTCCCCCAACATTGGGAACATTTTTCCTGCATCTAGCCTGTCCAATCCCTTAAGAATGTTACATGTTTCTGTTAGATCCCCTCTCATCCTTCTAAATTCCAGTGAATACAAGCCCAGTCGACTCATTCTTTCCTCATATGTCAGTCCCGCCATCCCGGGAATTAATCTGGTGAGCATATAATCTGACATAGAGTTTATTAATGCCGGCATCCTTGTCAAACTCTATTAATGCCGGCATCCTTGTCAAACTGATTCTATCCTGCTCCTACGGGAGAGACAACATTCTTAATGGAGAGTATGGGGACGCAATTTTGAGAAAAAAAACCATGGCTTCCTGCTATCCTGCAGGGCTGCCACTTGATGGCGCCCAGTACCCGTGCTTGTGTGGAGAGTGCAGAATTTTTGCAGTGAAACGTAGTCGGTACTTTGCGAGAAATAAAACAGGCTCGCAAATGGTTATCTAAGATTTCAACAGGATTATTCGTGTAATGTAATAATAATTAATCCTTAATAAATGAATAATAAAAATATTATAAGTAATGATTACATTGCCTATAATAATGATTACACCACAGGGCATAGTTATAAGTGAGAGGGGAAACGTTTAATGGAAATGTGCAAGGCAAGGTTTTTTTACACAAAGGGCGGTGAGGGCCTGGAACGCATTGGAGGTGGTGGTGGTGGAGGCAGATACGATTAAGAGACTTTTAGACAGGTACATGGAAGTGCAGAAAACAGAGGGATTTGGATCACGTGAAGACGGATGAGATCAGTTCAGCTCGGCATCATGTTTGGTCCAGTTCCTGCACTGTACTATGTTCTATGCCGATCCAGTCACTCCAGCGTCCACCCAGACCAGAGACCTCCGCTCAATCTCCTTCCTTTTTCTCTCCCCCAACCTCACCAAGAAAGGCAATCACCAAGATATTTTCACATATCCCTGTTTGAGTTATTCACAACATTTTAATTTAATCCCTGACTCTGGATCCTCCCACACCCAGGAAGATTCTTTCATGTCTCCTTGCGCAAATTTGTAAGATTCTTTTGTAAGAATGTGAAGGGAAAAATCCCGATATAGTTTGAAGAGTAGAATTCTCCCAGCCAGGCTGTCACAGTTGCATTTCCAGGTTAGTTCAGTGGAAACTCGTCATCGCACCTGTGGGAATTCCATTCAGTCACTAATAGTCATTAGTAATGCTGACGACAAGACTGTCACAGAAACAAGCTGGTCACCAGTGTTGTTCAGGAGGGGAAACCTGCCAACTCCCCCCGACTTGTCCCTGTGCTGCCTGCACCCACCTATGCCGAGCTTCAGTTTGAAGCCAGATAATCAGGCAATGAAATCTGGCTTACCCCAGATCCCTAAAATAAAAAGGTCCCTGATCCTCCCAGCAATACGGGGAGAAAAGATGAGGTACGAGGGTAAACTAGCCAATAATATAAAGGAGGATAGCAAAAGTTTTTTTAGGTACGTGAAGAGGAAAAAAATAGTCAAGGCAAATGTGGGTCCCTTGAAGACAGAAGCAGGGGAATTTATTATGGGGAACAAAGAAATGGCAGACGAGTTAAACCGTTACTTTGGATCTGTCTTCACTGAGGAAGATACACACAATCTCCCAAATGTTCTAGGGGCAGGAGAACCTAGGGTGATGGAGGAACTGAAGGAAATCCACATTAGGCAGGAAATGGTTTTGGGTAGACTGATGGGACTGAAGGCTGATAAATCCCCAGGGCCTGATGGTCTGCATCCTAGGGTACTTAAGGAGGTGGCTCTAGAAATAGTGGAAGCATTGGAGATCATTTTTCAATGTTCTATAGATTCAGGATCAGTTCCTGTGGATTGGAGGATAGCAAATGTTATCCCACTTTTTAAGAAAGGAGGGAGAGAGAAAACGGGTAATTATAGACCAGTTAGTCTGACATCAGTGGTGGGGAAGATGCTGGAGTCAATTATAAAAGACGAAATTGCTGAGCATTTGGATAGCAGTAACAGGATCATTCCGAGTCAGCATGGCTTTACGAAGGGGAAATCATGCTTGACAAATCTACTGGAATTTTTTGAGGATGTAACTAGGAAAATTGACAGGGGAGAGTCAGTGGATGTGGTGTACCTCGACTTTCAGAAAGCCTTCGACAAGGTCCCACATAGGAGATTAGTGGGCAAAATTAGGGCACATGGTATTGGGGGTAGGGTACTGACATGGATAGAAAATTGGTTGACAGACAGAAAGCAAAGAGTGGGGATAAATGGGTTCCTTTCGGAATGGCAGGCAGTGACCAGTGGGGTACCGCAAGGTTCGGTGCTGGGACCCCAGCTATTTACGATATACATTAATGACTTAGACGAAGGGATTAAAAGTACCATTAGCAAATTTGCAGATGATACTAAGCTGGGGGGTAGTGTGAATTGTGAGGAAGATGCAATAAGGCTGCAGGGTGACTTGGACAGGTTGTATGAGTGGGCGGATACATGGCAGATGCAGTTTAATGTAGATAAGTGTGAGGTTATTCACTTTGGAAGTAAGAATAGAAAGGCAGATTATTATCTGAATGGTGTCAAGTTAGGAGGAGGGGAGTTCAACGACATCTGGGTGTCCTAGTGCATCAGTCAATGAAAGGAAGCATGCAGGTACAGCAGGCAGTGAAGAAAGCCAATGGAATGTTGGCCTTCGTAACAAGAGGAGTTGAGTATAGGAGCAAAGAGGTCCTTCTACAGTTGTACCGGGCCCTGGTGAGACCGCACCTGGAGTACTGTGTGCAGTTTTGGTCTCCAAATTTGAGGAAGGATATTCTTGCTATGGAGGGCGTGCAGCGTAGGTTCACTAGGTTAATTCCCGGAATGGCGGGACTGTCGTATGTTGAAAGGCTGGAGCGATTGGGCTTGTATACACTGGAATTTAGAAGGATGAGGGGGGATCTTATTGAAACATATAAGATAATTAGGGGATTGGACACATTAGAGGCAGGAAACATGTTCCCAATGTTGGGGGAGTCCAGAACAAGGGGCCACAGTTTAAGAATAAGGGGTAGGCCATTTAGAACGGAGATGAGGAAGAACTTTTTCAGTCAGAGAGTGGTGAAGGTGTGGAATTCTCTGCCTCAGAAGGCAGTGGAGGCCAGTTCGTTGGATGCTTTCAAGAGAGAGCTGGATAGAGCTCTTAAGGATAGCGGAGTGAGGGGGTATGGGGTACTGATTGAGAGTGATCAGCCATGATCGCATTGAATGGCGGTGCTGGCTCGAAGGGCTGAATGGCCTACTCCTGCACCTATTGTCTATTGTCTATTGACCTAGTGTTGCTGGTAACTTTGTCCAACCATGGGAATGGCACTGATGTGAATGCCCTGTGAACTAGCATCAACTCGATGGTCTGAATGGCCTCATTCTATGCCACAAGGAAATGCGGAATTGCTGTTTCCCCAGCTGGCATATCTGAAACAAGAGTCACCGTCCTAACATGAGGGTTCAGCCTTTCAGGACAGTGATGAGAAGAAAGGTTTGATGAATCTCTGGTCCTCTCCACCCACTGAGCCTCAGTCACTGAGTTACTCAGAAGAGGGATTAGTCGTGAGGGGAATGGGTCTGTAGTGAAAGGTGACACTGAGGCAACCACAATCTTATTGCGTGGGTGAACAGGTGAGGGACTGAGTCACTTCTTTTCCCCTGGTTGTGTGTCCACTGGGAGAGGTGACCTGTAATACTCGCCTGAATGTTGGTGAAAGAGATTCCACCCGGACTTCCTGAGCAGAGTTGGATAAGCAGGCACAAAGCATGCAGTGAAGAGAGAGCAGGGCTATGGGATTAACTGAGGCATTCTTACGGAGCTGGCAGACAGCCCTGCCAGCTCAGAGGCTGCAACGTTTCCAGGCTTTGTGTCTGGTATCAGTTTTATTCTCCACTCCCTCCCAGCCACAGACATTGATGCTGGGATTCTTGCACCTGGGTCTAGCCATTCACTAAATGATGGATAACAGGGTTCCACACCCATCCTTGTGAAATAACTCCTACTATGCCTCAGTCTCGCCATCACCCTGCTCTTCCTTTCTGCTTCTAACATCTTGTTTCAATTTGATGTTTCTCAGCTGCTTGTACCATCTCCACATGGTTTTGTCTGGACCTACTGTGTGCCAACATCAAATGCCTCATGAAAATCAAAATATATGACATCTATTTTGCCTTATCATATCTCTTCAGAGAATTCCCAGCATAATAACCATGATGAACTTCCAGAGTGCCTGTGTTTTCCAGCTTCCTTCCTCCCAGCAAGTCCTCATCATTTCTTCATGCTTAGATTGAAAGATGCCTCCTACTTTTCACAGTAAAATGACTCATCCACAATTCCCCAGAATTGCCCCAAATCATTACTTCATTTCTCAAAGCTTCCACTTAAAATTATCAGGCCTGAGCAACCCCCCCCCCCCCCAATACGCTAACAGAGATTTTATAAAGCCACAGGAGTCGCTGCCTCAGAAAGGCAGCCAGCATCATAAACACACACCACCCTGGCCACACAATATATATATATCTTGACAAATAAAGATATCTTGAATCTATGTATATATATATATATATTTCTCTTATATAAATATATAAAAGATCATACCATGTATGAAAACATCAGGTAGTGCAAAAGAGAAAATAAACAGAGTGTAGTATAGTGTGACAGTGCAGAAAAAAGTGTAACGACCACAAAGAAGTAGGTTGGAAGATCAGAAAATCATCCTTGGCATATATTCAGTCGTCTGAAAACAGTAAGGAAGACGTTGTTCCCCTTAATCTGGTAGCATGTGGTTTCAAGCTTTTGTAATATAGGATCCTAGATGAGAGACCATGTACACAGGACTTCTAAGTATCTCAGTGTCTACCAAACAGTGTCAGGCTCTGCAAGCACCCAAGGTATGTGTCCATGTAAACACAGGTCCCAGGTGTATGTTCATGTACACATGGGTCCCAGGTGTATGTCCATGTACACACGAGTCTCAGGTGCATGTCCATGTGCACACAGCCCCCAGGAATGTCCCCATGTATACACGGGTCCCAGGTATGTGTCCATGTACACATGGGTCCCAGGTGTATGTTCATGTGCACACGACTCCCAGGTATGTGTCTGTGTGCACAGGGATCCCAGGTATATGTCCGTGTACACACGGATCCCAGGTATGTGTCACTTCGCATGTTTCCATGTTTACCAACCTCTACAGATGCACTCTCGCAGGAATCCTATCAGCTTGCATGACAGCTTGGTTTGGGAATAGCTCTGCCCAAGACTAAGAAATTGTAGAAAGTTGTGGATGTAGCCCAGTCTGTCATACAGCCCAGACTCCCTACCATTGTCTCCATCAGTGAGCGTATGTCATAGTCACTGTGCCCGGCCTATAGTTAGAGTTCCAACCCTTGATTTGCATCCCACTGCACCACCTAGGAATCTCTATGCGAGGATTTTAAAAAGTCCTGTTTAATAAACCTAACTTGGAGAGGTTCACCATAAAACTATTTGGTTCACAGACATCCTTCAAAGCAGGTAATCTGCTGCCCTAACTCTGTCTAGCCTGTCTGCAGTCCCATCAAGCCTGTGTCTGTAGTCCTGACTCCATCTAGCCTGTGTGTCTGGGTCCTGACTCAGTCTCGTCTATGTTTCTGGGTCCTGATTCCATCTAGTCTGTGTGTAGTCCTGACTCCGCCTAACCTGTATCTGCCATCCTGACCGTCTAGCTGGTGTGTGCCATCCTGACTCTGTCTAGCCTGTGTCTGCAAGCTGACCTTCTAGCCTGTGTCTGGGTCCTGACTCTTATCAAAGGCCTTCCATACACACCAATGGAGAGAGGAAGGAGTCCTCTCGTGTTCCTTCTTCCTCAGACTGGCAGCTTGGTTCTCACTTGGCGTATACACACAGGATGGATTATATATACCCTGCTCTGCTTTGTCATATTTGCCAGCCCCTCAAGCATCTGCTCTTTGAAGATCACCCATTGTTCCATTTCAGTTTTAGTTGCCGATCTTTGATCCCATGTTACTTGGTCAGATTCCTCTTGCCCACTGAACACAAGTCTCTGCCAATGAAGAGCTTTTGACTGCTCCTTCCCCTCTCCATTGTTTATGAGTGGGCGTGTAGAAGGTCTCTGATAAGATGGCACGCAAATAGTTATTAAATAAATTGTAACACATAAAAATGGTGGACTGTATATGGAGGACTTGCTCTAATTATGCAGGCTGCTGGTTAGATTCCACTGGGAAATTATGTGAAGGTTGGATTTGCCTCTCTAAGGAAGCAGATACTTGCAGTCAGGGGAGTTGAGTGCTCACCAGACAGCCCGGGGACGGAAGGTTTGTCAAATTAGCAGAGATTATACTGACAGAGGATTGAGAAATGTAACATTAATGGTCAGGGAGTCAAGAACCAGGAGGCAGTGCCTGAAAATAAGGTGCCAGCCATTCAGGACCGAGTCGGGAAGACATTTCATCATGCAGAGGATAGTGAACCGTTCACTTTCTCTACACCAGAGGGCAGTGAGGACCAGTCCCTGAGCAGATGCAAGCAGAGACTTATAGATTGTTAGTTATTAAGGAAATCAAGTGATTGGAGTTAGTACAGGCATTAATGCTGCAATAAAGGCTGAACCACGACATTGAATACGGTTTAACTCTACATTGGGTAGTACAAGTGCTGACATATCAATAGTGGGGGCAAGAGGGATTGAATGGGAGTAGTTATAATTGGTGTAATTATCCGTGTGCATTTGTGTGCACGTGCATGTGTGTGTATTCACGTGCAAATATGCGAGTTAAAGAATATAACAACAGGATTTCTTTTGGTCTGGAGCTCACTTTGAACATAGAACAGTACAACAGAGGGCCAAACCCTGTCGGCAGGTGTCACAGGTTATGGGGAGAAGGCAGGAGAATGGGGTTAGGAAGGAGAGATAGATCAGCCCTGATTGAATGGTGGAGTAGACTTGATGGGCCGAATGGCCTAATTCTATTCCTTATGAGACCCTTCAGCCCACAATGTTTGTGCCAAACATTATATATAGCTGAACTGACCTTATCTTCCTGTACATTATCCATATCCCTCCTTTCCCTGCACTTCCATGTGCCTGACCAAAAGCCTCTTAAACACCACTATCATATCTACCTCCACCACCACCCCAGGCAATGCATTCCAGGCCTCCACTGTCATAGTCTTGCAGTCGAACGAACCGCCAGCCAATGAGTTTTGAGGCATTTGTTTGAACTTAAGTAGATAGGATTGTGTCTATACACTTCAGAATTCATTATACTACTACCATCAGCAGTTGTATCATCAATGAAGATAAGTGAGTCAGTACCTTCAGCAGCCATACGGTGTGGGACGAATAAAGGAATATATTACATGCCCAGGCCATAACATCCCCACCACCGTGTTTCGCAGATGAGGTGGTATGCTTTGGATCTTGGGCAATTCCTTCTCTCCTCCATACTTTGCTCTTGCCATCACTCTGATGTAAGTTAATCTTCGTCTCATCTGTCCACAAGACCTTTTTCCAGAACTGGTTGCCCTTTTAAGTACTTCTTGGCAAACTGTAACCTGGCCATCCAATTTTTGGGGCTAACCAGTGGTTTGTATCTTGCAGTGTAGCCTCTGTATTTCTGTTCATGAATTCTTCTGTAGACAGTGATCATTGACAAATCAACACCTGACTCCTGAAGAGTGTTTCTGATCTGTCGGGCAGGTGTTTGGGAATTTTTCTTTATTATAGGGAGAACTCTTCTGTCTCCAGCTGTGGAGGTCTTCCTTGGTCTGCCAGTCCCTTTGCAATTAGTAAGCTCTCCAGTGCTCTCTTTCTTCATAATGATGTTCCAAACAGTTGATTTTGGTATGCCTATGGTTTGGCTGATGTCTCTAACAGTTTTATTCTTGTTTCTCAGTCTCATAATGGCTTCTTTGACTTTCATTGGCACAACTTTGGTCCTCATGTTGATAAACAGCAATAAAAGTTTCCAAAGGTGATGGAAAGACTAGGTGCTGGAGCTCTCTTATACCTGCATTAAGGAGGCAATTAAACACATCTGAGCAATTACAAACACCTGTGCAGCCATGTGTCCCAAACATTATGGTGCCCTGAAATGGGGGGAGTATGTATAAACACAGCTGTACTTTCTACATGGTGAAACCAAAATGTATAAAAATTACCTTTAATAAAATCTGGCAATGTGCACTTTAACCACATGTGATTTTTTTCTATTACAAATCTCAAATTGTGGAGTACAGAGGCAAATAAATAAATGATGGGTCTTTGTTCCAAACATTATAGAGGGCACTGTATCTCCATTAAACTTTCCTGCTCTCACCTTATAGCAGTGTCCTTTAGTGTTGGACATTTCCACCCTGGGAGAAAGCTTTTGACTGGCTACCCTATCTATGCCTATCATAATTTTATACACTTCTATCAAGTCTCCCCTCAACCTTTGACATTCCTGAAAAAACAATCCAAGTCTATCCAACCTCTCCCGTTAGCTGAAACCCTCTAATCTAGGCAACATTCTGGTACACCTCCTCTGCACCCTCTCCAAAGCTTCTACGTCTTTAGTGGGGTGACTGGAACTGCACGCAATATTCCAAATGCGGCCTAACCAGTCCTATAGAGCTACATCATGACTTCCTGACTTTGATAAGAGCACCTCAGACCTGGGTTCAATCTGATCTCCTGCGTTGTCTGTGGGGAATTTGCACACTCTCCCTGTGACTGAGTGTTTCCCCGGGTGCTCCAGTTTCCTTTCATGTCCCAATGGATGAGTTAGTTGAATGCTGTAAAATGTGATGATGGTGGTAGGCGATTCTTGATTTGTATGGGTGTCAAGGGTTATGGGGAGAAGGCAGGAGAATGGGGTTAGGAGGGAGAGATAGATCAGCCATGATTGAATAGACTTGATGGGCCAAATGGCCCAATTTTTGCTTCTATCACTTATGATCTTATGATTCAGAAGGAAGTTGATGCTCTGGTGAGGTCAGTGGGGGAATGGGATGGTTACGATTGCACTGGAAGCTAGAATAGACTTGATGGGCCAAATGGCCTCTCTCCACGTCATGAGAAATACGAGATTCACCTTGTGAGATCTGGACTGTCTGCGTTTAGAATCTGGTGCAGGGGTCACACAGCTGGGGTAGATGATGTGACCATCTTTAATCCTTCTGGTGAGACTGCTGCCACACTGGACTCCCTCCGACTCCCTCCTGCTCTCCTTGTGTGAACCTCTGGAGTCGCCAGGCTCTCCGCTGCCACCTCCGCCAGCTCAGTGACACAGCTCCCCAGGCCTCAGGTCCGGGTTACTGAGCACTAACGGCCGCCTGTCTGTGGGGCCTGACATCACGTTCCCCGATCACCCTGGAACCGAGCTGAGTCCATCAGACACACCGGCCCTGGCTCAGAGTAAAGTTGCGGCTGCAAGCCGCTGGGTATTTTTAGTATTTGCTCAATTTCACACATACTGGTGAGGATCTAGATTAGACATCAGCACTGCCTGTGTAACACACCAAGGGTGCAGCCCCGTCACCAGCACAGAGCATCCGAGAGTCGGCAGGAACTTGCTGCAGACAAGGCAGCTCTCACTTTCCTGATGGTGGCGACACTTCAGGAATATTTATTACTGTGAAGTGCTTGGCCAGGCTACAGTTCGTAAGGTGTAATAGGAAGTGAACATGCAGCACAGGAACAGGCCCTTCAGCCCACTATGTCCATGCCAAACATGATGCCAATTTAAACTAATCTCTTCTGCTTGCACATTATCCATATCCCTCCATTACCTGCATATCCATGTGCCTATATGAAAGCTGTATCTGCCTCCACCACTACCCCTGGCAGCGTGTGCCAGGCACCCACCACTTTGTGTAAAACAAACCTGTCCCGCGTGTCTCTTTCAAACGTTGCCCCCTCACCTTCAAACTATGCTGTCTTGTCTTTGATGTTTTCACCCTGGGAAAAGGATTCTGACTGCCTACACTTTCTATGCCTCTCATAATTTTATATATTTCTACCAGTTCTTTCCTCAGCCACCGGCGTTTCAGAGAAAACAATCTGTCTATCATACTTCTCCCTGTAGCTGATACCCCTGAAAATTTACTTTCTTTCCCTGTGTACCGTGAGCTGCTGTCCTTGTGGGGAAGTGTCTCCAGGATCACCACGCTGACACTTCACCTGAGTGTGATGTGTGAATGATTCATTTCAGATGACCAGTGCAAGTGATGCTGTGTGGCCTTGCAGAATTGTCTATTCTCGCCCAGGGGCATGGGGATAATTGAGGAATCCAAATGTTAACCTTTAGCCATGTCCAGGAGAATTGCTGTCTCCTTACATAATGGTTTTATAAGTTAACAACCACATGGACTGCAACCCTCAGACTGTGGCAATAAAAGGCCTCCCCCAGAGCCAGGAACTGTCCTGGGAGGGGGCACTCATCTTTTGTACAACGTTTGAACAACAAGTATTCCCTTATTGCTCACCAGTATTTGTATTTGGTTGGTGAAGCAGGTAGAGCTGCTGCCTCATGGCTCCAGAGACCCAGGTTCAATCCTGACCTAGGGTGCTGTCTGTGTGGAGTTTGCACGTTCTCCGTGTGACGCTCGGGTTTCCTCTGGGTGCTCCGGCTTCCTCCGACATCCCAAAGACATGCTGGTCAGTGGGCTAATTGCCCACTGGAAATGACTCCCAGTGTTCAGTTGAGGGGGGGGGGGATCTGGGGATTTGGGAATGTGGGATTAGTGTAAATAGATGGTCAGTAGGGCTTGGTGGGACGAAGGGCCCGTTTCCATGCTGTAACACTGTGACTAGTTTTTCTTCATCTCTTTATATCCCAAAGTTGCCCAATTGTTTATTCTACCTTATTCATTTCTGAGTAATGAAATAGTTCCATCATTTTAGCGATGTTGTTGAGATGGACCAGTTTTTAGGTCCATGTTGCTGGTACTTGTACGTTGCGACTTTGGAGTTTGCTGTAATGGTGAGCATGTCACTGTTGATGCATATTGCCGACCAGATGTAGGATGTCTCCCAGCCTCACAGACAAGCTATTTAATTGCTGCAGTAACTGGGACCAGTGCTGGAGTTGCTTTCCACATGGCCGCCATTTTCACTCCAGAATCAGCAGCGTGGAACTGCCCAACTCCCCTGGCAATCGATGCCCTCCAGCCATGACTCTGGCTCTCACCTTGTGCAGGTAAACCCAATTCCAGACTGTGGTGGGATTGACTCCAAAATTCCTCCTCCGTTCCGTGACGGCCAATGATGTAGGCATTGCTGAATCGCCCACCTCCTGTGAGGCATAGAAACAGAAACATAGAAAATAGGTGCACGAGGAGGCCACTTGGCCCTTTGAACCAGAACCACCATTCATTGTGATCATGGCTGATCATCCACAATCAGTAACCTGTGCCTGCCTTCTCCCCATATCCCTTGATTCCACTAGCCCCTAGAGCTCTATCTAACTCTATTTTAAATTCATCCAGTGAATTGGCCTCCACTGCCTTCTGTGGCAGAGAATTCCACAAATTCATAACTCTGGGTGAAAAAGTTTCACCTCAGTTTTAAATGGCCTCCCCTTTAGTCTTAGACTGTGGCCCCTGGTTCTGGGCTCCCCCAACATTGGGAACATTCTTCCTGCATCTAGCTTGTCCAGTCCTTTTATAATTTTATACGTCTCTAAAAGATCCCCTCTCATCCTTCTAAACTCCAGTGAATGCAAGCCCAATCTTTCCTCATATGACATCCCCGCCATCCCAGGAATTAACCTCGTGAACTTACGCTGCACTGCCTCAATAGCAAGGATGTTCTTCCTCAAATTAGGAGACCAAAGCTGCACACAATACTCCAGATGTGGTCTCACCAGGGCTATACAACTGCAGGACCTCTTTACTTCTATACTCAAATCCTCTCGTTATGAAGGCCAATTAGCTTTCTTCACTGCCTGCTGTACCTGCACGCTTACTTTCAGTGACTAGTGTACAAGGACACCCAGGTTTCATTGCACTTCCCCCTGACCTAATCTGACACAGTTGAGATAATAATCTGCCTCCTTATTTTTGCCGCCAAAGTGGATAACCTCACATTTATCTACATTATACTGCATCTACCATGCATCTGCCCACTCACTCAACCTGTCCAAGTCACCCTGCAACCTCCTAACATCCACTTCGCAGTTCCCACTGCCACCCAGCTTTGTATCATCTGCAAACTTGCTAGTGTTACTTCTAATTCCATCATCCAAATCATTAATATATATTGTAAATAGTTGCAGCCCCAGCACCCACTCACCACTGCCTGCCATTCTGGAAAGGACCCGTTTATTCCTACTCTTTGCTTCATGTCTGACAACCAATTCTCTATCCATGTCAATACCTTACCCCTAATACCATGTGCTCTAATTTAGCTCACCAATCTCCCGTGTGGGACCTTATCAAAGGCTTTCTGAGAGTCAAGATACACTACATTCACTGGCTCTCCTTCCTCCATTTTACTTGTCACATCCTCAAAAAATTCTAGAAGATTAGTCAAGCAGGATTTCCCCTTCATAAATACATGCTGACTTGGACCAATCCTTTTACTGCTATCCAAATGTGCCGTTATTACCGCTTTAATAATTGACTCCAGCATCTTCCCCACCACCGATATCAGGCTAACTGGTCTATAATTCCCCGTTTTCTCTCTCGCTCCTTTCTTGAAAAGTGGGATAACATTAGCAGAGATAAAGCCCCTCCTATGGTGGTCCAGGTGTGTACTATGTGGTGCCCATGCAGCACAAGGACTGTGGGAAGCTAGAGGAAATTGCAGATGCACTGGCTGAGATTTACCGAGTCATTATTAAATACAGGTGAGGTGCCCGAAGACTGGAGGGTGGGAAATGTGCATCTTTTCAAGAAGGGCTGCAGGGAAAAGCCTGGGAACCACAGGCCAGTGAGCCTAACATTTGCGGTCAATAAGTTACTAGAGAGTGTTCTAAGGGATACAAATATGCATTTAGATTGACAAGGGTTGATGGGAGATAATCAACATGGTTTTGTATGTGGGAGAGCGTGTCTCTCGAATCTGATTGAGTTTTCTGAGGACGTGACCAAAAAGGTTGATGAAAGTAGAGCTGTACACGTTGTAATATGGATTTCAGCAAGGCATTCAATGGTTCCACATGTTAAGCTGCTCTGGAAGGTTAGATCGTATGGGATCCAAGGAGAGAGCTGGATGGATAGAAAATTGGCTTCATGGAAGGAAGCTGAGGTGATGGTGGAAGGTTGCTTTGCGGACTGAAGGCCTGTGACTAGTGGTGTGCCTCAAGGTTTGGTGCTGGGCCTATTGCTATTTGTCATCTACATCAATGATATGGATGAGAACATGCATGAATAGTAAGTTTACAGATGACAATAAAGTGGGTGGTATTGTAGAGAGTGAAGATGGTTGTCAACAATTGCTGCAGGATCTTGATTGGTTATTGGAATTTAATACAGAGAAATGCGAGGTGTTGCATTTTGGGAAGTCTAACATGGGCAGAACCTACACAGTGAATGGTAGGGCTCTGGGGTGTGTGCTGACCAGAGGGTGCTATGAGTGTAGGTACATAGTTCCTTGTGGCGTCCCAGGTAGACAGGGTAGTTAAGAAGGCTTTCGGCACATTGGCCTTCATCAGTCAGAGTATTGAGTACAGATGTGTACCCTCCTTCACCAGTTCTCCCACTCGTATTCCTGTCTCCTACTACATCCTATCTTTGTCCCACCCCCTCCCCTGACATCAGTCTGAAGAAAGGTCTCGACCCGAAACGTCACCCATTCCTTCTCTCCCGAGATGCTGCCTGACCTGCTGAGTTACTCAAGCATTTTGTGTCTACCTTCATATTGAGTACAGAAGTTTGGAGGTGATGTTGCAGTTATATAAGATGTTGGTGCGGCCACATTTAGGGCATTGTCATCAGTTTTGGGCACCATATTATAGGAAAGATGTTGTCAAGCTGGAAAGAGCGCAGAGAAGATTTACGAGGATGTTGCCAGAACTCGGGGGCCTGAGCTACAGGGAGAGTTTGAGCAGGCTATGACACTATTCCTTGGAGCGCAGGAGGATAAGGGGTAATCTAATAGAGATGTACAAAATCATGAGAGGAATAGATTGGGTAAATGCGGAGTCTCTTGCCCAGAGTAGGGAAATCGAGAACCAGAGGACATAGGTTCCTGGTGAGGTGGGATAGATTTAATAGGAACCTGAGGAGTAACTTTTTTACACGAAGGGTGGTGGGTAAATGGAACTGCTGGAGGAAGTAGTTGAAGCAGGTACTATCACAACGTTTAAGAAACATTTAGATAGATACGTGGAAAGGACAGGTTTAGAGGGAGTATAAGAAAATAACTGCAGATGCTGGTACAAATCGATTTATTCACAAAATGCTGGAGTAACTCAGCAGGTCAGGCAGCATCTCGGGAGAGAAGGAATGGGTGACGTTTCGGGTCGAGACCCTTCTTCAGCTCGAAGGGCCGAATGGCCTTCTCCTGCACCTATTTTCTATTGTCTATTGAAACGTCACCCATTCCTTCTCTCCCGAGATGCTGCCTGACCTGCTGAGTTACTCCAGCATTTTGTGAATAAACAGGTTTAGAGGGATATGGGCTAAATGCAGGCGGGTGGGACTAGTGTAGATGTGACATGTTGGTTGGTGTGGGCAAGTTGGGCTGAAGGGCCTGCTTCCACACTGTATGACTATGAATCATCTACAGAATGCACCAGTAACGTGAACGATGCAGCCTGTGATTTGCACCCAGCCACCGGTAGCTGGAAACTGCAGCGTTCTCCTCATGAGCTGAGCCTATGAGGGTCCCACAGTGCAGCATAAGGCCCTTCAGCCCACCTGGTCCATGTCAACCAAATGGCCTACCTGAGCTGTTTTGCTTGTGTCTCTCTACCCTCTGATCCTTTCCTATGCAAGAACCTGCTGAAATGTATTTTAAACGTTGTAATTGTACCCACTCCCTCTGGCATCTCGTTCGACATACCCACCACCCTCTGCGCAGAAAGAAATGCCCCTCAGGCTCCTTCTTCCAAGTGATGCACGACTTCCCCATCTGAATTTCAAGTCCCCTCACTGCCGACCTCTGCGCCCGAACGTTATGTAGTCCTCCTGCGGCAGACTGAGGCACAGACTCTTCCGTGATGCTCCCAAACTAGTGTCTCTGCTGCTGTAGTGCGGAGAGCGACAGAGCCGCCCCATATTCCACTTTCTGGAGGTTTTTCTGAATCATCAGCCAGACTGCTCTCCTATTCAAATTCTAATGACTTGAAAGCACTGAATGCCCTGGCAACTGTTCTCAGTCCTTAGAAATGTCAGTGCTGATTGCCGGCTGGTAATTGGCATTATGTGCATGTATTGCTGTAGAGCAGTCTCTCTGCTTCTCTCAACATCACCCTAAGCTGCTAACAGCCCGCTTACATCATTGTTGGAATATCTCAGTAATGTCACTGGGAAATTACTTGAATGTGTATGCATGGCATTTCAGTGGGCCCGACCCTTCCCCACCACTCCAGGGCCGGATCTGCAGCTCAATCTGTTTCCCAATTTTTATAATTCCAATGGATCAAATGACTTCCCATTATATAGTATTCAAATGGTCCGAACTACTTCCAATATAAAGCCTTTGCGAAGCGTTCCCCACTCCTTGGACTTTAAATTGTCAGTTTGTAATCGCAATCCTAATGATCAGATTCAGCGCCTTGCTGGCTCTTGGCAAACGTCAATATTGACATCATTTTTCACGCGAAGGTCCCCCGTTGGGTCTAATGTCCCCGGAGATACCTCCTCTGTCCCCGACGCTCTGCGACTGGTGGGCGCTCCCGCTGTTCCACTGCCGTCTTCATGCCAAAGGCAACAATTGGATCTCTGAAGTAAAATTACTGAAAATATAAATACCGAAAGCACACAAAGACATGGCGAGTTGGCAGATTGTGGATCACGGTGACAGCACACAAGCCGGATTCTCAGCGGAGGAGGAGCTGTCAAAGAAGCCACTTGCAGCAGATACTGGGTCCACCACCCCCCCCCCCCCCCCCCCCCCCCCTCCCCTCCCCTCTCCCACCGCAGCGAGCGCTGATTGTGGGCAACATTGGCAGCAATAACTGCGTCACCAATGCAAGCTCAGACCGAGCCTGCAAACACACCAAGCTGAGGCCGTTTATTCTTGCAGCCTTTCAACTACCGAGGAAGGTTCCAGCATTAAGCTGGTTTACATTATTACAGCTTTGAACTTATGGTATTTTGGCAGATTGTCGGCAAGATAGAACCACAGTTTACATAGAAGAGAGAGTGTGTGTGATCGAGACCCCTGGGGATATGTCAATGAAACACAAACACAGACAGTGTGAACCCGCTCTCCCCTTCACAAGACCACATTTCAGGGTTCAGAGGCAGTTGCTTTGTCATTTTACCGACAACAGTTTCAGCAGGGATCACGTTTAGCTATTTAATGACAGGGGTAGGGGACTAAAGCCCCCCCTAGATCTGTACACAGCCCACGTGCCAGTGGGCATGGGGTGCTGCTGTGGTCAACACCCTCTCATCACCTGTTGTCCTGTCAGGTAGGAACCAGGAGCATCAACGTTGAGACATTGCCGTGTCCAAACCCGCTGAAGCTGCCCTCCAAGTCCCATGCAAGTCAGTCCCAGTTATGGTCTGAACGGCACCCACATCAAATTACAGAGAACACCAAGCAAAAACAAACCCACCAAGCCAACTCGCCGCGTGAGCACTAAAACTTTCCAAGATAACTCCGGATCTTTTAATTTACTGAAGAGAATATTGTGTCACAACCAAGCCAGAACAAAGCATTAATGAAAGGGAAAAAAACAGAATTGGTGAGTTTTGTAAGCTTGAAACACATATTACAACAATAACAATCACTTCGCCACCAAAGTTAGAAGTATTTCTCTCAGTAAAAGCAGCGAGCCCCTTGCACGTGTGCGCCCTATGGATCAGAGGAGCAAACTGAAGCAGATCCATGTCGGCCTTCCTTCGCACACTGCAGCAGCAGGCCTGGGCGATATCCCACACGGTCCTTCATACACTGCCGGGGCAGGCCTGGGTGATATCCCACTCTGTCCACACACTGTTGCGGCAGGCCTGTGCGTTATCCCACACGGTCCTTCATACACTGTCGCTGCAGGCCTGGGTGATATCCCACACGGTCCTTCACACACTGCTGCGGCAGGCCTGGGCGTTACCCCACACGGTCCACACTGCCGGGGCAGGCCTGGGCGTTATGCCACTGTCCACACACTGCCTGTACACACCCGACACAGTGTGCGATATCCCACACTTCCATTCACACACTCCCAGGCCGGGGAGTTCATTAGACACAATTTATCGTCCTGTGGCAGCCGCTTCGAGCAGGGACAGAGAGAAAAGCTCAACATATGCACGCACGGAGTAAGGTAGAGAGTGAACCTCCCTCCACACCGCCCCATCACACACTCGGAGGATCAGACATAGAGTGAAACTGTGTCTCCCCTCAACCACTGCCCCCTTGTCTGACATCCATGTAGACCTGACTCGTAAGTTAGAACGAATAACAATTAAAACGCGGAGAGTGTTGCAGGTTGGCTGGGCGCCCATTGCCAAGTGGTTTCACGTTTGTGCGGGGGCTGGGTTGGGGAGTGCTCTCACACCGAGCGGTAGCCGGTGCCCAGGGGGACGGGGTAAGGGTGACCCCTGCCCGCACACTGCAGCCGTCACAGCCGGTGCCCAGGGAGACGGGGTATGGGTGACCCCTGCCCGCACACTGCAGCCGGTGCCCAGGGGGACGGGGTAAGGGTGACCCCTGCCCGCACACTGCAGCCGTCTCACCGGGTGCGGATACCCGCTTCGCCTCGCCGCCCTGTCCAACATCCACACTCAGTTAATCGCCCCCCGCCGCCGGGCAGTGGCAACACGGCGGAATGTGGCGATGTTCATGGACACACTGCGCTGCGTGAGACAGGCAGCATTCATGAATCGAGGCAGAGGCATGTGGGAGGGGAGGAGAGGGTTAATGGGCTGTGTGTGTAGGTCTTAGTGCTAAATTCCGTGCTGTCGAGAGGGGGCGGCTGAGCGGCGCCTGCAAGGCAGTCAACAGCATCTGCTGCGAGGCCAGGCGGAAAGTCTCCATGCAACTGTACCCAGGGATCAAACTCGGGGCTTTAGAACGCTGCGAGACATGAGAGAAACGCACACAGGCCCAGAAATACCAGACAGCAGCCGACTCCGTCTCCCTCTCGCAGCGTCTTGACGCGTCCAAGGGCTTCTTAATAAATAATCGTATTTATAAATGTGAAAAGCAACGCGCAGCGAGTGGCGAATATAGTCGGCACCGTCTCGTCTTGGTCTGAATGTGTACTTTAATTAGCAAATTACAACGCGGATGCGAGGAACAGTTAGTCCGTTAAAACCATTGACTGACTGGGCATCTTATCAATCGCCCGTTCTGTCAGCTCACCTCTCTGCCGCCCCATCGTTTCCACTGTGTTTGGCTGTATAAATATCTGTGTTTGTGAGCGAGGGGGGAGAGCTCGCCCGCGCAGATGCCCAGACAACGTGTCCCCATCTCACTGGCCGCTTTCCAAATTAAAAAACATCGTTTTTTTATTTGTTTGTATTTCAGGATTCTGATATTTTTTTCACCTGCTTTTGCCCTGAGCTTTGCCCGGATCCATCTCTCCAGGGCCGGCGATGCAATTTCTTTATCCGCAGCAAAGTTTAAAGCAATTTTGTCTCTCCGGTTGCCAGTCTGTGTTGAAACCGACCCCCGTGGCCGCTCGGCCCAGCTCCTGCTAGCCATGCTATCCCCAACTACACAGGAGGTGGTAGAAAGTGACGGGCGCGGAGTACGCAATCCCGCGCTCCGTTCACACCAGTATCCGGCCTCACCTGCCGACACTCGCCGCCCCAGGCCGGGGGAGAGGAGCGGAGAGGAGAGGAGCGGAGAGGAGCGCCTTTCCCACTGGAACTGACTGGCACGTCTGAGCCGCGCTCCAAGATACAGAGACGGTCACAGCCCATCGCTCCGGGATCCACTCCGCTTCGGATCCGATCACATTCCAAAACCTTTGTTTCAAAGATGAGACTTTATTGCTAAAAACAGTGAACCATTATATTTACATTGATATGTTTTTTAGAAAGTATATTCAAGTAAACATCCGCAACGCCACGATATCGCCTAGGTTATTATCAACAAACGGTAAAGAAATAAATAATTGGACACGTTTTTACTCATCTACACTCTATGTATTGGAAAGCTGAGATAAGCTCTGTAATATCTTCACCTCAACTTTTTATAATAATAATTATATTACAAAAAATATCTCGGCAGCATCGAGAGTCCAGAAGCGCCGGGAGGCGAACCATTCCCTCTCCTCTGGGCTGGTCTGAGTCTGGTCCGTTCGCTGCCCCTCAAATAATCCAAGATGTTCGCCAACGTTAAATCTCTGTGTTATATAGATACAAAGCAGGGGCTTCTTTAGGATGCGATATATAAAAATAGATTTGACTAACGGCGCTGTTATACTATAGACCATGTTTATGAGTCCGCCGTATCAGCACGTACACTTGCACTCGGAAATGACTGGGTATTGTACAGGTATCCATGTGCAATAGCGCGGTTTGGACCAGCCCTGGCAATACCATCTCAAGAACGTCTTGCTGATGGATTTGACAGGTTTACACAGCATTCCTTCCGGGAATGAGCACGACCTCTCGTTATAGCAGTTCCCCTCTTTGACAAAGCGCGGCCAGAAGCGGCCTCCCAGGTCTTTCCAAGTGTACACGACCGGGCAGTAGGTATACGACCAGAGCCACTGCTGCAACCTCCGCCGCGCCTTCTTGCCTAGCTTCATCCTCCTGCCGTACGGCGTCTCGGACACATCCAGCCTCTTGATGTCGTTGGGCAGAGCGCCCAGCGGCTTGAGGCGGCCGCCGGGGTCTCGGGGCGCCGAGGGGTCGGCGTCAGGCAGAGTGATGGACATGAAGCCCGGGTCGAAGTGACTTCCCAGCCGTTTCCGCAGCGTGCGCTCGTCCAGGTCGCCGTCCTTCGGGTCGCTGTCTGGGTCCGGCTGTTCGATGATGTCTAGCACGGGCAGGCTGTCACTGGGCACCGGCCGGAGGTGCAGGTATGGTTGACACAAGCCGTGTCGGAGCAGCAAGACACACAGGCAGCTCAGTAAACAGTGCGGCGGCTCCATGACTTGCCCCGGCCAGTCGGCGAGCCCTCAGGTTTATAAATAGGCAGCCGGGCCAACACGCGGCTACTTTTAATAGCACGAGTGTGGAGTGAGTGACGGGGACGCACAGGACGTGCTGAGGTTGCGGAGCACGATTAGCTGCTCCCGGCGCTGTGTGTCGCCGCCTGTCCCCACCACCGTCGCCGCTGCCGCTCCCGCCTCACCTCGGCCCGCCGCCCGTCGCCATGGCAACGCCGCCGCCGCTCGCTGCCAGCCGGTGTCTAGTCTCTAGTCGTAGCCGGCGGCGGCCGAATGGCCCCGGACAGTGACTCCGGCCACAGCCGCTCTCCCGGCCGGCAAAGCGCTGCCCGCTCCCGGTGATGCTCCCGTTACACTCCCGCTCCCCGCTGTGATCGATGCTCCCGGTGCGACTGTCCCAGTGATGCTCCCGGTGGCCCGGACACTCCGCATAGACTCGGCACCGAAGCCGCGGCGCGGGTTAAATATCCGGTCCCGGGGCGTCTGCCGCTGATTGACGTTCCCCCCGCCCCCGGCTTAACCCGCACTGTACCGGACACAAGCCGAGCAGCGGCCAGAGCACGGACACTGGACACTGGAGGCCGGACACTGGACACTGGAGGCCGGACACTATAGCCCTGAAACCGGACACCAGGTCCCGGACACTGGAGACTGGAAAACATACCCTGCACCCGGACACTGGATCCAGCACTGGGGGCTGGACACTGGAGGCCGGACACTGGAAACAGGATCCAGCACTGGGCATTGACCGGACACTGGATCCAGAACTGGGCACTGGAGACTAGACGCAGGACCCAGTACTAGTCACTGGATTCTGGGCATCGTGGCCCGGAGACAGTAAACGACCCTGGATACAAGTCACCGGACACTGGCTCAGAATGTGAGTCTGACCCCAAACATTGACCTTGGGGACTGGGTGACAGAATCCACTTCTGGACAGCTGGCGCTGGACACTGGATATTGCTCTCTGGACAAGAACCTACGACTGGACTCGGAATAGTTACTGACATAAAGGTTTGCCCGGACACTGGTGGACCTGATTTCAGGATGCCTTCCCCGCCTCCAAACCCTGGACTCACACTCCGGACACTGGCCCGGAACTCTGGCACTGGACAGTGGACCCCGTTTGTTGGGCAAAGACTCTGGGGGTCGCTGAAGCCTCGACCCTCGGACTTGGGGTGAGGAAGTCAGGCTCCGAACCCAGGTAATTGGACACTGACACGAGACACGCACGCCAGACTCTGGACACTGGCCAAGCCCGTGGTCCTCTGGAGACTGGACCGCATGCACTGGACACTCGTCCCAGACTGGACACTGGTCAATGGACGAGACACCTTGCACGACAGATGCCAATCATGTGACACCAGATACGGGACATTGGAAACCAACCCTAGCCCCTAAAAACGGAGCCCGTTCCCAAATTACCCTGGAGACGGTACACTGGAGACGGTACACTGGGGCCCAGTTACCGGAGCCCGGACACCGGAGCCCATCCATGCACTGACCCAGTTCCCCGGAATTTAACCACAGACACAGAATTAGGTGGGAGTTTCCTGGACGCTGATCACTGTGTTATATCCAGTGGGCAATATCACTGCCTCACCCTCATCCGTCACTTCGGCACCTCCGCAAAACCCAAGATACGTGCCTGTTGTTTGAGGGTCAGCCCCGGGCTGCTGACCGTTAAACTCGCTTCCCATTCCCACTGCGACCTTTCTGTCCTGGGCCTCCCCCACTGTCCGACTGGGGCCGCACGCAAATTGCGAGCACAGCATCAGTTTCTGCCGGGGTCGTTTACAACACGGAACCCGCTAACGTCACATACCCTCTTTCTTATTTACCAAGCTTCCCACCCCCTGCCCATATCTATTTTCCCAGCCCTAACACCCGGTTCCGATCCTCTCCTTCAGTTCCTCCAACCACTCATCAACCACATCTCCCTCCTCTGGGTCCCCCATTTTAACCAGACCCCCTCCCCCCGCTCCCCCCTCTCCCCGCTCCACCCTCTCCCCGTTCCCTTTTTCCTTCCATCCCTCCCTCTGCTTCTACACTTCACTCCCCGCCTTCCTTTCTTATCATATTCCATCATCTACGCCCTTTAGTCTTCTCCACTCATCACATCCAGCCTTTGTGACTATCCCCACCTTCTCACTCCCACCTGGCTTACCTGCCAATAAGCCCCTCCGCGCCTGAATCCGCCTAGCCGCTTGCCCTCACTTCTCTCTACCAGCCTTCAGTCTGAAGAAGGGGCCCGACCTGAAGCACCGAATCTGTGTTCCCCCGCCTCAGCTGCCGGGTCCACTGTCCCTGGTCCGACCGCTCTGGACAATGGCCGCCAGCAACCCCACACATGACTGTGGACACTGGCTTGACTCCTAGGTGTAACCATCAAAGGTTTGTGGGCAGAATGGCCTGTTCCCGTGCTGCACTGTTCTAATTTGTCCTGCTCCAACCAGATTGACACCATGGCCAAGAAAGCAAATCAATGTCTCCACTTCTTCCGAAGATTAAGGAGGTTTGGCCAGTCTCCAGTAACTTACCAACGTCTACAGATGCCCCGTGGAAAGCATCCTATCACAGTTTGGTTTGGCAGCTGCTCACCCAAGACCACAAGAAATCGCAGAGTTGTGGATGCAGCCCAGTCCACCGCACAGACCCCAGACTGGCCATCACCGACTCCATCTACACTTCACGCTGCCTCAGGAAAGCAGCCAACAGAATCAGGGACCGCTCACACCCCGGGCATTCGCTCTTCTCCTCTCCAATCGGGCAGAAGATACACAAGCTTTATACGTGTACCACCAGATCCAGGAGCAGCTTCTTCTCCGCGATTGTCGGACGACTGACCGAACTTCCCATTGGGACAGCGTATATCTCGTAGCGGCACCTGGAGTATTTGTTTTCGATCTGCACTTTTTCTACAATGTAACACCGTTCTGCACCCCGTTTCCTTTCTCTTTTTACTCTCCGCTGTCCTCATGAAAGATGATCGCACAGGTTACAATCCTCCTGTGACAGCAACATCGCGCTAGATTGTGTCAAAGGGGAAGCAAGAGTTCGGGGCTCAAGAGTTTCAAGAGTCACAATAACAATGTTATTTTCCCCGCAGGATTTTCAAAAATAAATGTATTTTCAATCGATACGTTTAAATAGTGAAAGCTGTTTGTTACAACACAGTATCATCTCTCGAGTGGCAATGGAAGCGACCGCTTGTCAGTTTAAATGACCACCCGCGGTGAACTGACAGACCGCACACGCGAGGAGTCTAAAGAATATAAAAACTGACTCTAAAAGCTTCTTCAGATATGTAAAAAGGAAAAGATTAGTGAAGACAAATGTAGGTCCCTTGCAATCAGAGGCAGGTGAATTTATAATGGGAAACAAGGAAATGGCAGAACAGTTAAACGAGTACTTTGGTTCTGTCTTCACTAAGGAAAACACAATCTCGCAGAAATACTCGGGGACTGAGGATCTAGTGAGAAGGAGGAACTGAAGGGAATCCACATTAGTCGGGGAATGGTGTGAGGTAAACTGTTGGGACTGAAGGCAGATAAATCCCCAGGGTCTGATGGTCTGCATCCCAGAGAACTGAAAGAGGTGGCCCTAGAAATCGTAGATGCATTGGAGATCATTTTCCAATGTTCTCTCGATTCTGGATCAGTTCCTGTGGGCTGGAGGGTAGCCAATGTAGCTCCACTTTTTAAGAAAGGAGGGAGATAGAAAATGGGGAATTATAGACCAGTTAGCCTTGCATTGGCAGTGGGGAAGATGCTGGAGTCGATTGTTAAAGATGTAATAGCAGCGCATTTGGAAAGCAGTGACAGGATCGGTCAAAATAAGCATGGATTTATGAAATGGAAATCATACTTGACTAATCTTTGGAATTGTTTGAGGATGCAACAAGTAGAATGGATAAGGGAGAGCCAGTGGATGTGGTGTATCTGGACTATCAAAAAGCCTTTGACAAGGTCCCACACAAGAGATTAGTGTGCAAAATTAGAGCACATGGTATTGGGGGTAGAGTATTGATATGGATGGAGAACTGGTTGGCAGACAGGAAGCAAAGAGTAAGAATTAACGGGTCCTTTTCTGAATGGCAGGCAGTGACTAGTGGGGTGCCGCAAGGCTCAGTGCTGGGACCCCAGTTATTTACAATATATATTAACGATTTAGGCGAGGGAATTAAATATGATATCTTCATGTTTACGGATGACACAAAGCTGGGTGGCAGTGTGAGCTGCGATGAGGATATTATGAGGTTGCACGGTGACTTGGATAGGTTGGGTGAGTGGGCAGAAGCATGGCAGAGGCAGTATAATGTGGATAAATGTGAGGTTATCCACTATGGCGGCAAGAACAGGAAGGCAGATTATTATCTGAATGGTATCAGATTGGGGAAAGGGGAAGTTCAACGAGACCTGGGTGTGCTTGTACATCGGTCACTGAAAGTAAGCATGCAGGTACAGCAGGCATTGAAGAAAGCTAATTGCATGTTGGCCATTGCGAGAGGATTTGAGTTTAGGAGCAAGGAGGTCCTACTGCAGTTGTACAGGGCCCTGGTGAGATTGCACCTGGAGTATTGTATGCAATTTTGTTCTCCTAATTTGAGGAAGGACATTATTGCTATTGAGGGAGTGCAGCGTAGGTTCACCAGGTTAATTCCCGGGATGGTGGGACTGATGTACGATGAAAGAATGGGTTGACTGGGCTTGTATTCACTGGAATTTAGAAGGATGAGAGGGCATCTTACAGAAACATATACAATTCTTAAAGGATTGGACAGTTTCTCATATCTTCTCCAACTCTAGATGCAGAAAAAATATTTGTGATGTTGGGGGAGTCCAGAACCAGGGGTCACAGTTTAAGAATAAGAGTTAGGCCGTTTAGGAATGAGATGAGGAAAAACATCTTCACCCAGAGAGTTGTGAATCTATGGAATTCTCTGCCACAGAAGGCAGGGGAGGCCAATTCACTTGATGTTTTCAAGAGAGAGTTAGACTTAGCTCTTAGGACTAAAGGAATTAAGGGATATGGGGAAAAAGTAGGAACGGGGTACTGATTTTAGATGATCAGCCATGATCATATTGAATGGCAGTGCTGGCTCAAAAGGCCGAATGGCTTACTCCTGCACCTATTTTTCTATGTTTCTAAGAATGGCCCCGGCCCGAAACATTGCCATCCATGTCCTCTTGAGATGCTGCCTGACCCGCCGAGTTACTCCGGCACTTTGTATTTCACTTCGCACAGTGTCCTGCCCAGTCTGTCCCTGCCCCAGCTGATTAGGACCAGTCTCTCATATCTTCTCCAACTCTATCCACCATCAAGGTCTCTGTTCCCCAATATTCTTCTGGACACAACCATTCGTTGTATTGGTCCTAACCTTATTAATTCTTCCTAGGTGCATCACCTCACACTTATCAACATTAAATTCCATCTGCCATTGATCTGCCCATTTCAACACCTGATGGGTGAGACATCCCAGGTCAGGGAGAGGTCAATGTGGGGTCGATGGGGTCAGTGCGAGGTCATAATTTGATCTGCTGGGGTCAATGAGAGGTCAGAGTGGGGTTGTTGGGGTCCACAAGAAATCATTAATTGACCTGCTGGGGTCAGTGAAAGGTCAGTGTGGGGTCACAAGAGGTCATTATTTGACCTGCGGGGCTCAGTGAGTTGGCCAGCTTAGTGCCTGTTTCCGTTCTGTGGAGCACCTCAACTATCTGAACCTCGTTCCCCACCGTCTCCCTCATCAGAGAAATGAGAAGTTCTTGATGAGAAGTTCTGGGTGGTTTTTGGGACCACAATGGTGCAGCACAGTAACAGGCCCTTCAGCCCAGCATGATCCTGCTGTGTGGTCCTTCAGTCCATCATGGCAACAGCCACCAAAGCCCTGCTGTCCATCGAGTCACCATGGCTACTGATTCCATTGGCCACAGTACTGAGATGCTACCCAAGAGAAGATGCTGGTATAGGTTCACTTGTCCTTCCCCCTGATGGAGGTAGTCTAAGTCCAGAGCATCTCAGAGGGCATTGTCATCACTGTCCAGAGTATTGTGCCAGGGCTGAGGCCTCGATCTTCAAACCCTTTGCCCAGAGACTCTCTGTTGGCATTTAAGGCGGTGATGAGTGTCTTCTCAAGGATGACATTTGCCAGGAGGAGATTCACTGAGATACGATGTGTATTTCACAGGGTCTCGTCATGAATCTTTACTGTTGGAGGCGAGGGTGAGCGGTGGGAGAAGGTTGGCAGAGAACCTTCACCCTGCTCCCCCTCATGGATCGCTCTGCGCTGACCGTTGCTAGTGCAGGATTGAGTCTCCATTGGCAGAGTCCAACACTGTGTCTGAGGGATGGTACACACCCCAGGAGACTGAGTGTGGTGGCTGGGAGTTATTAACCCCAACCTAAGATCCAGAACCATGCCTTCCTTCTGTAATGATAGCTTGTTCATTAACACTCTATTCTTTTGTATCCTGCAGGCCACGATCATTACTTATTCATCAATCATTTGGAAATGTCTATTAATTTGAAACAGGTTATATAAAGTTGAACAAAAAATCCATGTTCTGGATCTGTTTCTTCCTACCCTTCTGGACCTAGCCATGCTCTTGGGTCCCAAGTTCTGTTTCCTTATCCATTTCATCAACCATCCAACACAAAATGTGCACATGACGTCTTTACACAGAATTCTTAAAGGGTGAAGAACGTGCTAAGGGAGCCAACCAGAAAAGAGTTAGAAAGAGACAAGGAAATGCAGCTGCTGGAATCTGGGGCAAAAAAAAACTGCTGGGGCAACTCAGTAGGTCAAGCAGCACCTGTGGAGGGAATGAACAAATGATGTTCCGGGTCAGGACTCTTCTTCAAGATGGAGATAGCTGGTGGAGAGACGTCAGGGGACAGGATGGGGCAAGAGCTGGTAAGTGATAGATAGATAAAGAGGGGTTGATTGGCAGAAAGCTCGGGTTGGGGACAGGAGGGTGGAGATACATGCGTCCACTCTCTATTTGTTCTTGCCTGCAGGTGAGACTGGAATGGTCACGTTGTTGTCAACTGGAACTGGGGTGAACATTCCAGATACTTCATTCTGTGTGACTGGTGATCTGAAGCTGAACTTCATTCAATGCTGTCTGGTCACCATGTGAGATGGAGGATGTAGTTGAGTGGAGAGGGTGCAGAAAAGATTCACATCTATGTTGGCGGGACTGGGGGGGATTGAGTGGTAAGGAGAGGCTGGATAGGCTGGAAGCAAGGAGCGTATAATCATAAGGGCATGAATAAGGTGGATGGTCACAGTATTTTCCCCAGTGTGGGCAGTCTAAAGCTAGAGGGCGATGGTTTATGCTGAGACGGGAAGAGGACTTTAGAGGTAACATTTTTTGGGGGGTGGGGGGAGAACAAAGGAGGAGCCGGCATACTTTGTCTGTGCCGTAGATGGCCACTATTTGTATACCTTGGGTATGCAAGCAAAGAATTTCACTGTGCCTTGTCACATGTGACAATAAAGCATTCCATTCCATTCCATTCCATACAGTGGGTGGCAGAACGAGCTGTCAGAGAGCAGACCCTTCAGCCCACCGTGACTATACTGATCATGATGACAAGACCATCTCTTATCTACAGTATCTGCACCTAATCCATATCCCTCCATTCCCTGCATATCCAGGTGCCTATCCAACACCACAATTGTATCTGTCTCCCCCATCAACCCAGCAGCATGTTCCAGACACTCACCACCTTCTGTGTAAAAAAGTTGCCCCACACATCTCCTTTACACTTAGTCCCTCTCCACCTTAAAGCTATGGCCTCTTGTATTTGGTGACTTGAAGGAAGGACATGACGAGAAATAACAAAATGAAAGAGGAATTAAACAATTACTTTGTGGGTGTCTTCCCAGAAGAAGAGGCACAAAGCCTGTAGGATATGTTACAGAACTGAAATTGCGTGAGAATGAGGATCTGAAGGAACTACGTGTTGGTTTGAAAATAGTCTTCAACAGGTTGGTGAGCTTGGAAGCAAATAAATGCCAAATACCAAATTACTTTGAAAGAAGAGTCATGGCAACGGGTACTTGGATAGGACAGGTTTAGAGGGGTATGGGGCAAACACAGGCAGGTGGGACCAGTGTAGATGGGACATGTTGGCTGGTGTGGGCAAGTTGGGCCGAAGGGCCTGTTTCCACTCTGTATGACTTTATGACTGTATAGGAGAAGGAGTCTCTGGTGGGGAGATTGCATGCGACTCAATAGACAATAGACAATAGGTGCAGGAGGAGGCCATTCAGCCCTTCGAGCCAGCACCACCATTCAATGTGATTATGGCTGATCATTCTCAATCAGTACCCCGTTCCTGCCTTCTCCCCATACCCACTGACTCCGGTATCCTTAAGAGCTCTATCTAGCTCTCTCTTGAATGCATTCAGAGAATTGGCCTCCACTGCCTTCTGAGGCAGAGAATTCCACAGATTCACAACTCTCTGACTGAAAAAGTTTTTCCACATCTCAGTTCTAAATGGCCTACCCCTTACTCTTAAACAGTGGCCCCTTGTTCTGGACTCCCCCAACATTGGGAACATGTTTCCTGCCTCTAACGTGTCCAACCCCTTAATAATCTTATACGTTTCGATAAGATCTCCTCTCATCCTTCTAAACTCACCACACCCACACCCAGCAGTGGGCACCCACTTGTAGTAACCCCACCTCTCAGCACTTGGTCTGTCGCCCTCTGTACCCGGGCAATTCCAGTGCTGGACTAGACACGTAAACACAGTCAGCAGCTCTGCCCCCACCACTCTCTCCAGCAATGTGTTCCAACTACTCGCCACTCTCTTGGTGAAGAAATCAACCTCAGATCATCTTTGAATCTCTTCTCCCTTATCCTAAACAAATATCTTCTTATTTTATCTACCCCTGCTATGGGAAAAATGTCCCTGCAGTTTACCCTATCGATACCACTCATCATTTTAAGCATGTCCCTCTAAACCTCCTCTGCTGCAGTCAGAAACATTCCATCCCAGGCAACATCCTGGTGAATCTCCAGTGCAGGCACATTCTTCCTGCAGTGCGGGGACCAGAACTGTTGAGGTCTGCCCAATGTTTTACAAAGTTGGAGCAAAACTTTCCTATCTCTGTAGTCAATGCCTTGACCAATGAAAGCCAGCATCCCAAAGCCAGTATCCCTTCTGCATACATTCCCAACCTCATCATCGGACAGTTCGACCATCTTTAAGGATCTGTGCACATACACTGAGGTCCCTCTGTTCCTCGGTTCTCCCTGAGCCCCAGCAAGCATGCTGTCTGTCCTTGCCTCATTAGTACTTCCAAAGTGCATCAGCTTGCATTTACCAAGATTAACCTTCATCTGCCATGTCTCAGCCCTTTCCACCAACACATCCTTATCGCTCTCCAGCCGGACTACCCACCACACTGTCAACAACTCTACCACTCTTTGTGTCTTGGTCAGTGCATATTAGCTGGAAATGTACCTGTGGGTTGGAAGGATGGAGAGGGAAGATAGGGAACTACTGACTAGCTAGCCGATTATCAGTGTTGGGGGAATTGCTTGGATCGGTGATGTGGGATGTAACAACAAAGCAGCTAGAAAGGAATAACACAGGGCACCATGATGTGAATTCTGAGAGGAACATTCCACTGCCGAGCCCATGCCAGGGTGACTGGTGAATGAGGGGGAGCCGGGGATGGTGGTGTCTTCAGAAGGCTTTTACTAATGAAAGGAATGTGATTTATTAGATCATTTACTGAGAGTTAACTCTACTGTTATCCATCTGGAGTTAGACACAAAATGCTGGAGTAACTCAGTGGGACAGGCAGCATCTCTGGGGAGAAGGAATGGTTTTGGGTCGAGAACGTTCTTGTCAGCTCCATTTGGAGTTTTTAGACATTGAATCTTGCAAATGTGCGGATCAGAGAGAGCTATTTAGCCTCACTCTGCCTAGCCTCACTCTGCCCCTGTCCCCAGCCCAGGCGAAACTCATTTCAAGCTCAGCCACTCCTACTGATGTGTGCTGGCCTCTCCGTCACTCCCACCTCAGGCAGTGAGTTCCAGCCCCGGCCACTCAATGAGAGGAAAAGGACAGTCCTCAACTGCCTCTAATGCCTCAATCATTTCATTACAGCCTCCAATCACTGCCTGCTCTCCTGAGGGGGATGTCATCTTATTTCACCCTGACTTGGCCTGCAGTGATTTTACGTCTTATTTTAATCTCCCCTCTGTCTCCTTTGTTCTGAAGAAAACGATGTCAGCCTAATATTCTCTCCCCATGACTATAACTCTCCAGCCCCGGCAACATCCTCGTAAAACTGCTCTGCGCCCTCCAGAGCTGTGATTCCTGTGGTGCTGGGTCCCAAGCCACACACTGCTGCAATGTCACCAGGGTTTCACACAGGAATCCCTCAGCTCACAACATTACCCTCCTTGTCATTGCCTCTTTGGAGTACATGCCCCCGACTTGCGCTAATGAACAATATGCACTCTCTGCACACACAGCTCTCTGTACACACGGCTCTCTGCACACACGGCCTTCTGCACACGCGGCCCTCTGCACACGCGGCACTCTGCACACACGGCCCTCTGCACACACGGCCCTCTGCACACACGGCCCTCTGCACACACGGCCCTCTGCACACACGGCCCTCTGCACACACGGCCCTCTGCACACACGGCCCTCTGCACACACGGCCCTCTGCACACACGGCCCTCTGCACACACGGCCCTCTGCACACACGGCCCTCTGCACACACGGCTCTCTGCACACACGGCCCTCTGCACACACGGCCCTCTGCACACACGGCCCTCTGCACACATGGCCCTCTGCACACACGGCCCTCTGCACACACGGCTCTCTGCACATTCTCATAACCTGTTCTGGTTCTGGTTCTGATTTGTGAGATTCTGCTCAATGAAAAGTGTCCCTGAAATGCAACACTGCTGTGAATCAAGGAACATCTGTACAGCTCTGGATGACCCTCCCAGCTATAAACCTCTGCTACTCAGGACAAGAACCCAGCGTGCCTTCCTAACCCGCTGACCTGCTCCTGTGACCTGCAATGATCTGTGCTTTTGCACCCTGAGAGTTTGTTGCTCTGTTCCTGTACTCTATCACTGATGGACACACAGTGCTGGAGTAACTCAACGGGTCAGGCAGCATCTCTGGAGAATATGGATAGGTAATGTTTTGGGTCGAGACCCTTCCTCAGACTCTTTTTGTGCATTAACCAGCATCTGCAGTTCTTTGTTCCCACCTACCACTGACCCTGCATTCCCTTCTCATTTTCCCCCTTCAAATGCACCACCCTCATTTGTGTCGACTGCTGTCATTTTGCACCTTGTGTCCTCATCTGTCCACCAGTCTCCTACAGCCCGGAACATTCTTCCACCGTCTCGCACACAAACAATTTTGTTACCATCAGTCAGCCTCTACACGCAGTGGCAAATGTTGCCCCTCTTTTTATTGATATATTCACAAGATGCGATCTCGCTGTAATGCAGGGGAATGGGGTTGAGAGGGAAAAGTAGATCAGCTATGATTGAATGGTACAGCAGAATGGATGGGCCAAATGGCCTAATTCTGCTCCTGTGTCTTCGGGTCTTGTGGCAGCATTTATTGTCCACCCTGAATTGTGCTTGGACTCAGGAGTCAACCACATTGGTAGATTTGGCCCAGGCTGAGTTAAAATGGCAGATTCCTTCCCTGGACTCTGAGCTAACCAAATGGGATTTGTGACAATATCGTGGTTTTGTGGTTATTGTTTTTCTCGACACCCTGGCCTTATTTCATTAGTTGAATCTGTCACTACAACTCACCCGGTGTGTGCGGGTCCCGGCTTGTAGCGCTGGAGACCTGGGTTTGATCCTGACTACGGGTGCTGTCTGTACGGAGTTTGTACATTCTCCCTGTGACCACGTGGGTTTTCTCCGGATGCTCTGGTTTCCTCCCACACTTCAAGGACATACAGGTTTTGTAGGTTAATTTGCTTCTGTGAATCATAAACTGTCCCTAGTGTGTAGGATAGTGCTGGAGTACGGGGTGATTGCTGGTTGGCACAAACTCGGTGGGCCAAAGGGCCTGTTTTCCACTGTATCTGTAAAGTCTAAAGTCTATAATCTAACTCATCAGCCTGGAGCTTCTGGTCGCCATGCGGCACGCCATGGGGAGGATGAATCAGCCGGAGTTGACACAGAAAGGAATCAGGAATGTTGCCTGGACTGAGGACTTGAGTTATAAGCAGAGACTGGATTGGTTGGGACTGTTCCCTGGAGACGGAGGGCTGAGGTTGTAGGGTTTGTACGATGAGGTGGAGGGTGGTAGAGGAGAGGAACCCAGATTTGGAAGCCTTAGGTTGAAGATGAGAGGGCAGGGTGGGGGTCTGTTTCTAAGCTGTATGACTCTAAGCTTTCACACAGAGGGTGGTGGGTGTCTGCAACCAGCTGCCAGAGGAGATATAAAGGCAGGTGCAATGACAAAGTTTAAAGGAAATTTGCCAGGCAAGCGGATAACAACATTTGTAAAGGTATATGAGCCAAATTCAGACAAATGGGACTAGTTTAGAAAGCCTTCTTGGTCAGCATGGACAAATTGGGCTGAAGCGCCCATATTCGTGCAGAATAACTATGAATCTCTTTGAATCGATGATCTCATTGCTATTATACATGTAACATTGCAAATAGTCATTACAGAGACAAGGGTGCCTAATTCATTACAGGTTAACACGGAGGTTTACCAAGCAAGGAGAATTGCAATGTTTATTGCAATTTGTGTCTTTGTGTCCACGAATATAAAGTGGAATTGTTGAGGCCCTCGGTGAGACCAGCACCCCCTAAACACTGCACTTGGCACCACCGGAATGTAACCAAAGTAGATTCCTGCCATTGCAGGATTATCCCTGGGGTGAGAATAGGCAGGTTGGACATAGATACTGGTTCAGAACAATGGGAGATGGTCTCTTCATAACATGCAAAGTTTGCATGGAGTTTGGTGCAGTAAGTCCAGGACGATGCTCCTGCCTGGTGCGAGGGGTAACTAGTGAACTGCTGCAGTCCTTTGGGGCAGATGTTTGGGAGTGAGTGGATGCCAGGATTTGGCGCATTGATGATGAAGGGAAGGTGGAATGTTCCTGAGTCACAGTACGTGACGTAGACAATACCAGCAGAGGGAGGTGTTCCCATGCAACTACCGAACTGCCCACCACCTGTCCACCATCTGCCCACCACTGCCCACTATCTGCCCAACAACCGTCCACTATCTGCCCACCACTGTCCACCACCTGCCCAACCTCTGCCCGCCACCTGTCCACCATCTGCCCAACCTCTGCCCACCACCTGTCCCCATCTGCCCAACATCTGTTCAACCTCTGCCCGCCACCTGTCCACCATCTGCCCAACCTCTGCCCACCACCTGCCCAACCTCTGCCCGCCACCTGTCCACCATCTGCCCAACCTCTGCCCACCACCTGCCCAACATCTGATCAACCTCTGTCCAACCTCCACCCACCACCTGCCCAACATCTGTCCGACCTCTGCCCAGCATTTGCCCACAACCTGCCCAACCTCTGCCCAGCATCTGCTCAACCGCTGCCCAACATTGGCCCAACCATCTGCCACCTTCTGCCCAGCATCTGTCCAACCTGCCCAGAATCTGCTCATCTGTGGAGGAGCTGGCATCGTCAGCCACCTCAGGGTCTTGGAACCTGAGAGGAATCGTCATCCTCCACCCTGCCCTAAGGATGAGGTGGAGAAGGAGGAGCCAGTGTGACAGAACAAGACTCAGGCCGGACACCACCACCCTCGTGATCTTGACCCCACCAAGACACCAAGACCCCAATGGTCACAAGGCAGCCTGTCATCGCTCCGGACACCAAGACCGCGGTGCACCAGACAGCAGCGTGTTTAAAACTGGCGGATCTCTCAGCCTGTGGATGAATCGGTCCCACAGACAACGCTCATCTTTCGCTCTCCCAGCACCAGTCCAGCTTGCTTGGCCCGAGTTGAAGTTTGCATGTTCAGGCGGGTGTACATTGATCCAATGTGCCGTACTGCTAATGCCTTATTACTCATCGAGTGACATATTTCTGCAGCTGAGCTCCGAATGGTCTTGGCACCTGTGTCCTAAGAGTTGTTAATCCAGCATCTAAACTGCAAACTATTTGTTATTTCTCCCTTATCCCGTCCTTCCGCAGAGGATGTCTTTGATTTCCAGTGTCCCGTTGCCCCTCCCCCCGCGCTGCGAGCTCCCCTCAGCCGTTCTGGGGACATCAGCAACATGAAAGCATTCCTGAAGAAAGTGCCCCGGTCTCCAGGGAAACACCGCAGCAACACGGTGCCTCAGAACAATGAGCAACTCCTCCAGCTCCCCACCACCAACATCATTTGACCATCAATCAGAGTCATCATATTTAAAGGGAGGGGCAGTGCTGCTGGTCTGTGACACACTATCACCACTGGGGTCCCCCCCCCCAGAAACAGCTTTCAACTTGCACACAAGCCAGCCCTGGGGATGAGCAGTCCCTGGAGATCAGCTGCCCACTCCCAGGCTCCAGCAGCCGGATCAAGCACGCAGTGTCCACCGGGGTAGTTCTCCCACCGCGGGATGAAGGGCCACAAGGAGAGGAGGCCGCGGTGAGATTTAGTCAAGGGCCCGGGACAAGGGGGCAAATTGTAGGTTGGGACTTTGGTGCAGAACCATTCAGCGTCGTTATTGGAGAGGACAGTTTAATCCATGGGACATGAATGGGGTGGCAGGAGAGAGCAGGGGAGCACATTCCAGGAGCATGTGTCATCATCGCCGTCAGTGGCAGTGAAGACGAGATGTGCAGGAAGGCAGGAACTGCAGATGCTGCTTTAAACCGACCATTGACACAAAATGCTGGAGTAACTCAGCGAGACAGGCAGCATCTCTGGAGAGAAGGGATGAGTGACGCTTCGGGTCGAGACCCTTCTTCCATGGGAGATACAGCCAGAGGGTGGACCTGACCCCACTCTACGTACTGCCAGGACAGGGACAAGTCAAGTCTCCCTCTGCACCGTCTAGTCCCCACTCTGGGCCCTGCCTCCAGCGCCAGTCCCATTCCATTGCAGCGGACAGTAATCCCCAGGGACCAACGCCCAGCGCGCATCCATCCTGTCACGCTGTCCTTACACAGTAGTCACAGGCCAGGAGACCACTTGGCCCATCTCAGCCATCCTAGCTCCTACTCCCACCCTCTCTTCACAGTTCTGTAAGTTCTTCACTAAGTTTCAGACACTTTGTAGCTCCCTCTGGACGCTATGGCAGTCTCCCCCTCCCCACATCTCCCTTCTCCCCTTCCCCCACTCCCAACCCCCTACTCCCCCAACACTCTCCCCCTCTACTACATCCTCCAAACTCCCTCCACTCCCACTCCCCCCTCTTTCCCATTTCCTCCCCACTCCCTCCCTCCCCAGAGTCAAAGAGAGTCGTAGTGTCATAAACTTGGAAACAGGCCCTTTGACCCAACTTGGCCAAACCGACTAATATGTCCCATCTACATTAGTCCCACCTGCCTGCGTTTGGCCCATATCTGTCCAAACCTGTCCTATCCATGTACCTGTCTAATTGTTTCTTAAATGTTTCAATAGTTCCTGCCTCAACTACCTCCTCTGGCAGTTCGTTCCATGCACCCATCACCCTTTGTGTGAAAAAGTTACCCCTCATATTCCTATTAAATCTTTCCCCCCCCTCACCTTAAACCTATGTCCTCTGGTTGTCAATTCCCCTACGCTGAGCAAAAGACTCTGTGTGTCTACCTGATCTATTCCTTTCATTCATCTTATACATCTCTACAAGATCACCTCTCATCCTCCTGTGCTCCAAGGAATAAAGTCCCAGCCCGCTCAACTTTGCCCTGTAGCTTCGACCCTCGAGTCCTGGCAAAATCCTTGTAAATCTTCTCTGTACCCTTTCCAGCTTGACAACATCTTTCCTGTAACATTGTGCCCAGAACTGAACACAATACTCAAAACACGGCCTCACCAATGTCTTATCGAACTGTAACATGACCTCCCAACTTCTATGCTCAATACTCTGTGATGAAATCCAATGTGCCAAAAGCCTTTTTGACCACCCAATCTACATGTGACGCCACCTTCACGGAACTGTGTATCTGCATTCCTAGATCCCTCTGCTCGACAACACTGCCCAGAGCCCTACCATTTACTGTGTAGATCCTGACCATGTTAGATGATCTAAAATGCAACACCTCACATTTCTGTGCATTAAATTCCAACAACCATTCCTCAGCCCACCTCACTATCTACAATACCACCCACTTTAGTGTCATCTGCAAACTTGCTAATCTTGCCATGTATGTTCTCATCCAAATCATTGATACAGATGACAAACAGTAATGGGCCTAGCACCAAACCTTGAGGCACACAACTGGTCACTGGCCTCCAGTCCAAGAAGCAACCTTCCACCATCAACCTCTGCTTCTTTCCATGAAACCAATTTTCTATCCATTCAGCTATCTCTCCTTGGATCCCATGGGATCTAACCACCCTGAGTAGACTACCACATGGAACCTTGTCAAAAGCTTTGCTGGTCCAAATATACAACATCTACAGCTCTGCCCTCATCAATCATTTTGGTCACATCTTCAAAAAACTCAATCAGATTTGCGATTCGTGATTCCACCTGTAATCAATTGCTCACTTTATGAGCCTGTGATTGCATATAGTTTGCTGGTCACTCTAATTACACCTGGACACACACGGCCCTCAGTCTCTGTACTTGTTACAGCTGTGTAATCAAGTCTGTTGCTTCCCTTCCATCGGTCCAGCTTCACACAGCAGCCTCATGGGAGCAACTCCATCAGATGCCACTGGTCCAGGAAATAATCCCACTGTCACCTCCTGCCCAACGGCCCACTGCGCCTCTCCCGAGCTTCATAAAACACTCCCAGTGATCAGTCATTCTGTCCTTGCAGAGCCAGTACCCCTCCGTACCGCCCGCCAGAGTTGCCGACCAGTAGCCACTCATGCAGATACAGGCTCCCCTCTCCCTGCACCCTCCCCACAGACTCTCCACACTCTGTATCACAGAGCCCACCTCCACATTTAATACAGAGAATTTGGGACGTCTAACAAGGGCAGGATCCACACAGTGAATGATAGGCCTCTGGGGAGTGTTGTAGAGCAGAGGGATCTAAGAGTGCAGGTGCATTGTTCCTTGAAGGTCGAGTCGCAGGTAGATAAGGAGGTCAAAAAGGCTTTTGGCACATTGGCCTTCATCAGTCAGAATATTGAGTATAGAAGTTGGGAGGTCATGTTGCAGTTGTATAAAATGTTGGTGAGACCGCATTTTGTGTTCAGTTCTGGGCACCATGTTATAGGAAAGATATTGCCAAGCTTGAAAGGGTTCAGCAAAGATTTACAAGGATGTTGCCAGAACTAGAGGGTCTGAGCTATAGGGAGAGGTTGAGTAGGCTGGGTCTTTATTCCTAGGAGGATGAGGGGTGATCTTAGAGGTGTATAAAATCATGAGCGGAATAGATCGGGTAGATGCACAGAATAGGCTCAAAGTGAAGGGGAAAAGATTTAATAGGAATCTGAGGGGTAACTTTTTCACACAAAGGGTGGCGGGTGTATGGAACAAGGTGCCAGAGGAGGCAGTTGAAGCTGGGACTATCCACACGTTTTAGAAACCGTTAGACTGGTACATGGATAGGTCAGGTTTGGAGGGATATGGACCAAATACAGGCAGGTGGGACCTGTAGCTGGGACATGTTGGTTGGTGTGGGCAAGTTGGGCCGAACGGCTTGTTTCCACACTGTCTCAGTCTATGACTATATCCCACAGGCCCATCTCTGCCCATGAACCCCCTCCCTCGCCATCCGACCCCAACCTCGGCCCCACGGTTCACCTGTCCACAGCCTACGCACCAGTCCCACCGGCTCCTGACCCAACTCAACATTTCATGTCTACTGGGCCCAGACTCTTTGCCCAACCCTCTCCCCTCATTCTCCCAACTCCCCCCAATCCTTTCACCCTCCACCTGACCTCCACTCCTTTATCCTCCCACTCCCCCTCTCCTCCTCCCTCTGCCCCCCTAACCCCCCACCCAACCCTCCCTCCCCCCCAACCCTCCCTCCCCCCCCCCTCCCTCCCTCCCCCCTCACCCATCCCTCCGCTCCACCCCCTCCCCCCCCTCCCTCCCCCCTCACCCATCCCTCCGCTCCACCCCCCCCCCCCCCCCCCCCCACCTCTCACAGCGGAGAGCAGTTGCCTCTCTCAGCTCCAGGATGACTCAGTCTCTGGCGCGGGTGGCTCTGACAGCCCCTGGCCGCTGCTCACATACCTCACTGCCTGCAAGGCTGGCCCCGGGCCCGGCCGGACCTGGAAGCCGATGACACAATGTTTGAAACTTCAATTAGCTGGGAGTTCCTGAATGAATGATTCACACCCGCCGCTCAGCTGCTGCTCCGGGAGCCCGTGGGGAGAGGAGGACAGCATCTCTGCCCCAGCAGGAACTCTCCTCCAGCAGAACTCTCTCTCCCCCCCCCCCCCCACCCAGCAGAGCTCTGTCCCCCAGCAGAACCCACCACAGCAGAACTACCCCCGAGCAGGGCCTCTCCCCCAGCAGGGTATCTCCCCCAGCAGAACCCTCCCCCAGCAGAACCCCCCCCCCCCAGCAGAGCTCACTGTCCTCCAGCACAACCTTCCCAAGCAGAACCCTCCCCCAGCAGACCCCCCCCCCCAGCAGAGCTCACTGTCCTCCAGCACAACCTTCCCCAGCAGAACCCTCCCCCAAGCAGGGTCTCTCCCCCAGCAGGGTCTCTCCCCCAGCAGAACCCTCCCCCAGCAGAACTCCCCCCCCCCCAGCAGAGCTCACTGTCCTCCAGCACAACCTTCCCCAGCAGAACCCTCCCCCGAGCAGGGTCTCTCCCCCAGCAGGGTCTCTCCCCCAGCAGAACCCTCCCCCAGCAGAACTCCCCCCCCCCAGCAGAACTCACTGACCCCCAGCAGAACCCTCCCCCAGCAGAACCCTCCCCCAGCAGAGCTCACTGTCCCCCAGCAGACCCCTCCCCCCCCCCCCCAGCAGGGTCTCTGCACCAGGCCTGGGCAGATGTGCGAGGGGAGGCCCTCTGTCCGGGCAACAGGGGGTCTCTATCCCAGCATGGCAGGCAGGCAGGCGGGGTCTCCGCTGGCTCGGGGCGGGAGCACAGGCACTGACCAGAGCCCCCAAATCCCCTGCCCAACATACAGCGCTGGAACTGGCTCTTCAGTCCACAATGTCCATGCTGAACATGATGCCCAGCTGAACTAATCTCCTCTGCCTGCATGTGATCCATATCCCTCCATTCCCTGCATATCCATGTGCCTATCCAACAGTCGCTGAGAGAGGCAATACCCCCCATATCTGCCTCCACCACCACCCTGGCAGTGCGTTCCAGATCCCCACCACCATCTGTGTAAAAGACTCGTCCCCCGAACATCTTTAAACTTTGCCCCTCTTGCCTTAATACCATGCCCAGTACCATGCCTTAATACCATGCCCAGTACCATGCCTTAATACCATGCCCAGTACCATGCCTTAATACCATGCCCAGTACCATGCCTTAATACCATGCCCAGTACCATGCCTTAATACCATGCCCAGTACCATGCCTTAATACCATGCCCAGTACCATGCCCAGTACCATGCCTTAATACCATACCAGCCTGGCAACTCCACCCAGGGGAAAGGGTTCTGACGGTCACTATCTCTGCTTCTCATCATTTTATAGACATCTATCAGGTCTCACCTCAGCCTCTAATGTTCCAGAGAAAACAATGCAAGTTTGTCCAACCTCTCCTGATAGCTAATAACCTAATATCCAGGCATCATTCTGGTAAATCTCCGCAAACTCTGGGGTGACCAGAACCGCATACAATACTCCAAATGTTATAAAGCTGCATCATCACTTCCTGACTCTGATACTCAATGCCTCGACCAAGTATACCGAACACCTTGTTTACCACCCAATCTACCTGTGTTACCATTCAGGGAGTTGTGGACCATGACCCCAAGATCCCTCTGGACATCAATGTTGTTAAGGGTCATGCCATTAACTGGATATTTTCCTTACATTTGACCCACCCAAAGTGCTCCAGCTCACACTTGCTTGCAGTAAACCTCCTGCTGATGAACGAGGGGCCCGCTGGTACCAAGCTTGGGTTAGCTGCTGACCCCGTCCTGGTACTGAACCCATGGGTGTGTTTGCACTGAGCTAGAGACCCCCCTCACTGCCCCCCACTAACCCCCTCACTGCCCCCCACTACCCCCTCACTGCCCCCCACTACCCCCCTCACTGCCCCACACTACTCCCCTCACTGCCCCCCACTACCCACTCACTGCCCCCCACTACCCCCCTCACTGCCCCCCACTACCCCCTCACTGCCCCACACTACCCCCTCACTGCCCACCACTACCCCCCTCACTGCCCCCCACTACCCCCTCACTGCCCCCCACTACCCCCTCACTGCCCCCCACTACCCCCTCACTGCCCCCCACTACCCCCCTCACTGCCCCCCACTACCCCCTCACTGCCCCCCACTACCCCCCTCACTGCCCACCACTACCCCCCTCACTGCCCCCCACTACCCCCCCCACTACCCCCTCACTGCCCCCCACTACCCCCCTCACTGCCCCCCACTACCCCCTCACTGCCCCCCACTACCCCCTCACTGCCCCCCACTACCCCCTCACTGCCCCCCACTACCCCCTCACTGCCCCCCACTACCCCCCTCACTGCCCCTCACTGCCCCACACTACCCCCTCACTGCCCCCCACTACCCCCTCACTGCCCCCCACTACCCCCTCACTGCCCCACACTAACCCCTCACTGCCCCCCACTACCCCCCTCACTGCCCACCACTACCCCCCTCACTGCCCCCCACTACCCCCCCACTACCCCCTCACTGCCCCCCACTACCCCCTCACTGCCCCCACTACCCCCTCACTGCCCCACACTACCCCCCTCACTGCCCCCCACTACCCCCTCACTGCCCCCCACTACCCCCTCACTGCCCCCCACTACCCCCCTCACTGCCCACCACTACCCCCCTCACTGCCCCCCCACTACCCCCCCCACTACCCCCTCACTGCCCCCCACTACCCCCCTCACTGCCCCACACTACCCCCTCACTGCCCCCCACTACCCCCTCACTGCCCCCCACTACCCCCCTCACTGCCCACCACTACCCCCCTCACTGCCCCCCACTACCCCCCCCACTACCCCCTCACTGCCCCCCACTACCCCCTCACTGCCCCCACTACCCCCTCACTGCCCCCACTACCCCCTCACTGCCCCACACTACCCCCTCACTGCCCCCCACTACCCCCTCACTGCCCCCACTACCCCCTCACTGCCCCTCACTGCCCCACACTACCCCCTCACTGCCCCCCACTACCCCCTCACTGCCCCCCACTACCCCCTCACTGCCCCACACTACCCCCCTCACTGCCCCCCACTACCCCCCTCACTGCCCACCACTACCCCCCTCACTGCCCCCCACTACCCCCCACTACCCCCTCACTGCCCCCCACTACCCCCTCACTGCCCCCACTACCCCCTCACTGCCCCACACTACCCCCCTCACTGCCCCCCACTACCCCCTCACTGCCCCCCACTACCCCCTCACTGCCCACCACTACCCCCCTCACTGCCCCCCCACTACCCCCCCCACTACCCCCTCACTGCCCCCCACTACCCCCTCACTGCCCACCACTACCCCCCTCACTGCCCCCCACTACCCCCTCACTGCCCCCCACTACCCCCTCACTGCCCCCACTACCCCCTCACTGCCCCACACTACCCCCCTCACTGCCCCCCACTACCCCCTCACTGCCCCCACTACCCCCTCACTGCCCCCCACTACCCCCCTCACTGCCCACCACTACCCCCCTCACTGCCCCCCCACTACCCCCCCCACTACCCCCTCACTGCCCCCCACTACCCCCCTCACTGCCCCACACTACCCCCTCACTGCCCCCCACTACCCCCTCACTGCCCCCCACTACCCCCCTCACTGCCCACCACTACCCCCCTCACTGCCCCCCACTACCCCCCCCACTACCCCCTCACTGCCCCCCACTACCCCCTCACTGCCCCCACTACCCCCTCACTGCCCCCACTACCCCCTCACTGCCCCACACTACCCCCTCACTGCCCCCCACTACCCCCTCACTGCCCCCACTACCCCCTCACTGCCCCTCACTGCCCCACACTACCCCCTCACTGCCCCCCACTACCCCCTCACTGCCCCCCACTACCCCCTCACTGCCCCACACTACCCCCCTCACTGCCCCCCACTACCCCCCTCACTGCCCACCACTACCCCCCTCACTGCCCCCCACTACCCCCCACTACCCCCTCACTGCCCCCCACTACCCCCTCACTGCCCCCACTACCCCCTCACTGCCCCACACTACCCCCCTCACTGCCCCCCACTACCCCCTCACTGCCCCCCACTACCCCCTCACTGCCCACCACTACCCCCCTCACTGCCCCCCCACTACCCCCCCCACTACCCCCTCACTGCCCCCCACTACCCCCCTCACTGCCCCACACTACCCCCTCACTGCCCCCCACTACCCCCTCACTGCCCCCCACTACCCCCCTCACTGCCCACCACTACCCCCCTCACTGCCCCCCACTACCCCCCCCACTACCCCCTCACTGCCCCCCACTACCCCCTCACTGCCCCCACTACCCCCTCACTGCCCCCCACTACCCCCTCACTGCCCCCCACTACCCCCTCACTGCCCCCCACTACCCCCTCACTGCCCCCACTACCCCCTCACTGCCCCACACTACCCCCCTCACTGCCCCCCACTACCCCCTCACTGCCCCACACTACCCCCCTCACTGCCCCACACTACCCCCCTCACTGCCCCCACTACCCCCCTCACTGCCCCACACTACCCCCCTCACTGCCCCCCACTACCCCCCTCACTGCCCCACCGACAGCCTGGCTGTGGAACGGTGCAAGTGTGGGCATCGATGGGCAGGAGGTACGTTGGGTGTACAGGGTCAGACCAGAGACCATTAGGCAGGGTGGGGGGGGGGGGGGGGGAGCAGAGGAGAGATAAGGGGAGTGAGGGAGGGGACGGGGTGTGGGGACAGAGACAATAGACAATAGACAATAGGTGCAGGAGTAGGCCATTCGGCCCTTTGAGCCAGCACCACCATTCAATGTGATTATGGCTGATCGTTCTCAATCAGTACCCCGTTCCTGCCTTCTCCCCATACCCCCTGACTCCGCTATCCTTAAGAGCTCTATTTAGCTCTCTCTTGAATGCATTCAGAGAATTGGCCTCCACTGCCTTCTGAGGCAGAGAATTCCACAGATTTACAACTCTCTGACTGAAAAAGTTTTCCTCATCTCCGTTCTAAATGGCATACCCCTTATTCTTAAACTGTGGCCCCTGGTTCTGGACTCCCCCAACATTGGGAACATGTTTTCTGCCTCTAACGTGTCCAACCCCTTAATAATCTTATACGTTTCGATAAGATCCCTCTCATCCTTCTAAATCACAGTGTATACAAGCCTAGCCGCTCCAGTCTTTCAACATATGACAGTCCTGCCATTCTGGGAATTAACCTAGTAAACCTACGCTGCATGCCCTCAATAGCAAGAATATCCTTCCTCAAATTTGGAGACCAAAACTGCACACAGTACTCCAGGTGCGGTCTCACTAGGGTCCTATACAACTGCAGAAGGACATCTTTGCTCCTATACTCAACTCCTCTTGTTATGAAGCCCAACATTCCATTGGCTTTCTTCACTGCCTGCTGTACCTGCATGCTTCCTTTCAGTGACTGATGCACTAAGACACCCAAATCTCATTGTACGTCCCCTTTTCCTAACTTGACACTATTCAGATAATAATTTGCCTTCTTATTCTTCCCACCAAAGTGGATAACCTCACACTTATCTACATTAAACTGCATCTGCCATGCATCTGCCCACTCACACGACCTGTCCAAGTCACCCTGCAACCTCATAGCATCTTCCTCACAGTTCACACTGCCACCCAGCTTTGTATCATCTGCAAATTTGCTAATGTTACTTTTAATCCCTTCATCCAAGTCATTAATGTATATTGTAAATAGCTGCGGTCCCAGTACCGAGCCTTGCGGTACCCCATTAGTTACCGCCTGCCATTCTGAAAGGGACCCATTTATCCCCACTCTTTGCTTTCTGTCTGTCAACCAATTTTCTATGCATGTCAGTACCCTACCCCCAATACCATGTGCTCCAAATTTGCCCACCAATCTCCTATGTGGGACCTTGTCGAAGGCTTTCTGAAAGTCGAGGTACACCACATCCACCTGCTCTCCCCTGTCAATTTTCCTAGTTACATCCTCAAAAAAACTCCAATAGATTAGTCAAGCATGATTTCCCCTTCGTAAATCCATGCTGACTCGGAACGATCCTATTACTGCTATCCAAATGGTCCGCAGTTTCGTCTTTTATAATTGACTCCAGCATCTTCCCCACCACTGATGTCAGACCAACTGGTCTATAATTTCCTGTTTTCTCTCTCCCTCCTTTTTTAAAAAGTGGGATAACATTAGAGGGGGTGAGGGGAGAGATGAATGGAATGAGGGAACGAGGTGTGGGGACAGGGCGGGGGAAAGGAAGGGGAGGGCCGGGAGGGGAGTCTGGGGAAGGGGTGTGAGGGGATTGCAGGAGGGGAGGGCAGGGGTTTGAGGGGAGGGAAGGGGAGGAGAGAGGAGGGGGGTTTGGAGGGGGGGGGGAGGGTGCAGTGGAGGAGAGGTGTGGGGAGTGTGGGGGAGGTGGGGAGGGGAGTGCAGGTGGGAATGGGGAGGGGAAGAGGGGAGGGGGGGGAGGAATGAGCCCCCATCGTCAGCGGGAGAGGGGCTCAGACACCTTGTGGCCCCTCTCCAGGCTGGGCTGTGGGGAGGAAGCCTCGCTGGTAACTGACAGCCTCGTGTGCAGATACTGGCAACGCACTCACTCTGACCTCATGAGAATCGCAGAGAAGCTCTCAAACAAACCCCCCCCGTCTCCAAGTGATGCTGGGATCGGGTAACGCCGAGACTCTACACATTATCCGCTCATTAGACTCAGGTCGAGTCATGCCTGGCACAGAGAGTGTGTGCTGACTACAGAGGGGGGGGGGGGGGGAGTGGGATAGGGAGGGACGGTGGGGAACAAGGGGAGGGAGGAGGGAAGGGGATGGTGGGAGGGGAGGAGAGGGGAGAGGTGGGAAGGGGAAGAGGCAAGGGGAGGGGAGGGGAGGCGAGGAGAGAGGAAGGGATGGGAGGAGAGGGAAGGTGAGGGGAGAGGAGGGAGAGGAGGGAGATGAGTGGAGCGGAGGTGATGAAGCAGGTTTGATGCTCAGAGTCACTCAAGGTTCTGATTGAAGCCATTTCTTCATGTCCCTCAGCCTCTGACACCTTCCCCATCATCCACCATCTCCCCACCTCTCCCTCCTCCTGAACTTCCTGCTCCCCCAACTTTCTTTGTCAACCTCGCTCTGAGGCACGTTCTTCAGACAGCTCCTGCCTTCGATTGGCTGCAATTACACAGCTCAGGCCAGGCCCTTCGGCCCACAATGTCCATGTGGACCATGCCTACACGCGGTCTCTGCCCCTCACGTGTCCCCTGTCTGTTGCTCTCCAACCTCCCTCCACCACCACCGTTGGCAGCGCGTTCCAGGCACCCACACCCTGGGACCCGCTTGGTTGGGCATCTTGGTGGGCATGGATGAGCTGGGCCGTGCTGTAACTCCACGACACTAGATGCTGACATATACCCTTCACTCTGCATCACTTGGTTATTCTGCTTCGTTTTGTTTAGTTTTACTCTAGTTTTATTTTGCACCACTCGGTTGTGGCACTTCAGATCTGCACCATTCTGCTGCTTTACACGGGTTGTTGTATTTATTGTAGTGTTTATCATTACTGTACGTATGCTGTTTACTCTGTGAGCTTCGTGTGAACAAGAAGCTTGCGGCACCCTGGTGTCAATGACAATAAACTGATCCGAATATGAAATTAAAATCTAGCTTTCCAAAATAAATAATGCCATTGGTCAGAGAGCAAAGAAACAGTTTTGGGATATCCCAGTAAATCCCGATTAAAAATATTACATATCCCTGAAGCCCACTGCAAACACAGAACTTGGAGAACACGTATTTCCGAGACCCCGCGGTTTACAGTTCACTGTGCCTATGCACCCACACCCAACCTCCCCATCACTACAGCTCATCCTTACACCACGCCTGTCCTTACAACACGATGTTAGCATTCATAGCAAGAGGATTTGAGTATAGGAGCAGGGAGGTTCTGCTGCAGTTGTACAGGGCCTTGGTGAGACCGCATCTGGAGTATTGTGTACAGTTTAGGTCTCCTAATCTGAGGAAAGACATTCTAGCCAGAGAAGGTTCACCAGATTGATCCCTGGGATGGCAGGACTTTCATATGAAGAAAGACTGGATAGACTAGGCTTGTACTCGCTGGAATTTAGAAGACTGACGGGGGATCTTATAGAAACATATAAAATTCTTAAGGGGTTGGAGAGGCTAGATGCGGGAAGATTGTTCCCGATGTTGGGGAAGTCCAGAACTAGGGGTCACAGCTTAAGGATAAGGGGGAAGTCTTTTAGGACCGAGATGAGAAAACATTTCTTCACACAGAGAGTGGTGAGTCTGTGGAATTCTCTGCCACAGAAGGTAGTTGAGGCCAGTTCATTCGCTATATTTAAGAGGGAGTTAGATGTGGCCCTTGTGGCTAAAGGGATCAGGGGGTATGGAGAGAAGGCAGGTACAGGTTACTGAGCTGGATGATCAGCCATGATCATATTGAATGGCGGTGCAGGCTCGAAGGGCCGAATGGCCTACTCCTGCACCTATTTTCTATGTTTCTATGCCTGTCCTTACAACACCACGCCTGCCCTTACAACATATCGCCTGTTCTTACAACAGGCCGTCTGTTCTTACCACAGATTACCTGTCCTTGCTACAGAATGCCTGTCCTTCCTACTAGATGCCTGTCTTTACAACAGTACGCCAGTCCTTACTACAGGTTGCCAGTCCTTACAATAGATCACCTGTCCTAACAAAGACCAGCCTCTTTTCACCAACCTGGATATTTAGCCGCTACCCAAGTGAGGTGGATGAGATTAAGGGTGTTTGGTATGAGGACAGTGAACTCTCATGGTGCTGTGACATGGATTATCTCAGGTGATGAGAATAACTAAAAGGGGCAATTGCCTTGCCTCACAGGGGGTCCCCAGTCTGCATCCAACCCATTCCAGACTGCCTGGGAGTGTGTGATAGGACGGTGGAGAGGGAGCTTCACTCTGTGTCTGACCCCAGGAGTGTGTGATGGGACGGTGTAGAGGGATCTTCACTCTGTGACACACGCTGGGGGCATGTATTGACACACGCTGGAGGCGTGTTGTGACACACGCTGGAGGCGTACTGTGACACACGCTGGGGGCATGTATTGACACACGCTGGAGGCGTGTTGTGACACACGCTGGAGGTGTGTTGTGACACATGCTGGGGGCGTGTGTGCCTGTCCTGGGCGTGTTGTGACAATTACTGAGGAACACACAACCGTCAAACATCAACCCCAGATCAAACACAGACTTGCTCTGGGCAGGTTCATCGCTGGCGACTCCTCACCACCTCTACACGTATGTGTGGGCCTTGCCGTGTGCAGTCATAGACATGTACTATGGAGCCGCGGCAGCCTGCGTTCATGCCTTGTATCTGTATTCAGTCGCTGGCAGCTGGATCCTGTTATTCTGCGCTCTGTGACCAGTCCAGCTGTTTTATAAACAAGTTATACATGAAGGTGATTAAATGGTGCCCGTGGACAGCGTGAATTAACAAAGACTTTCAGTCTGATCATTCTTTAGCACCTGACTATTTTGTAAACAATTTATTTGGTGGAAATTAGCAGCGCTGGTTACTGTCAAATGGAGTGTCTCAGCCTCTGTTACCTGCTGCCCTGTGATCAGCTGCAAGTTCCAGTGATCCGCACAGATTCACTGAGCTATGTTCATACATTATAGGAGCAGAATTAGGCTGTTCGGCCAATCATGGCTGATTTATCTTTCCCTCTCAACTCCATTCTCCTGCCTTCTCCCCGTAACCCCTGATACCCTTACTAATCAAGAATCTATCAATCTCTGCCCAAAAAAAATCTATTGATTTGGCCTCCAAAGCCGTCTGTGGCAATGAATTCCACAGATTCACCACCCTTTCACTAAAGAAATTCCTCCTCATCTCCTTTCTAAAGGTACATCCTTTTATTCTGAGGCTGTGGCCTCTGGTCCTAGACTCTCCCACTAATGGAAACATCCTCTCCACATCTACTCTATCCAAGCCTTTCACTATTTTGTAAGTTCCAATGAGGTCCTCTCTCATCCTTCTAAACTCCAGCGAGTTCAGGCCCAGTGCCGTAAAACGCTCATCATATGTTAACCCTATCATCATATGTTAACCCTATCATTCCTGGGATCATTCTCGTAAACCTCCTCTGGACTCTCTCCAATGCCAGCATATCATTCTTCAGAAATGGTGCTCAGAACTGCTCAGAATACTCCAAATGCCTTACAAAGACTCAGCTTTACAACCCCTGTTTCTGTATTCTAGTCCTCTTGAAAGAAATACTAGCATTGGATTTGCCTTCCTTTCTACCAATTCGACTTGCAAATTAACTTTTTGGGAATCCTGCACCAACATTCCCAAGTCCCTTTGCACCTCCGATTTCTGAATTCGCTCCCCATTTAGAAAATAGTCTACGCTTTTATTCCTACTACCAAAATACATGACTCCACACTTTCTACACTGTATTCCATCTGCTAGTCCTTCGCCCACTTTCACTGGCTCCTGGTTACACGTGTTTGACCATCTTCAGCCCAGCACCAGCTTCAGTCGGCCACCACTCACTCACGATCACTCATCCATGGTTCCAATCCTGCAGAAGGTTCGAAAGACTAGTGCCTGTGCTCTCGTTTCTGGGCATCGAGCACACACGCTCCCTTGCACCCTGCACCACTCTCCTGCTTGTCCGTCTACCCGTTAACATCAATATTTGCCCCTCCCTCCCCTCCTGTCCCACCACTGTTCTGTGTCCAGTCCCATCCTCACAAGTTCACACCCTCCCAGTAGTACCGGCAAATCTTCCCACCAGGATATGTTCCCCTCCAGTTCAAGTGCAGGTCACCTCTGCCCCGAAGAGGTCCCAGAATGCTGGTAATGTTCAGTAGGTCAGTCAGCACCTGTGGAGATTGAGGAGTGTGCAACGGAAACAGGAGCCCCCACGCAACACAAGCTTTTCACTGTACCTCGGTACACGTGACTATAAACTAAACTCAAAGCCCATGCCTCCCTCTGGCACGGTGGCAGCATGGGGCTGCATTGCTGCCCGTACCCCGTAGGCAGCCTGCTGCACTTGTGCAGAGTTCTGACGGCCACAGTAATTAGCAGCAGCTGCAACCTCCCCTAGAGGGAGTCAGAGGAGCAGACACAGCCCAGGTGAGCTGTGTCCCTGAACCTCTGCCCAGCTCCCAGCCCAGCCCACGCCACCCTCCGCGGCCAGACAAATGCAGTCACCTGCCTCCTGCAGTAAACCCACAGCAGTCCGGTTAACACATGACAGGATATCCTTGTGGGACAAGGAACTGCAGATGCTGATTTACAAAATGAGGCACAAAATGCAGGAGTAACTCTATGGGTCATGCAGCATCTCTGGAGAACTAAGATAGGCGACCTTTTGGTTTGGGACCCTTCTTCAAACTTGACACAAGGAACTGTAGATGCTAGTTTAACTGTAGATGCTGTTTTAAGTGCTGGAGTAACTCAGCGGGTCAGGCAGCATCTCTGGAGAGCATGGACAGGTGACGTTTCAGGTCGGGACCCTTCTTAAGACTGGGCATTCCCCTCAAATTCCTTTCTTTTTCATTCTTGTTTGAACTTCGAGCTTCCCTCATCAGTGAGGGTTTGCTGTCAATGACAAGAAGACTGTGTCGGTGAGCAGAGGTACAAGTGCTCTCAGTTTGAGACACCTTCACGTAGTTCCCCGGAGCTTTCACCACCTCTGCTCAGAGTTATGGTGTGGCTGCTAACAGGATGTGGAGTTGTCCACTACGTCCAATCCCCATCCTGGTCTTGTTGAGGCAACAAGGCCTTGAGCTGTTCCCTGCAGCTGAAGCACAAACCCAGATGTCTGGCCATCAATCTCCCTCCTCTCCTGACATCACTGGGGGTTCGTCAACGCTTTGTGGGAATTCCTTGTTTATTCAGGATAAGGAGATACTTTGTCTCCTAATCTTCACGCAGCCACACATTGTCTAATGAAGATGAACACATTTTTGGTTTACTGCATGTTATCCAGGCTTGCAGAAAGAATAGTCCACAACACAGCCACTGGTCTGATTGTGGAGGGAACTTCACTCTGTGTCTGAGCCTGGGAGTGTGTGATGGGACAGTGTAGAGGGAGCTTCACTCTGTGCTCAGCCTGGGAGTGTGTGATGGGACAGTGTAGAGGGAGCGTCACTGTGCTCAGCCTGGGAGTGTGTGATGGGACAGTGTAGAGGGAGCTTCACTCTGTGCTCAGCCTGGGAGTGTGTGATGGGACAGTGTAGAGGGAGCTTCATTCTTTGACATTTCGCTGAGCGTGGTTTCACAGGATAATAGGACTCCTGCTGTAACACTCAGCTGCCTCTGTCAGAAGAAACAACATTGAGAGAAATAGAGAATCACCTTGTCTCACAAAAATAATTTTTAATCAGCTGGAAGATGTGTAGCTTCATTGTCACCACACGCAGCACAGTATTCCACACACAGCACAGTATTCCACACACAGCACAGTATTCCACACACAGCACAGTATTCCACATACAGCTCAGTATTCCACACACAGCTCAGTATTCCACACAGTATTCCACACACAGCTCAGTATTCCACACACAGCACAGTATCAGTCACTGAAAGGAAGCATGCAGGTACAGCAGGCAGTGAAGAAAGCCAATGGAATCTTGGCCATCATAATAAGAGAAGTTGAGTAGAGGAGCAAAGAGGTCCTTCTGCAGTTATACAGGGCCCTAGTGAGACCGCACCTGGAGTACTGTGTGCAGTTTTGGACTCCAAATTTGTGGAAGGATTCTGCTATTGAGGGCGTGCAGCATAGGTTTACTAGGTTAATTCCCGGAATGGCGGGACTGTCATATGTTGAAAGACTGGAGCGACTAGGCTTGTACACACTGTAATTTAGAAGGATGAGAGGGGATCTTATCGAAACATATAAGATTATTAAGGGGTTGGACACGTTAGAGGCAGGAAACATGTTCCCAATGTTGGGGGAGTCCAGAACCAGGGGCCACAGTTTAAGAATAAGGGGTAGGCCATTTAGAACGTAGATGAGGAAAAGCTTTTTCAGTCAGAGAGTTGTAAATCTGTGGAATTCTCTGCCTCCGAAGGCAGTGGAGGCCAATTCTCTGAATGCATTCAGGAGAGAGCTAGACAATAGACAATAGGTGCAGGAGTAGGCCATTCAGCCCTTCGAGCTAGCACCACCATTCAATGTGATCATGGCTGATCATTCTCAATCAGTACCCCGTTCCTGCCTTCTCCCCATACCCCCTGACTCCGCTATCCTTAAGAGCTCCATCCATCCATCCATCCATCCATCCATCCATCCATCCATCCATCCATCCATCCATCCATCCATCCATCCATCCATCCATCCATCCATCCATCTATCTATCTATCTATCTATCTATCTATCTATCTATCTATCTATCTATCTATCTATCTATCTATCTATCTCTTAAGAGCTAGATACAGCTCTTAAGGATAGCAGAGTCAGGGGGTATGGGGAGAAGGCAGGAACGGGGTACTGATTGAGAATGATCAGCCATGATCACATTGAATGGTGGTGCTGGCTCGAAGGGCCGAATGGCCTCCTCCTGCACCTATTGTCTATTGTCTATTGTCACAGCTCAGTATCCACACACAGCTCAGTATCCACACACAGCTCAGTATCCACACAGTATTCCACACACAGCTCAGTATCCACACACAGCTCAGTATTCCACACACAGCTCAGTATCCACACACCGCTCAGTATTCCACACAGTATTCACACACAGCTCAGTATCCACACAGTATTCCACACACAGCTCAGTATCCACACACAGCTCAGTATTCCACAGTATCCACACACAGCTCAGTATCCACACAGTATTACACACACAGCCTCAGTATTCCACACAGTATCCACACACAGCTCAGTATTCCACACAGTATTCCACACACAGCTCAGTATCCACACAGTATTCCATACACAGCTCAGTATTCCACACACAGCTCAGTATTCCACACAGCTCAGTATCCACACACAGCTCAGTATTCCACACAGTATTCCACACACAGCTCAGTATTCCACACAGCTCAGTATCCACACACAGCTCAGTATCCACACACAGCTCAGTATTCCACACAGTATTCCACACACAGCTCTCAGTATTCACCACACAGCACAGTATTCCACACACAGCTCAGTATCCACACACAGCTCAGTATTCACCACACAGCACAGTATCCACACACAGCTCAGTATTCCACACAGTATTCCACACACAGCTCAGTATTCACCACAGCACAGTATCCACACACAGCTCAGTATTCCACACAGTATTCCACACACAGCTCAGTATTCATCACAGCACAGTATTCCACACACAGCTCAGTATCCACACAGCTCAGTATTCCACACACAGCTCAGTATTCACCACACAGCACAATATCCACACACAGCACAGTATTCCACACACAGCACACAATATTGGATTCAGAAATGAATTCACTTGATTACATCAAACCAACTATCAATGATATCAGCTTTAAATCTGAACTGTAGAGAGGAAGTCACAGCCTGAACTTTGCTTCTCATCGCGCACGGCCCCGGTTGAGGTAAAACCACACTTTCTGTCTGGTAAGAACTGGCAACTTTCTCAACTTTATTTATAACATAAAACCTCCCAAGGATGGTGCACCTCACTGGTGCTCTCCCTCATGAGCAGTGTTGCCTTTTCCCCAGAGAGATTGCCTCATTTTGAACCTTCTAACCCTCAGCTGTACTTTGCTGCTTTGTGCTGGTCCACACTGGGCCCTTGCCCCAAACGTGCACCCGCCTGCCTCAACCACCGTTCACATGGTCAGTGGAACGTACAGGCAAGGCAGAAGCCAATGCTTTGTCCTTTTTACTCAGGCTGCTGGCTCTGCCCAGGGTGAGGCAGGCACCGTCACAGTGTACGCTGCATCCCAACATTCTTCACGAGGTGAGTTTGCCCCTTTGGTTCCAAAGAGAATCCTCTCACAATACAAAACATCACATGCAAGAGACAGAGCAAGAGCATGTGCAACAGTGTTAGGACCAGCACCCGGACTCATGCATCCCTATCCCGAGAGTGTGTGATGGGACAGTACAGAGGGAGCTTCACTCTGTGTTTGACCCTAGGACTCTGTGCCCAGACTATGCGCTGGGAGTGTGTGATGGGACTGTAGAGGAAGCTTCTTGCTGTGTCTATCCAGTGCTGTCCCTGCCCTGGGAGAGTTTGAATTTGATGCAAGTTATATGAAGGGATCGAAAACTTTGAGCCAGTGGAATGTTGCGTATGGTGTCACACAATCTGTGCCAGGTTTCCCCAGATTAAGGAGACACATTGGATGCAATGAATGCACTACAACTGAAGAAACACAAGTCAATCATTGCTTCACGTGGAAGGACAGGTGGTGCATCTCCTACAGCGGGTGCCCTGGAATGCAGAAGGCTGTTGATGGATATGGGAGAGTGGTCTGTAGTATCTTGGAAGGAATATTTCTCTGGAATGATGAAACGGGAGGAGAGCGGAAGATATCACATGACGTCTGAAATTGATCACGACCTTTCTGACTGTAGGATGTCGGGTGGGTCAGAGGAGCAAACATCATTTGGAATGATGTCATCATTTGGAATGGAAAGCATTTGTTTTGGTGCCCAAGTCCCCAACTCCCTGAAAATAGCAACGCAAATAGTGGTAAAGAAGGCATATGGTAAATGCTTGCTTTCATAGGCTGGGTATGAGATCAGGAGTATCAGAGTGTGGAAATCATGATGCAGTTTTATAGGACTTTGGTTGGGCTGCATTTGGAATTTTGTGTGCAGGTCACCCCATTACAAGCAGGATGTGGAGGTTTTGGGAAGGGTGAAGAGGAGGTTTAGCAGAATGCTGTCTGGATTAGAGGGTGCTAACTTCAGGGAGAGGTTGGACAGACTTGCATTGTTTTCTTTGGAAGGTTTCTCTGGAGGTTGCAGGGAGACCTGATAGAGGATTATAAAATTATGAAATGCATAGATAGGGTGGACACTCAGAACCACTATCCCAGGATGGAAAAATCAAATAAAGAGGGCTTTAAGCTAAGAGGGACAACATTTAAAGGAGATGTGGGTGGCAAGTTTTTTAACACATAGGGTGGTGGTTGCCTGGAACCCGCTGCCAGGGGTGATGGTGGAGGCCGATACAATAGTGGCATTTAAGAGGCCTTTGTATAGACACATGGATATGCAAGGAATTGAGGGATATGGATCATGTACAGGCAGATAAGAGTTGGTCTTGGCATCATGTTCGACACAGATATTGTGGGCCGAAGGGCCTGTTCTTGTGCTGTACGGTTCTGTGACTAGACCCATCACAGGAGGATTTGAGTGTGGCTCTGATGGAGCTCAGGGCTGAGGCGAGAGATATCGGGAAACTCCTGTCTTTGTTCAGACTGTGGTGCCCCTGACGATCACACACTGAATGAGGAGAGAAGTACTGTGTTAACCCCAGAGCTCACTTTGCTCTGGGTTGCTCCTTCATTCTCCTTAGCTCACCTCCTGAGGGATATGTAATGAGCTACAGGAAGTTAGAGCAGATGGACGACAGACAGTCAATCCGTAAGGAGAGAACATCAGTCACGAGAGCCCCATTCCTCCACAGATAAATGAGCAAGAGAGTCCTCTCTCTGCCTCCTCCCCAACCCTGCTGCTCACAAGACTGATGCACCAGAACCTGCTGCTCCTACCTCCCTTCACGGTTCAATGAGTAGCAAACATGGTGCCTGCTCCCGGGGCCACACACACACTAATACCCCAGCCGAGATCTGCACCAGTGCAGCTGTAGACTGCTGGAGATGAGATGTTCTCCATCGCCTCCTCTTCTCATGGATGCCTAAGGCCATGAGGAGAGAGAGGAAGCTGCAGGAGATGCACGTTACTGCAAGGACATGATCCCAGTGAGGGCCAGTGTAGACAAGTGTGAGCAACCAGTATTGTGTACAAACGCCACCACTCCCCAACATGAACAAAGAAACTGCCTCCTTCATATAAAACATAAATAGTACAGGTTGCCACTCTGGGCATTCAATGTCCATTCAAAGAGATGATCATGCTTTCAGCTTTTGGGGTTGGGTCATGAGTTGCGTGGGCTCAGTCCATACACACCCATGTTGGGAATGTTCCACTCAGTGGATTCTTCACTCCTGCTTTGAAAAGGTCCAAGGTGTTGAGTAAAGTTTGAGGAGATACAGACCAACTCTGACAGGCCGAGCACTCTCTCCCTCCTTCCAGCTTCACCACAGAAACTCCCGGCACAAACACCAGAAACAATCCCTGGCGCTCTCTTCACGTTGCAAGTTAGCACAGTCTCGCTCTTTGGTAAGATCAGGGGGTTTGTTGCAGACGGGCCCTTAGCGTGCGTGATCCGTGCATGATCCGTGCGTGGTCCGTGCTGATGGGGCTTTGGTTAGACAATGCGGCCAGTGTGGGAGCAGAGTGGGGACGAGAGTCATGACGTGGCTCCCTCCCCTCACACAGTGGTTGCCTTCCCCTGCTGAGCGAGCAGTGGGGAACAGTCCCTGATGCGGACACACAAACGTCCCTTGGTCCAGGTGTTGTGCAGGGCCAGGGGCACAAAGTCATCCCGCAGCCACTGGTCACAGTTGTCCAGGGACAGGACCAGGCCAAAGTCTTGCACCTGGTCCTCTGGGTACAGCCGGGCCTCTGTCCTGCCACTCATTCTCCTCACGGCCTCGTTGGTTTTCCTGATCACCGATGTAACGATCTCTCGTGCACATGTGCTGTCGCTCACACACAGCTGGAAGAGCAGACACACGCCGGTTACTCACGGGAGGGGCGGACGATGGACCGAGGGAGCCTCCGCTAGTTCAGGAAGGTCAGCACCGCACACAAAGCCCAGGCATCCAAGCCCACCCCTCAACCCACAAACACTGGGCCGGCTCAGACTCAGAGTGGCAAAGGTGACAGGTGAAAGGTCGGGACCGTGCAGAGGTACAGAGGTCAGGACCCTGGACACTGCGACCATGAGGTTAAAGTCCCAGAACGGAGAGTCCACAGGAGCTCAGTGCCAGCAATGAGGCAGGGTGTGTGGGTGCTGGGGCAGGAGGTGAGGCTGGCACAGGTGGGTGAGGCAGGGTGTGTGGGTGCTGGGGCAGGAGGTGAGGCTGGCACAGGTGGGTGAGGCAGGGTGTGTGGGAGCTGGGGCAGGAGGTGAGGCTGGCACAGGTGGGTGAGGCAGGGTGTGTGGGCGCTGGGACTAAGGGGATGAGGCAGGGATGGGGGGTTGAGGCAGGGACAGGGACAGGTGGGTGAGGCAGGGCGTGTGGATGCTGGGGCTGTGAGTGGATGAGGCAGGGACTGAGGGCGTGAGGCAGGGACTGGGGGGGGTGAGGCAGGGACTGAGGGGGCGTGAGGCAGGGACTGGGGGGGGTGAGGCAGGGACTGAGGGCGTGAGGCAGGGACTGGGGGGGGGTGAGGCAGGGACTGAGGGGGCGAGGCAGGGTGTGGGATGGATTGAGGAAGGAGAGAGATTGAAGGTGTACAATGGAGGAGATGGACTGAGGGTGGGGCCGCTCCAGCCACTGACCACTCCCTGTATCCGGAACCGACGGACTTACCGACACACATCCCTGGACACACTCACCTGGACACTCACCTGGACATTCACCTGGACACTCATCTGCACACACTCACATGGACACAGTCTGGACACTCACAATGACACACTCACATGGACACACTCACCTGGACAGTCAAATGCACATTTACCTGCATGCTCACGTGGCCACACTCACCTGCAAACTCACCTGGAAACACTCACTAACCTGAACACAATCACCTGGACACACTAATCCACACACTCACCTGCACACACTAACCTGCACACTCACATTAACACACATTCAACTGCACACTCACGTGAACAAATGCACCTGATCACACACTTGGACAAACTCACCTGCACACTCATGTGGACACACTCACGTGGACACACTCACCTGCACACTCATGTGGACACACTCACCTGCACACTCATGTGGACACACTCACCTGGACCCACTCACCTGCACACTCATGTGGACACACTCACCTGCTCTCATGTGAACACACTCACCTGGACACACTCACCTGCACACTCACGTGGACACACTCACCTGGACCCACTCATCTGCACACTCATGTGGATACACTCACCTGCACACTCATGTGAACACACTCACCTGCACACTCATGTGAACACACTCACCTGGACACACTCACCTGCACACTTACGTGGACACACTCACCTGCACACTCATGTGGACACACTCACCTGGACACACTCACCTGCACACTTACGTGGACACACTCACCTGCACACTCATGTGGACACACTCACCTGGACACACTCACCTGCACACTCACCTGGACACACTCACCTGCACACTCACATGGACACACTCACCTGGACACACTCACCTGCACACTCATCTCCTTGGACAGCCCCGTCTGGTACTGGGGGTAAACGCTCAACCTGACTGAGTCCAGGCCTTGCTCCCATGCCCCCTTCTCCAGTGGCCGGTCCGTCTGCCCGCTGGGGTCGGGTGTTGGGGCCGGGCAGCCGGGCGGAGGCAAGGTGCCCAGGCTGTGAGTCGTGTCCGGACAATGCCTGCCCGCTCCCGGGGCACTTGTCGACTGTTCTGCTGGGCACTCATGCAGTGATTCGGGGTGAGAGCAGCACTGTCTCTGGATGTGGAAGGGTTGGGGTGGGATGTCGAGGCCACTGGTGCGGACACAGTAGGCCTGCCTCTTCTCTGTGATGTGCAGTAGCTCCAGCTGTCTGCTGGGGAGAACAAAGTCACTGTCGTAGAGCGGCTGGGGGACAGGCTGGTGCCCACTGCCCTGGCACTGCCACTGCGGCCCGTGGGCACCGAGAACATCAGGAGGACCGTCCTGCAGCTTGTGGCCGGGTCTCTGGCTGCCGGTACCAGTGGAGGAGGGGATGAGGTCCAACTCCTTGGGGCTCTGAGCTCTGGAATCACGAGCACCCGCAGTGGAAACAAGTACCTCTGACCAATCTTCATCATCGGCCGCAGGTGAACCTGGAACAGAGGCAGATCCCTTCAACACTGCCGCGGGGAACAGGATGGGAGGGGGGGGGGTGTTTAGTTTAATTTCTCATTCCGTTTATTATTATCATGTGTACCGATGTAAAGTGAAAAGCTTTCTTGTTGTGCGCTATCCAGTCAAAGAAACGACTTATACACGATTGCAATTCAGTTGTCCTCAGAGTACAGGTACAGAATAAAGGGTATGGTTTTTAGTGTAAGATAAAGTCCGATTAAAGATAGTTCAAAGGTCTCCGATAGGGTAGATGGGAGGTCAGGACCGCACTGCGCTGGTGACGGGGCGGTTGAATTGCTGGCAGAGTCGGCAGGCATGGATGTTGTCCTGTCAACAAATGACACTGGAGTACACGGAACGGAGAAAGCTCTCTGTGCTCACCATTCTGATCAAGTCAACTGCTGACTTTACAATTTGGAGAAACCTTGGTCATTCTACAATGGCATAGATTTAGTTTAGTTTAAGGTAGACACAAAATGCTGGAGTAACTCAGTGGGACAGGCAGCATCTCTGGAGAGAAGGAATGGGTGACATTTCGGGTTGAGACCCTTCTTCAGACTTTAGTTTAGTTTAGTTTAGTTTAGAGATACAGCATGGAGACAGGTTCTTCGGCCCACCGTGTCTGCACCAACCAACATCACCCCGTACACTAGTTCTTTCCCATACACTAGGGACAATTTACAGTAGCCAATTAACCTACAAACCTGCACGTCTTTGGAGCGTGGGAGGAAACCGAGCCCCCGGAGAAAACCCACTGTCACAGGGAGAACGTACAAACTCCGTACTGACAGCACCTGTAGTCATAATCAAACCTGTACCACTGGCGCTGTGAAGCAGCAGCTCTACCCGCTGCATCACTGGGCCGCCCTCAGTGCAACAATTCCCTTCAGACCAGGGGTCAGGGCAGGTCGGGGCAAATCCTACGGCAGCAAGTAAACACTGCTGCTGTCCGCAGTGCTGATACGTAACGAAGGACAGACCCAGGGTGCGTGGTGCCCAGTGTCCGGGCTTGTGTCACATCTTACCTGCCTGTGGACTGAGATGTTGGTGCCTGGTCTCTGGCGAGGCTCTTGGTGAGGGCAGGTAACCGGGGCTGGCCGGAGATCGCAGTTCCTCCTTCCCTCCGTCGCAGCTGAAATGCAGTAGCCGTGGCAGCGGGACTCCCCCAGGGGGCTGCTTGTACCTGGCGTACTGCAGCACATCCATGATCCACCGCACCTCTCGCCAAACCTCCTCCATTCTCTGAAACATTGGAGAGAGACCATCGGGTAAGGAGGCGTTCCCTGAACAGAGATCGTCCCGTAACCCCCCCGGGTACGACCCCAATCCCCAGCGGCCTGGAATCAGATCACACACCCAAGCAGCGCACAGCTGGGAGTGAGAGCCCAGGCGGGGCCGCTGGTGCTGGCATGGGGGTACTCTGAACCCAGGCCCCAGAGCACATGTGAACCAGTCTGTGATCAGGTAACCAGGCCTGAGATGTACCTAGTGTGGCCCACATATATGACCCACCACAGGGCATGGATGTTACACTGGGCATGGGACCCTACACTGGACACGGATGTTACACTGGGCACCGACCCTACACTGGACACGGATGTTACACTGGGCACCGACCCTACACTGGACACGGATGTTACACTGGGCACCGACCCTACACTGGACATAGATGTGACAGTGGGCACAGGACCCTACACTGGACATAGATGTTACACTGGGCATGGGACCCTACACTGGACACGGATGTTACACTGGGCACCGACCCTACACTGGACATGGATGTTACACTGGGCACCTACCCTACACTGGACACGGATGTTACACTGGGCACCTACCCTACACTGGACACAGATGTTACAGTGGACACGGGACCCTACACTGGACATGGATGTTACAGTGGACACGGGACCCTACACTGGACATGGATGTTACAGTGGACACGGGACCAATGCTGGACACGGGACCTACGCTGGACACGGGTCCTAGCAGCACACGCGGGTTTATTTGCTGGAACAGACGAGCTTTGGAATGGCGGCCAGCTGCCAATTCTGGAGGGATGATGGGCAGGCTGTGGCCACCGAGACAGCCCAAGCTCCTGTTACGACAGACTGTGGCGTGTAGGAGACAGAGGCAGCTTTCACCCAGCTCCTGGCCTTGCTCCTGTCACACCCTGTGGCCAGCACAGGGGCTCCAGCTCTCCCCCTCCTAAATCGGGTGGTAGGGGATGGGTCAGACAATCAGTCAGACCCAAGGCTGTCTGCGAGATGTGCGCTGGCTTTCTAAACCGTTACTTCAAAGCGGCATCAGAAGTGTAGAATTTTCCCCTGTGGAATCCTCCGCCTTCAGAACTATAATAAACAACGTGTTTTAAAGGTAAGCAGGGATGTGAAGGGTTGTGTCATCTCAGAATGTTATTCTGTAAACAAAGTGCCGACTGAATGTGAATGAAGTTTAACAGCACTGGTCCATTGAGTGAGGTCTGGGCAGCTTCGATGCTGCTCCTTTATTTTAGTTTAGTTTAGAGATACAGCGCGGAAACAGGCCCTTCGGCCCAGACCAGTACATCTTTGGAGTGTGGGAGCAAATTGAAGATCTCGGAGAAAACCCACACGGTCACGGGCAGAACGTACAAGCTCCACACAGGCAGCACCCACCCGCAGTCAGGATCGGACGCGGGTCTCCGGTGCTGCAAGCACTGTAAGACAACAACACTACCGCTGCACCACCCTGCCACATCCTTTCTTTTTTCCAAAAAATAATTTAAATTAACTTTTTACAAACTACACACACAAAAATACAAACAAACCCACCACCATAATACAAAAATAAACAAATATTCTGAAATATTATATAACTATTTCCCCATGCTCATTGAGGATACCTTCCACCCCACGCGGTGCCCAACGGTCCTGGAAATCCCCCATGGATCCCGTGGACAGCGCCAAGTCCCTTTCCAAATCCCGTCTCTTTCCCTTTCCGCGGGCGCGGATGTAACCCCGGAAAAGGGGCAGGCAGCTGACTCGGGCAGAGCCCTCTTCCGCCTGGCGCTGTGACTCGCGGATGGCCAGCTTGGCCAGGCCTAGGAGCAACCCAACCAGGACATCTTCAGTCCTACCCTCTCCCCGACGCACAGGGTGTCCAAAGATGAGGATGGTGGGTGTGAAGTTCAGCCAGAAGGCAAGGAGCAGCCCCTTTAGATGGTGGAACAGGGGTTGCAACCTCACACACTCCATATACACGTGGAACGCAGACTCTACCAGCCCGCAAAAGTGGCAGGCGGCTGGCGAGTCTGTGAACCGCGAGAGAAACAGGTTGTAGAGGACTCCTCGGTGCTGTGCCCTCCACCCCAGGTCCTCGATGTAGAGGGGGAGAATCCCTGCATAGAGGGACCCCCACTGGGGGGCTCTCTCGCGACCAAAAGGCAACTCTGACCGCCACTTAGTGTCCGGATGGTGGACCAGGGCGAAGAAGTGTAGGGTGTGGAGGAGGAGGCCGTACAGGAGATGTTTCCTTGCATCTCGGAGGGAGATGAAGGGTGTCGAGGAGAGGCGGCTCAGGTTGTGCGGGATCGGCTCACGAGAAGGATTACGGCGCCTGGGTCCGGCCAGCGAGTACTTCTGGCTGAGCGGGGACCGTGCCACCTCCTGAGGGAAGTGCTTCTGCCCTGGCGATTCCTCACCAACACGAGGGAACAGGAGGCACTGTGGGTCACGAGACATCCCCAGCCTGTCCCAACATTCAATGCGGTCACGGTGATCGACGTGGCCTCAACTCCTCTCCTCTCCATAACACTTCTCTACACCTCGATTGTTCAGATGTTTATCCACTTCCATGTCAAATACTGCTAACAATTCGTGGAGCCCAGGAGGCTGAGGGGTGACCCCCCAGGGGGTTATAAAATCATGAGAGGCGTTGATAAGGTGGATGGTCACAGTCTTTTTCAGTAAGTACATTTATATTACAATAAACCGTACTAATCAGCACACCTCCCTCTGTGTCTGAATCATTGAACCATATCACAAACGGCAAAAGTCCCAGCACTGATCCCCGAGACTGTTCTCTGTCACTGACCACTTGTTTCAAAGGGCACATTTATCCCAACACTGTTTTCCATGAGACAATTAGTTCACAATCTCTATATAGTTTAATACAAGACTCTGACCCTGTTCTAACAGATTTCCTCTAATACCAGCCTCTTACGTGGCACTCTGTCAAATGCCTTTTGGAAATCTAAGTACACTCCATCTACAGTGTTCCCTCTACCAACTCTGCCAGTTGAATCCTTTGAGCAAATTTGTCAAACATGATTCACCCTTCACAAAACCCCGTTGACCAGATTGAATCATCTCCAGCTTTATTAAACGATTGGCCTTTTCCTCTTTGACTGTTGACCCCAGTGCCCAGCCAACATCAGTGATACACTAATGGGCCCGGACTTCCTGCCTCTCACATTGGCTGCTTTCCATCTCCGGTTCCCCTCCCGGACTTTGGTGAATTGTGGAAGATGTCAACAATGGGACCACTATCTCTGCAGCCGTTTCGTTTCCAACCCTTGCCTGCAGTCTGTCGGGTCTTGGCAACAGGTCCACCTCTAGTGCGCTCTGTTTCTCCGATGCTGGGGAGTTTTGTAAGTTCTACCACATTATGTGAAATTAACCCGTCCGGTTTGGTTTAGTTTAGTTTAGAGATACAACACGGAAACAGGCCCTTCGGCACACCGAGTCTGCACCGACCAGCGATCCCCGCACACTAACACTATCCTACACACACTAGGGACAATTTACACTTATACCAAGCCAATGATGATATCGAGGGATATTAGCAAACTCTTCCACCATGACAACTGATACAAAAACATTATCTTTGTTATTAATTGCTCAGCCTAGCCTTCTCCAGCGTGCCGACCTTCCCCACACTCGTCTTCTTGCCACTTATATTCCCAAGGAACTTTTACTGTGTGATTTTATAGCAGCGGTAGGTTTTCTCCCAAAGTTCATCCCTACTTGTGTTTAGTTTTTAGTTTAGTTTAGTTTAGTTTAGAGAAACAGCCCAGAAACAGGCCCTTCGGCCCATCGAATCCGCACCGACCAGCGATCCCCACACATTAACACTATCCTACACACACTAGGGACAATTTACATTTCTACCAAACCAATTAACCGTCAAACCTGTCGTCTTTAGAGTGTGGGAGGAAACCGAAGATCTTGGTGAAAACCCATGCCGGTCACGGTGAGAACGTACAAACCCCCTGCAGAAGAGCGCCCGTAGTCAGGATGGAACCCGGGTCTCTGGCGCTGTGCAGCAGTAGCTCTACCACTGCACCACCATGCAGCCCTGTGAGCCTTGTAGTATTCAGCTGGTGGTTCTAACCAAGCTGCTGCCCTCTGATCCCCCCCCACCTCTGGCCACGTTGTGCCCCCCTGCCCACTTCAGCGCGATCGCCTGTGGCCCAGTAGCTCACCTGGGTGAAGTCCTGGACCTGCTGGTGCCTGTGGCCCAGTAGCTCACCTGGGTGAAGTCCTGAACCTGCTGGTGCCTGTGGCCCAGTAGCTCACCTGGGTGAAGTCCTGGACCTGCTGGTGCATGTGGCCCAGTAGCTCACCTGGGTGAAGTCCTAGACCTGCTGGTGCCTGTGGCCCAGGAGCTCACCTGGGTGAAGTCCTGCACCTGCAGGTGCCTCTGCTTGGCTGCCACCACCTCAGAATCAGAGAAAGCCTCGCGCAGCGCCTGCTGGGACAGCAGTAGATCCAGCTCCAGCAGAGCCGACAGCTGGCAGTACAGGCTGATGAATGGCTTGTCGTAGCTGAGGAAGTGAACTGTGGGAGGAAGGGGACACAGAATCACACAGGGCTCTGGGTTGGGCCCCAGCAGCAATGCTACACGTTGGTCACTGCTCAAGGTTGGCTCAGTTGTCCTTACTGTGGGTGTAAAAAACCTTACAAATCATCTTCAGACCAAAAAAACAAAGTGAGCACCTCTGCCATCGTCTTCTCAAAGTCTGGTCGACACATGATACAGGGTGTCAGGAAAGTAAGCATGCAGCTACAGCAGGCAATGAAGAAAGCCAATGGCACGTTGGCCTTCATAACGAGAGGATTTGAGTACAGGAGCAAAGAGGTCCTTCTGCAGTTGTACAGGGCCACGCTGAGACCACGTCTGGAGTATTATGTGCAGTTTTGTTCTCCTAATTTGAGGAAGAACATTCTTGCTATTGAGGGAGTGCAGCAAAGGTTTACCAGGTTAATTCCCAGGATGGCGGGACTGACTTATGATGAAAGAATAGAACGACTGGGCTTGTATTCACTGGAATTTAGAAGGATGAGAGGGGATCTTGTAGAGACATATAAAATTATTAAGGGATTGGACACGCTAGATGCAGGAAACATGTTCCCGATGTTGGGGGAGTCCAGAACCAGGGGCCACAGTTTAAGAATAAGGGGTAGGGTATTTAGAACTGAGATGAGGAAATACTTTTTCACCCGGAGAGTTGTGAATTTGTGGAATTCTCTGCCTCAGAAGGCAGTGGAGGCCGATTCAATGGATGCATTCAAAAGAGAGTTAGACATAGCTCTTAGGGCTAGCGGAATCAAGGGATATGGGGAGAAGGCAGGAACGGGGTACTGATCGTGGATGATCAGCCATGATCACATTGAATGGCGGTGCTGGCTCAAAGGGCCGAATGGCCTACTCCTGCACCTATTTTCTATGTATCTATGTATCTATGGACAGAAGTGCAATTTTCTCTAAATAATTTCCCACACTGACAAGGAAGGCCCAGGGGAGTGGAGCAAATGTACAGTTCCACGCTACAGTGCCTCGACTTTATCTGTGTGGCCCCCGGGAAAGGCCGAGTGCCGGGGATCCGTGACCACACGGCACGGCGTGATTTGTCAACACTGGGCGTGTACAGAACCACAGTGAGCACGCAGTACGAGGGGAGGCCGCCCTGCCCATCGCCATCCATGCTGACCGGTTGAGAATAATCCTGAGCCCATCTTCATCAGCGGGTCCACAGTCTGCAGCTCGTGGCAGACTCTGGGCCTCCACACCTCCACACCTCCACTGACAGGTGTGATGCAGGACCTGCCCTCTCAGATCCTCGTCCCTGACTGTAAACACCTCCCTCACCATCCCTCCAATCCACGAACAATTACTTTTAGGGGCTCTCTGTCCACCTGCTTACAAGGTGGCAACACAAGTGGATTGGGTGCTAAAGAAGGCGTACAATATGCTTTCCTTCGTCAGTCAGGGCACTGCGTATGAGAATCAGGTAGTCATGATGCAGCTATATCGGACTTTGGTTAGGTTGCAGTTCTGGTCAGTCCAGTACAGGAAGGATGTGGAGACTTTGGAAAGGGAGCAGAGGAGTTTACGAGAATGATGCCTGGATTAGGTGGTACTAACTGTGAGGAGAGAATGCACAGACTTAGATTGTTTTCTCTCGGACGTTGGGAGGTTGAGGGGAGACCTCATAGAAGTAAATCAAATTAGCAAAGGCATAGATAGGGTAGACAGTCAGAACCTTTTTCCCAGGGTGGAAATGTCAGAGACTGGAGGGCACGGCTTTGAGGTGAGAGAGGGATAGTTTAAAGGAGATGTGTGGGACAGGTTTTTTACACAGAGTGGTGGGTGCCTGGTGGTGGAGGCAGATATGATAGTGGCGTTTAAGAGGCATTTAGGCACATGGGTATGCAGGGAATGGAGGGATATGGATTATGTGCAAGCAGAAGCGATTAGTTTAACTTGCATCATGTTCAGTAAGGACATTGTGGGCTGAAGGGCCTGTTTCTGTACAGTTCTAAAACAAATTGTGGAAGTGTTGTGAACAGTAAAGTTTTGCAGTAGTTTGTGCAGAGATTGGCGGGCGAGGGAGTGGCAGGCGGAGTTTAATACCGGGCGGTAGCAGAGGGGATGAGGAAGGCAGCAGGGCGTTCGCTCCATCGGGGTGAAGGGTCGGGGTCAGAGGGCAGGGTGTCTCCGTGCGTGGATCTGTGGAAAAGAGCAGGGAACGGTGGGAGGGGTGAGTGAGTCCCACGGGACCCTGGGACAGAGCTGGGAGCAGGGGGTCGGTGTTGAACCCGTCCCCACCTCTCC